>NW_028187373.1:913338-1527153 GCF_964204655.1 Triturus cristatus
TTATGAATTGAAGATATCATGGTGGGCAGGGATGCACTATTAAATGGCCAAAGAACTGGCAGCAGAGTCATTTTTAGGTCGAGCCTGGGCAGCGCATGCGCTGCTGTGAGGCATGCAGTAGTGGAGTATGGCTTTAAAGCCCCGCCCACTCTCCGCCCATATTTTAAATTGACTTGTTTTATTGTCCATCGTAAATTCTGTCTTCCGAGTTGTTATTAGGCTTGTTTGTCCCTCCTTGGTACCCACTTGTCTGCATTTGTTACCTCCCATAATGACTGGACCTTTTACTGGTGTTGTTACACATGGTCTGCTTTATAAGGCGGTGAGCACTATTTTATTTAATACTCTGCCCCTATTCCACCCACTACCTCGTAGCACGCCACATGCTTTTATTTTAATTTTTACTAATGGTGGTCCGCTTTAACTATAGCGGCCGTGTTTTTTCATTTATTCATTTTAGCAGCATGGTCCCCATGTAGCGGTCACACTTACTCATTTATTTATTTATTTAGTTTACTAGAGCCCAAGTGGCGCTTTCACATTCATAGAGGCCGCGCCCCTTTCTTTACACAAACCACGTCTAAAGAAAGGTACGCCGCCGAAATTAAAGTGAAAGCGCGGCATGGGCACTTTTAGCAACAAAAATAAACATCTGTTTGTCAACTTGACAAACAGATGCTTTTTATGTCAAAGCCCCCATGCCACAGTTTCACTTTAACGTCGGACATGCCCCTTTCTTTAGACGCAGCTTGTCTACAGAAAGGGGAGCGGCCTTCATGAATGTGAAAGTGCCGCATGGCCACTAGTAAAAAAACAAATGTTTGCAATGCAATAGGTCTCGCATTTGCAAGAGTTTAAGCTATTGCCAATAGCTTAAACTCTAGTTGATGCGAGACCTATTGCATTGTAAATGCTTGTTTTTATTTTGTAACAGCCCTATACCTGGCCATTGAAACCCTTACTTGTAATTTGTTTTTCATGCAAAATATTTTTTTATAAATATTTCAACAGGGCCTTATTTAGGGTAGGTATGCCAAGACATTCAGGGTAAACAACCATTTTACCTTTGTTTGAGGCATTGGCCTGTAAATGTAACTGAAAATTGGGCGGAACGTACGGAGTTTCGATCCATGGAATTCAGCAGAGATACATGAAAATTCTATGAGGTTCTGCAGAGTTCCGCGAATGAGCGGAATTTGTCACGTTGCACTGCTCGCGGTTTTTTTTTTGGACCAGGAGATTGTTCTGCACATCAAAATCAGCGCGAACTGCACTAAGCAGTGTTCTAGAGGGCATTGCTTCTTTGCTGCTGCTCGAGTCGATTTTCAACTCGAGCAGCAGCTTTCTTACTGCACCAACTTACCATTGGCGAGCTGGGCGTGAAAAAAACTCTGCCAAGTGGCGGTAGGCAGGGTTTAGCCGGAGCTCGGCATTACAAGCATAACACGGTGTGGCCTAAAACTCTGCAACCTCCTCCAGCGGAGTGGAATTTATCACCAACCATTAATTATAGTATGTGTTAGTGGAGATAGTTCTGTGTTTGAAGACAAGTCCACAGAGCTGAAGAACTGGGTTATGTGGCATAATCAGTGGTTATCGGTGACTGTAGTACCTGGCCGGCCAGGATGACAACTTAAGGGTTAGCCCCTTCCTGAGCCATTTCGGGGCTGTGTGGCTTACACAATGAGTAGCAAGTCCCACCCGCATGAATACAAGTGTTTTAGATTGGATACTGACCTTAGAATATTTGTCTCCGAAGGACATAGAGATGGAGTTCTTGACTGTTAGAAATGGGATTTATGGTTGGCTAGGGCTTGCGCCAAAGCCAGGCAGAAACCACCACTCTAGTCAGGCCTGGGGAGTTACACGCCAAAGATAACCCCTGCTCACCCCCTTGGTAGCTTGGCATGAGCAGTCAGGCTTATCCCGGAGGCAATGTGTAAAGCGTTTGCGCGCGCACCCAGCAACAACACCCAAGGCCCACCACAAAAGAAACTCCACACGAGGTTATATATAAAAATAGCCTTTGTATTATACCAAAACACATTAGATAATATTCACACAATTTACACTGTGCCAACTGGCACTGGGCAGAATTTTACAAGGGACTATTTACACGGGACAGGGCCACATGGACCACTGTCAGGATCAGCACAAATCACCAATTGTACATGTAGGACATATACTAACTGTAGCAAATAATCACTGTAGAGCACAACCAGTAACTACATGCGCAATAATGACCTCAGCGTCATCACACTAGCATCAGGTATAAAACTTATCCTGCATCCATCACAGGGGCATAAACACATTATGCAATTTCTCATTGGTCTAACGCATTAGACCTAACCACCTAAGTATACCTACACTAGGGGCGTATATCGCACAGGGAAGTACAATCTCCCTAACATCAACCTAAACAGGTAAAACAACCTCCTAGGCAGAACTGACCACATTTAGAGGTATAGGACACAGGGTGCGCAAAATATGCTATACACAGTACATTTCCTAGCACCAAAAGCATGAACACAGGGTGCGCAAAACATACTACACTGTACATTTCCTAGCCCCAAAAGCATGAACACAGGGTGCGCAAAACATACTACACCGTACATTTCCTAGCACCAAAAATCACATTAGAGTCCAGGTTGCGCCAGAACCTAAACGTAGCAGCTGCCCACTACTTGCTGGGCAGCTGGTGACAAGGACAGGGCCTAAACGCTGCAGCTGGCACTAAGTGCTGCGCAGCTGTGGAAGGCACATAGGAGGCATAGGCTCTCAATGGCCCCTGTAACAATATCCAAAACGTTGGAGCCATCTAGGCTCGACACACACCATGTCCCCATGGAGCGCACGGGCTCCTGCAATCGATATGCGCCAACGCAGCAAAATAAGGACTGGCCCTGAGCACGGGGGTGCACCCGGGCGGTTTAAATAAATGAAATGTGCCCTCAAAACGTTGGAGCCACGCAGGCTCGGCAACCAACTGTGCCCCGCATTGGAGCGCACTGGCGCTTTAAATAAACATGCCCCCGTGTTGGAGCGGCCCGCAACGGCGGGTCTGCTCATGGAAAAGAATGGGCACTGGCACCAAGTGTGACGTAGGAGCCCCGTTCACCGGGCTCCTCCTGGGACCAAAACACTCTGTCCCCATCCCGCGTGCAGCCAGTACGAAGCCAAAGGGGGCAGCCCCACTCACCAGGCTGGCTCAGGCCTCCCTCAGCGTCTCTCCTCTCCCGACTTCCTCGGAGGCCCCGACCGAATCTCCGGCGCAGCTCCGCTTCCTGGTCTGAGCGTGGGGAAGCCCTCAAGGCGGGGCCAATCCCAGAGCAGCAGACTGATGACGCCCTAGGAATCCCGTGAGCTGGAACCAATCCCAGCGAGGCACACTGGTGATGCTGCAGGAGAATCTGACGGCTGGGGCCAATCCCAGCGCGGCACTGAGGTGATGTCAGCGCCTCTTCTCTTCTCGGCGTACCCGGCCCGGGTGCTCACTCGAGGTGCGGCGGTGATCTTTCCAAGGCGGAGAACGCGGGGTGGGCACCCGCTGTCAAATATAATCATAACGCGGCCCCGTAGATCCGCCTAAATATCGGAATAAAGCGGGGAAGGCTCCCGTTATCACAGGCACTATAATGCGGGGTGGGCACCCGCTACGTGAATAACAGAAGCGGGGTGGCACCTGCCAATTTAAATAACAGAAGCGGGGTGGCACCCGCAAATTAAAGACATAAGCGGGGTGGGCACCCGCACCAAAAGCACAATATAAGCGGGGTGGGCTCCCGCTAGGCATAATAAGAATGCGGGTAGGGCACCCGCTCTCGGCAGCATCGCGGTGGAATCCCTACGATGGGGATTCCCTTTACACATACGGCAGCGCATCGCTGCGGAGCTCCAGCACTCCTATGGTGCCACATAAAGCAATATAGCGCTCCCAGGGCGCTAGAAGCCAGGAAAAGAGATAAAGCGCCCCCAGGCGCTTGGACAGCAACCTAAAGGTCCTGGATACCTCAGGGGGGCAATGTAGGGCCCAGGGGCCAGCACACAGGGCCCTCCAGCAAGGAGGCAGCCTCCATGGCGGTCCCTCCTGGGCCCCACCAGCAGCAAGCCCCCTCCTGTTAGGATCCAAAGCAGAACCAGGCGCTAGAAACAAAGTCCTTGAACTCCATCATGCATCCAGGGGCTGGGTAGGGCCCAGGGAGGCAAGCCTTCCCCTGGGCCCCAGCAGCAGCACGCCCCTGGCAGATTCAAGTCAGAACAAGAACATTTTCATGGGGTCACAGCCCCTCTTTTATACACCAAATCCTTTGTTCTCAAAGGTGCAGGGAAGGGGCGAACCAGATACAACTGGTTCCTGAGAACTTTGTTTTGCTCAGCCCCTCTCCCTATTCAGAGAGCAGGCCAGGGTCATCAGTCACACCACAGGGGGCGGAGCCAGCATTGTGTGGGGAAAGCCCAGCCCTACTCAGGTCCCAGGTATACTCCTCCCACTCATCAACATGCAGCTCTCTCTACCCACCACTGGGGCAGACCCATCCTGACTCCTGGGGCCAGGCACACCAGCCAATCACACGCCAGGCAGTCACTGCACATTTATGCCAGCGTCTAGAAGTGGCACTTCTACACTAGCTACATGGATGCCGCACACATCATCGCGCAGCATTTCATCACACAAGTCCGTACATACCAAACTCGCACCTGCAGTTCCCACGCATCAGGAACTAGCACGTCACTCAGATCCCCCATGCATTCCTATGGGAGGGCAGGTCAGTCTCATTCAATGTAACCCAGAGCGCACGCTCTTTCCACTGGGACACAGTGTGAAAGCGCCTAGAGGCCTAAAACCACTAGTACAACACAGGAAAAAGGCTAGGATACTGCAAAAAGTTCTAGGGGTGAACTTGCCAGAAGGGCCAAGTCCAACATTGACAAGGACTGACCTTGCCTGGATTTCATGTAGGTTTCAGTGCTGTGGAAGAAATTCTGAAGGTGGGACAAAAGCTAGTCCGTGAAGATCTTGATCAAATCCTCAAAAAGTTCATAGCATCATCTTTTCTGTCATTGACAAATGAGTTAAGCAAATAACTTCTCTTCAGTAGAGATTTGTCAACTCTTGGTCCAGCTCAAAAAGATTTTAGCCCACGAAAGTGTTTGTCTCTCTCAGAAAAGATACACCACAGAGTTAAACCATAGGAAATGTACGTTCATGAGTGGCAACAAATACATTTGAAAAATCAAAGCTTGAAGCAGAAACAGAGGTCGACAACCACCTGCATATATTCCATAGGCACAAGATCGCAGCCACTATAGAACCATATATAGCATACATAGTATGCCAATTCTAATATTCGAAAGGCACGAAACTATGAGAGAATTCTTCAATATACTCAAAGAAGCGACCTCAGTCAAGACAGTAATTGAGAATCTAAGTGGTTTTTAGGGTTCACTGTCCACCAGCACTATGCAACATTTCTTTGTGGAAAAAGTTGACCAGATTAGAAAAAGATTTATTTTAGCCAAAGAAGCTAAGATTGAGTGGCACCTACACCACTGAATTATATGGACCCTTCGGGAGTGGTATCTCACCTTTTTGGTCAGTGTCTAGAATAGCAGCAGTCAAGATTGATGACATTATCCGCAGTGTGAATATCACACAGCGTCTGGGCTAACCACCCCAGTTTACGCTAGTGAAGGAATTACGTCAGGTGTTCACCCATGTGATTGCCGAGATTGTTAACACCGCCTCTGCTGAAGGTAGCATTCCCCAAGAATTTTTAGAAAGGGTTGAAAAGTAGTAATTTTGAATTGCAGATACTGCTACCCTGAGGGCACAGTTCAGAGCAAAAAACTATGAATACATTGTTTTAAGCACTCCTAGTCACTCCTTCACAGAAAAAGCATTCATTGATCTCTGCATTCCTTGTAGTTTAAACCTATATCTGGGACCGCATTTCATATCACAATTTTGGAAAAGCTATTCACAACCGTCTTGGTTGACTTGTATTCGGGTTTTATGCCCCATGACAGTATAAAAATAACCTTGATGCACATTGGATAAGTTGGAGGTAGCACAGTACTCGGAGCAGTGTCTGTAATGACACGGAGGGAGGCGGTCCATCTCGCTGACTTTGATCCCATTGACCATGGTGTTCTAATCAGGTATCTCAAACAGATGGGGGCGTGTTCCGGACCTCACTTAAAAGGATTACATCCTTTCTTTTTGCTATAACATCTCAGTGGTGAAAGACTTGGAAACACAGTTAGGAAGGAGCTAGAAGGTGCAGTTTCCCACGGTTCTGCCTCATCTGCTGTGCTTCTTTAACATCTACGTGGAGCTTTGGAGGCAATGGGAAGGGGGTTCCACATTTAGAAAAGAGAACACTGCATTGACTCCCTGTCAAATAGAGAATGCAAGGGAGAGGTGTGGCACAGCGGCCAGAGCGGCTGACTCCAGAGCACAGGGCTCACGGTTCAAGTGCCGGCAGCAGCTCAGCATCATGTGACTCTGGCCAATAGCTCAATTAATCTCCACGATGGCCCCCCAGTGCCTGGATAACCTTAGGGGTGATAAGTTCGCACTTTCCAAATGTGGAATTATTATATTAATAATTATTAGTTCAAAACTATCTGTTTGATGCACAAGTCCTACTATGAGTTTAAAAAATACAGTGCCAATGACAAATTCATCAAATATGAGATACTCGCCCATTGGGGCAGCCAGTTGCTATAGTATCTAGGACTTATAAGCTAAGCTCTGGAATCACCACTCACTGGCTCTTCTCAGCCAACACAACCATTAGGCATTTAGAAAAACACTCAAAATATTTTGCTTTCTTAAAAGGGCCATCTGGTGAATGATGTCACAAAACTTCTCAAAACCCAAGTTAACCTCATCAAACAAAGGAATTTTCTAGAACGCTTACTATTGGTGATTGTTAGTGATTTAGGACTCTGTAAATAAAACACTGGATGTCCCCTTTACTTGTGTCTTTTTACTTATGATAACCAGTTTCTTTCATCTACACTGGATGTCCCCTTTAATTTTGTTTGTTTACTGTAGTGACTTCTGCATCTTTCTGTATTGCAATCTCTCATTCTTTGCTTATGAGAATGTTAACATGGTTGTGATGTAATAGAATGCTGGCTCAGCTTGAGTTTCAGTTGAGACTTGGGGCTGAGCTAAGATGATCCTGCTCCTGGTGGGGCTCAATATCTACTTAACTTCTGTACTATTACTTATACCTGAATGTACCTTGTACCATCTTTCTTCTAATAAATTACATCTACAAGCAACTACTGGACCTTCATCAATCAACCTTCACTACATTTACTTATAATAAACAGTTTCTTTCATCTAAACTGGATGCCCCCTTTCATTGTGTTTGTTTACTTATGGTAAACCATTTCTTTCATGTACATTGGAGGCCCCCTTTATTTGTGTTTGTTTATTTAGTTCTCGTTGCTGGTGGTTCCTATATAGTTCTTTCGGTGCCGAGGTGCTCTTGAGTGTACGGTTGCTTTATAAATAATACATGAATAAGACCTTCCTCCAATAGCTGTGACTGCTGCTTCCTGGAGGGTTTAATAGGCCTCTACCCGAGGTGGCCTGGAGCAGCACTCAGCATTGTCAGTGTGCACCCCTACAGTGCCTTGAACTGAGCTGCCTAGAGTTAGGATTCCCCAGTTCTGTTTTCTTATCCTGATCAGAATATCGATATGAGAGGTTGAGGTTCCATAGTGCATGCTGTATCCATCCCAGCCCTGATGGCCCCTGTCATGATACATGTCTACTGCTCCCACTCCTCCCAGTAGCCTGAGTCCCAAAGTATCAGGCGTAACACACGCCCCCGCAGCCCCCGCGGTACGCAGGGGCCCCAAGCTCCAGTGGGTCCCTTCAGCCCTCACAAGCGCATCCGGCACCAGGCTGCCCCTCTTCTGTATGTATATTAGTCACATGTTTAACAATTTAGTCTACAGTGACCTCCAGATTAGAGGTGGGAATCTCCAGCTAGGCTGGGGGGCTCGCTTTCACCTGCTCAAGCTTTAAGGCCGTTTCAAGCCAAATCTGTGCATAGATGCACCGCTCTGAGCTATAATATGTGGCACAAAATGACAAATGGCACAGTGTAGATTATTGCATTAAATATTAAGTGCTAGAAGTCTGTAATTTTAATTAGAACATTGGAACGTTGGCAGCTCCATTGAAGACAATGGAGCGCTCCGGGCTAATACTGGCCGGTATAAGCCCGGAGCTCCAACATTCCAATGATTGTCTTTGTTCACAGCTCTGGCTGTGAACAAAGACTTCAGGGAGCCTGAGGGGATTTCAATCCCCTCGCGCTCCCTGAAGGGCTTTGTTTTGGTAGAACATTCTGCCCTCTAGTGGCAGAATGTTCTAATAGCCTTATAACCCTTCGTAGCAGGGCTATACCGCTGTTAATGGCCCGCTGCTGTTGTTAAAGTCCCTCGCCTTCGGCTCGGGCCTTTAACGCTGCAGCGGGCCATTAACAGCCGGTATAGCCCGCTACGGCGGGCTATAAGGCTATAGTAAACTACCGCAGAGCCCAAATGGCCGAAACTACCATTGACAACACTGTTAAATGCGATTCGTTCTTTCAAGAGCTCAGAGAGGAGCGGCCGGCCGTGCCAAATTTGACACTCTCTTTTACCACACGATTATCAAGCAACCTTAGAGCTCTACACTCGCTTTCTTATCACTTGTCCACCTCTCGTCTGCTCTCCTCTCTCTCACTATGTTTCTCTCTCTAGCTCTCCCCATCTCTCTTTTCATCCTCATCTTGTCTATTATTTTACTCTGCTCCCTTTCTCTAATTCCTATCCCTCTTTCTCTTTTCATCCTCTCTCTTTATCTTCCTACCAATCTCTCGCCTTCCGCTTACTTCTCTCTCGTGTTCATCAATCCCTCTCTCCCTGTTATCTTTTTCTCTCCATCTTATCCTCTCTTGCGCTCATTCCTTTCTTTTTTTCTCCTGTCTTCTTCCTCTGCCCTCTTAGTCCTTCACCTCTGTCTTTGCCTCTCTGTAATGCTCTTGTTTACCCCCCATTTCTTGTTTAATTAGGTTGAAGCCTACCAAGCGCTCTCTACTTTGCTAAAGACATTTTCGTGAGGTTACAAAAGCTTCCATAGTGCATATGAATGCATTCCGCACATTGCACGCCATGACTTTGTAGTTTGGAATACACATTTAGTAATTACTTTTTGGCTCCAGCAAAGCTCAAGTGTCAGGCTCTATCTTCTGAGTTAGTTTACTGTTTACTCTCTTTATCCCAGACGTCAAAGTGGGACCATTTATGTGACAATCAGGCTGGGTACTGCAGGTGTGCTGGAGTTAAGCTGGATGAAGTTATTTTTTTGTAGCACACAACAAAATGTACATATCTATAAATAAGAATATATCAGATATAGGAAACACTTTTTTGGGTAACTCTAAAGTGTGGTGGAAACCAAATATTTTAATGCGATCAGAAGAAATCATTACAATGATAATGTTTAAAAAAAATTGTCAGTTATACACTGTACACTTTTATCAGTAAAACTGTATGCCTGTGCAAATGTAATGCTCATTTCAAATGAAAATATGTTCTCTGTAGAGGCAAGATGGCGATCGCACGGCCGGGCGCGCTGGACGTGTGAGCTAACCTCTCTCTCCGAAACCACAGGATATGGAGTAGTTGATAACCCCGCTTAGTAATCGGTTGTTTTGGTTGCTGGGAGCTCGTTTACGGCTTGAGGCTCTCTCTTGAATCACCAAGGCGTGAGAATTTTTGTTAAAAAACTAAAAGTCGATAAAACTTTGAAACCGTGAAAACGGTGAAAATACCGTTATGCTGGTGGCAGTTGCAGCGCTGTTGAAACTCCGTAGAGCCTGGTGGGCGGTAACCCGCACAGGTGTTCCAGGTTGGTTATGAAGTAAGCAGCAGCAGCAGAACATCGATTGTAATCGCTTGGAAAACTGGCTGAGACACACGATGGCTCCTAAAACTACGCGCAAGCAACGCGGACAAGAGGCCACAATAGATTGTGAGGCACCAGTTGCAAATATCGATCAAGGTGAGAGAACTTTAAATGGTATTGCCACAAAAAAAAATGGGAAGGGGACTCCCGCTAGAGTGAAATAGACGATATCTGCTTTATTTACGGCTTCAGAGCAAAAACAAAAAGGGAAGGCTTCTAAGGTTTGGCAAGAATCTCAGCTGGAAGGTTCAATTGCAGCGCTACAGAAGGTCGTTAATGTTTCTAATTCATTAATACAAAGTATCGATAATGATTGTGTTAATCCAGAAGGGCAATACAACACTGCAGAGAAAGAAAGCTCTGTGTTAAATTCTGATGACACAAATGCGACGGAGAAATCTTTCCCTGGGGCATCGGCTAACGCAATCTCTGCAGAGGCTGAATCTGTGGACTTTTTCTCAGTTTCAGAAAACTCAGCCTCCTCGTGTGAAGACTTAGTGGCACAATATTCCAAACAGTTGTGCTTAGAGGGGGCAGAGAGTGAGTATGATGAGAATGAACCAGCTGATTTTATGGAAGAGGAGAGTCCCGTTACAGTTAGAGCCGGGAGTGATATACAGGCGCTAGATGGAGTGGAAGATGTGTCGGATAACATTACGCTAACTACGATATATCAGACTATTCTCAGCCATATGGATAAAACTGCATCAGAGAGCCACAAAATTCAGAATTCATGTCGGAAACTGCAAGGCTCTATTCGGAAGTTAGCTAAAGCACAGTCAGATTTTGGGGAAAGGTTTACAGAGGTGGAAACTAGAATTTCTAATATTGAGGACGAGCTGGTTAAACAGAAATCGATAACAGAAACTTTAAGAGCCAACAAGGAGGATTTATTATGGAAAATGGCTGATTTTGAAAATCGTGCTCGTCGCAATAATTTAAGACTAATGCAGATTCCTGAAGGAAAAGAAGGCCAAGATCCCCGCAAATATATAGTGGAACTTTTTCAACTGGCTTTTCCGACTTTGAATAAATGGGACTGGGAACGAGAAATTGATCGCGCCCATAGGTTTCCTTTCAATCTTTGATCTGATCAGAATCCAACTAAACCAAGACCTTTTATTGTAGCTGTTGGAAAACCACTCCCACACTAGAAGGGGTGGTGGTGGTCTTCCGGACACACTGTGGTAGCTTGGCTCGAGTGGTCAGGAAACAGGCGCAGTGCTAAGCATACCATATACCCATACAATAACCATGCGTGCATCCGTTCCAAAAACGACTCTACACCGTAAAAATTATGAAAATATTCTTTCTTTATCTTTCTTCTCTTAGTTGCTGATTGGGAAAATAAATAAGTCAATCACAGTATATACATTTTAAATAGTGCAGGTCAAATAAATATTGGCTGTTTGCTGAAATAAATAGGGGTGATCATAAATAACAGGGCATAAATACAAGTGCAATATATACAGACAATTAAATATTTTGAGGCAATAATTACCGTATCAATAAATATTGTACACCAACCAGTCCTGTGGACCTATAAATATAGTGCAACAATAAATAGATAAAAATTCAATAAATACAGTACCCCCAATAAATAATTAACAGTATACAGCAACACTCCTGTAATCAGATGACACTTCACTTCTGAAGGGCTGATTTGGCCCAGGCACAGCTTGTAGGGTTGTGGTAGGCTTGAGGGGGGCTACTCCCTGACTGAGGCAAAGGCTGAGGCCTAAACTGAGGTAGATCAAAGGGGGGAATTCCAATGCCCTGGCTTTCCTTCTCCACACAACCTCTCTAGGTTAGTCCCAGTTCACCCCAGGCACAGTCAGGTGGGTTTCAGCACCTCCCTAGCCCCTTAGAGTAGTCTCTCAGGTCTCCACAGGGCCTAAGGCGCCCTCTACTCCACTTACTGCCCTTTTCTGATGTTCCGACGCCGCTGGAGTCGTGTCGACGCCGTGAGGCGGTTCCGGTTCGGTCTCGGCGGCCTCGGCACAATGTCAGTTCTTTGACGACGCCGGCCGGCGGTTCCGGTCCGATGTCGGTGGCCTCGGTTCGATCTCGACCTCCGATTCGACGGCGTCGGGCAGTCTCTTCACGATGTCGACTTCGGGCGGCTCCGGTCCGATGGCGCTCTCGGCTCCGATGACGTCGGCCGGCCTGGCCTCGATGTCGACTTCCGGCGTCTCCGGGGTGCGATCCTCACCCCCGACCTCCGGTGTTCCTCCTCACAGGTTCCGGGTGACTCCGGAGTGCGATCCTCACTCCCGACCTCCGGTGCTCCTCTACCTCGGTCTCCGACGACTCCGGAGGGCGGACTTCACTCCTCCGATGACGCCGCTCACTCGACCTCGGTTCACTTCCTTCTCGACCCTTGGTATTCCTCTCGACCTCCGTCAGTGCCCTCTTACGACCTCAGGTGGCTCCGGGTACGACGTCTGCTACCTCAGTCAGCGCCGCTTCTCCACCTCGGGCTCCAGGTCTTCGGCTACTCGACGCCAGACTCCAGGGAAACCAGTTCTCAGGTCAGAATCTGGCTGCTTTCTTGGTTCTAAGGCCTGTTCCTGCTGTCCAGGTCCTTAGGTTGAGTTTTTCTGTATTCTTCCCACACAGGGCTATAGGCTGGGATCCATCAGTAGGGACAAGTATCAAGGGTGGGTTTATGGACCCCACTCCAGGCACAAGTTTCCACCCCTGCTGCTTCACTCCGTCCTCCTTCACTGTTGTGCTCCTCTCTCTTCACCAGTCAGGTGCCAACTGCCAGCTCCAACTGCCAACTGCCTCTCTTATCCTCCCAACATTCTAAACGGTCTCCAACTGTCACAGAGTTCTGGAATCTCCTGGAATGTTCTGGAAGGTGCTGGTAGGTTCCAGTGGATGCTGGTGATGTCACAGGTGGCCACCATTTTGTGCTCCAGGCCCTCAGACAGAAGTTTCAGGGGTAGCTAAAATGGCTCCCTGAATCTGCAGCAACACGAAAAAGTCTGGTGGTTCCCAAAAAGGAAAAATTCAAACAGGGTTTGAGGCAAAAGTGGGACAAAATAAATAATGATGAGGAGGGACCACCCAAAGGGCTGACAGGTCTAACAGTAGCCTTCAATAGTTTCCGCGCCAGAGAAGATGTATACATGAGTACCCAACCTAATAGGAAATCCATGGCGGAGGGTTTTTCCTTTTTTGCCACACCTGACTATTCCAAATACACAACGGATAATCGCTGGCAACTGCGACAGTTGGTGCATTTATACCAAACAAAAGGTGCCCAAGCCTATATTATGAATCCAGCAAAACTCAAAGTGATTTATAAGGAGAAAACTCGCTTTTTTACAAATGTTGGCGAAGCGAAAGAATATTTACAGTCCTTGAATGACTCTTAATCTATTCAGGTCTATGAAACTGGAAATTTTGTTAACCTAAAACTATCTATGTGTATTTTTGGAATTACTAGAGGTACTCTAAAAGTTTTTTTTCTTAAATTTTCTGATCTTGGCACTTAGTTATTTAGTCTGGATAGTATTTTTTTTTTTTCTTTTGCCCTGTGGCGAAGTTAGAGGGGCCATTTAGCTCGGTACCATCGACAGGACCATAAGTCCTAAAGCCTCGATAAGGGGGGGTTGGAGGGGGTTGCTTTCTGAGGGAGGGGAAGAGGGAAGGATTTGGAAGGGATGGAGGTGGTGGTGGGTACAGGGGGTAGTAAGGGTTAAAAGGGGAAAATCCATGGCAATTTCCAGTGGCAATACTCAAAAGGAAATATATAGCGGTTGGAACACTTGTTTATGTAGAATAAGGAATTCAATACTCATTATGAGTTATTATGATTTGAGAATTTTGAAATTAACACTGTATGTCGCGAAATACTAAAATATGCTCATTTAATGTATCTGGGCTCAATCACTTTAATAAAAGAAGGAGAATTGCAGCTGAAATCCGTTTTATTCAACCCGATATCCTCTGCTTACAAGAAACCCATCTGGTGTGGGATAATAGTAAACTTATAGCTGACTTAGGTTATGTTTTAATCTCGGCCACTCAACAAACTAATAACACTAGAGGGGTAATGATTTTGTCAAAACCCGGTTATTGTGAGGCAGTTCATAGTTTAGCAGATAAATGGGGTAGATGGGCGATTTCAGAATTAAAAGTGGGAAACTGATTTTTTACTTTATGTTCAGTTTATGAATCTAATATTGATGAAGCTGAGGTTTTAGAAAATTTGAATACAGAACTTGCTAAATGGAGATCCCCTTTAATCATATGTGGCGATTTCAATATTAATTTAAATAATATGGAACTCGCTGCTGGTTTAGAAAATTATAGGGGTCGTAAACCACGAGTTTTTAAAGCCTTACATGATTTGGTTACCGATCATGGCCTGGTAGATATATGGAGCAAAAACTACCCGATGTCTCCAGGGTATACTTATTACTCTGCCCCACATAAGAAATTTGTCCGTTTGGACAATTTTTTTATGTCTACATCTATCCACAGCGGGACCAAGATTCAGATATTTCCCAGAGTTTCATCTGATAATTCCCCTATGTTAATTGAGATTTCAATTTCAAAAGAGATATACAGAGTAAGAAACTTTTCATATGATAGGAAATTGTGCCTTGATGAACAATACAGAATTTATATGAGTAAGTGGATATTAGATTTTTTTAATATTAATATCGGGTCGGCTAATATTCTAAATGTATGGGATACTTTTAAGGCCTGTTTCAGAGGAGAGACGATAAGCTATGGTTTGTATAATCAAAACAAACTACGATCTCAAATGCAAGAATTATATAACAGTTTAAGGGCCGCGGAGGCAGAGCTGATTAATGAAATTGGGAAGGAGAATAATTTAGTCATTATACATGAGGCTGAAGCCAAAATAGCACGATGTCGTGCGAGTATAACTGGAATTTGGACCCAAGCGATTGCGCAGAAATATTTAGTACATAAACGTCATATTTATGAATATGGAGAAGCTATAGGTCGGTCTTTGGCTTTACGCTTAAAAATGAAGTCCACTTCTCGCTCAATTTTTAAATTACAGGATCAGAGTGGGGTGATTCATGAGGAACCGGGGGAAATATTAAACATATTTCAACAGTTTTATACGGATTTATATACTCATCAACCCAACTCTGTTGAAGATCAAGATTGGGAAGAGGGGATGTTTAGCAAGTTAAATTATATTGATTCGCAATTTCTGGATACCCCCTTCTCTATGGAAGAATTAGAGGAAGCAGTTAAGAGTATACCTTCTGGAAAAGCGACAGGCTCTGATTTTATTCCAGGAGAAGTGTATAAATGTTTTTTTGAATCACTAAAAAAGGTTATGTTAGAGATCTTTAGAATGGCGCAAAAAGGGACAGCTCCAAATACATGGAATGATGCCTCAATTGTGGTATTTAGTAAAAAAGGGAAGCCACCGGAGTTACCTGGGTCGTACCGGCCAATATCACTGCTTAATTGTGATAGTAAGATTTACTCAAAGATGATTGCAAATCGCCTATCTAAGGTTATAACCCCGCTTGTATCGATAAACCAACATGGTTTTATTCCAAAAAGAGGCACGGTTACTCATATAAATAGGGTTATTACTTTATTTGATATTGCAGAGGGGGAAAACAGGGATTTAGCATTAGTATTACTTGACGCTAAGAAAGCTTTTGACCGGGTGGAGTGGTCATATTTGTGGGAAATAATGATAAGGATGGGGTTTGGGGAAGCTATCTTAACTTCAATTCAAGCTTTATACAAAACACCCAATGCTAGAATAACTGCTATGGGTTTAAAATCTGAAAAGATAATTATAACAAGAGGGACACGGCAAGGATGTCCGTGCTCTCCCCTGCTTTTTGCTTTATTTATTAATCCTTTTATTATTAGTCTTCAGAAATCGCCCCATATTAAACCATTTATAGTAAAGGATATTGCTTACTCAGTTTTTGCATATGCGGATGATATCGCAATAGTAACGACTGACCCAGGAGAGGCAATCGCTGAGATTGAACATTTAGCTAGAGACTTTGGTGGTAGGTCTGGATACAAATTAAACTCCGCAAAAACTCAAATATTGTGTACACAAAATATTCAGTTTAAAGATCCACGGGTTACCAATGTAGTTACATATTTAGGTATAAAAATAACACCACATATGCAAGAGATAGTAGATATTAATTGGCAAGAGACAATATCACAAATTAAGCAATCACTGGTTAGATGGAGACGATTGCAAATATCAATAATTGGTAAAGGAAACATTATCAAGATGAAGGTTCTTGCTAAAATATTATATTTATTTCGGAGTATTCCATTGCAGTTTCCCCTTAAATATATATCGCAACTTCAGATTGTTTGTGGGGAATTTTTTTGGGTTCCGGGAAAAGTACGTCGAGCTATGAAATGGTTGACGTTACCTGAAGAAAGGGGTGGACGCGGGTTACCGGATTTCTTACTTTATTATTATGTGTGTTTTTTACAAAGAATGAGATATATGCTGACTGGTGAATCCATGGAGGATGAAGCGGAAGCACCTTCGATATTTTTCTTGTTATTAGGAGAACAAGCAAAAGGATGTTTATTAAAATAACTTGAGGGTAATTATTACAAGCATACTCGTTTTAAGGTGTTGATTTCAGCTTTTCAAGTATGGAGAAGTGTTAGGAAATTAATAAATTTGGGCAGAATTACTTTCTATACTCCCTTTAGTGCGGATAAAATTCTCCCTTTCGTATTTTGGGACAACGTCGCTAAGAGTTGGTCAAGAAAGGGTCTATCTAGAATTGGAGATTTATATAATGGAAATGGAATATTTGTTACATTTACAGAATTATCAGTTAAATATCAACTGCCTCAATATTCTTTTTTTAAGTATCTCCAAGTTACAAACTTCTGTTCAAAAAAACAAATTATGCCCTTTTCTAATAATTTAGTGGAGGGGATTCGATGTAAATTAAGGATTGGTTCACTTTATTTGATATTGATGGAGTCTAGAGAGGATGATATGAAAAAATATAACACTTACTGGCAAAATCAGCTAGGAATACCGGAACTGGATATTCAGGATACTTTGGTGCAGATCACGATCCGGTAAAAAAATTCCCCGTACGACTCGTATCCGGTCTTTTTACCGTACCAATCGTACAAGTGCCGTACAAACTGGCAATCACGATTCGCATGGGAAAAAGTCCATACGAATCGCATTGGGAATCATTCCCCACACGTCCTCGGGTCGGAAAATGTGTCCGACACGTCCCCGGTGGATTTAACATACAAATGTGAAAAGTAAAGTCCGACTGCGGAATTACGATCCATCCCGTGCGTCCGATGTTACAACCATATGGAAAAAACACCGTCCGCACCGAACTCCCATAGCAACCATGGAGACATGTGCCCGCATACGCGCCCAACACCCCCCAGCCCTCCTATGTACGAGTCGAATCCCCACCCGTGTATGTACACCCGTGTATGTACGACCCGTACCCCCACCCGCGTATGCATGGAGCGAACCCCCACCCCAACCGTGTAAGTACGAGCCGTACCCTCACCCGCGTATGCATGGAGCGTACCCCCACCCCAACCGTGTATGAACGGACCGTACCCCCACCCCAACCGTGTATATACGACCCGTACCCTCACCCGCGTATGTATGGAGCGTACCCCCACCCCAACCGTGTATGTACGACCCGAACCCTCACCCGCGTACGTATGGAGCGTACCCCCACCCCAACAGTGTATGTACGACCCGTACCCCCACCCCAACCGTGTATGTACGACCCGTACCCTCACCCGCGTACTTATGGAGCGTACCCCCACCCCAACCGTGTATGTACGACCCGTACCCCCACCCCAACCGTGTAAGTACGACCCGTACCCTCACCCGCGTACGTATGGAGCGTACCCCCACCCTAACCGTGTATGTACGGGCCCGTACCCTCACCCGCGTATGCATGGAGCGTACCCCCACCCCAACCGTGAATGTACGACACGTACCCCCACCCGCGTATGCATGTAGCGTACCCCCACCCCAACAGTGTAAGTACGACACGTACCCCCACCCGCGTATGCATGGAGTGTACCCCCACCCCAACCGTGTATGTACGGACCGTACCCCCACCCCAACCGTGTATGTACGGTCCGTACCCTCACCCGCGTATGCATGGAGCGTACCCCCACCCCAACCGTGTATGTACGACACGTACCCCCACCCGCGTAGGCATGGCGCGTACCCCCACCCCAACCGTGTATGTACGACACGTACCCCCACCCGCGTATGCATGTAGCGTACCCCCACCCCACCAGTGTAAGTATGACCCGTACCCCCACCCGCGTATGCATGTAGCGTACCCCCACCCCAACAGTGTAAGTATGACCTGTACCCCCACCCGCGTATGCATGGAGCGTACCCCCACCACAACTGTGTATGTACGACTCATACCCTCACCCGCGTACGTATGGAGCGTACCCCCACCCCAACCGTGTATGTACGACCCGTACCCACATCCGCGTATGCATGGAGCGTACCCCCACCACAACGTGTATGTACGACTCGTACCCTCACCCGCGTACGTATGGAGCGTACCCCCACCCCAACCGTGTATGTACGACCCGTAACCACATCCGCGTATGCATGGAGCGTACCCCCACCCCAACCGTGTATGTACGACACGTACCCCCACACGCGTATGCATGGAGCGTACCCCCACCACAACATTGTAAGTACGGAGCGCACCCCAGGCCCCAACACCAGTACCTTCACACAACATCGCGCATGTACGATTCGTACCAAGCCAGACACAAGGACAGCACTGTACAACAAAATTGCCGATGTACACACCGTACACACGCTAAAAACACACGTACACAACCAGGACAAAGCAAAACAACACAAGAATACACTATTCGAATGGCACAAAGCCACAAAACATGTCCAACAAGCACAAAAACAACACATTCACTGACCTGCAACTGCCAAAATCCAAAACAGAGGCCCAAAACACAACCACTCCTTATAACACACCCACCCAAACTTCAAACACAGCCACACCCACCAATGGACCAATAAAAAGGGCCCACACACACAAACCATGAGCCTTTGCAACAGACTCACTGCTGCCAGACCCCACAGACAACCTACAGCACCATACTTGAACCTTAACTACACCTTACACTTGCACACCTTCACACACACACCTTCACAAACACCCCCTCATCACATTCACACACACACCTGCACAACCACACCCACACACCCACAACCATCCACAAACTCCCCCCCACCATCCACCCCCCCCACCATCAACACCCACACCCCTCACCATGCCCACTAACAAGAATCCAAAGTTCACTAGCCGAGAGTTGGAGGTCCTTGTCGATGAAATCCTCAGAGTCGAGCCACACCTCTTTGGAACATTGGTCAGACAGACCTGCATGACCGAAAAAACAGCCATGTGGCAGAGGATTGTTGATGCTGTGAATGCTGTTGCGGCCACCAGAAGGACCAGGCATGAATGCCAAGCCAGGTGGTACGATCTGCGGAGGAGGGTCCGAGCCAAAATGACTGATGACCACTACCAGGCCAACGTCACTGGAGGAGGGCCGCCCCGCAGACCCGTACACTACCATCCCTGGGAGGAGAGGGGGATGGCCATACTGCCGGTGGTGTCAGTGGACGGATTAGACGGACTCCGAGACCCAGGTGAGTACACAAACAACTCACCTCACATGGGGGAACGTCATCCACAACCAAACTCACAAACAGGCACGCAACCACCCCAAGCTATCGCATGACTCAACCACACTCCATGAACACACACATGCCACTGGCGCCACCATGCCCCATGCACCCAGCTGGACAATGCAAAGTCACAGGCCACAGAAAACAACAACACAAGACACGGTAAGCCGGATGGCGGGAGTGTGGGCCACAAAAATCACATAGTGCAACTCAGAAGCAGACAACAATGCCCCCTGCCCATATGGCCTAGGTCACAGCCAGACAAACACTGTGTCCCCACACAGGAAAGACTTGCCAGCAAATGGCGGACGCCTTGCATTAACACATGGGGGTGACGGCACGTTTTTGCACATGACAGCAGCTAATGAACAGCCAACACTGTGAAAGAGTGGCAGCACACACCACAGCAGCAGCGCAGACACACACACTACACCCAATGGGTGCCTGCTGATCATAAACAAACTCACATCAACAAGCCAAGGGCCAGTCAAAGATCTGCAAAAAGTGTGTGCCTAGGAAGCTGGGCTGAGGTGACAGAGGGTGACACACAGAGGGAGGGAGAGGGGGAGAGAGAGGGAGGGAGACACAGGGAGACGGACAGAGGGAGGAGGCTGACACACAGAGGGAGGGAGAGTGGGACAGAGAGGGAGTGAGAAAGGGACACACAGAGAGACCAATTCAGCCGTGGGGGGTGTGGGAATGTCTGCTCGTCAGCAGGTGGACTGCGTGCATGTAGACAAGGGTGGCCAGTGCCTGAATCCCCCTCTCTTCTCCATGGCAAAACACTGGGCCATGTCTCAACCTGTGCACGAGCACAACGCCAGCTACCTGCATTATCTAAGTGTGTGGAACAACTCCATGTGCCCACGTACAGTGCAACACGGAAGGCGCCAATGCATGGCTCGCCACACCTGCTCATTCCACTGCTGACTGCAGTCACAATTGACGCAGCAAGTAAGACTGTGCCACACATAGGTAAAGTCGCAAAAGCTGTGGCCAAGGGACATACCCATGCACAAGTGCACTGTGAGTGGAATGCAAGACATATCCAAGTTCCCAGAGGAAATGTGCCAACTTAGAAACGAATGAAACATGGATGTTTCATGGAACAAAATTAACATTGTCTCTCTCACACACAGGTCAACGTCGTGGATCACCCCCCAACACTGGGGGGGAAGACTCACAGGACCCGGCTCGGCGGGATGACGGATCCACAGGCAGCGACGACTCTCACCACTCTGTGGACGAACCCTACCCCAACCAACCTGGCCCCTCTGGTGTCCAACCACCTGCAGCACCTGCGTCAGGTACAACTGGGCCAACCACCACCCCCACTCCTGCCACATCCCAGGAGACACCCAGGATCCCTGCCCCACCACCACAATGCAGCCAGGCTGGCCAGGAGGGACACGGTGTACCGGGCACCCAGGAGGAGGCAGGCGACAACGCCAATGCCACCCCTCAGGGGTCCCGGAGACCCGATGTGCCCACAAGGGCAGGCCAGGTGCAAGTGGGCAGGGGTGGTGGGAGTGGAGGACGGCGGAGGCGCGAGCCTGACCTGTTGGCTGGGGAACCGGTATATTCCCATGTCCGAAACATCCAGGACACCACAGGCATGGCCCAGGTTGTGTCCGTCCTCGAGGAGATCAAGACCCAGCAGGCCCAGCAACATGCGGAGCAACATGCCTGTCTACTGCGACACCAACGGCGGATGGAGGACAGACAGGCTGAGCTCGTGACGGTGTTCACGGGAATTCACAGTACACTCCGTCGGATAGCCGACAACATGGGCAACCCTCCCTGTGCCATCAGGCGTAGAACATCACCACCCACAGGGAGGGATCAGGAGGAGGAGGAGGAGACATCCGATGGAGCATCCCAAACATCGTCACGGCCTGCTTCTGAGGGTCCCCGCAGGAGGGCGGGTCGTCCACGGAAAAGACCGTGAGGGTCGGCGCAACAGCACCATCTCCCAGGACACCTGGCCTGGCACCTGGCCCACTGGAGCAACAGCAGCACAGCAGCAAAAGACATTCTCTGCCACATGGACTTGCTGGTCACTGTCTGACCAATGTTGACAAAGACTGTGGCATGGACTCTGAGGATTTCAAATGGCAAGGACACCAACTCCCCTAGTGAACTTTGGATTCCACACACCCGGAAAGCCCCTCATGTCAAACCCCCCCCCCCCCCACCCCAACCAAAATAAAAAGTCACACCATAAAGAGAAGATGCCTACTTATTGCATTATTACCTTACATGTGTCTTGTAAAGTCTAACCATGCCTGAGTTCTCATTTGACTTCAACCATCCACACCCTGGGGCCTGAGTCTGGCACAGGACACACATGGGTCACATTGTATTAGGCAAGACAGACATGGAGCACCATACACACCCGTGATGGGCCCAACCAGCTGAGGGGGTGGCCGCACAACCGTGCCGACAGACATTTTGAGTACAGCGACAGCCATGCGCAGAGGTCAGGGATCATGTGGAGTGTCCTGTGGGGCACCCAGGTATGTGTGGACAGGTGGCAGAACCATGTCCTGCAAGCTTGAGTCAGGTGGATGCAGAGAATGGTGGCCTGGCCAACGTTGGATGCATGGGGATGGCACATGTCACAATACCCACACAGTCATGGACATCATGCACAATACACAGTCTAATCCCACACAAACAGCTTGCATCTTGCTACTCTACACATAGACACATAGTCACTAACACGGAAACCCATGCCAGACATGCCGGATGCACCGTGGCAACACACCAGCATTGACTGAGAAGAGGCACCTTGGAGGCATAGGGACACCTTTATTAGTCATGTATTCGGGAATGCAGAGGCAACTCGAAGTACACATACACAGGTCATGTGGAGTAACATGTGGGTCCAACACTGGAACCCCCCTTCTGCAGCACGAATGCGTGATAGCCATGGAACTGGCACACAAGTGTCGGCTAACAGCTAAACACCCCCTGCTGCTCACGGAGAGACTGCCATACACCATTGATCCGCTGATGTGGAAGTCCCACACCATGTCAAGCCAATGCAAACCGTATGTGTCCGAGGGCAGTGTAACACACATTGATGCCATCATCACATTCCACAATCCCATCACTGATGACTGTCAACAAGTCTGACCATCTATTCAGGTGTACCCAGCTGCATGTCATGTGTACCATGGTGATGCGACATGTCTGCAGAGGAACCAAACATCGACAGGGGCAGTGTGCATACATCGTAAACAACTGCCACACCCAATACACCCCTGATGCATCCCTTACCCTAAGGAGACTTCCAAACTTGTCCGTGCGTGTAACGCTGAGTCAGCACACGATGACGTGTCCATGAGGAATAGCAGTGCCACAACAATGCAAGCAGCAGACGGCATGCGCAAGTACCTGGGGAAGAGAGACACACAAGAAGTCAGCCACAAAAAGCACAGCCACTTGCATGTGCATGTACTCGACACATGTAAGGATGACAACATGCTAGGTCACAATTATGACTGGGGAAATACACATCACTGGCACCATCACTCCAGTGACACATCCACACACACCTCTGACTCACGTGCCATACATGCAGATGGACACACACATCGCAACACATGCCACACGGGGACCAATGCGTGCACACACAGACACTGGTACTCACCACTAAGCAAAGAAGTCGCGTATGAGCCGAGTCCGGATGTCCTCTTGCGGAACCACATCCTCCACATCACTAGCCCCATTGCCAAGACCTTCGTCCTCCACGGGTCGATGGTCCTGATCATCTTGATCCAGGATGAGTGGCACAGCTTTCTCAACTGCCATGTTGTGCAGCATGTAGCAGACCATGAAGATTTTGCAGACCTTCGCCGGGGCATATGGGAGGGCGCCGCCGGTCTTGTGGAGGCATCGGAATCGGCTCTTCAGGAGGCCAAATGTCCTCTCTATCACTCGCCTTGTCCGGCCATGGGCGGTGTTGTAGCGGAGCTGGGCCGGCGTGATGGGGTTGCGGAGAGGTGTGATCAGCCATGGCATGTTGGGATAGCCAGCGTCCCCTACATGGAAAGCACATGGACATAAGTAGGACAGAAGAAGCGGTCGTGCTGGAAGTCTACGCAAAATACAGGAGAGACAGAGTGTACCCACCAACAACACATGCTCGTTCGTTGCGCAGCTGCGTCATCATTTCAGGCACCCTGCTACGCCTCATGATGTAGGCATCGTGTGCTGATCCTGGAAAACGAGCACAGACATGTGAAATCACCATGTTGGACAGACACACCACAAGGGCATTGATGGAGTGGTAGTGTTTGCAATTCCTGTACGCTACCTCCTGTGCCTGTGGTGGTACCAAAGCCACATGTGTCCCGTCTATGGACCCAATGACATGGGGCATCCCTCCCAGGGCATAGAATCCACGCTTGACACCAGTCAACATTTCAGGGGTTGGGAAATGGATGAACTCATCCAGGTGAAGCAACATGGCCTCTAAGAAATCATGCAGCACACGGCAGAACATGCTCTGGGACATGCCACCAACATGAGCAATGGTATTTTGAAAGGTACCCGTGGCAAGAAAATGTAGGGCTGCCATTACCTTCAGCTTGGGTGTCAGTGCCGTAGGATACCTGTGCAGCGGTTGCAGGTGTGGTGCCAGCCTCGCCGTCAACTCCAGAATCAACAGTTGGGGGAAGCGGTAGCACCGGATACAGTCATTCTCCCGCATGTCAGCCAAGTCCGGAATTGCTCGGGGAAGAGGCGGCGCTCTGCAGTAATTTGGAAGTGACAAGGAAGAGTGAGTGCACTACTACAACAATTTTTGGGTGCTGAGCACATGTTAATCTGTCAATACACATATGCGACATACGGAGTGAGGTATGTGCCACATGCCCTGGACACGTATGGCTGCCAGGTGACACTCCTACCAAGACCCAGCTACACACGGAGATTGTGAACCTCCACATGCCATGGCATGGGATTAGCTGTGTCCCAGTGTAAGTGAACAGCCAGACGCAACACAGGAGTGACATACATCAACACATCAGCAGAAGTAGGATGTCGATTGCAGAGACTGGTAGCGGAACACTGGAGCCACAGGCCACATGACATTACACTAGGACAGCCCACACACCTTGCCAATAAGGTGTACATGTAATGACTCACCACACATTCATAGAGAGGATGCAGACATGTCCTTGTCACGCTACTCCGTGTCCCATGCATACATACGCACCTCACAGCCGATACCACATGTGGCCTGGTGTGCGGAACAGTGTGCCATGTCCATCTACACACAGACACATGTTGGTTGCTGCAACAGCTGATGCTATTGAGGGAGCTCCAACATCAAGCTAATGGGAACCCCCCACACATACATGACATAGTCACATCGTGCACCGTGGGTAGTGACATGTGTGGTGTGGTAACCCCTGTAGCGGGCATCAGGGGACACTTGCGTGTGTTGTTGACTGTGCCATGCCAGTGACGCTCATCCCAAGTGTGCAGTACGACATGCACACATGTCAAAGGAGTTAAGGGCATGCCTGGCACACATTGCACCGTCACACAACATCTGTACACATCTCATCATACATCTGATGCCTTCTCGACTCAGGAGTAATGTGCCACATCCCAGCCTTTCACACCTGTGCCCCACACATGTAGTACTGCCCAGACAATGCCTTGATGTCCATCCATGGACAAGTATGTCAGCCCTATTCCTTCCTGTGTGCTGCCTGTCACCACTGTGATGTGTGAAAGGCACCGTACATTCGCTCAGAGGGCCTGTGTACGTTCCCTATCACTATGGGAGTGCTGCCGTATGTGTACCCATAGTGATAGTGAGTGTACAGGCGTGTGTACGGTCCGTATCACTATGGGTGTTCTCGCGTATGCGTACTCATAGTGGTACGGACAGTACACACGCCTGTACGCTCACTATCACTATGGGTACGCATACGCGAGAACACCCATAGTGATAGTGAGCGTACAGGCGTGTGTACGGTCCGTATCACTATGGGTACGCATACGCGAGAACACCCATAGTGATAGTGAGCGTACAGGCGTGTGTACGGTCCGTATCACTATGGGTACGCATACGCGAGAACACCCATAGTGATAGTGAGCGTACAGGCGTGTGTACGGTCCGTACCACTATGAGTACGCATACGCGAGAACACCCATAGTGATAGTGAGCGTACAGGCGTGTGTACGGTCCGTACCACTATGAGTACGCATACGCGAGAACACCCATAGTGATAGTGAGCGTACAGGCGTGTGTACGGTCCGTACCACTATGAGTACGCATACGCGGGAACACCCATAGTGATAGTGAGCGTACAGGCGTGTGTACGGTCCGTACCACTATGAGTACGCATACGCGAGAACACCCATAGCGATAGTGAGCGTACAGGCGTGTGTACGGTCCGTACCACTATGAGTACGCATACGTGAGAACACCCATAGTGGTACGGACCGTACACACGCCTGTACGCTCACTATCACTATGGGTGTTCTCGCGTATGCGTACCCATAGTGATACGGACCGTACACGCGTGCGTACACTCACTTTCACTATGGGTGTTCCCGCGTATGCGTACTCATAGTGGTACGGACCGTACACACGCCTGTACGGGCTGTTGCTATGCATTTGTGGTGCCCTAGGGCCCCGGGACGCACCGTACCTGTGTGTGAAACTCCAACTTACATAGGGGACACATGAGGGACAAGTATAAAGGCCTACATGCATGCTGGTTGTCATGGAGACCAAGTTTAAAGTTTGCATTTTTTTAAGCAGGTGCACAGCAGTAGTCAGTTTGAATGAATCTACTTTGTTGCAATGTGGTTCTGGAGTTGACATCATGCTCAAGAAAAAAACACAATGAGAACCCACTCACTGTGCTAGGTTTGAAGGGATTGGAGGAAACATAGGATGCAAATGTGAGTGACCAATCACTCTGTACTCCTGTGCATGAAACAGGCCAGCAAGGCAGATATAAGGCAGCCAGGTCCCATGAGGGAGCACTTGCCTGCACATCTTTGGATTCGACGACCCAGCTGCTGCTACTGATTCCCTGGAACCATGTCAAGGTCTGTGGAGAGGTCACAGCCTTTCACCCTGGAGGAGAACCTGGCTTTGCTGGATGTGATCCTCCCACAGTACCCCCTGCTGTATGGGCGACCAGGGTATCAGGTGAGTGCAGAGTCTAATAGCACAGACTGTGTCCCTTGTTTGTGACTGTGACTTCTGGCATTGTGTCCAGGTGTGGCACACATGCTATGTACTGTAGGGGGGATCCCAGGGGGGGGAATGCCTGATGTCTCCCAGCCAGTGCATGCTGTGGTGCATGTCTGCCGTCCTCACTTGCATTGTATTTACTGTGACAATCACTGCATGGTGCATGCCACATTCTGCCTGTCTTGTCCTCCTGGGAATGTAGCCTCTACAGTCCTCATGTGATTATGTGGTCAGCCCAGTGTGACAGGTGACTGTACCCACAGATGTGTGTTAGTTCTGTGTACCTGTGCTGAGAGTGTCCACATGATGTGTTCCTACCCTGGACATCGGTGTGTGTGTAAGTCCCCTGTCATGTGGGTGGGTGCATATGTGGAGTGTGGCACCAGGGCTGCATGAGGGATGGATATACCCTGCCCATGTGATGTGAGTAGGGAGCAGTGCTGTGTGTCTGATGTGCAGGGCCAGCCCCACACCTGTGCGCCACCCCCGTCTAGTGGCACATGTGCAGAGTGAGGTTTGTAGTTGCATTTGGCAATGGCAGGTGAATGTCCTGTGCCTGTGTGTGTCTGTGTACTCTGCTGCGGTAGCGTCAGTGGCCTGTGGCATGTGACTGCTTAGAGGTGCTGCACATTATCCTGGTGTAGCTTGTGATGCACAGTGTGAGCCTGGATCATTGATTGTGTGGTTGCCCTCATTCCACCTGTGTACTTTCAATGGCACGTACTGCTTTTGCCCTTCCCCAGAGGATCATGTCCCTATGACAAAGGTGCAATGCGTTGGATGCATACTATGCCTTGTTGTAAACAGCAAATTTGTTCTAATATGTCTCTCTGTGACATGTGCCTGGTGTATTGATGTAGTGTCACTTGTTCATCCTCACAGGTAGGCGCCTCTGCCAAGAAGCAGATATGGCTGACCGCCGTCAGTGCCGTGAGGAGTGCGGATGGTCGCAAGCGGCGCCTGGCCCAGGTGAGGAAACGCTGGCAGGATATCTGGTGCTGGACGCGGAGGATCGCACGGGTCCTGCTGGGGGACTCACCTGAGACCCATAAGAACCGCGGGTGCCGCCGTCTGACCCACATCCACAAGCGTGTGCTGGCGGTGGTATTTCCAGACTTGGAGAGGCGCTTACAGGAGAAGCAGCAGCAGGAAGGGGGTAGGTACATGTGTGTTTGTTGTGTGTCACCAGCATTTGTAAGTGCACAGTTGCATGGATACACTGCCAGGGTTTAAAGGTGCTGTGCAGATCCTGTTACCCACAGTATAGCGGTGCTCTCCTGCCTCCCTTCCCCTCCTTGCAATGTGTTCCCTGGTCTGTGTGTAGGCTGGCGCTTTCTCCACGTGAACTATGCCTGTAGCATCATGTGTGGGGGTGGTGTCTAACAGGTTTTGGGACCTTGCCTGTGCCCTGTCCAGTTCAGTACTTGTGGGGTCCATGTCAATTGGCACTGATGCTGAGTCCAGACATAGGAGTATGTCTCTGAAGTGTAATGCCTTACAGCAAGCATGTCCTATGTTGTGGCCTGTGACATGATGTGCATGAGTGTGCGATACGCATAGTGCAGGGATGGTGGCGTGTGTTGCAGTCATTCCCATTCAGGACCATGGAGTTGTGTGGCCACTACTGTCCCCTGGGGCATATTTTCCTAGGTGTCATGTGTGTCATCACAAAACGTGGACACTCTCAGTGTCTACAGCATAGGTTGTGCTCTGTGCCATTGTCCCCTGGCACCATGTATATTGACGTAATATGTAGTACAAGTGTCCACTGTACAGCCTGACCTGATTTTCCTTGTTCATACTCACGGTGGCCAGTGCCTGTGTGTCTTGTTACAATCATCTGATGATGGCCATTTGTACATGATTATTTGGACAGGCGCACCTTGGGTATTTGGCGTCCAATCTTGCATTCATGCAGCCCCTGTGTATTTCACCCAGACTAAGAGATGTAAGTGCCACCTGTGTCTCAACAAATTGTCTCATGTAGGGGGTGGTTGGTGCGGGCCAAGCCTACATGTCAAAACCAGAATCCTCCTTGCTAGGTCTGGCCAGTGTGTGATGTTTGTCTGGACATACACTCAAGGTGCAGTGAGCCAGTCATGGTGGGCATGTTTTCAGTATTACCTATGCAGCATGTGCCTCAAGTTCATGGATATGGTCCCTGCTCATCCCTATTTTCGGCAATGCTGTGCGGTGCAGATGCAGTGCTGGATTGTCCCCAGGGCCTGGCTCCTATGTCAAACTCCATTTCATGTCATTTGCTATTGTGTCATGCTCTCCATGGATTTTCAGTGGCATGGTGGGTCAACCAACTGTGTGTTGCATGCCCTACATCTGTACCTTGTTTTGTAGATGTTACTGATCTTTCTTTTCAGGCTATGCACTGTAACCTATGTAGATTGGACTCATGTGACATATGTATACAGGTGTGTGATTAATTGCTGTCTCTTCACCTTGCCCACAGCATCGTCGGGGGACACGGAGGGAGACATGAGCACAGACGGAGAGGAGGGACCGAGCACCAGTGCCAGCGTTGACATCGTGGCTGGCATATTGAGTGGAACTGAGGCGGAGGAGAGTGAGGCCGAGGACCTGTCCACTGGCACGACAGAATATGAAGCTGACGGGTCCGAGGATGATCTCTCCGAGTGGGCGGAGGCTGCACCAGCAGCTGACAGCGGCACAACATCTCACCCCGCCCCCTCCATTGCCATCAGCCGCCTTCCACTTGCTCGTGTCCCTTCCCAGCGTGCCCGGTCACCACATGTCTCATTCATGCCAGGCACCGCACCCCCTGCCCCTGTCTCCACTGCTGCCGCCAATGCCGAGTCTGTGGACATCCAGCGGCAGTTGCAGGTTGGTCAGGCTGCGATGCTTAATGTCCTCCATGGCCACAGCCAAGTGCTGAACAACATGGAGGCATACTTGGAGGGCATTTTTTCATCGCAGGCTGACCAACGCAACTTGCTGAGGTCCATTGACTCGACACTGACTGCAGCAGTGGGTCTCCTGCAGCGCTACGTCCCACCCCCTACCCCTGACCCTTCCACACTTCCCACTCCCATGCCTGTCCCACGTACACCCAGACGTCAGCATGCACCCACCACAATAGACACAGGCACCACACCAGCAGGGAAGGTCATACGCACACCTCCTGGCACGCACACACAGGGTGAAGTAGGCACACCCACTGGGTGGGGGGGCAAACGTAAGCCACGCAGATAGAGTGGGAGTCCGCATTCCACCCAATCCACTCCCTCCAAATCCCCTCCCCTCAGCTCTCCTAGCCACATATCCGGCAAGGTCTTCTTCATGGCCGCTCTGTCCCTGAGCCCCACTGTGACACCACCCCGCAAGCGGTCAAGGGAGTCCCCGGTCAGGGTGGTTGAGTCCACCCCCCTGTCCACACCCTCCCCCAGTGGCGCTGCGACCCATCCCTCGGCCCCCCCCCCTCCTTGGGGCCTGTGGTTCCTTCGGGTGCAGGGGAGACTCTGGAGGACCTTGCTAAGGTGTGCAGCGACATCCTGGCCTCCGCCTTTGGCCCTGCCCCACCCCCTGTGGTGGAGTCCTCCATCCCTGCACCCACGACGCCTACCCTTCGCCCTCATGTCCCTGCGGTGCCTGGTCCTTCCCCCCCACATGATGCCCTCCCCGCTGTGGAAGACGAAGGAGTCTGACTGTGCAGGCAAGCTAGGGGACACGCGTCCCACTGTGTCCCCCATCCAGCTGTGACTCATGGACTGCCCTATGGGCTTTGTAAATATTGAACTTTATCCACACACACTTTATTTGGAAATGCTGAATAAAGCCTTTTTTTTTCCTTAGAACACTACTGCTTTTGTGGTATTGCTGTTGGTGGGGCTGCTACATGATTTTGGGTGGTGATCATGTGTTGGGTGTGTAGGAAATGTAGTAGTGTGCTGGTCATAGGGGTTACCCTGGTATCTGTGTGCCATCACAAGGTGTTAGCTAGGTTTCTCTGTTCATGTAAGCAGTTACTGCATGGTGAAATTGTCCCAAGGTGTGTTCCTTCCTCTGTGTACCCTGACATCTTCCCTGCAGGGTGTTCCCAATATTTAGCGCTGAGCTGTGTGTACATTAGCTGGGTGTGTTACGGACCCCTTCAACTTTGGCCATGCATGCAGAGCGATGTCTCCACCTGCATCATTCGTGGCATCCTTGGTGATCACTGTACTTGTGTATGTAGTCGGTTGACATGACTTCACGTGGACATGTTCCCTTTTAGGCTGTATGCATGTGTGTACTCCCAGCCTCGCACACATGTGTGACATGTACTGCAGGGTCTTTGTGCACCTGACTGACAATTGTGGCTATTGGATCTGTGGGTACTCCACCCTTTTTTTTCCATGGGCACTGCTGGGGGCCTCTGCACCCATCCCTCCTGTGTCTGGGCATTGCTGGGAGTGATAGGCACACACCCCTCCTGTGTCTGGGCACTGCTGGGAGGACTCTGCACCCACCCCTCCTGTCACTGGGCACTGCTGGGAGGACTCTGCACCCACCCCTCCTGTCTCTGGGCACTGCTGGGAGTGATAGGCACACACCCCTCCTGTGTCTGGGCACTGCTGGGAGGACTCTGCACCCACCCCTCCTGTGTCTGGGCACTGCTGGGAGGACTCTGCACCCACCCCTCCTGTCTCTGGGCACTGCTGGGAGGACTCTGCACCCACCCCTCCTGTCTCTGGGCACTGCTGGGAGGACTCTGCACCTACCCCTCCTGTCTCTGGGCACTGCTGGGAGTGATAGGCACACACCCCTCCTGTGTCTGGGCACTGCTGGGAGGACTCTGCACCCACCCCTCCTGTGTCTGGGCACTGCTGGGAGGACTCTGCACACACCCCTCCTGTCTCTGGGCACTGCTGGGAGGACTCTGCACCCACCCCTCCTGTCTCTGGGCACTGCTGGGAGGACTCTGCACCCACCCCTCCTGTCTCTGGGCACTGCTGGGAGGACTCTGCACCCACCCCTCCTGTCTCTGGGCACTGCTGGGAGGACTCTGCACACACCCCTCCTGTCTCTGGGCACTTCTGGGAGGACTCTGCACACACCCCTCCTGTCTCTGGGCACTGCTGGGAGGACTCTGCACACACCCCTCCTGTGTCTGGGCACTGCTGGGAGGACTCTGCACCCACCCCTCCTGTCTCTGGGCACTGCTGGGAGGACTCTGCACACACCCCTCCTGTGTCTGGGCACTGCTGGGAGGACTCTGCACCCACCCCTCCTGTCTCTGGGCACTGCTGGGAGGACTCTGCACACACCCCTCCTGTCTCTGGGCACTGCTGGGAGTGATAGGCACCCACCCCTCCTGTGTCTGGGCACTGCTGGGAGGACTCTGCACCCACCCCTCCTGTCTCTGGGCACTGCTGGGAGTGATAGGCACACACCCCTCCTGTGTCTGGGCACTGCTAGGAGGACTCTGCACCCACCCCTCCTGTCTCTGGGCACTGCTGGGAGGACTCTGCACCCACCCCTCCTGTCTCTGGGCACTGCTGGGAGTGATAGGCACACACCCCTCCTATGTCTGGGCACTGCTGGGAGGACTCTGCACCCACCCCTCCTGTCTCTGGGCACTGCTGGGAGTTCTCTGCACCCACCCCTCCTATCTCTGGGCACTGCTGGGAGGACTCTGCACCCACCCCTCCTGTCTCTGGGCACTGCTGGGAGTGATAGGCACACACCCCTCCTGTCTCTGGGCACTGCTGGGAGGACTCTGCACCCACCCCTCCTGTCTCTGGGCACTGCTGGGAGGACTCTGCACACACCCCTCCTGTCTCTGGGCACTGCTGGGAGGACTCTGCACCCACCCCTCCTGTCTCTGGGCACTGCTGGGAGTGATAGGCACACACCCCTCCTGTGTCTGGGCACTGCTGGGAGGACTCTGCACCCACCCCTCCTGTCTCTGGGTACTGCTGGGAGGACTCTGCACACACCCCTCCTGTCTCTGGGCACTGCTGGGAGGACTCTGCACCCACCCCTCCTGTCTCTGGGCACTGCTGGTAGGACTCTGCACCCACCCCTCCTGTCTCTGGTCACTGCTGGGAGGACTCTGCACACGCCCCTCCTGTGTCTGGGCACTGCTGGGAGGACTCTGCACCCACCCCTCCTGTCTCTGGGCACTGCTGGGAGGACTCTGCACCCACCCCTCCTATTTCAGGATATGTACGCTTAGAACATACATGGGTGTGGGTTCGCTCCATGCATACGAGGTGGGGGTAGGGTCCGTACATACACTGTTGGGGTGGGGGTACGCTCCATACGTCCGCGGGTGAGGGTACGGGTCGTACTTACACTGTTGGGGTGGGGGTACGCTCCATACGTACGCGGGTGAGGGTACGGGTCGTACTTACACTGTTGGGGTGGGGGTACGCTCCATACGTCCGCGGGTGAGGGTACGGGTCGTACTTACACTGTTGGGGTGGGGGCACGCTCCATGCATACGCGGGTGGGGGTACGGGTCGTACTTACACTGTTGCGGTTGGGGGTACGCTCCATGCATATGGGGGTGGGGGTACGGTCCGTACATATGCGTCCCCACGCTATGTGATGCTTGTGCGGGCCGTACCCAGGCCTTTGCCACGTGGGTACAGCCGTCCCGCCATTGTTGGGATGACGTAGGTGTGGGCGTGGTACGACTCGTACCCACGCTCTTCAGGCGTGGGTACGGGACGTACCTGTATTGTTGTGTTGCCGGTTCGCGTCGTCAAGCACTTCCGTTGTGGCGGACGCTGGCTTTGCTGGACACGCCCCCACCCCCTCGTAGTGACCAGGGCCTGGGGGTCAGGTATGTCCAGGGCATGTATGATTTGTGACTTGGGTGGGGGTTTTGTGTCCTGCCCCCCCCCCTTTGCCATGGGTGTTGTTCTGACCTTCTGCGGCGTCTGCGTTCCGAACCTGTAGAGGAGGTCGACTGTTATGAGGGCCGGGATGACACGTAGGTTCGGGTCCATGTCTGTCCGTCGCGTACAGGTACTCCTTGTTCGCGTCGTCCTGATTTCCCGGCAGTTTTTGGCATCCGGAAAATATTCACCGTGCGGGATGACGTCGGTGCGAATCGTGATTCCTGGTTCGTGAATGGCAGGCTGCGTGCGTCCCGACGTCACGTCGGCGCTTTCCCGGATCACATTTGTATGTTTATTTCCGTCGGTCGGGGTTTTGTACGATTCGTACGGAAATGGTGTTTCCGTGCGAATCGTAATTCCATGTTTGTATATTTTTAAGACCGGGTACGCGTCGGACGGAGAATATGCTCCGTCCGACGGTTCGTACCCGGTTTTTACCGGATCGTGATCGGCACTTTTATCTATCGCTAAAGAGATATGTTTAGCTGCAAATTTGAAAGCTCAAGTTTACAAAACAGTTTTTCGTTTATATTATACTCCCAAACGGATGGCAAGTTGGGGTAGTAAATATGATGGGAAATGTTTTAGATGCGGGGATTCCGATGCTGATATCTTGCACATATTTTTCCAATGCAATAAATTGTCGCTTTTTTTGACTACTATTGAGGAATTTATGTCAGTGGTATTACATCATCCGTTTAGGATATCCTCAACATTGATGTTAATGGGAGTGGAACCAAATTTACTTGATTTTCCTGTCTTAAGTGAGCACAAATATTTTATATTTCTAGCTATGACTGTGGCGCGTTTATGCATTGCAACGGATTGGTTATCCTCTGATGCCCAGAAATTTGAATTTTGGAGAACCAAACTTTATAGTATCTATGAATTAGAATGGAGTTTATATGCATTGAAGGGGGTTAGAAAAAAACGTATTGGATTATTAACTTGGGGTGTTCTGTCAGATTATCTTGCGCTATGATGTACTTTATGATATTCAGTCATTAATGTGTTTCAAAATCTAAAATGTCAGAGGTTGATCATAATGTTTATGTATAACATGTATTGATGTTATATAAGTTGTACTGTCACCAGAATTACTGTGGAAATAAAAAAATCAAAAAAAAAATCAAATGAAAATATGTTCTCTGTAATAGCAGTGTGCTGCCACTCTATGCATACTACACTTCACCCCACTGCAGTCTATGCCACTCAAATCCACATTGCACTATTCAACTCAACGTCACTCCACTCTACCCCGCTACAATATTACCTGTGCCACTCAAATCAACACTACGCGCCACACTACTCTTCGCCATTACACTCTATGCCACTACATTTCATGTTGCAATCAACAACGCTGCACTCTTCACCAATGTACTCAACACCACTATACTCACAAACAATACACTCTGCTCCACAGCACTCTAGTCCAATCTATTCTGAACCACTTAACTGTAAACCACTATACTCTACACAGCAACACTCTACACCCCTGTACTCTACGTCACTGCAGTCTAAGCCATTCTACTTGACAACACTGAACTCTACGTCAATCTACTCTGCACCACTCCACTTTCCCCCACTCTACTGCACTCTATGCCAATTCACTCTATGCCAAAGCACCCTATGCCACTACACTCTACACCACTACACACTATGTATGCCACTACACTCTATGCCACTACACTCTATGCAATACATTCCACGCTACTCTAATCTATTATGCACCGCTGCATACTATTACACTACACTCTGTGCCACTCTATTCTACACCTCGGCACTCCAACATACACCACTCCTCTCTATGCCTCTCTAATCTCCTGTGCTCCACTCTACTCTATGCTAATGCACTCCACTAACAAAACTGCGCTCTTTGCCACTGTACTCTTTACAACTCCAGGATGGGCCACTCCAGTGTGCTTTGCATCACTCCACTCTATGCCACTCCATGCTACTCTACTATGTGAAACTACACTCCATAGCACTGCACTCTACGCCAATCCACTCTACTCTTTACCACTCCACTTTATACCACTTCAATCTACTCTAAAACAATCTACTCTACGCCACTACACGCTATACTACACCATTCTAAGCCACTCTTTTACAATCTGTGCCACTCCACACTACTCCACTGCTGTATGTGCAGCGCCACTGTATACCACTATACACAACTTTACACCACACCACTGCGCTCTACATCACATAAGTACTATACACATAATCCAATGCACATCATGCCACATAATTACACTACACAAATCCACTCCACACCACACAAATCCACGCCGCACAATTACACAACTAACAATTCCAATCCAAACCACATAACTCTACTCAAGCCACATAAATCCACTCAATAACACAAGAGTTAAAGACATTGCTGTTTACAACACCAATAGCTCTAACTCAAAAAAAATGTGGGACCAATTGCATTTCTAATGCTTGTTATACATATAAGTCAACCCTAAGGTAGGCCCTATATAACCCAGAGGGCAGGGTGCAATGTATTCAAATGGCAGGACATTTATTTTTAAGGTTTACATGTATTGGTAGAGAATAACTCCCAAAGTTGTTTATCACTATTGCAAGGCCTATCTCTCCTGTAGGATAACATTGGGATTACCTTATTACATTTTATAAGAGATAAGACCTCTATTTCTGGTATCTCTGGAATCACAATTTAGAATCAGTCAGATTCCTCTTCTGAACCTCCAGTATTCAATCAATCAAGAATTTGTAAAGCGTGGTAAATCACCTGTGAAGGTCTCGTTAAACCTTCCCTATTAATTGTTCCCTGGGTGGCAGACGATATGTCTGAGCAGAGCCTTTCTGCCACAGCTTTGGCCATCCTAAGGTCTGGAATTCACTCTGTAAGACATGGTGGCAGATCAGGCCTCCTAGTTGAGGGTGACTGGGCGAAACCCATGTCTGCGGGAGTAAACAATGTCAAAGACTGCCAAGGAAATGGAGGACGCCTATCACGGCAAGCACATATCTATAGCATGCCGCACAAAAGCCTAAGAAGACAGAGCGTCTTAACAGGAACAGATATGTGGAAACTAACAATGCATCCCAATGTGAGGGTTCACTCTCAGTGTCCATACATTTGCTGCCCAAAATTCCACCACCTGTGCAGGGCATTCATGGAATTTCCATCAGAGGTTTTCACACTGAAAGTCCTCTTGACTGGGCAGGGCAACCTCTGTTGCACTGTGGGAAAGTGAAATTAAATATTCTCTGCTGCTTGCTGCACTGGGCTATAGGTGGGTGAAAAGTTTGACACATTGGTTCCAGGGATAAGCCACCAAACATTGAAGTGAATTTTAAATATTATAATAAACATGGTTCTATGTAGAAATGTATAGATCCAACCTCCAGACTACAAAGATGGTTACTAAAAGCTGTAGTGAAAAATGAAGACCCTTAAACAATACCCACCCACATAAATGTTGCAAACTTCCCACGTATTGTCGGGCTCATGTAAATTACTATTTGTTACACCTGACAGCCTTATGGTGGTATTTCCCCCAACTTTTAGTCTGACTCACTCCATTTTTCTGATCTTGGTTTTGCTGGTATTAGGTCTCTGTGCACGTTACCACTGCTAACCAGTGCTAAAGTGCTCTCTCCTCTAAACATGGTAATATTAGTTCACCCCCAATTGGCACATTTAATTTACTTATAAGTCCCAAGTAAATTGTCCCCCCCCCCCCTTGAACCCATGGCCTGTAAATTAAATGCTACTAGTTGGCGACGACCCCTTGTGAAAAATACTTTGATGACTTTGAATAACCAGCTTTCTCAGCCCGGCAGACCACTGGCCTCCACTTTTTGGCTCCTGTTGAAATCGAACTTTCCGCCGAAGTATTGAAGACTTTCATATTCTGTGGCCTGATATCCATCATGTACTGCACCGGAACTCTGTAATGGTAGGAAGGGGGGCACCGGGGCCCTTCGGCCTCCCCCGTGTTCTTCTTTTAGTTGAATAGTTGGGCGACAGGCACTCTGCATTTAAGAATTATGGGCAGTTTTGAGCCCGGAGTGCAGGGCAGCAGGGTGGGGGGATGTTGGGAGGGATTGTGTTTTTTTTTGTTTATTGTTGTTTCTTCGTGTTATCTCGATGGTACCATGCATAATTGGAATGTTATTAGAAGGGACTTGCCTACTTACCAATAGGGGTGCAGTGTATTAAGGAAGTCAAAATCTTAAGCTGGAATGTTAACGGCTTGGGGGACAAGATTAAGAGAAGTGTGGTATTGCAATATATTAAGAGACTGTCACCGGACATTGTGTTACTTCAGGAAACCCACCTCATTGGTAACATGTGCAAAGCGATGCACAGATGGGGCTACTCGATGGTTGCACACGCGGGCTTTACATCTAGCTCTAGGGGTGTTGGTATAATGCAAAAGAAGTAATTTCCTCTTTCACTCACCTCAACATATGTAGATGATCGGGGCAGATATATCGGGATCACGGGCTCTTGGGAGGGCCGAACCATCACTATCATGTCATTATATGCACCTCCGGGGTTGCAGCGAGTAACACTCACTGACCTAAGTGCCTTACTCCTAATGCTGCCTGATGGACACCTGGTGCTCGGAGGCGACTTTAATTCAATCATATCGGGCTTACTAGCGATGGGGCTGGTCGATAGCTGGAGAGCGTACAATCCAGACAAGGTTCAGCACACTTTTCATTCAGGGGCCCATAACAGCCTTTCCCGCCTTGATAACAGAATTGTCCCGACTCCACAAATCACTGATATTCATGAAATACGACACCTTGCTAGAGGTATTTCTGACCATTCCCCCCTATGGGTCCGCATAGTTCTAGACCACACACAAGTGGGACGCGTTGCCCCTATAAATCCCTGGTATCTTAAAAACCCCAAAATACGGAAAGACCTAAATAAATCCATTGACGATTATTTTCGGGAGAACAAATGCACTGTAGAGTCCCCCCAAATATTATGGGAAGCTTTCAAAACAGTGGTCCGAGGTCAGGCCCTTTCCCTAGTTGCGGGTTCCAAAAAGGATAGGGTGAAAGACATCTTTGACATAGAACAGGAGCTCTATCGTCTAGAACAGGAGGTCAGCTTAAACGCCACACCCGAAGCCCTTCACGCACTCTGTCTGCATCAGGATGAATATCGGGCACTGGTCACTGACCGGGCCAAATTGATGGGGCAGGATAGATTGGGTCGGATATATGACTGGGGTGACAAGACGGGCAAATTACTCGCCTGGCTGGATAGGAAGGAGCATGCTAGTAGACTCGTACCCGAGCTGAAAGGTACTGACGTGTCCTCCGTAACAGATCCCCAAGACATAGCTAACCAATTTGCAGCTCACTTCCAGACAGTATATAGATCGGTGGCACCATAGCCGGAGGCAGATTTCTCTGATCTTATTAAAGATATTTCCCTCCTTACCCTATCGGACACTGACCGAACATTTATAGATAGTGCCCTAACTGCTGATGAAATAGCAGCACCTATAAGAACACTACACTCAGGAAAGGCCCTAGGCCCCAATGGCATTCCAATTGAACTTTACAAACTTCGACCAGACAAACTGGCCCCATATCTTAAGTGCATGTTCGAGGACAATCTTAAGCAGGGTACACTACCATATGACCAGAGGATTGCCACCATTGTTACAATCCACAAGGAAGGGAGACCCAAAACGGAGTGCACCTCCTATCGACCTATATCACTATTAAATGCAGAACCCAAAATTTTAGCAAAAGTACTCGCTACGAGGCTGATCAAGGTGATCGGGAATCTGGTGCACCCGGATCAATCAGGATTCATGCCGAAGAGAAACACTGTTCTTAACCTGCGCAGACTGCACGGGGTCCTGGGTAGAGTGCCCATGATACGTGAGAATGCCATTATAGTTTCCCATGATGCCACTATGGCATTTGATACCCTGGAATGGCCTTATCTTTTTGCAGTGCTTGCCAAACTAGGATTTGGGCCGAATTTCTGCCGCTGGGTGCGACTGTTATACAGCAAGCAGATAGCCCAGATTGTAGTGAATAATAGTAAGTCAGAGCCCTTCACACTCAGCCGAGGGACCCGTCAGGGATGCCCTCTTTCTCCCTTACTATTCACTTTGGCCCTTGAACCTTTTGCGGCATGGATCCGTAAGGATGTGATGATCCGGGGCATGTGTTGGTCAGCGGACTGGGAGGACCGGATCTCCCTATACGCGGACGATATTCTGCTATATCTCACGTCCCCTAGAAGTTCCTTGATAGCAGTCTTTGACATACTAGACATTTTTGGCAAGTATTCTGGGTTTTGCGTCAAGTGGCAAAAATCGTCCATATATGTCCTTTGGGGGGAACCCCCACCCCGAAACTGCTTTATTCCGGTGGTGTCAGAAGGCTTCAAATATTTAGGTATATTCATTTCTCTCGATCCCACAGTCCGCTACGCCCGCAACTTGGTTCCCCCAATGCAGAGGCTTGGCGAGATATAACAAACTGGAAGTCACTCCCCCTCTCATTATTGGGCAAAGCAGCGTTATTTAAAATGATGTTGTTACCCCGTTTCCTCTACGCCATACAGAAATCAGCCGACCCTGTCCCAAACTCGTATTTTAAAGATCTTGAAGGGCTCCTGTGAGACTTCATTTGGGGAGGGAGACCGTGCATCACTCTAAACAAGCTGACACTTAGGTGCCAATTCCGATCCGGTAAAAACCGGGTACGAACCGTCGGACGGAGCCTTTTCTCCGTCCGACTCGTACCCGGTGCGAAATCCATCCGAAAATGCAAGTACGATTCATACGGAAACACCATTTCCGTACGATTCGAACAAAACACCGACCGAACAGAAACTAAACACAATTCCGATCCTGAAAGGAGCCGACGTGACGTCGGTACGCATCCAGCCTACGTTTCACGAACCAGGAAGTACGATTCGAACCGACGTCATCCCGCACGGAAAATATTTACCGGCTGCCAAAAACTGCCGGGAAATCAGGACGACACACGCAAGGAGCAGCTGGACGCGACGAACAGACATGGACCCGAACCTACGTGCCATCCCTGCCCTCCTAGCAGTCCACCTGGCGTACAGGAACCGACGCAGACGCCGCAGAAGGTCAGCACAACAACCAGGGGCAAAGGGGGGGGCAGGGGCAGGACACACAACACCAACACATGGTACCAAATCACACATGGCCTGGACATACCTGACCATCAGGGCCTGGTCACTTCCAGGGGGTGGGGGCAAGGCCAGCAACGCAAGCGTCCGCCACAACGGAAGTGGATGGTCACGCGAACCGGTACGTACCCTACCCAGGCCGCAAGAGCGTGGGTACGGAACGTACCACGCGTCCCCCTACGTCACTCCAACAATAGCGGTACGGCCCGTACCCACGTCAGAAAGGCCTTGGTACAGCTCGTACCAGCATTGCTGGGGTCATGTAGGGGTACGCGTGGTACGACCCGTAGCCACGCCCCCAAGGCCTGTGTACGGTGCGGACCCCACGGCCCGCAACAATGGTGGGACGCACCGTACCCACACACCAAAGGCATGGGTACGGCCCGTACCCAGGCACGCAGAGCGTGGGCAGGGGTATGTACGGACCGTACCCCCACCCGTGGAAGTACGGCCCGTACCCCCACCCGTGCATGTACGCCCCGAACCCCCACTCGTGTATGTACGCCCCGAACCCCCACCCGTGTATGTACGCCCCGAACCGCCACCCGTGTATGTACGCACCCAAGCGCCACCCGTGTATGTACGCCCCGAACCCCCACCCCACCCTGGTATGTACGCCCCGAACCCCCACCCGTGTATGTACGCACCCAAGCGCCACCCGTGCATGTACGCCCCGAACCCCCACCCCACCCTGGTATGTACGCCCCGAACCCCCAGCCGTGTATGTACGCACCAAACCCCCACCCGTGTATGTACGCACCAAACCACCACACCAGCCGTGTATGTACGCACCAAACCCCCACCCCAGCCGTGTATGTACGCACCGAACCACCACCCGTGTATGTACGCACCGAACCACCACCCGTGTATGTACGCCCCCGAACCCCCACCCCAGCAGAGTATGTACGCCCCGAACCCCCACCCGTGTATGTACGGACCGAACCCCCACCCCAGCCGTGTATGTACGCACCAAACCACCACCCGTGTATGTACGCACCAAACCCCCACCCGTGTATGTACGCACCAAACCACCACCCCAGCCGTGTATGTACGCACCAAACCACCACCCGTGTATGTACGCACCAAACGCCCACCCGTGTATGTACGCACCAAACCACCACACCAGCCGTGTATGTACGCACCAAACCCCCACCCCAGCCGTGTATGTACGCACCGAACCACCACCCGTGTATGTACGCACCGAACCCCCACCCCAGCAGAGTATGTACGCCCCGAACCCCCACCCGTGTATGTACGGACCGAACCCCCCCCCAGCCGTGTATGTACGCACCGAACCACCAGCCGTGTATGAACGCACCAAACCCCCACCCGTGTATGTACGCACCTAACACCCACCCCAGCCGTGTATGTACGCACCGAACCACCACCCGTGTATGTACGCACCGAACCCCCACCCCAGCAGAGTATGTACGCCCCGAACCCCCACCCGTGTATGTACGGACCGAACCCACCCCCAGCCGTGTATGTACGCACCGAACCACCAGCCGTGTATGTACGCACCAAACCCCCACCCGTGTATGTACGCACCTAACACCCACCCCAGCCGTGTATGTACGCACCGAACCTCCACCCGTGTATGTACGGACCGAACCCCCACCCCAGCAGAGTATGTACGCCCCGAACCCCCACCCGTGTATGTACGGACCGAACCCCCCCCCAGCCGTGTATGTACGCACCGAACCACCAGCCGTGTATGTACGCACCGAACCTCCACCCGTGTATGTACGGACCGAACCCCCACCCCAGCAGAGTATGTACGCCCCGAACCCCCACCCGTGTATGTACGGACCGAACCCCCACCCCAGCCGTGTATGTACGCACCAAACCACCACCCGTGTATGTACGCACCAAACCACCACCCGTGTATGTACGCACCAAACCACCACACCAGCCGTGTATGTACGCACCAAACCCCCACCCCAGCCGTGCATGTACGCACCGAACCTGCTATAAGAATGGGGTGTGCAAAACACCCCCAGCAGTGCCCAGACACAGGAGGGGTGGGTGCAGGGTCCTCCCAGCAGTGCCCAGACACAGGAGGGGTGTGTGCCTATCACTCCCAGCAGTGCCCAGACACAGGAGGGGTGTGTACCTATCACTCCCAGCAGTGCCCAGACATCGGACAATATACCCCATCAACAAGTTCATTGACCTACAAGGGTGATACCCCAGATGCAGGCGGAGCCATCGCTGAGCCAGCATGGCTATATTGAAAGGCAACCCTCACACATCCAGGAAATGTAGACACAGCACAGCACAGCATTTGGGAGACACCCTGCAGGAAAAATGGCCTGGGCCACAGAGGACGGAACACACCTTGGGACAATGTCACCATACAGTGAGAGCAAACATGACCAAATACCATTTGCAGAGACCTTTGTGATGGCACGCAGATGGCAGGGTACACCCCATGAGCAGCACACTCCAACATTTCACAGACCCCTAACACATTATCACCACCCCAACGCAGGGAGCACCAGCACCAACAGCAAGTCCAGGAAAGCATCAGTGTGCAACACAAAAAGAAAAGGCTTTATTCAGCAGGAAAATATATCAGAGAAAATGTCCACTATGTACAAGGGCCATGGGCCAGCCCAGCAGCAATGTCCGGGGGGGGGGTACACATCGGGACGTGTGTCCCCTAGCTTGCCTGCACAGTTCACAAGTCCATTTCATCCACAGAAGAGGGGGCATCAGGGGGGAGGGTGGAAACAGGCACCGCAGGGACAGGAGGGGAAAGGGTAGGTGTTGTGGGTGCAGGGAGGGATGAATCTGCCACAGGGGGGGTGCCAGCGCCAAAGGTGGAGGACAGAATGGCGCTGCACACGTCGGCAAGTTCCCCCAGCGACTCCCCCGTACCCAATCCAACCACAGGCCCCAAGGAGGGGGGGGGGGCAAAGGGATGGGTCGCAGCGCCACTGGGGGAGGGTGTGGACAGGGTGGGGGACTCAACTCCCCTGGCCGGGTCCCGCCTCCACCGCTTGCGGGGTGGTGTCGTCCTGGGGCTGGGGGGCACACTCGCAGTGGATGATGCTGTCACTGACTGTTGGCCAGGAGAGCTAAGGGGAGTGGATTTGGAGGGAGTGGGTTGTGTGGAATGCGGACTCCCACTGTGGCTGCGTGTTCTACGTTTCCCCCCCGACCCAGTGGGTGTGCCTTCCTCACCCTGTGTGTGCGTGACAGGAGGTGTGCGCTTCGACTTCCCTGGTGGTGTGGTGCCTGTGTCTGTTGGGGTGCGTGCACGCTGACGTCTGGATGTGCGTGGGACAGGCACGGGAGTGGGAATTGTGGATGGGGCAGGGGTAGGGGGTGTTACGCAGCGCTGCAGGAGATCCAGTGCTGCAGTCAGTGTGGAGTCTATGGACCTCAGCAACTGCCGTTGGTCAGACTGCGCAGCCGACATGCCCTCCATGTATGCCTCCATCTGGGTCAGCACCTGGGTGTGGGCATGGAGGACATTTAGCATCGCAGTCTGACCAACCTGCAACTGCCTCAGGATGTCCACAGACTCCGCACTCACCGCAGCAGTGGTGACAGGGGCAGGGGGTGCGGTGCCTGGCAGGAAGGAGACATGTGGGGACCGAGCACGGAGGGAAGGGCCACGAGCATGTGGGAGGCCGGTGATGGAACCTGAGGTGGCGGGGGGATGTGGAGGGCTGCCATCAGCTGGGGGGGCAGACTCCGCCACCTCTGGGAGCTCAGCCTCGGACCCGTCTGCGTCATAGTCTGTGTTGGCAGTCAACAGGTCCTCCGCCTCACTCCCTTCGGCCTCCGTGCCACTCCATGTGCCAGACAGGACAGCACTGCTGGTACTGGTGCTCAATCTCTCCTCCCGGTCCGTGCTAGTGTCTCCTTCCGTGTCCCCCGGCGATGCTGTGGGCAAGGTGAAGAGACAGGAGAAAATCAGACACCTGTACACATATGTCACATGAGTCAAATATACATAGGTCACATTGCATAGCCTGAAAAGCAACAGGAGTAACACCTACAAAACAATGTACACATGTAGGCCATGGAACACACAGTTTTTCTACCCACCATGCCACTGAGACACAATGGAGATCATGACACAACAGCAAATCACTGCACCTGAAATTTTAGAGAGGAGTCAGCCTCTGGGGACAAATGTGCACAGCACCTGCACCACACTGCGTCGTCAAAAAGGGATGAGCATGAATCATATCCATTTACTCTTGCCGCATGCTGCAAAGGCAATACATGAAACCAGGCCACACATGACAGGGTCACTGCACCTTGAGCGTATGTCCAGTCAAACATCACACACAGGCTAAACCCAGCAAGGAGGATGAAGCTTCTGACATGTAGGCCTTGTACGCACAAACCACCCACACCTGAGACAATCTCATTGAGACGGAGAAAGTATGTACACCTCTTACTCTGGGATGGAAACACATGGCCTCCACTAATTCATGACTGTAAACACACAGCCCCTGGTGGCCATGTCCACACATCATTGACAGGCAAACATCATCAGATTGTCTCAACAACACACACAGGTAATGCCCACTGTGAGTATGCACAAGCAAAATGGGTCCCCCTGTACAGTGGACACATGTAGCAACCTGTAGGTCCTAACAGTTGAGCCCAGGGTACAATGCCACCCTACGCAACCCATGGCAAAGACACAGTGAATGGCCATATTGTTGGATGACGCACATGATACCTAGGAAGAGGTGCCCCAGGGCACAGTAGTGCCCACACTCCTCCATGGTCCAGGATGGACATGACTGCAAATTAAGCAACCGTCCCTGCACTTAGCAGGCCTCCCACTCAGGCACATCATGTCAGAGGGCACACAATTGGACATGCATGCTGGAAGGCTGTACATTTTGGAGACACACCCCTATGTCGTGATTCACAATCAGTGCCAAGTGACATGGACACCACAATGACTGAAATTGGCCATGGCACACGCAAGGTCCCCATACCTGTGGCACATCACCCCCACACATGATGCTGATAGCATAGGGCACCTGCATGAACTGCCTGCATAAATAACCTTGTGCAAGAGTGGCGACAGACCAGGGAACACATTGCAAGGAGGGGAAGGGAGGGAGTGAGAACAGCACTGTGCTACTTTGTGGAGAAGTTGACGCACTGCACAATCAAACCCTGGCAGTGTATCCATGCAACTGCACACTTACATTGGCTGGGGACACACAACTGACACACATGTACCTACCCCCTTCCTGCTGCTGCCTCTCCTGTAGGCGCCTGTCCATATCGGGGAAGACCACCGCCAGCACACGCTTCTGGATGTGGGTCAGACGACGGCGGCCACGGTTCTTACGGCTCTCAGGTGAGTCCCCCAGCAGGAGCCGTGCAATCCTCCTCGTCCAGCACCGGATGTCCTGCCAGCGTTTCCTCACCTGAGACAGGCTCCGCCTCCGACCCTCTGTACCCCTCACGGCACTGACGGCTTCCCTCCAGATCTCCCCCTTGGCAATGGCGCCTACCTGTGAGGATGCAAAAGAGAGAATACATTAATCCACATGAGCAAAGACACAGAGACACACATATAGAACAATCCTCATTATGAACAGGCCATGGTATGCATGCAACTAATTGCACCTTTGTCATAGGGACATTATCCACTGTGGAAGGCCAAATGCACTACGTGCCAGTGGAAGCACACGGGTGGCATGAGGGGTACCACACACTCACTGACCAGGGATCACACTGTGCCTCACAGGCTACACCAGGATTATGTACAGCACCTCACAGCAGTCACCTGCCCCAGCACACTGATGCTACCTCAGCAGAGTACACAGACACACACAGGTACAGGACAATCACATGGCATTGCCAACTGCGGGTACACACCTCACTCTGCCCATGTGCCAGTAGACGGGGGTGTCACAGGTGTGGGGCTGGCTCAGCACGGCATGCACACAGCACTGCTCCCTGCTCACATCCGATGGCCAGGCCATATCCATCCCTCATGCTGCTTGTGTGCAACACTCCCCATATGCACTCACCCACATGACAGGGGACTAACACACACACCAATGTTCAGGGGACGAACACGGCCTTTGGACACTCACAGCACAGGTACACTGAACAAACACACATCCATGGGTACTGACACCTGTCACACTGGGGGGAACACAGGATCACATCAGGACTGTGGAAACAACATCCCCAGGAGGAGTATGCAGGCAGAATGTGGCATGCACCTTGCATTCATTGTCACAGTAGGCACTATGCAAGTGAGGAGTGCACACAGGAAACACAGCATGCTCTGCATGGGTGACATGAGGCCTTCCACACCCTGGGACCCACTCCAAACAACAGTGCATGTCTGTCACACATGGACACAATGCCAGAAGTCACTGTCACACAAAAGGGGCACAGTCTAAGCTAGTGGAGTCTGCACTCACCTGAACCCCTGGTCGACCATACAGGCTCTGGAACTGTGGGAGGATCACATCTATCAGGGCAAGGTTCTCCTCCTGGGTGAATGGCTGTGACCTCTCCACAGTCCTGGACATGGTGCCAGAGGAATCACAATCAGCAGCAGTGGTAATGGATGAATGGATGTGCAGGCAAGTGCTCTCTCATGGGACCTGGCTGCCTTATATATGCCTGGCTGGCCTGTTCATGTATAGGAGTACAGATTGATTGGTCAGTCACATTAGCATCCTACGTTTCATCCAATCCCTTCAAACCTACCCCAGTGTGTGGCTTTGCATGGTTTCAGTTTTGATAATGATGTCAAGTCAACATCCACATTGCAACAATGTAGATTCTTTCCAACTGACTTCTGCTGTGCACCTGGTGCTCAAATTCAAAAATTTAACTCAGTCTCCATGGCAACCATCAGGCATTTAGGCCCTTATACTTGTCCCTCATGTGTCCCCTATGTGTTTTCATACATTTACACACAGGTACGGTGCGTTCCACGCCCTAGGGCACCCCACAAGCAGTGATACCGACCGTACATGCGCTTGTACGGTCCGGATCACAATATGGGCGCTGGCGTATGCGTACGCCACAGTAGTACGGAGTGTACAAGCGCTTGTACGGTCCGGATCACAATATGGGCGCTGGCGTATGCGTACGCCACAGTAGTACGGACTGTACACGCGCTTGTACGGTCCGGATCACAATATGGGCGCTGGCGTATGCGTACGCCACAGTAGTACGGACTGTACACGCGCTTGTACGGTCCGGATCACAATATGGGCGCTGGCGTATGCGTACGCCACAGTAGTATGGACCTTACAAGCGCGTGTACAGTCCGTACTACTGTGGCGTACGCATACGCCAGCGCCCATATTGTGATCCGGACCGTACAAGCGCGTGTACAGTCCGTACTACTGTGGCGTACGCATACGCCAGCGCCCATATTGTGATCCGGACCGTACAAGCGCGTGTACAGTCCGTACTACTGTGGCGTACGCATACGCCAGCGCCCATATTGTGATCCGGACCGTACAAGCGCGTGTACACTCCGTACTACTGTGGCGTACGCATACGCCAGCGCCCATATTGTGATCCGGACCGTACAAGCGCGTGTACAGTCCGTACTACTGTGGCGTACGCATACGCCAGCGCCCATATTGTGATCCGGACCGCACAAGCGCGTGTACAGTCCGTACTACTGTGGCGTACGCATACGCCAGCGGCAATATTGGCCCAGGGACCCTATACACGCGCTCCGAGCGTATGTACGGTGCGTATAACAACTGTCAGTGGTGACAGGCGGCACACAGACAGGAATGGAGCGGACAGGTATTGCCAAGGGTGGACACCAATGCATTGTCTGTGCAATACCACCTGTGTGTGACACAGGTGTGTCAGGATGTGATGTGGCACTTTACCCCTGAGGTGTGGGCAAAGCACATGTACGATGAGCTGTGTACACATGTCGTGTGTGATGGTGCGCATTGTACCACACATCCCCTGCACTCCTTTGACATGTGTGCATGTCGTACACACTAGTGGAGCCATGAGTCACTTGCATGTCCCAGTCACGGACACCCGCACCTGTCCCCTGATGCCAGGTACGCGGAATATTACATATGACACGTGTATGGCTGCGTTGCATGCTGCAACCATGTCATGTGTGTGGCATGTCTTTCCATGATTTTGCTGTAGGTGTGTGATTCAATGTGTCAGCAGTTGCTGCTGCCAACATGTGTCTGTGTGTCGATGGGCATGGCACACTGTTCCGCACACCAGCCCACATATGTGATTTGCCATGAGGTGTGTATGTATCCAACTACACGGAGTATCAACACAAGTACATATCCACATGCTCCCTATGTATGTTCTGTCTCGACATGTACTCCTCAAAGGCAATGTGTGTGGCCTGTCCTATTCCTATGACATGTGACCAGTGCATATCGCATCCAACTACCTGTCTGTACCATACGCATACTACTTCTGCACATGTGTGGATGTCTGTGAATCCTGTGATGCGTGTGCATGTTCACTTACACTGGCCCACAGCTAGTCTCATGCCATGTCATCGTGATCTTGCCCCCCTCCGTTAGTGGCTGTCCCTTGGTAGGAGTGTAACCTGACTGGCGTTCGTGTCCAGGAACTGTGGCACAGACCTGACTCACAACGTGGCATATGTGTATTGGCTGTGTAACATGTGCTCAGTGCATTGACGATGTTGTTGTACAGTGCTCACTCTTAGGTGTTCCTTCCATTTCACTACAGGGCTCCGCCTCTCCCTCGACGTATGCCAGACATTGCTGCCCTGCATGAACGGGACTGTATACGCCGCTACAGATTCAGCCAACGGTTGATTGATGAGTTGACTGGCCGGCTGGAAGCACAACTCCTCCCGCGCCACAGGTATCCAAGTGCACTGACACCCAAGTTGAAGGTGATGGCAGCCCTACATTTCCTTGCCACGGGTACGTTCCAACATACCATTGCTGATGTCGGGGGCATGTCCCAGACGATGTTCAGCCGTGTTCTGCATGATTTCTTAGAGGCCATGTTGGTTCACCTGGATGAGTACATTAAATTCCCAAATCGTGAGCAGTTGACAGATGTCAAGCGTGAGTTCTATGCCCTGGGAGGGATGCCCCATGTCATTGGGTCCATAGATGGGACACATGTTGCGTTGGTACCACCACAGGCACAGGAGGTGGTGTATAGGAATCGCAAACATTATCACTCCATTAATGCCCTTGTGGTGTGTCTGTCCAACATGGTGATTTCACATGTCTGTGTTCGCTTTCCAGGATCAGCACACGATGCCTTCATCATGAGGCGTAGCAGGGTGCCAGAAATGATGCTGCAGCTGCGGAACGAGCGAGCATGTATTGTTGGTGGGTAGACTCTGGCAGTTCAGTGTTTGGCGTCATCTTCCAATCTCACTGCCTGTGCTGACACACTTCTGTCCATGATGTTTCCTTGTAGGGGACGCTGGCTATCCCAACATGCCATGGCTGATGACGCCTGTCCGCAACCCCAGCACGGCTGCCGAGCACCTCTACAACAACGCACATGGGCGGACCAGGAGAGTCATTGAGAGGACGTTTGGACTTCTGAAGAGCCGATTCCGGTGCCTCCACAAGACCGGCGGAGCACTCCCATATGCCCCGGTGAAGGTGTGCAAGATCATCATCGTCTGCTGCATGCTGCACAACATGGCAGTGGAGGAAGCTGTTCCACTCATACTGGATCAAGATGACCAGGACCATCCACCCGTGGAGGATGAAGGGCTTGGTGACGGGGCAAGTGATGTGGAGGAGGAGGAGGCTGTGGAGGACATGCGGAGTCGGCTCATACGCAACTTCTTTGCTTAGTGGTGAGTTCCAGTGTCTGAGTGTGCACGCATTGGGCCGTGTGTGGCATGTGTTGCAATGTGTGTGTCCATCTGCATGTCTGCCAAGTGAGTCAGTGGTGTGTATTGAAGTGTCACTCAAGTGATGGCGCAATGGAAGGATGTTGTCTGAGGGTCATCATTGTCACCTGTCATGTTAACAACATGATACGTGTTAAGTACATGCTTGCGGATGTGCTCCTTTGTGCTGAATCCTTGTGTGTCTCTCTTCCACAGGTCCATGTGCATGCTGTCTGCTGGTGGCATTGTTGTGCTCCTGCTACTCCTCATGAACACAGCGACATGTGCTGATTCAGCGTCACATGCACGGGCAAGTGTTGAAATCTCCTCAGGGTAAGGGATGCCTCACGTCGTTTTGGGTGTGTGAATTGTTTGTAGTCTGTGTGCACTTCTCCGGTTCATGTGTGTTCCATTTGCATACATGGTGATCCTACATGGGGAACATGACATGGGGCAGGCTTCACCTGGAGCCATGCTCAGACTTGGTGACTGTCATGTGGCAGGGGATTGGGGATTGTGATGAGGCCATCATTGTGTGTAACACTGGCCTCGGAAACATACAGGTTGCACCGGGTTGACATGGTGTGTGATTGCCCCATCAGGGCCTCAATGGTGTATAGCGGCCTCTCCGTGGCAGCAGGGGGTGTTTAGCTGTTATCCGTCACTTGTGTGCCAGGTCAATGGGATGCCAGCATCTGTGTTGCAATGGGGGGTGCCAGTGTTGCTCCCACATGTACATCCACATGACCTGTGTATGTGTTGACAGAGTATCATTGTCATTCCAACACACATGACTAATAAATTTGTCCCTCTGTCTCCAAGGTGCCTCTTCCCTGTCAATGGTGCCCTGTTGCCACTGTGCGTGCCGCAGGTCTGGCATAGTTTTCATAGGTGGTGCATATGTGTCTATGTGTAGAGTGACAAGATGCTAGGGGTTTGTCAGGGAGTGGGAACTGTATTATGCACAAGATGCACAGTTCCATCCACCTCAAGGCAAGAGAGACCATCCCCCAGGGAAACTACAACATCTGTGTAGAATCCTACCCTGCAGTCTACGGACATGTGCCTCACGACTCCCATGGTACTTGTCCATATCCGGAGTGCATCTGCACAGCTCTGCTACTGCGTCGGGCAACCAGGCCACATCAACGTCCTAACGGGATGGGGGGAATGTTTCACAGCCAGCTGCAGGATGACCTTCTAGATCCACGCCCACACTCATGATGCAGCCCACAACCCCAACACAACCATGTGGCACAGTGATCCTAAACTGCATTCTGGCATCTCCATGCATCCAACCTTGGCCTATCCACCATTCTCAACATCCGCCTGACGCAAGCATGCGGCACATTGTAGGGACACATGTCTAGACATACCTGGGAGCGGCAAGCCAGGTCACTCCACATGATCCCTGACCTCTGCGCATGACTGTTGCTCCCCTGAATGTGTCTGTAGCCACAGTTGTGCGGGAACCACTCAGCTGGTTGGGCCCAGCACAGGTGAGTTTGGTACTCCATGTCTGTATCAGATGAGACATTGGGACCCATGTGTGTCCTGGGCAAGACTGCGACCCCACGGTTTGGATGGTTGGAGTTAATTCTGAGATCAGGCATGCTTTGACTGTACGACACACACATGTATTGTAATAATGTAGAATCACGGCATCATCTTGTAAGTGTGATTAATTTATTTGTGGTGGGGTACGGGTTTGTGGGGATGACAAGAGGTGCACAGCGGGAGTGTAGAATCCAAAGTTCACTGGGGGAGTTGGTATCCTTGTCGTAGCAAAATGTCAGAGTCCATGCCACAGTCTTCGTCAACATAGGTCAGACAGTGACCAGCAAGTCCATGTGGCAGAGAATGTCATGTGCTGCTATTGGGCCAGAGGGCCAGGTGCCAGGCCAGGTGACCTGGGAGATGGTGATGTTCTGCTGACTCTCACAGTCTTTTTCGTGGACGACCCACCTTCCTGCGGGGACCCTCGGAAGCAGTCCGTGACGATGTCTGTGACGCTCCGTCGGATGAATCCTCCTCCTCCTGATCCCTCCCTGTGTCTGGTAATGGCCTTCGCCTGGTGCCACAGGGAGGGTTGCCCATGTTGTCGGCAATCAGACGGAGTACACCGGTCATTTGGGTTTGCACCGCCACGAGCTCAGCCTGTCTATCCTCCATCCTTCCTTGGTGTTGCAGTTGACAGGCATGTTGCTGGGACTGCAGGGTCTTCATCTCCTGGAGGGTCCCCTTGATGTCATTGAGGGTGGACGCAATCTGGTCCATGCCCCTGGTGTCACGCCGGTATGTATCCAGGATGTTGCTGACCTGGGACACTACCGGGTCCTGAGCTGCCTGGTCAGGTTCGCGCCTCCGCCGTCCTCCACTCCCGCCACCCCTGCCCACGTGCACCTGGCCTGCCGTTGTGGGTGCATCGGGTCTCCGGGACCCCTGAGGGATGGCATCTGCGTTGCCGCCTGCCTCCTCCTGGGTGCCCGGAGGACCGTGTCCCTCCTGGGCAGACTGGCTGGGTGGTCGTGTGCGGGCAGGGCTCCTGGACGTCTCCTGGGATGTGGCAGGAATGGGGGTGGTGGTTGGCACAGTTGTACCTGACGCAGGTGCTGCAGGTGGTTGGACACCAGAGGGGCCAGGTTGGTCTGGGTCATCCACGGAGTGGTGAGAGTCATCGCTGGCGGTGGGGTCATCATCCCGCGGAGCCTGGTCCTGTGTGACTTCCCCCCCAGTGTTGGGGGGTGTTCGTCGACGTTGACCTGTGTGTGAGAGAGACAATGTTAACAGTGTCACATGTGGCATCCATGTTGCATGCATTTCTGATTTGGCACTCTTCCTCTGGGTAGTTGGATCTGTCCTGCATTCCTCTCACAGTGCACTTGTGCATGGCTATGTCCCTTGGCCACAGCTGTCAGGGCTTTACGCATGTGTGAGACACAATCTTAGTTGATGCATCTATTTGGGTACACAGTCAGCAGTGTGGTGTGCGGGCGTAGCGAGCCATGCAGAGGCGCCTTACGTGTTGCACTGTACGTGGCCAAATGGTGTTTTGGCAAGGCAATTTGATGTTGCAGGTAGGGGACTGAAGCTTTTGTGACAGGGTTCTTACCGACACGGTGGGTGGGTATACTGGGTGTGTGGTTAGGTCTGTGCCTGCAGCACGGATGGACTCGTGCACAGATTGACACATGGACCGGTCTTCATCTACGGAAGGGGGGGTTGAGGCACTGCCAGACCTGGTCTGCATGCACACAGTCCACCGGCTGACGAGTGGACATGGCCACACCACCCAAGGCTGATTTAGTCTCCCTGTGTCTCCCTTCCTCCCTCCCTCTGTCACCCTCCTCCCTCCCTCTGTCGGTCTCCCTCTGTCACCCTACTCCCTCCCTCTGTCTGTCTCCCTGTGTCCCCCCTCTGTCTCCTTCCCTCTCATTCCCCCTCTCCCTCCCTCTCTTTGTCACTCTCTGTCACCTCAGGCCAGCTTCCTGGGCACACACAGTTAGCCGGTCTTTGAATGGCCATTGGCTTGTTCATGTGAGTTAGTCCCTGTTCTCCGGGCACCCATTGGGCAGTGTGTCTGAGTGTAGGCTGCTGCTGTGGCGGTGTGTGCTGAGACTCTATCAGAGCGATGCATCTTCATTGTCTGCTGTTATGTGCAAATTGTGCCTTCAGACCCATGGCATCCTGCATGGCAGCCATCATTTGCAGGCAAGACAGTACTGTGTGGGTACACACAGTTTGTATGGCTGTGCCCTGGGCCATATGGGCTGAGGGCATTGTTGTGTGCTTGTGAGTTGCTCAATGTTAGTTTTGCTGCCCCCACTCCCAGCATCGACCACATCCTGTGTTGTGTTGGTGTTTTGTGTGGCCTGTGACTTGGCATGGCCCTGATTGATGCATGGGGCATGGAGGTGCCAGTGGCATGTGTGTGTTTGTGGAGTGTTGTTGTGTCCGGTGGTGGCTTGGGGGGGGTGGCATGCATGATTGATTGTGTATGGCATCCCCCCCATGTGAGGTGAGTTGTTTGTGTACTCACCAGGGTCTGGGAGTCCTGGCAGTCCGTGTAGTCCCTCCACCGCCAGCGTGGACATCACCTTCTCCTCCCAGGGATGGTATTGTACCGGTCTGGGGGGCGGCCCTCCTCCAGTGATGTTCCCCTGGTTGTGATTGTCAGTCATCTTCCTCTTGACCGTCCTCCGCAGATCGTACCACCTGGATTGGCACTCGTGCCTGGTCCTTCTGGTTGTCCCAACAGCATTCACAGAATCGACGATCCTCTGCCACATGGCGGTTTTTTCGGATATGCTGGTCTGTCTGACCAATGTCCCAAAGAGCTGTGGCTCGACTCTGAGGATTTCGTCGACAAGGATCTCCAGCTCCTCCTTTGTGAACTTTGGATTCTTGGTGGTGGACATGGCGTGGGGTGTGGTTGTGGGGGTGTGGGTGTGGATGGCTGTGGGTGTGTGGGTGTGGTAGTGGAGGTGTGTGTGTGAATGTGATGAGGGGGTGTTTGTGTAGGTGGTTGTGTGAAGGTATGCAAGTGTGAGGTTCAAGTATGGTGGTGTGGGTCGTCTGTGGGCTCTGGCAGCAGTGGGTCTGTTGCAAAGGCTCATGGTTTGTGTGTGTGGTCCATTTTTATTGGTCCATTTGTGGGTGTGGCTGTGTTTGAAATTTGTGTGGGTGTGTTATGAGGAGTGATTGAGTTTTGGGCCTCTGTTTGGCAGTTTGGCAGTTGCAGGTGAGTGTATGTGATGTTTGTGGGGTTGTTGGGCCTGTTTGGTGGTGTGGGGAAACTCTACTTGACTCTCCTTGTGTAAATATGGTTTGTCCGGGTTCAGTACGTGTTTTTTTGGCGTCAGTACGGTCCGTACATGCACTGGTGGGGGTGCGGTCCGTACATTCCCTGGTGGGGTGGTGGTTAGGTGCGTACATACACGGCTGGGGTGGTGGTTTGGTGCGTACATACACGGGTGGGGGTTTGGTGCGTACATACACGGCTGGTGGTTCGGTGCGTACATACTCTGCTGGGGTGGGGGTTCGGTCCGTACATACACGGGTGGTGGTTCGGTGCGTACATACACGGCTGGGGTGGGTGTTAGGCGCGTACATACACGGGTGGGGGTTTGGTGCGTACATACACGGCTGGGGGGGGTTCGGGGGCGTACATACACGGCTGGTGGTTCGGTGCGTACATACACGGCTGGGGGGGGTTCGGGGGCGTACATACACGGGTGGGTGTTTGGTGCGTACATACACGGCTGGTGGTTCGGTGCCTACATACACGGCTGGGGTGGGGGTTTGGTGCGTACATACACGGCTGGTGGTTCGGTGCGTACATACTCTGCTGGGGTGGGGGTTCGGTCCGTACATACACGGGTGGTGGTTCGGTGCGTACATACACGGCTGGGGTGGGTGTTAGGCGCGTACATACACGGGTGGGGGTTTGGTGCGTACATACACGGCTGGGGGGGGTTCGGGGGCGTACATACACGGGTGGTGGTTCGGTGCGTACATACACGGGTGGTGGTTCGGTGCGTACATACACGGCTGGGGTGGGGGTTTGGTGCGTACATACACGGGTGGTGGTTTGGTGCGTACATACACGGCTGGTGGTTTGGTGCGTACATACACGGCTGGGGTGGTGGTTTGGTGCGTACATACACGGGTGGTGGTTTGGTGCGTACATACACGGCTGGGGTGGGGGTTCGGTCCGTACATACACGGGTGGGGGTTTGGTGCGTACATACACGGCTGGGGTGGGGGTTTGGTGCGTACATACACGGGTGGGGGTTTGGTGCGTACATACCCGGCTGGTGGTTTGGTGCGTACATACACGGCTGGGGTGGTGGTTTGGTGCGTACATACACGGGTGGTGGTTTGGTGCGTACATACACGGCTGGGGTGGGGGTTTGGTGCGTACATACACGGGTGGGGGTTTGGTGCGTACATACCCGGCTGGTGGTTTGGTGCGTACATACACGGCTGGGGTGGGGGTTCGGTCCGTACATACACGGGTGGGGGTTTGGTGCGTACATACACGGCTGGGGTGGGGGTTTGGTGCGTACATACACGGGTGGTGGTTTGGTGCGTACATACACGGCTGGTGGTTTGGTGCGTACATACACGGCTGGGGTGGTGGTTTGGTGCGTACATACACGGGTGGTGGTTTGGTGCGTACATACACGGCTGGGGTGGTGGTTTGGTGCGTACATACACGGGTGGTGGTTTGGTGCGTACATACACGGCTGGGGTGGGGGTTCGGTCCGTACATACACGGGTGGTGGTTTGGTGCGTACATACACGGCTGGTGTGGGGGTTTGGTGCGTACATACACGGGTGGTGGTTCGGTGCGTACATACACGGCTGGGGGGGGTTCGGGGGCGTACATACACGGCTGGTGGTTCGGTGCGTACATACACGGCTGGGGGGGGTTCGGGGGCGTACATACACGGGTGGGTGTTTGGTGCGTACATACACGGGTGGTGGTTCGGTGCGTACATACACGGGTGGTGGTTCGGTGCGTACATACACGGCTGGGGTGGGTGTTAGGTGCGTACATACACGGGTGGGGGTTTGGTGCGTACATACACGGCTGGGGGGGGTTCGGGGGCGTACATACACGGGTGGTGGTTCGGTGCGTACATACACGGGTGGTGGTTCGGTGCGTACATACACGGCTGGGGGGGGTTCGGGGGCGTACATACACGGCTGGTGGTTCGGTGCGTACATACACGGCTGGGGGGGGTTCGGGGGCGTACATACACGGGTGGGTGTTTGGTGCGTACATACACGGGTGGTGGTTCGGTGCGTACATACACGGGTGGTGGTTCGGTGCGTACATACACGGCTGGGGTGGGGGTTTGGGGGCATACATACACGGCTGGTGGTTCGGTGCGTACATACACGGGTGGTGGTTCGGTGCGTACATACACGGCTGGGGGGGGTTCGGGGGCGTACATACACGGCTGGTGGTTCGGTGCGTACATACACGGCTGGGGGGGGTTCGGGGGCGTACATACACGGGTGGGTGTTTGGTGCGTACATACACGGGTGGTGGTTCGGTGCGTACATACACGGGTGGTGGTTCGGTGCGTACATACACGGCTGGGGTGGGGGTTTGGTGCGTACATACACGGGTGGTGGTTTGGTGCGTACATACACGGCTGGGGTGGTGGTTTGGTGCGTACATACACGGGTGGTGGTTTGGTGCGTACATACACGGCTGGGGTGGGGGTTCGGTCCGTACATACACGGGTGGGGGTTCGGGGCGTACATACTCTGCTGGGGTGGGGGTTCGGTCCGTACATACACGGGTGGTGGTTCGGTGCGTACATACACGGCTGGGGTGGGTGTTAGGTGCGTACATACACGGGTGGGGGTTTGGTGCGTACATACACGGCTGGGGGGGGTTCGGGGGCGTACATACACGGGTGGAGGTTCGGTGCGTACATACACGGCTGGGGGGGGTTCGGGGGCGTACATACACGGCTGGTGGTTCGGTGCGTACATACACGGCTGGGGGGGGTTCGGGGGCGTACATACACGGGTGGGTGTTTGGTGCGTACATACACGGGTGGGGGTTCGGGGCGTACATACGCGGGCGGGGGGTGGTGGGGTGTTCGGCGCGTATGCGGGCACATGTCTCCATGGTTGCTATGGGAGTTCGGTTCGGACGGTGTTTTTTGCGTACGGTTGTGAAATGGGGAGGACGGGAGGGATCGTACTTGCGCAGTCGGACTTTATTTTTCCGCACGGTGGGTTTCTCGCCCGGGGACGTGTCGGTGACTTTTCCCGACCCGAGGACGTGTGGGGAAATCTTCCCAATGCGATTCGTATGGACTTTTTTCCGTTCGAATCGTACTTGGCAGTTTGTACGCTACTTTGACGATTCGGACGGAAAAAAATCCGGATACGAGTCGGACGGGGAATTTTTTTACCGGATCGGAATTGGCACCAGAGTTGGTATGACGGCGGAATCGGTTTACCCGATCTTAAAAAATACTATTGGGCTGCACATCTAACAGCTATTCATCATTGTACATATGGTCGCCCTGACAAACTGGGATTCCTCATGGATCGGTGGCTTCTGCCTAAAGGGACCTTCTACCAGGCGCTGTACTCTACGCCAGGCAGATTCCCACTCACCGGCCCCACCAGCCACATAGTCAAAATCTGGCACTCTGCATCTAAAAAAGTTGACTCTCGCTACGCCTCTGTGGGACTCACAGCACCTTGGGTATATGGGAAACTCAAAAGGGTTTGAGAAATGGGATTTGATAGGCATCTCTCAAGTTAAGGATCTCTGGTGCCCAGAGGGCGTGAAACCCTTTAACACTCTCCAAACCCAATATGCCCTGGCGGACTCCGAGCTTTATCGGTACCTGCAAATTAGACATGCGCTACTAACGGTATTTCCCAGTAACGCTACCCCACCGGATACCTCCCCGCTAGAGGACAGACTGCTGGATGGCTACTTGCCTGACAGGGCCGTTTCCCTGACATACCGGAAACTCATTAACAATATGGACAATCCCCTAGTGACACTACGAAATAAATGGACTGAGGACGGAATTGAATTAGATGATGAAACCTGGCAGGACGCAATTTCCTCTCCCAGAACAGTTGCTATCCCGGCGCGACTAATACTGGTGCAATTAAAGGGTGAACACCCTAAATATCGATTCCAAAATATCGACTGCCCAGAATATCGAAGTTAAAATATAGATAGGTCAGAATATCGAAATTGGGGTACGAAATATCGATTTCCATAATATAGAATTTAAAAATATAGATATCTATAATATCGATTTTATTTTTGTGTTATGTATGGTAGTATATGTGTTAAAATTATGTATTATTTTTGTAATGTATGTTTAATTTATTTAAACTAATGAATGTTATGTAATTTAATTTTTGCGTAATTTAATTCCGTAGCGGGTGCTGGGTTTATAGGGGAATAGGGTGGGAAGTAATTTAATTATGGTTAATGAAAAATTAAATATATTTATATGTTTTGATAATTAATTGATTGATAATTCATTATTAATTGGTAATAAATTTTTATTAATTGGTAATTAATTTATATTAATTGATTAATTGATAATTATGTTATTTGTATTTTTTATTATTAGGAGCGGGTTGTGGGTTTGTAGGGGAATTGGGTGGGAAGTAATTTAATTGTAATAAAGTAAATAATTTTTTTTTATTTATGTGTATTGATAATTAATTATTAATTGGTAATTAATTTGTATTAATGGGTAAATAATTTGTATGAATTGCTAATTAATTTTTATTAATTGCAAAATTATTTTTATTAATTGATTAATTGATAATGTTAATTGTATTTTTTATTATTGGGAGTGGGTTGTGGGTTTATAGGGGAATTGGGTGGGAAGTAAATGAATTGTAATAAAGTAAATATTATTTTTTTTATTTATGTGTATTGATAATTGATAATTAATTATTAATTGGTAATTAATTTGTATTAATTGGTAATTGATTTTTATTAGTTGGTAATTAATATTTTTCAATGGTAATTAATTGGTAAATATTTTTAATGAACTTTTTTTTGGTGTTGATAATTAATGTAATCTTATTTTAAATTTTAATCATTACTTCCCCTACTTTTGCACTCTCAGGAGTGGGAATAGTATTTTTTACCCTCCGCTATCCAACTCTTTCCCTACTGTTGCACTCACTGGAGTGGGAATAGTAATTTTTACCCTCCTGCTATCCAACGCTTTCCCTACTGTTACACTCTTTGGAGTGGGAATAATAATTTTGACCCCTACACTATCCAGCGTTTTCCCTACTGTTGCATTCACTGGAGTGGGAATAGTAATTTGTACCCCTACGCTATCCAACGCTTTCCCTACTGTTGCACTCACTGAAGTGGGAATAGTATTTTTTCCCTTCCTTCTATCCAACGCTTTCCCTACTGTTGCACTCTCTGGAGTGGGAATAGTAAATTTTATCCTCCCGCTATCCAACGCTTTCCCTACTGTTGCACTCTTTGGAGTGGGAATAGTAATTTTTACCTCTACGCTATCCAACGTTTTCCCTACTGTTGCACTCACTGGAGTGGGAATAGTAATTTTTACCCCTACGCTATCCAACGCTTTCCCTACTGTTGCACTCATTGGAGTGGGAATAGTAATTTTTCTCTTCCTGCTATCCAATGCTTTCTGTACTGCTGCACTCTCTGGAGTGGGAATAGTAATTTTTACCCCTACGCTATCCAATGCTTTCCCTACTGTTGGAGTCACTGGAGTGGGAATAGTAATTTTTCCCTTCCCGCTATCCAACGATTTCCCTGCTGTTGCACTCTCTGGAGTGGGAATAGTAATTTTAACTCTCCTGCTATCCAATGCTTTCCCTACTGTTGCACTCTTTGGAGTGGGAATAGCAATTTTTACCCCTACGCTATCCAACGTTTTCCCTACTGTTGCACTCACTGGAGTGGGAATAGTAATTTTTACCCCTATGCTATCCAACGCTTTCCCTACTGTTGCACTCACTGGAGTGGGAATAGTAATTTTTCCATTCCCGCTATCCAACGCTTTCCCTACTGTTGCACTCTCTGGAGTGGAAATAGTAATTTTTACCCTCCCGCTATCCAACGCTTTCCCTACTGTTGCACTCTCTGGAGTGGGAATAGTACTTTTTACCCCTACGCTATCCAACGCTTTCCCTACTGTTGCGAATAGTAATTTTTACGCTCTCACTATCCAACAAAAGCTCTACTTTTTTTACATTACTTTTATTATGTTTACATTTTAAGCTTTTTTATATTATATTATGTAAGTTTTATTTAATTGTTTTTAATATTTAATTACTTTTATATTTTTAATAAATTTAAAAAATTCGATATTTTAGCTAACTATATTTTAACATTCTGGTGCCGATTCCGATCCGTTAAAAAAATGTACCGTCCGACTCGTATCCATATTTTTTCACGTACGAATCGTACAAGTCCCGTACAAACTGCGAAGTACGATTCGTACGTGAAAAATACATACGAATTGCGTCGGGAAAATGGTCCGAGAGGGAGCCGTAAATTTTTACGTCTGAATAGCGTCGCAAAAAGTGTCCGATAGGGAGCCGGACATTTTTACGTGCAAATCGTAAAACAGAAGTCAGAGCGCGCAAGTACGATCCGTACCGCTCGTCCGAATACACAACCGCATGTAAAATGCCCCGTACGGAGCGAACGCTGTAGCCTACATGTACACGGGTAAACATGTGCCCGGATACGAGTCGTACAGCCCCCCTCACCCTGCACATGTCAGCACTGTACCCCCGTATGTCAGCACCATACCCCCCGCTCCGCACCGTACCCCAACACCGTAGCACAGCCCCACACCTGTACACGCCGCACCCCAGGCCTGTCTCCCAGCCCCGCACCTGTACGCCCCATACCCCAGGACCATACCCCAGCCCCCCACCTGTACGCGCCTCACCCCCGGCCCGTCTCCCAGCCCCGTACCTGTACGTACCGTACCCCAACACCGTAGCCCAGCCCCGTAGCTGTACCCACCATACCCCAACACCGTAGCCCAGTCCCGCACCTGTACTCACCGTACCCCAACACCGTAGCCCAGCCCCGTAGCTGTACGCACCGTACCCCAACACCGTAGCCCAGCCCCGCACCTGTACGCACCGTTCCCCAACACCCTAGCACATCCCCGCACCTGTACGCACCATACCCCAACACCGTAGCATAGCCCCGCACCAGTACGCACCGTACCCCAACACCGTAGCACATCCCCGCAGCTGTACGCACCGTATCCAAACACCGTAGCACAGCCCCGCACCTGTATGCACCGTACCCTAACACCCTAGCCCAGCCCCGTACCTGTACGCACCGTACCCCAACACTGTAGCACAGCCCGCACCTGTACGCACCGTACCCCAACACCTTAGCACAGCCCCCCACCTGTTCGCGACGCACCCCAGGCTCGTACCCCAGCCCCGTACCTGTACGCACCGTACCCCTACACCGTACCCCAGCACCCTCACCCAGCATCGCGTATGTACGGACCTTACCTACGCGAATACATCTCTATGACTGACCTGGCACATCCAAACAAGCAAACAGAGGCCCTAAATCACAACCACCTTTTATAACACACCCACCACAAATTCAAACCCAGCCACACCCACAAATGGACCAATAAAAAGGGCCCACACACACAACCCATGAGCCTTTGCAACAGATTCACTGCTGCCAGACCCCACAGACAAACAACTGCACCTTACTCACACCTTAACTACACCTTCACTTACACACCTTCACACAACCTCATTCACAAACACCCCCTCTTCACATTCACACACACACCTACACCTTCACACCCACACACCCACAACCATCCACACCCACACCCCACACCATGCCCACAGACAAGAATCCAAAGTTCACAAGGGCGGAGCTGGACCTCCTCGTCAACGAAGGCTTCAGAGTCGAGCCACAGCTGTTTGGACCATTGGTCAGACAGACCAGCATAGCCCAAAAAACAAGCCTGTGGCAGAGGATCGTCGACAAGGTGAATGCTGTTGCGCCCATCCGAAGGACCAGGCATGAATGCCAAGCCAGGTGGTACGATCTGCGCAGGGCAGTCAAGAGGAAGATGAACGAGGAATACGCCCAGAGTAACATCACTGGAGGCGGCTGCCCCGCAGACCCGTACATTACCATCCCTGGGAGGAGAAGGTGATGGCCGTGCTTCCGCCGGTGGGAGTACACGGAGTCGAAGGAGTCGCAGAGCCTGGTGAGTACACAAACAACTCACGTAACATGGGGGGAATGCCATCCACACCACAAATACACCAAATGCACACAACTTCCCCCAAGCCCTCACTGCACACAACCACACTCAAAAACCACGCTCATGCCACTAACGTCTCCATGCCCCATTCACAAATAAAGGCAATGCCATGTCCCAGGCCACACCAACCACAAACCCAAGACTGGATGTCCGAGATGCTGGGAGGGTGGGGCTTACACAACACATTGTGCAACTCCAAAGCAGACACCAATGCCCTCAGCCCATATGGCCTAGGTACATACCCATGCACCATGCCCAATGCACAGGGACTGGCAAAGTACTGACAAGGTAGCTGACACTTGGCCCTGCTGTATGCAGCACAAGGTCCTTCTGTGACCACTGTACACTCAAACACCAACTACACAAGCTCAGATAACTAGCACAGGCACTCAAACTCACTGTCATGCCAGCATGCACCATGAGGGGACAGACACATCACCTACGAGACCCAATGACAAATCACACTACACCCAACAGCAGGCCCGGTCACACCCCCCCTCACACAAGCACACACCCCCGGGGCAGGCAACGGATTTACCCACTCTCACAATGGACATGTGACACAACAAGACCAATCCATCGCCAAATAAGCATCCAAGCCAAAATTCTACTGGTCAAACACTCAGGAGAACATACCAAACTGTCCCCCTCAACATACCCATCCCCAAGTGGACATTGAGAGGAATGCTAGACACATCCAACTACCTGGAGGATCTGTGACAACTTGAATATGTATGAAACATGGATGTGGCATGAAACAGCATTAACATTGTCTCTCTCTCACACACAGGGCAACGTCATCGACCTCCCCCCAAAAATGGGGGGGAACAATCACTGTCCCAGGCTCAGCGTGAAGATGATCCCACCGGCAGCGACGACTCTCACCACTCCGTGGATGACCCCGACCAACCTGGCCCCTCTGGTGCCCAAGCCCCTGCAGCACCTGCGTCAGGTACATCTGTGCCAACAACCACCCCCATTCCTGCCACATCCCAGGCGACACCCAGGAGCCCTGCTCGCACTGAACAACACAGCCAGTCTGACCAGGAGGGACAAGGTTCTCCGGGCACCCAGGAGGAGGCAGACAACCCCGATAATGCCATCCCTCAGGGGTCCCGTAGACCCGATGTGCCCACAATGGCAGGCCAGGCTCGTGTGGGCAGGGGTGGTGGGAGTGGAGGCAGGCGGAGGCGCGAACCTGACCAGCCAGCTGAGGGACACACATAAGCCACATCCTGGACACATACCGGCGTGACACCAGGGGCATCAGCCAGGTAGTGTCGAGCCTCACAGAGATGAAGGGGACCCTCGACGATATGAAGAACCTGCAGGCTGAGCAACATGCCAGTCAACAACAACACCAAGGACGGATGGAGGCAAGACTGGCTGAGCTCCTGGCGGTGCAAACGGACATGAGCCGTTCACTCCGTTGGATTGCCGACAACATGGGCAACCCTCCCTGTGACACCAGGCGAAGACCAGCACCAGCCACAGGGAGGGAGGAGGAGGATTCGTCCGACGGAGCATCACAGACATCGTCAAGGCCTGCATCTGAGGGTCCCCGGAGGAAGGTGGGTCGTCCACGGAAAAGACCGTGAGAGTCAGTGGACCATCCACATCTCCCAGGTCACCTGGCCTGGCACTCTGGCGCAACAGCACCACCCCACCCAATGACATTCTCTGCCACATGGACTTGCTGGTCACAGTCTGACCAATGATGACCAACACTGTGGTCTGGACTCTGATGACTCCAACTGACAAGGATGCCATCTCCCCCTGTGAACTTTGGATTCCATGCACCCGGTAGAGCACCTTACTTCATCCACCAAAAGACCTACCCCACCAAAAATAAATACTTTATTTTGTCATGAGTTGTTGTTGTCATTTTGCATTATTCCCCAACATATGTGTGTGTAAATGTCTAACTATGCCTGAGTGTTGAACTAACTCCACACATCCATACCCTGGGATAGGAGTCTGGTACAGGACACACATGGGTCACAATGTATCAATCAATGCAGACACAGAGCACAATACTCACCTGTGATGGCCTCAAGCTGCTGAGGGGGTGCATGCAATACTGTGCCGACAGACCGATTTGGAAGAGTACCATCAAGGCGTAGAGGTCATGCCTCATTCGGAGGTTCCCGGGGAGGGAGTCCCAGGTATGTGTTCCCAGGTGGGAGTACTATGTCCTGCATGCTGGAGTACGGTGGATCTGAAGAATGGTGGCCAGGTCAAGGTTGGATGCACGGAGATGGCACTACGGGGTCTCAGATGACAGTGGTACAAGGTTGGTGTTGGGTCGGGGTTGTGGCCTGCCTCCTGAGTGTGGGTGGGGAGTCTGAAGGTCATCCTGCAGCACAGAGCGATCCATTGCAGCTATCTCTGCTGGACGGTGATGTGGCTGGGGCGCAGGATGTTGCAGCTGAGGTGTGCAGATGCAGCCTGGATGTGGACAAGTGTCCTGGGAGTTTGGATGTGGCTGCCCCGTAGAGGACAGGGAAGTATTTGACATGGATGTTGTCGTGGACCTGGGGGATGGTCCGTCTTTCCTTGGAGTGGATCTATCTGGAGATCATGTGCATAATGCAGAGGGTGTTGCAGTCTGCGGCACAGATGCTGGTGATTACCATGGCAAATGTGAGCAAGCAATCCATGATGCACACCATCTTGTGTGCATGGACACTGGGTGCTTGTGCGGGTGGGACACAAGCAGTTGACCCAGCTGTAAGGGGACAATCCTCAGATGTTGACCTCAGTCCTGTACAAGTCCAGCCTCAGGTGGCTGCTGTTCTGCCATTCATCAATGGATCTCATGCAATCTAGAATATTGGAACTGGCAATGTCTGCACCCTTGGTGAGGAGCACCTGGCTGTCAATGGCATACGAGTTGATGATGAGGTTGTGTGCGCATGTGATGGTGGAGAGGGGGTCCTGGACACATTGTATTTTGACACGCTGACAGATGATACCTGTGCCATGTGCCTCACAACGACAGCATACTACATGCAGAAGCCTTGAGTCCCACTCCCATGTCCTTGCCAGGGTACAGAGCCGGTGGGGAGTAGGAGGGACATGACCTGGTGGGTGTGACAGAGCCTGGAAGGCATGGCAGCACTGTGTAGGCAGTCGGAGTTGCACACTCATCATGCAAAGGTGTTGTGTGTGCGCTTAGTGTATGCCTGAGAGCTGGCGGCAGATGTGTGGATGGAAATTGCTTGGTGGGTGGCTGCAACATCAGACTGTAGTGTGATGTGGGTCATGCAAGGACATGAGGCTCGTTCAATGTGCACGTTGCATGTGCAGACGGTCCAGCCTGTGGGACGGCGTGGCCGCAACTGTGGCACAGACAAGCTGATGACAGCCAAATGAATGGGTTGATGGAGGAAGGGAGGAGCATCTTTGATGTGTGTGTGTTGCCAAATCAGGAAACTTCGTGTGCCCTTGCTGCAGTGGCTGCAACAGCAGGCGGCATGTCCTGGGAACTATGCCACAATTTCCACACAAAGACTAGGATGTCAGAAAGGACTACTGCAACAGGTGTATGTCAAGGAAGGAGTGACCGGTTTTCAATGGCACACCCAGAGACAAAGGATGCACAATCCCCAAAGATGACTGACACCGGATCATGAAACTGAAGGCCAAGCTGCGCACAGGAAACACACCCCAGAAGGTGTTGACGGCCCGTTGTGGGGACCAACATACCAAAACACATACACAGCCATGGACGTCATGCCCAATAGAGAATCAAATACATGTAGAACAGCATGCAGGTTGCTAATCTACACATAGACTCATATGCACAATCCTTGACAACCATGCCAGAGATGGCGCATGCACAGTGGCAAGAGACCTGCATTGACAGAGATGAGGCACCTTGGAGGCTGAGGAACACCTTTATTACTCAGGCTCACACCTATGGAAATGCATCAATATTAACAGACTCACATGGTCTTTTGGATTAACATGTGGGATCTACACTGCACACCCCCTTCGCACCACAGATGCTGTCAATCCATGGGAGTGGCACACAAGTGAAGGGGGTGAGCCAAACATCCCCTGCTGCACACGGAGAGGCTGCAATTCCCCATTGAGCCTCTCATGTGGATGTCCCGCAATATGTCCACGCTTAGCCTCCCGTATGTTTCCGAGGGAAGTTGTACACACATAGATGCCTTCATCAAAATCAACAATCCCATAACAGATGACTGTCACGAAGTGTAACTATCAATTCATGTGAGTCATTCTACATGTTATGTGCCCTATGGTGAGTCGACATGTATGCATAGTAACAATACCTGCACAGGGGCAGTGCCCACACATTACAAACAACTACCACACCCAAAAAGCCTTGCTGCAATCCTTACCCAAATGAGACTTCTCACCATGTCCGTGCATGTAACGCTGATTTAGCACACGTTGCATTACTCATGAGGAATAGCAGGAGCACAACGATGCCACGAGCAGACAGCATGCGCAAATACCTGGGGATGAGAGACACACAAGAAGTCAGGAAACACATAGTCATCCGCATGCATGGTCATGTACTCTACATGAATAAGGTTGACACCATGCTAGTTGTCAATTGAGTGTGTCAGCTAAAATGTGTGGAATGACATCAGCACTCGAGTGACACATCAGCACACACCTCAAAGTCACTTCGCATACAGTCAGCTGGACATACACATTGCAACACATGCCACACAAGCCTCCTAGCATGCACACTCAGACCCAGGGACTCACCATTATGAGAAGAAGTTGCGTATGAGCTGACTCCGGATGTCCTCCTCCTCCTCCTCCTCCTCCTCCTCACTTGCCTCGTGACCAAGGCCGTCATCCTCCACAAGTGGATGTTCCTGCTCATCGGGATCCAGGATGAGTGGCACAGCTTTCTCCACTGCCATGTTGTGCAGCATGCAGCACACGAGGAAAATTTTGCAGACCTTCACCGGTGCATATGGAAGGGACCCGCCGGTCTTGTGGAGGCAACGGAATCGGCTCTTCAGGAGGCCAAACGTCCTCTCAATCACTCGTCTGGTCTGCCCATGGGAGTTGTTGTAACGGTGATCTGCAGCTGTTCTCGGGTTGCGGAGAGGCGTCACCAGTCATGGCATGTCGGGATAGCCAGAGTCCCCTACATGGAAATATCATATACAGAAGTGGGTCAGGAGATGCCGTCACATACTAAGATACCGCTGAATACTGGACAGAGTCTACCCACCAACAAGACATGCTCGTTTGTTGTGCAGCTGCAGCATCATTTCTGGCACCCTGCTACGCCTCATGATGTGGGTATCGTGTGCTGACCCTGGAAAACGTGCACAGACATGGGAAATCACCATGTTAGCAAGACACACCACAAGGGCATTAATGGAGTGGTAATGTTTACGGTTAGGAAAGGCTACCTCCTGTGCCTGTGGTGGTACCAAAGCCACATGTGTCCCATCAATGGACCCAATTACATGGGGCATCCCTCCCAGGGCATAGAACTCACCCTTGATACCTGTCAACTGCTCAGGAGTTGGAAAATGGATGAATTCATCCAGGTGCTCCAACATGGCTTCTAAAACATCATACAGGACACAGCTGAACATGGTCTGGGACATGCCACCCACATCAGCTATGGTCAATTGAAACGTACCGGTGGCAAAGAAATGTAGGGCTGACATCACCTTAACTGGATAACTGTGTCGCGGTTGGAGGTGTGGGGCCAGCCGGTTTGTCAGGTCCCCAATTAACCGTTGGGGGAATCTGTAGCGGCGTATGCAGTCGCGTTCCCTCATAGCCGCCAAGTCTGGCATTGGTCGGGGGAGAGGCGGTGGCCTGCAGAAATTTGGAAGGAATAACGATGATTGAGTACATAACTACACCAATGTTAAAGAACTGAGCACATGTTCAACAGCTAATACACATATGCTACATACAGAGTCTGGTCTGTGCAATACATCCTGCACACGTATGCCAGCCAGGTGATACTCCTAACAAGAAGCAGCTACAAACGTGGATTGTCAAGGTCTACATGACATGCCATGAAAGTAGCTGTGGGCCAGTGTGAGTGAACAGCCAGGCACATTACAGGAGTGACATACATCCACATATGTGCATTTGAAGGATGTTATCTCATACAGACAGCTGCCGGCAAGCTAGACGCACAGGTCACATGTCATGGAAAAAGGACAGACCACACACCCTGCCATGAAGGGGTACATGTCAAAAATGATCACACAGACATTGAGACTACGCTATGTCCTAAGCTCGCAAGTCCCTGTTCGATGCATACAGACACACGTTACGTGTTATTCCACATGTGTCCTGGTGTGCGTAATAGTGTGACATGGGCATCTACACACAGACACATGTTGGATGCAGCTACAGCAGATGCCGTTGAGGGAACACCAACAGCAAGATCATGGAAACCCATGACACACACATGACATAGTCACATCGGGGCACGCTTGTAGTGAGATGTCAGGTGTCATCATCCGTGTACCTCACTTCAGGGGACAGTTGCGGTTGTTGGTGACTGTGCCATGCCAGTGATGCAGTGCTTGACAAGTTTGAACTACATGCACACATGTAAAAGGTGTGAAGGGGAAGTGCGCCACATAGTGCCCCATCACACATGACATGTGTACACAGGTCATCACACAACTATTGGGTTAAAACATGAGGAGACATGTGCCAGCTCACTGCCTGACACACCTAGGCCCTACACATGAAGCACTGCACTGACAATGACTTGATGTCCATCCTTGTGCGAGTCTGACACCTCCATTCCTTCCCTGTGCGCCTCCTATCACCAGTGTGAGCTGTGAAACGCACCGTACACACGCTCTGAGGGCGTGTGTACGGTCGTATCACTATATGGGGTTTGGGTAGGAGTACACGTGTGTGTACGAACCGGTCCAATCCCTATGGGAGTGTCGCCGTAGGCGTACGCCACAGTGCTACGGGCCGTACCCGCGTGTGTAGGGCCCGTAGCACGATGGCGTACGCCTACGGCCACACCACCATAGTGCTACGGCTCGTACCCGCGTGTGTAGGGCCCGTAGCACTATGGCAGTGTTGCCGTAGGCGTACGCCACAGTGCTACGGGCCGTACCCGCGTGTGTACGGCCCGTAGCACGATGGCGTACGCCTACGGCAACACCACCATAGTGATACGGACCCTACACACGCGTGTACGGACCGTATCCCTGGAGTAGTGGTGCTCTAGGGGTACGTGTGGAACGCACCGTACCTGTGTGTGGATAGTGAAATAACATAGGGGACACATGAGGGACAAGTATAAGGGCCTAAATGCATGCTGGTTGTCATGGAGACCGAGTTTCCAGTTCAAAATTTTTCACCAGGTGGCCAGCAAAAGTCGGTTGGAGACAATATACTATGTTGCAAAGTGGTTGTTGACTTGACATCATGCTCAAATTTTGAACCATGCAAAGGCCCTCACTGGGGTAGGTTTAAAGGGATTGGAGGAAACGTAGGATGCAAATGAGATTGACCAATCACTCTGTACTCCTGTAAATGAAACAGCCCAGCAAGGCAGATATAAGGCAGCCAGGACCCATGAGAGAGCACTTGCCTGCACAACCTTTCATTCCACACCACTGCTGCTGCTTGTGATTCCTCTGGCACCATGGCCAGGTCTGTGGAGAGGGCCCAGCCTTTCACCCAAGAGGAGAATGAGGCGTTGCTGGACGTCATCCTCCCACAGTACCCCTGCCTGTATGGGAGACCAGGGGAGCAGGTGAGTGCTGACTCCACTAGCTTTGACTGTGCCCCTTTTTTGTGTCTGTCACTTCTGGCATTGTGTCCAGGTGTGACAGACATGCAATGTTGTTCATGGTGGGTCCCGGGGGGGAATGCCTTATGTCTCCCATGCAGAGCATGATGTGGTTCATATCTGCACTCCTCACTTGCATTGTGCTTACTGTGACTATCACTGCATGGTGCATGCCACATTCACCCTGGCTAATCCTCTTGGGAATGTTGTTTCTATAGTCCTGATGTGATTCTGTGGTCCCCCCAGTGTGACAGGTGACTGTACCCACAGATGTGTGTGAGTTGAGTGTACCTGTGGTGAGAGTGTCCAAATGATGTGTACGGGCCCTGGACATTGGTGTATGTGTAAGTCCCCTGTCATGTGGGTGAGTGTCTATGTGGAGTGTTGCACCCCAGCTGCATGGAGGATGCATATGCCCTACCCATCTGATGTGAGCAGGGAGCCGTGCTTTGTGTCTGACGTGCGAGCTAGCCCCACACCTGTGACACCCCCCAGTCAAGTGGCACATGTGCAGAGTGAGGTTTTTACCCGCAGTTGCCAATGGCAGATGTTGGCCTGTGCCTGTGTGTGTCTGTGTACTCCGCTGAGGTTGCGTGAGTGGCCTGGGGCATGTGACTGCTTTGAGGTGCTGTCCATAATCCTGGTGTTGCTTTTGATGCACAGTGTGAGCCATGATCAGTGATTGTGTCGCACCCCTCACGCCACCTGTGTACTTTCAATGCCACGTAGTGCTTTTGGCCTTCCCCAGAGGATAATGTCCCTATGACAAAGGTGCAATGAGTTGGCTGCATACTATGCCCTGTTCAAACAAGCCAAATTGTTCTAATGTGTGTCTCTGTGACATGGAGCAGGTGTATTGATGTTGTCTCACTTTGTTATCCTCACAGGTAGCCGCCTACGCCAAGGGGGAGATATGGAAGCGGGCCGTCAGGGGCGTGAGGTCGGTGGAGGGTCGCAGTCAGCGCCTGGCCTAGGTGAGGAAACGCTGGCAGGACATCCGGTGCTGGACCAGGAGGATCGCCCGGGTCCTGCTGGGGGACTCACCACCACGCAAACACGGCGGGCGCCGGCGCCTGACCCACCAAATGAAGCGTGTCCTGGTGGTGGTCTTCCCTGACATGGATAGGCGGCTACAGGAGAAGCAGCAGCAGCAAGGGGGTAGGTACATGTGTGTTTGTTGTGTGTCACCAGCTTTTGGAAGTGCTCAGTCGCCTGGATACACTGCCAGGGTTTATATGTGCAGTGCATATCCTGTTCCCCCAAGTCACCCGGTGCTATTCTTCCTCCCTTCCCCTCCTTGACATGTGTTCCCTGGTCTGTGTGTAGTCACTCTTGCACAAGGTAATCTTGGCTGCCAGTTAATCCAAGTGCCCACAGCTTGCAGCATCATGTGTGGGGGTGGTCTGTGACATGTGTTGGGACCTTGCCTCTGCCCTGTCCAGTTCAGTCATATTGGGGTCCATGATTGTTGGCACTGATGCTGAGTCTCAACATAGGAGTGTGAGGCTTGAAATTAACAGACTTGCAGCATGCATGACCGATGTTGTGGCCTCAGACATGATGTGCATGAGGGGGAGATATGCATAGTGCGGGGACGATTGCTCCTGTTGCAGTCAGATCTATCCAGGACCATGGAGCAGTGTGGCCACTACAGTCCCCTGAGACACCTTTTCCTAGGAATCATGTGTGTCATCCAACACTGTGGACATTCTCTGTGTCTTCAGCATAGGTTGGGCTCTGTGGCATTTTACCCTGGCCTCATTTGTATTTACGTAAAGTATGCTACATGTGTTCACTGTACAGGGTGACCCAATGTGGCTTGTGCATACTCTCTGTGGCCAGTGCCTGTGTGTCTCGGTACAACTATCTGATGATGGTTGTTTGTCAATAATATGTGTGGTCAGCTCCACGAGGGGTAGTTAGAGTGCACTTTGGATTACATGAAGCCCATTTTTGTGATCCCAGATGAAGAGGTGTAAGTCCTTCCTCTGTCTCAATCACATAGTCTCAGGTAGGGGGGGGTTTGTGCGGCCAAGGCCTACATGTCCAAACCTTATGTCTCCTTTCCAGGTCTGGCCTGTGTGTGATGACAGTTTGAGTTGACACTCAACAAGTATTGACCCAGTCATGTTATGCAGGCTTTAATGTTTGTGCTTTGCAGCATGTGTCTAAAGTTTAAAGACATGGTTCCTGCTCATCCTTTTTTGGCAACGGTGTGTGGTCCAGATGCTGTGCTCGACTGTCCACAGACACTTGCTTCTCTGTATAATTCGATATCAAGTTATTTGCTGTTGTGTCATGCTCTCCATTGTTTCCAAGTGGCATGGTGGGTCAACCAACTGTGTAGTGGATGGCCTACATATGTGCGTAGTATTGTAGATGTAACTCATGGTGCTTTTCATGCTATGCACTGTGACCTATGTAGTTTGGACTCATGTGTCATATGTATACAGGTGTCTGATTAATTCCTGTCTCTTCACCTTGTCCACAGCATCGTCGGGGGACACCGAGGGAGATACCGGCACGGACGTGGAGGAGGGATCCAGCACCGGTGCCACCAGTGCTGGGGAGTCTGGCGCAGCAAGTGGCACGGAGGGCGAGGGGAGTCAGGCGGAGGACCTGTCCAGTCCCAACACCGACTATGACGCTGACGGGTCCGAGGCTGAGCTGCCAGAGGGGGCGGAGGCTGCTCCCACAGTTGAAAGCAGCACTCCATCTCTCGCCGCCCCCTCCATTCCCATCACCGCCCTCCCACTTGCTCGGGTCCCTTCTGTCCGTGCTAGGCCATAACATGTCTCCTTCGTGCCAGGCACCGCACCCCCTGCCCCTGTCTCCCCTGCTGCCGTCAATGCCGAGTCTGTGGACATCCTGCGGCAGTTGCAGGTTGGTCAGACATCGCTGCTTAATGTCCTCCATGGCCACACCAGACTGCTGACACAGATGGTGTCGTACATGGAGGGCATGTCAGCAGCGATGTCTGACCAACGGATGTTGCTGAGGTCCATGGACTCGTCACTGACGGCATCAGTGGGTCTCCTGCAGCGCTCCGTCCCCCCGTACCCCTGCACCATCCACACTTCCCACTCCCATGCCTGTCCCAAGCACACCCAGACATCCCCATGCACGCACCCCACCAGACACAGGCAGCAGACCAACAGGGAAGGCCAAGCACACACCTCCTGTCACGCACACACAGGGGGAAGTAGGCACACCCACTGGGTCGGGGGGGAAACGGCAGACACGCAGCCACAGTGGGAGTCCGCAGTCCTCACGACCCACTTCCTCCAAAACCACTCCCCTTAGCTCCCCTGCCCAACAGTCAGACAAAGAGTCCTTCATGGCCAGTCTGTCCCTCAGCCCCAGTGTGACACCACCCCGCAAGCGGTCAAGTAAGTCCCCGGGCAGGGGAGTTGAGTCCCCCCCCCCTGTCCACACCCTCCCCCAGTAGCGCTGCAACCCATCCCTCCGACCCCCCCCCCTCCCTCCTTGGGGCCTGTGGTTCCTTCGGGTGCAGGGGAGACGCTGGAAGACCTTGCAACTATGTGCAGCGCCATCCTAACCACCACCTTTGGCGCTGCCCCACACCCTGTGGTGGAGTCGTCCGTCCCTGCACCCACAACACCTACCCTTGCCCCTCCTGTCCCTGCGGTGCCTGGTCCTTCCCCCCTACATGATGTCCCCCCCCCACCCCTGTGGATGAAAAGGAACTCTGAACTGTGCAGACAAGCTAGGGGAGACGCGTCCCAATGTGTCCCCCCCACGAGTTCGCATATGGACTGGCCTCTGGGCCTTGTATATAGTGTACATTTCAATTCAAATATTATCTTTATGCTGAATAAAGCATTTTGTTTTGCATTTGCACACTAATGCTTTTCTGGTGTTGCTGTTGGTGCTGCTGCTCCACGAGTTGGGGTGGTGATAATGTGTTAGGTGTCTGGGAAATGTTGTAGTGTGCTGGTCATGGGGTGGACCCTGGTATCTGCGTGCCATCACAAGGTCTCTGCAAATAGTCTTTGGTCATGTAAGCTCTTACTGTATGGTGACATTGTCCCAAGGAGTGTTCCTTCCTCTGTGGCACCTGACATCTTCCCTGCAGGGTGTTTCCCAATTGTTGTGCTGACCTGTGTCTACATTTCCTTGGTGTGTGACGGATCCCTTCAACTTTGGCCATGCCTGCTGAGCAATGTCTCCGCCTGCATCGTCTGTGCCATCCTTTGTAGTCACTGTACTTGTGTATGGAGTATGTTGCCATGGCTTCATGTGGACATGGTCCCTTTTCCGCACTATGCATGTGTGTACTCCCAGCCTAGCACACATGTGTTACTTGTTCTGCAGGGTATTTGGGCACCTGACTGACAATTGTGGGCATTGTATCTGTGGGTACTCCACCCTTATCCTTCCATGGGAGGCAACAACTTGTTGGCTGCCCCAGCACCTGTACATTCCTATAAGTCCTGGAATGTGCGTGACAGTGTGTGTTCCCTTAGGCTCTCTTAGTTTAGTATGGTTTAACATGAGTATACAGTCTTGTTGCATGACCTCAGTGTGTGTATTGTGCTGCCACCGCCAGGGGTGGGTATGCATGTGTAATTTGTCATCACACCCACATGTGGTGTGTCATGCAGTGGGGGAAGGACATCCATCCTCATGGGAGTGGGACACTGCTGTCAGTGATGTGTTGTCATGGCACTCTCAACATAGTCGCACATTGTGGATGCCTTCATGCACCCATGGAGTTTTGGTCATCGGAGGAGGATGTACACACCCCCATGTCTCTGTCTACTGCTGGGAGTCCTCTGCACCCACCCCTCATATGTCTGGGCACTGCTGGGAGTGATAGGCACCCACCCCTCATATGTCTGGGCACTGCTGGGAGGCCTCAGCACCCACCCCTCATAGGTCTGGGCACTGCTGGGAGGGATAGGCACCCACCCCTCACATGTCTCTGTCCACTGCTGGGAGTCCTGGGCACCCACCCCTCATATGTCTGGGCACTGCTGGGAGTGATAGGCACCCACCCCTCATATGTCTGTGCACTGCTGGGAGTGATAGGCACCCACCCCTCATATGTCTGGGCACTGCTGGGAGTCCTCTGCACCCACCCCTCATATGTCTGGGCACTGCTGGGAGTGATAGGCACCCACCCCTCACATGTCTCTGTCCACTGCCGGGAGTCCTGGGCACCCACCCCTCATATGTCTGGGCACTGCTGGGAGTGATAGGCACCCACCCCTCATATGTCTGGGCACTGCTGGGAGTCCTGGGCACCCACCCCTCACATGTCTCTGTCCACTGCTGGGAGTCCTGGGCACCCACCCCTCATATGTCTGGACACTGCTGGGAGTGATAGGCACCCACCCCTCACATGTCTCTGTCCACTGCTGGGAGTCCTGGGCACCCACCCCTCATATGTCTGGGCACTGCTGAGAGTGATAGGCACCCACCCCTCATATGTCTGGGCACTGCTGGGAGTGATAGGCACCCACCCCTCATATGTCTGGGCACTGCTGGGAGTGATAGGCACCCACCCCTCATATGTCTGGGCACTTCTGGGAGTGATAGGCACCCGCCCCTATGTCTCTCTCCACTGATGTGGATCATAGCACGACACCCACCCACCCGCCTGCACCCTTGGTGCAGTACACTGCTCACCTGGCCATACACCCCCCCCAATATACTGGTCAGATGCTGCACCAGGCCCTATCCCATCATTCGTGGCGTGTGCACGCCTTGTATCAATGATGTGCTGGTGCCCTAGGGGTACGCGTGATGCGCTCCGTAATCACGCTCTGAGAACGTGTGTACGGGTCGTACCACGCGTACCCCTACGGCACCCCAACATTGGGGGTACGGCCCGTACCCAGGCCTTCAGAGCGTGGGTACGGGTCGTACCACGCGTACCCCTACGTCACCCCAAGAATGGTGGTACGGCCCGTATCCAGGCCTTTAGAACGTGGGTACGGGCCGTACCACGCGTACCCCTACGTCACCCCAACAATGGTCTTAGGTTCATTTTCAAAAGCCCTTACATGAAGTCTTCGCCAGAACAGCGCTGTTACAGGCTCGACCTAAAAAACGAACCTGACCAACCTTTATTTAAAACACAACGTGGTGAATTCAATTTCGATTTCAAATACATTCACTGAGGTGGAATTTCACATTTGAGGCTGCCACTGTCATGTAAATTTCAAGGCAACAAGTTAGATTATCTGGATTCTTAGATTTGGTATGTAACAAATGTGTTTTCTCAGCTATAAACATACAAATCACATTTCTGGGCTGTGCTTTGCTCTTTGAGGGAGTGGGGGGGACCAGGTTCAGATGTGGCACACACCCTCCGAGCACACCGCTGTGCACCCTCCACAGGGAGATACAGGATCAGGGATTACAGACACCCAGCCTGTCGCAGCCCACGGGCTCTGCCCTGGAACCGCTGAAGGTGACAGCAAAGGCATGGCTGTCACCCTCCTTCTTGTCACGGTTTTCTCAGCCCCCCCAGACAGGACCAGAGCTGTGACGCGCTGGCACTGTTCCTCTCCACGTCCTGTGGGTCGTGGTGAGCATCTCTGCAGACCCTGGACACATATAGAGTACCGGGCAGGATCCAGGCAGTGGCAATGCAGTGGATGCAGTGGTAATGTCACCACGTGGTACTGTCCCTTGATTCAGCGTTTGTGTGCATGTGTGTGGTGTCTGTGCAGTGAGAAACTAGCCACAAGGACTTCTTTTTGCAAGGTGATACCTGGTGGTTACTGTAAGTTGTTCTGCATGCATTTGTTCTTAGTGGCCAGCATCCTTCTGTTAGTGGTAGCCTCTCATAGAATCACATGCAGTGATTTTTTGAGGCCACCGCACTGTGATCTGTTATTACCACATCACTCTACATGCGTCTTAATGGTAGGAAGGTACAGTCCTACCGAATGAGCAGACGCGGCCTCCCCTCCAGAGGAGGGTGATGCTGTGTGGTCCAGGCTCACGCAGAGACGGAGGCGTCAAAGGTAACATAGATCACCCTGGATAGGAGAGGAGGGGACCTAGAAGCGAAACTAAGATGTAGAGAAACCTACTGGATTAATAAATTACAGGCGGTACAGTTTGGTTTGAACGTTGATCGAGAAATGTATACTTTGCTAGGTTAAGTTCAAGTGTTAATGCTTTGGACCCACAACCTGCTATTTATACGTTTGTTTAACTAAACAGATACCGAAATGATCGTACTATTCGCAGATCTCTTACCTTCTGTTCAATGATTTGAACGTTCTTATTAAGAGAGAAGAATTCTAGTATAAGCCTGACTGGCATTCTAATAATTTTGAAAATAAAATAGCTTAGTTACATATCTGTATACACTTCTCCATATTGCTCGTAGATCTTCTACCTTATATACAATGATCTTAATGTACATATAATGGGAGAAGAATTCTGGCCCAAGCCAGACTGGCATTCCAATAATCCTGTAATTACAAGCAGCATGCGTTTAAAAAATAATTAAGGAATCGTACTCCCGGAATGAAAAAGCTTGGTTACATATCGGTCTTTAATTTTGAATCCAAATTTTTTTTCATCTAGGGTGACATAACATAATAGATAATTTACTTTTTAACAGAGACTTAGTGGATAGCACACGTGATAAAGTGTTTGAATAGCAAGACGAACATATCCCGGTTCGCCTCCAGCTTCGGGATAGTAATAAAAGATTTAGTCTAAAAAGATTATGGCTCTTTACAATACACAATCATTATATTTGTCAAATTAATTTGTATTAATGTGCTACGTTTCACTATTCATATGAGTTTTTTGTTTCTAGACAAACTAAATAGTGCATTTTGTTAATAACGGATTAACATGTAGCGAGATGGCTGGGTTATGGTTCTTAATAGTGATAAATCAAGTGGATAATTCCCGTCATTAGGAATATACTGTTTAGCACACATAACTAAATGGTGCTTCACCATGTAGATTAAGATAGGGGTTCGTTTCTTACCCACGCTAAGTAAAATTTAAAATTTAGAAAGGGTTTAGTATTACTATTTATATATAGTTCAAAATAATAAATATCTTTTTTCTTTAATTCAAGGTTATAATATAAGTATTTGAAATGGCTGCTATTAGATGTACGCAATGGTATTTCTTCGTAAACACGTTAAGGACACAGTGATCGTAAAATATAAAAATAAAAAAAAGACTCCTCCCGCCGTTTTTTTCGAATTTGTTAATTGATGGGGGTGAGTATATATAACGGTCAAGGCTCCAACAGTGCCCTACAGGTGAATACCGACGGAAGGTCTGAACTCGAGGTACTCTTTAATCTAGCGGTAAGGAAAACTCCTGCTACTCTTCTAGTTTGACTAGCAATATAGATGCTTTAAAGATTAGATATGAAACCTCACACGTGGTTTCAGAATTCAAACTCCCCTTTTTGGACTTATAAGTACTAAAAGAATTTTCAATATACCACAAGTTTAGAAAGGTGTAGGAAAATAGTCTTTCTTTTGATAAATAACGATGACAAATGCAACTATAAAATACATCTTCTTTTGGCAAGAGCGGTTTAAAATGACCAAACAGGATTAAGTCTAGCGTTTGAGTGCAGTCAGTGCAAGATTTTTAAATACTGTCCTTAATAATGAGCACAAAGTGAAGTTTATAATGTGAATAGTTTGTATTGTACCTTATCTTAATGAATGTAATTGGTTATAATTTCACTTATAGATCGTATCATGGATCTTGACTAGAATCATCAAACTGACTAAAAAATATTCTATTATATGAAAATGAGCGGCAACATAGCCAGAAACAAGGTGAGATTTTGTTCTTGGATAGTTCTTTATGTGAGTGGAGACTATCAAATCATAAAACTAGGATTCCAATCAGCTAACCACTTTAAATCTTGGATCACCTTTGTTCTTAGTAAAGAGAATGAACATATAGGAAAACTGCATCAAGTGTGGGCAAGTTTTGTGATTCTTCTTTGTGAAGTGCTGACATCTTAAGATCTACTATTAAGATTTATAAAAGATACCTATAATGGAAGATGAGGTAATCTCTGCTCCTATGTTAGAAACTATACTTAAGCTATACTTAAAAAATTAAAAAATAACTTAAGCAAATGAGTTTACGATTAATGAGTGTATAATGAAGGTACAGGCCCTATGTTCCTAATTTTCCCTAACTTTTTCTTGCTTTATACTTTGGGATTTTGTATTTACCTGTACATATATCATGTATATTTCTATGTATGTTTTTTTTTTATAATTTCATTGAAGGCTAAAAATATCTTTTTACATCAGCACTAAAGTATTATGATATTAATGTATGATTAAGATGGAAGAGCAAGTTCTAAATGTATTAAATTTTCTTTATATGACAGCCCTGAAGAAGCACAATTGGCGCGAAACACGTGTTGGCAAGTTTTGTGATTCTTCTTTGTGAACTGCTGACATCTTTAAAGAATCTGGAATAAAATTAACATCATGAAATAAACGAATGAGAAGATTTATCATCTGTTTATCACTTGTAAATACTTACTATTACTGCTCTCAGAAGTTTTTATGTTCTATATTTAGATAACACTGGTGGGGACCAGTGTCTGAGACTGAAGCGCCGGGCGACTTACCTGCAACCCAATTTCGTTTTAGCATATATACATATATATATATATATATATATATGTGTATATATATATATTCACAGAAAAACAATAGGTTTCAGGGGTGTTATAGTTAGCTGGCCATTTCACTCGTACAAAACCATAGAAATTCCTCCGTTATAGTTAGTTATGCTAACTATAACTAGCGCGCCTGCAATGCACTGCTGATGTCACATATTGCATCATTGATGACATGGTCAGTGACGTCACTGATGACATCTCAAATGACATTACTGATTACATCACTGATGACATCATCCAGTGAATGTAGTTTAGTTTGAAATTTAAATATGTAATATATATATATATATATATATATATATATACCAATCCGTATTGAAGATTGAGTGGATATATAACTGTCTGGATGGAGGATTTAGTAGCTGTCTGACTGTTTAACCCCTTCCATGCTCATGACGGAACGGTTCCGTCATGAGCCACGGTTGAGCTGTGCTCATGACGGAACCGTTCCGTCATGAGCCCGCCCGCGCTCGAACCCTTCAGCACCGCGGCGGAATTCGCCCAGCGCTGAAGGGGTTAAGTGAGTAATTGAAAGTGTCTCACTTAATACATGGATTAGTAACTAAACTATGTGAATGTGTGCAGCACTGTCTCTGTTGTTGTATAACATGCTGCATCAGTTGGTCACTAACTACATTAGTGTGTATATTAGTTATTGATTAGTTGGGTGAGTATTTGTATGGGACGCTGAGTTTGTGTGGTGTTGGATGGGGTGTGTGTAACTCTGCATAGATGAGTGAATGGTTGATTGACTAGGTGTATAGGTTTAAGAGTGCATGTGGAAACAGTTGTTTGGGTGACTGAGTGTATTTATTTGTGTGTTGGTGAGCGAATATATGTTTTAGTTGTACATCTTTAACAAAGTAAAAAAATAAAAGGCATTGTATGTGAGAGTTGGTGTATATAAATAAGTATGTGTAAGAGTCAGTGATTGTGAGAGTAACTATATGAATGAGTGTATAATTGTAATGGTGATTTTTTAACATATTAACTATGAGTTACTATGTGTTTGAATAAATGAGGTGTTGTTGGATAATTGTGTAAGTGAGTAAATGTAAGTGGAGCTGCTCTAGAGCCAGAGAACCAGGTCAGCAGAGCTGCTCTAGAGGCAGAGAACCAGGTCAGCAGAGCTGCTTTAGAGCCAGAGAACCAGGTCAGCAGAGCTGCTTTAGAGCCAGAGAACCAGGTCAGCAGAGCTGCTTTAGAGCCAGAGAACCAGGTCAGCAGAGCTGCTTTAGAGCCAGAGACCCAGGTCAGCAGAGCTGCTCCAGAGGCAGAGACCCAGGTCAGCAGAGCTGCTGTAGAGCCAGGGAAACAAGGTCAGCAGAGCTGCTGTAGAGCCAGGGAAACCAGGTCAGCAGAGCTGCTCTAGAGCCAGAGAACCAGGTCAGCAGAGCTGCTGTAGAGCCAGAGAAACCAGGTCAGCAGAGCTGCTTTAGAGCGAGAGAACCAGGTCAGCAGAGCTGCTTTAGAGGGAGAGAACCAGGTCAGCAGGTCTGCTTTAGAGCCAAGGGACCAGGTCAGCAGAGCTGCTCTAGAGCCAGAGAACCAGGTCAGCAGAGCTGCTTTAGAGCCATAAAACCGGGTCAGCAGAGCTGCTTTAGAGCCAGAGAACCAGGTCAGCAGAGCTGTTGTAGAGCCAGAGAGCCGGGTCAGCAGAGCTGCTCTAGAGCCTAGGAACCAGGTCAGCAGAGCTGCTCTAGAGCCAGAGAACCAGGTCAGCAGAGCTGCTTTAGAGCCATAAAACCGGGTCAGCAGAGCTGCTTTAGAGCCATAGAACCAGGTCAGCAGAGCTGTTGTAGAGCCAGAGAACCAGGTCAGCAGAGCTGCTCTGTAGCCTAAGAAATAGGGGGCATATTTACAAGGCGGCGATAGAAAATTATTGCCGCTTTTGCGGCCGTTTTCGGCCGAAAAGCAGCGATAATTTTATCGCCTAATTAGCAAGGTCACGCTAACGCGTGAAACCTTGCATTAGCGCACTAATTCTTAACGCCTAGCTTTGCATCTCTAATGAGATGCAAAGTGGGCGTTCCTGACCTGACATGACAGGAGAAATGTCGCTAAGCGACATTTCTCCTATCATCAAGCCCCACGCTATGAAGCACAGCGGCAGGAAAAGTAGCGATAACCCCTGTTATCCCTACTTTCCTTACGCCTGCTTCAGGACTGACTTAGCCATGATATCCTATGGAAGGTGGATATCATGGCTAAGTTTGTGGGGCCCTATCAACAAGCTAACCCCACATTTTGTGAGATTATCGCTGGGTTTCCAGCGATAATCTCACGTTAGGCAGTTAGCGCTGGGATTTTTATCGCTTTTGAGATAAGCGTTGCTAATATCACGCTATCTCAGCGATAAAAATCCACGCTAGCCGGCGATAATTATCCTAGCGCCAAGTGCGCTTAGCAATAATTATCGCCGGTTGTTGCTGATATGCCCCTAGATCAGCAGAGCTGCTCTAGTGCCAGAGAACCAGGTCAGCAGACCTGCTGTAGAGCCAGAGAAACCAGGTCAGCAGAGCTGCTTTAAAGGGAGAGAACAAGGTCAGCAGAGCTGCTTTAGAGCCAGAGAACCAGGTCAGCAGAGCTGCTCTAGCTGACACTGACTGACACTGACTGACTGACACTGACAGATTGACACTGACTGACACTGATTGACTCTGACTGACACTGATTGACTGACTGACTGACAATGACTGACACTGATTTACTGACACTGACTGACTGACACTGACTGACTACTTTCTACTACTCTACTACTCACTCTCTATTACTCTCGCTCTACTACTCACTCTCTACTACTCTCTCTCTACTACTCTACTACTCACTCTCTACTACTCTCTACTACTCTCTACTACTCTCTACTACTCTCTACTACTCTCTACTACTCTCTACTACTCTCTACTACTCTCTACTACTCTCTACTACTCTCTACTACTCTCTACTACTCTCTACTACTCTCTACTACTCTCTACTACTCTCTACTACTCACTACTACTCTCTACTATTACTCTCTACTACTCACTCTCTAATACTCTACTACTCACTCTCTACTACTATCTACTACACACTCTCTGCTACTTGCTCTCTACTACTCACTCTCTACTACTCTCTACTACTCACTCATTACTACTCCACTACTCTCTACTACTCTCTCTACTACTCTCTCTACTACTCTCTCTCTACTACTCACTCTCTACTACTCACTCTCTACTACTCACTCTCTACTACTCACTCTCTACTACTCTCTACTACTCTCTACTATTACACTCTACTACTCACTCTCTAATACTCTAATACTCTCTCTACTACTCACTCTCTACTACTCTCTACTACTCTCTATCTACTACACACTCTCTACTACTCGCTCTACTACTCTCTACTACTCACTCTACTACTTTCTAATACTCACTCTACTACTCACTCTCTACTACTCCACTACTCTCTACTACTCACTCACTACTACTCACTCTCTAATACTCTACTACTCACTCTACTACTCACTATCTACTACACACTCTCTACTACTTGCTCTCTACTACTCTCTACTACTCACACTCTACTACTCACACTCTACTACTCACTCTCTACTACTCTCTACTACTACTCTCTACTACTACTCTCTACTACTCTCTGTACTACTCACTCTCTACTACTCACTCTCTACTACTCACTCACTAATACTCTAATACTCTCTCTACTACACACTCTCTACTACTTGCTCTCTACTACTTGCTCTCTACTACTTGCTCTCTACTACTTGCTCTCTACTACTTGCTCTCTACTACTCGCTGTCTACTACTCTCTACTACTTTCTAATACTCACTCGACTACTCACTCTCTACTACTCTCCACTACTCACTCTCTACTACTCTCTCTACTACTACTCTCTACTAATCATTACTACTCCTTCTCTACTACACTCTCTCTACTACTCTCTCTACTACTCTCTCTACTACTCTCTCTACTACTCTCTCTACTACTCTCTCTACTACTCTCTCTACTACTCTCTCTACTACTCTCTCTACTACTCTCTCTACTACTCTCTCTACTACTCTCTCTACTACTCTCTCTACTACTCTCTCTACTACTCACTCTCTACTACTCACTCTCTACTACTCACTCTCTACTACTCACTCTCTACTACACACTCTCTACTACACACTCTCTACTACACACTCTCTACTACACACTCTCTACTACACACTCTCTACTACACACTCTCTACTACACACTCTCTACTACACACTCTCTACTACACACTCTCTACTACACACTCTCTACTACACACTCTCTACTACACACTCTCTACTACACACTCTCTACTACACACTCTCTACTACACACTCTCTACTACACACTCTCTACTACACACTCTCTACTACACACTCTCTACTACACACTCTCTACTACACACTCTCTACTACACACTCTCTACTACACACTCTCTACTACACACTCTCTACTACACACTCTCTACTACACACTCTCTACTACACACTCTCTACTACACACTCTCTACTACACACTCTCTACTACACACTCTCTACTACTCACTCTCTACTACTCACTCTCTACTACTCTCTACTACTCTCTCTACTATACTCTCTCTACTACTCGCTCTCTACTACTCGCTCTCTACTACTCGCTCTCTACTACTCGCTCTCTACTACTCGCTCTCTACTACTCGCTCTCTCTCTACTACTCGCTCTCTCTCTACTACTCGCTCTCTCTCTACTACTCTCTCTCTACTACTCGCTCTCTACTACTCGCTCTCTACTACTCGCTCTCTCTCTACTACTCTCTCTCTACTACTCTCTCTCTACTACTCTCTCTCTACTACTCTCTCTCTACTACTCTCTCTCTACTACTCTCTCTCTACTACTCACTGTACTACTCTCTATTACTCTTTACCACTCACTCTCTCTACTACTCTCTACTACTCACTCTCTCTACTCACTCTCCACTACTCACTCTCTACTACTGGCTCTCTACTACTCTCTAATCACTCTCTAATACTCACTCTCTACTACTCTACTACTCTCTCTACTACTCACTCTCCACTACTCTCTCTCTACTACTCACTGTACTACTCTCTATTACTCTTTACCACTCACTCTCTACTACTCTACTACTCACTCTCTCTACTACTCACTCTACTACTCACTCTACTACTCACCCTCTACTACTCTCTACTACTCACTCTCTACTACTACTACTCTCTACTCCCCCTCTACTACTCCCTCTCTGCTACTCCCTCTCTGCTACTCCCTCTCTGCTACTCCCTCTCTGCTACTCCCTCTCTGCTACTCACTCTCTGCTACTCACTCTCTGCTACTCACTCTCTGCTACTCACTCTCTGCTACTCACTCTCTACTACTCACTCTCTGCTACTCACTCTCTACTACTCACTCTCTACTACTCACTCTACTACCCTCTACTCACTCTCTGCTACTCTCTCTCCTACGCTCTACAAATCCCTACTACTCTCTATTACTCACTCTCCACTCTCCACTCCCTACCTCTCTACCTCACCCTACCTCTCTATCTACTACCCTCTACCTCTACCTCTCTACCTCTACACCTCTACCTCTCTCTACACGCACACATATGCACATATATATATGCATATATATGCATTTATATATATGTATGTGTATATATATACATACATATATAACCATATATATAATCTGCATATCTATATAAATGCATGCATACATATACATGTATGCATACATATGCATGTTATGTACATGAAAGTTTGAAAAACACTAATACAAGCAAAGCTAAAAAGCCACCTAATTACAAACAGAATTGCTTTAACTTAAACGAGGGCGAGACCTATTGCATTTTCAATGCTTGTTTACTTGGTTCCATCAAGAAGGCATTCAGATGTATCACACATTTGCCATAAATTCTGAATGGTAGCACTCTAGTTGCTCATTAGATCACTGTAGTAAAGCTACTGCTCACCAGGGAAGTCTGCTGCTGGTATTCAAAGCGCATGTTTCAGTCTGCATGTCAGAATTTTTTTATGAAATAGAAGAAGATTTGAGAAGTCAAAATGTGCCCTAATTTTTCTTTCTGCACCATTAATCATACTTTCTATGGCAAAATGAACCCCCTCATTTTGTTCCTTTGCAAATTAAATGTTAAGTGTTACCACTTTATTCCAATCAAGATGGCTTCAGGTGTGCCATACTTTTGTCATAAGTAAGACTGTTAGCGCTCTAGTTGTTATTTAGAACACTCTGGTACATTTTGTCATTGGGCTATACTTGGGCTACATCTGGGTGATATTTGTGCTACATTTGGGCTCTTTTGTCTCTGGTGGCCATCTTGGGAGTCTTATTTGTCATGAAGTTTCCTAATTTCCTCATTTACTACAGTCTCCTCAGTAGGAAATACTTTCAGTTTTTTACTTTGATTCCATCAAGAAGGCATTCAGATGTGTCACACATTTGCCATAAATTCGGAATGTTAGCACTCTAGTTGCTTATTGGATTGCTGTAGTAAAGCTACTGCACACCAGGGAAGTCTGCTGCTGGTATTGAAAGTGCATGTTTCAGTCTGCATGTCAGAATTTGTTTATGAAATAGAAGAGGATTTGAGAAGTCAAAATGTGCCCTAATTTATCTTTTTTCAGCACTAATCATAATTCCTATGGCAAAATGAACCCCCTCATTGTGTTGCTTTTAAATTAAACTACTGACTCTCTACTACTCACCCGCTACTACTCATTCTCTACTACTCTCTACTACTCACTCTCTACTACTCACTCTACTACTCTCTACTACTTACTCTACTACTCTCTACTACTCTACCACTCACTCTCTACTACTCTACCACTCACTCTCTACCACTCACTCTCTACCACTCACTCTCTACCACTCACTCTCTACCACTCACTCTCTACTACTCACTCTCTACTACTCCCTCTCTACTACTCCCTCTCTACTACTCCCTCTCTACTACTCCCTCTCTACTACTCCCTCTCTACTACTCACTCTCTACTACTCACTCTCTACTATTCTACTACTCACTCTCTACTACTCTCTCTCTACTATTCTACTACTCTCTCTCTACTACTCACTCTCTACTAGAGAGGCGGTGGAGGGCAAACTATGGGTCCCAAGAAAGGTCCCTCTATAAGGCGGCCGTCCGCAAATTTCAGAAGTCTGTCAGACAGGCTAAAAAACAGTTTTTTGCAGAGTCAATCGAACAGGCTGAACACTCCAGCAAGGAAGTCTTTAAAGTGATTCAGTCTTTTTTTCAACCTAGATGTATTGAAAGGGAGATACCGGCCTCAGTTAGCCTCTGCAATGAAATCTCGGACTTTTTCGACCAAAAGATCAAGCATGTCTATGACACATTTGGCCCAGAGGTACTAACAGAAAAATCAGATCAGCCTGTCATAGTGTGGACAAGTGGCCCGTTAACTTGCTTCGAACCAGTTACTCTGCTCACGGCCATGAAGGAATTAAGCCGTTGTAAATCGGGCTCACCGGACGACCCTTGCCCCCCTAAATTGTGGTGCTCAATCGCGGATTTTGTAGCTCCATCCCTACTACATGTGTGGAATACATCTATCTCTTCGGGGGTCTTTCCAGATGTGTGGAAACATGCCACCCTGCTCCCACTAAAGAAAAAGCCCAACGGAGATCCCAAGGATCTCAGCAACCTCCGCCCTATTTCCTTGTTGGCTGCCCCAGGCAAAATGCTGGAGAAAGTGATCCAGCGGCAGCTCAGCAAATATATAGAGGACAACAAGATCCTACATGAGACTCAATCGGGCTTTAGACCCGGCTTTAGTACCGAGACAGCTTTGATCGAGGTGGCTGAGTCGATAAGGTGGTCGTTGGATACGGGAGACTCAGTTCTACTAGTCCTCCTGGATCTTTCGGCGGCTTTTGACACCGTCGACCACGCAAGGTTGATGCTTCGGCTGTCAGAAGTGGGTATACAAGCTCAAGCACTGGACTGGCTGCATTCATACTTGTCCCAGCGCACCCAGAAGGTGGCTTTGGGGTCCGCCTCCTCTACTCCGAAGCCGCTGTGGTGCGGCGTGCCACAGGGCTCTGCGCTCAGCCCTCTATTATTTAATATCTATATGGCCCCACTTTTCACACTTATCGCTAACTGGGGGGTCAAGGCAGTATCTTATGCCGATGACACCCAGCTTGTGTTTCCATTCGCAGAGGTGTCTGAAGCAGCCCTGTCAAGTTTTAGAGGCTGTCTCCTTGATGTGGCACGATGGATGAATACCAATAAACTAAAGCTTAATGCAGGTAAAACAGAAGTGCTGTATTTTGGCAAAGGCACTCCGCCCTCAGCCGAGCTCTGGTGGCCAATGGCAATGGGCTCCCCCCCTTCCCCCAGCCCCTCAGCAAAAAATCTAGGAGTACGATGGGACAATAATCTGTCTTTCATTTCGCATACACAACAGCTGATGGGCTGCTGTCTGGGCAAACTCAGGAACCTTCGCAAAATCTTGCAGTTTCTTCCGGTAACTTGCAGGAAAGCTGTAGTCCATGCAACAGTTACATCTAGACTGGACTACGCGAATGGTCTACTCCTAGGTCTGCCCAAATACTTAATTCAACGCCTGCAAATGGTTCAGAATGCGGCTGCGAGACTGCTAATGCATATTCCATTTAAACATTCGGTCTCTCCGCATCTTCGAACACTTCACTGGCTGCCTGTAGCCAATAGAATCAAATTTAAGTCCCTCACGCTAGCTTTCCGATCCTTGTTTGGCTTATGCCCAACCTATTTGAGGGAGCGGCTGCCAAGATATTCGCAATCCCGCGCTCTCCGCTCTAACCACCGGATCCAGCTAACAGTCCCTCGAGTGAAAAGGGCTCGGCTGGGTGGGAGAACATTCTCGGCCAATGTAGCAAGGCTTTGGAACTCTCTCCCCGCTGAGCTCCAACAGGCTCCCTCTGAACCCTGCTTTAAAAAAATGTTGAAAACCTGGCTCTTCAACCATCCGGTTTAATCGGGCTGACTTGCATGGCGGTGTCTGCTTCTCTGCTCTGCTTCCAGCGCCGGGACACCTCCTCGAGAGGTAACTGATCGCGCTCTATAAAATTCTGTATTATTATTATTACTACTCACTCTCTACTACTCACTCTCTACTACTCACTCTCTACTACTCTCTACTACTCAGTCTCCACTACTCCACTACCCTCTACTACTCAGTCTCTGCTACTCAGTCTCTGCTACTCAGTCTCTGCTACTCAGTCTCTACTACTCAGTCTCTACTACTCTATTCCCTACTAATCACCCTCTACTACTCACCCTCTACTACTCACCCTCTACTACTCACCCTCTACTACTCACCCTCTACTACTCACCCTCTACTACTCGCCCTCTACTACTCACCCTCTACTACTCACCCTCTACTACTCACCCTCTACTACTCACCCTTACTCTCCACTACTCTCCACTACTCTCCACTACTCTCCACTACTCTCCGCTACTCTCCGCTACTCTCCGCCTGCTACTCTCTCTCTGCTACTCTCTCTCTGCTACTCTCTCTCTGCTACTCTCTCTCTGCTACTCTCTCTCTGCTACTCTCTCTCTGCTACTCTCTCTCTGCTACTCTCTCTCTGCTACTCTCTCTCTGCTACTCTCTCTCTGCTACTCTCTCTCTGCTACTCTCTCTCTGCTACTCTCTCTCTGCTACTCTCTCTCTGCTACTCTCTCTCTGCGCTACTCTCTCTCTGCGCTACTCTCTCTCTGCGCTACTCTCTCTCTGCGCTACTCTCTCTCTGCGCTACTCTCTCTCTGCGCTACTCTCTCTCTGCGCTACTCTCTCTCTGCGCTACTCTCTCTCTGCGCTACTCTCTCTCTGCGCTACTCTCTCTCTGCGCTACTCTCTCTCTGCGCTACTCTCTCTCTGCGCTACTCTCTCTCTGCGCTACTCTCTCTCTGCGCTACTCTCTCTCTGCGCTACTCTCTCTCTGCGCTACTCTCTCTCTGCGCTACTCTCTCTCTGCGCTACTCTCTCTCTGCGCTACTCTCTCTCTGCGCTACTCTCTCTCTGCGCTACTCTCTCTCTGCGCTACTCTCTCTCTGCGCTACTCTCTCTCTGCGCTACTCTCTCTCTGCGCTACTCTCTCTCTGCGCTACTCTCTCTCTGCGCTACTCTCTCTCTGCGCTACTCTCTCTCTGCGCTACTCTCTCTCTGCTACTCTCTCTCTGCTACTCTCTCTGCTACTCTCTCTCTGCTACTCTCTCTCTGCTACTCTCTCTCTGCTACTCTCTCTCTGCTACTCTCTCTCTGCTACTCTCTGCTACTCTCTGCTACTCTCTGCTACTCTCTGCTACTCTCTGCTACTCTCTCCTACTCTCTGCTACTCTCTGCTACTCTCTCCTACTCTCTCCTACTCTCTCCTACTCTCTCCTACTCTCTCCTACTCTCTCCTACTCTCTCCTACTCTCTCCTACTCTCTCCTACTCTCTCCTACTCTCTCCTACTCTCTCCTACTCTCTCCTACTCTCTCCTACTCTCTCCTACTCTCTCCTACTCTCTCCTACTCTCTCCTACTCTCTCCTACTCTCTCCTACTCTCTCCTACTCTCTCCTACTCTCTCCTACTCTCTCCTACTCTCTCCTACTCTCTCCTACTCTCTCCTACTCTCTCCTACTCTCTCCTACTCTCTCCTACTCTCTCCTACTCTCTCCTACTCTCTCCTACTCTCTCCTACTCTCTCCTACTCTCTCCTTCTCTCTCCTACTCTCTCTCTCTCCTACTCTCTCTCTCCTACTCTCTCTCTCCTACTCTCTCTCTCCTACTCTCTCTCTCCTACTCTCTCTCTCCTACTCTCTCTCTCCTACTCTCTCTCTCCTACTCTCTCTCTGCTACTCTCTCTCTGCTACTCTCTCTCTGCTACTCTCTCTCTGCTACTCTCTCTCTGCTACTCTCTCTCTGCTACTCTCTCTCTGCTACTCTCTCTCTGCTACTCTCTCTCTGCTACTCTCTCTCTGCTACTCTCTCTCTGCTACTCACTCTCTGCTACTCACTCTCTGCTACTCACTCTCTGCTACTCACTCTCTGCTACTCACTCTCTGCTACAATCTATTGCTCATCCTCTACTCTCTACCTCTCTCTACCTCTCTGTCTACTACTCTCTACCTCTATACCTCTACCTCTCTACCTCTATACCTCTACCTCTCTACCTCTATACCTCTACCTCTCTACCTCTATACCTCTACCTCTCTACCTCTATACCTCTACCTCTCTACCTCTATACCTCTACCTCTCTACCTCTATACCTCTACCTCTCTACCTCTATACCTCTACCTCTCTACCTCTCTCTACACGCACACATCTGCACATATATATATATGCATATGCATTTATATATGTATATGTGTATATATATATATATATATATATATATATATATATATATATATATATTAAACACTCCGCAGATGGGCAGCAACAAAGTCCTCGCCACTTCCCCAGCATACATGGACACGGACCATCACGATAAGTGCAAATATTTTATTCTGTGCAGAATGCCGCCATAACGTTTCGGCTCCTCCGAGCCTTGATCACATGACATATATATAATCTGTATAGCTATATAAATGCATGCATACATATACATATGCATGTTATGTACATGAAAGTTTGAAAAACACTAATAAAAGCAAAGCTAAAAAGCCACCTAATTACAAACAGATGTGCTTTAACTTAAACGAGGGCGAGACCTATTTCATTTTCAATGCTCGTTTACTTTGGTTCCATCAAGAAGGCATTCAGATGTGTCACACATTTGCCATAATTTCTGAATGTTAGCACTCTAGTTGCTCATTAGATCACTGTAGTAAAGCTACTGCTCACCAGGGAAGTCTGCTGCTGGTATTCAAAGTGCATGTTTCAGTCTGCATGTCAGAATTTTTTAATGAAATAGAAGAGGATCTGAGAAGTCAAAATGTGCCCTAATTTTTCTTTCTGCAGCACTAATCATAATTTCTATGGCAAAATGAACTCCCTCATTTTGTTCCTTTGCAAATTAATTGTTTTAAGTGTTACCACTTTATTCCAATCAAGATGGCTTCAGGTGTGCCATACTTTTGTAATAAGTAAGACTGTTAGCGCTCTAGCTGTTCTTTAGAACACTCTGGGACATTCTGTCATTGGGCTATACTTGGGCTACATCTGGGTGATATTTGTGCTACATTTGGGCTCTTTTGTTTCTGGTGGCCATCTTGGGAGACTTATTTGTTATGAAGTTTCCTAATTTCCTCATTTACTACAGTCTCCTCAGTAGAAATACTTTCAGTTTTTTACTTTGATTCCATCAAGAAGGCATTCAGATGTGTCACACATTTGCCATAAATTCAGAATGTTAGCACTCTAGTTGCTCATTAGATCACTGTAGTAGAGCTACTGCTCACCAGGGAAGGCTGCTGCTGGTATTGAAAGTGCATGTTTCAGTCTGCATGTCAGAATGTTTTAATGAAATTGAAGAGGATTTGAGAAGTCACTCAAAATGTGCCCTAATTTTTCTTTCTGCAGCACTAATCATACTTTCTATGGCAAGATGAACACCCTCATTTTATTCCTTTTTAAATTAAATGTTTTTAGAGTTACCACTTTATTCCAATCAAGATGGCTTCAGGTGTGCCATACGTTTTGTCATAAAGTAGGAGTTAGCGCTCTAGTTGTTCCTTAGAACACTCTGGGAAGCTGCAGTTGAACACAAAGGAATCAACTGACAGTCTCTGCCCTTGTTGGATGTACATGTTTTACTGAGAATGTCAGACTTCATTCTCAGATGACTGAGAAAGATAATGTGAATTTACAGCAAATATGCTCTCAGGTTAGCTTATAGATCACCTTCCAAACCTCTGTGGGAAAAGCATGAGAAAATATTTTTCTCTCAAACATAATTCATGATATCCCAGCAGAAGGCTTTTTCACATGGTAAAATCACCTTAGAACACACTAGAATTCTTAAAATGAGTATGATACCATCAACGAATGATGTATAATGTAACTAAAGTCTTAAAACCTTCTATTAACTGCAATGCTTTTTAATGAGGTGCTATCATGTATATTGGTCCCAAGATGGCTGCCAACACTTCTTGGATGAAGTGCTGACAGCCAATCAGATCTCACGGTGAGATGTGTGGTTAGGCTCCGCCCAGATATATATATGTGATTTTGATTTCGATTTTCTCAGGAACTACTGAACAGATTGACACCATTTAAGCAAAAGGCACGAGTCTGAACTGAGGACTACCTCTTTGCCAAATTTGGTGTAATTTTGTGCAGTAGTTCGGGCTGTAGCTGCGGCTAAAGGTCCTATGGGAAATTGCATAGGGAAAACACGTTTTGGGACCCCCCTTTTTTCTCGGCCCCCGCTACACGAATCATCCCGAGACTTTCCGGATAGGAGCGGAGCGGACCGGACCTGGCCAAAAGTTTTGAAAATTTCGCGAAGATTCGTCAATCGGCGCCAAAGTTATTGGGAATAGAATGTTTCAGATTTCCTATGGAAAATAGGTCCTAACTATAACTACCTACTGGCGACCACCAATAGGTAATATATGTATACACACACACACATATATTTATATTAAGTATATATATATACACACATATATATGCGCACACACACACACACACACATATTTTTTTTTTTCGAGGCGAGCTGTGCTATTTATTTAGTTTTTTACTTCTGATGGCCCAGCAGCTGCCAAGTGCTACTGATCTGCTCACTTCCCCAAGATGGTTGCCGTGAGCTCACATGCATGCACTGGGCAGCACAGTGGCCGTTTTGGCTTTTTCTTACCTTTAACCACACAAAAGGTAATGGCCACGTTACCCTAAATAACACTAGGCTTTGGGTATTGACCAGTTGATAACTAAATAGAGAGAGTAGCACATTTGGGATCCATTTTAAATTCAAAATGTCCTCTTTACCAGGGGAGTCCTTCTACAACTATCTAGGAAGTATCTTCACTGAGAGACTTTACAAGTAGCTGCAGGGGCTTGTGTGTGACTGAAGTTACAGGACCAGCCAATTCTGCCCTTTGAATCCCAGAGCCGACGAGCCAGTTTCTTGCTAACACTTCTCCACGAAGTGTAGGTCAGTGTGCTGAATCCAGTGACTTTTGTGGGCAGAAGTCTGATGCGATAACACAGTCACCCCTTTATTGATTCCACTGGCACCTCAAAAAGCAGAGTCCTGCCTTGATTCTTGTGTGATTTGAATCACTATTATTCTTTGGTAAGTCTGTGATCAGTTTCAGAAAAGATGCATACAGAGGTACACACTTGTGTTCAACAACTTTGTCCTCAAAATGACTAAGTTATGAACGCAGAACTATGAAAATGTGCACCTTCTGTTCAGTCGTGAAGATAAGATGCAAAAACAAACCAGGCAGCACTTAGCTTCCTGATAGACAAACTTCTCGCTGAGACTAGATCCACTACTTTCTGATCTAGAGAACTTTTTCCCTGGAAGTTGATGACCTAGATATTATAGATACCTCTCGGAGACACACGTCCGTACGAGGGTCACCTGGACCTGTATCCATATGGACACAGCGGAGTAATAACTTCATATGCTGAAACTGAAGGTAATGGAGCTAGCCGATCGTTCAAAGACTGATGCGCCTGTCCTTGCTTTGAACATCTAATGTCAAAGCTAGATCAGTGAACATGATTTGTACCTGCTGAAAAGCAAAGATGCAAACTCAGTTTCCACAATAGGATACATTCCTTAAGAACATCCTTTGATATTTCCAACTGAGAAAGGAAACCATGACAACTTAAGTTGAATTGTTGCAAGGACGATTAAAGCATGGGATGTTGGAAGAAATGGACTACATTTGCCATTCAAAGTAAGAAACTACATTTGGAACTTGATTATGCACTGATTATATTATTGTGGGGATTCCTTTAAGATAGAATGTTAAAGTGGTTGCTAGGATAGAATGTTGTTCTATGAAGTGAGATTAGACTGAAGAAACTGGTGAAGCAAGCTGGAGGTATCTGTTACTTTCTACTGCTAATAAAGACTATCAACACTACTGCGTTGGATGGATCTTTACATTGGCGACGAGTGAAGAGTTGTGCGCAGGGGGCACATTACAACTACCTCCACCCCTGGAAGATTGTAGTTCGTATGTATTTCGAACTTTCTTTTTTTCAAGGAACCCGGCGTTTTAACCCGTGTAATGCTAGCTTGGGCTGCTTTCTTATTGAAGAGGAGTGTATTCTCATAACAAATGTACTTTGAATAAGCTTTCAATTTTATGGAGTAATGGACAAGGATGAGTGTATTTCCATAACAAGTGTACAATGAATGAGCCTTCAATCCTATGCAGTTATGGACAAGTGCATTTTCTGAACTGCTGTTAGTATGGTCATTCGAGCTCCGATTTTTTTGAACTACTGTGAGTGGATATCAAGCTACGATAGCCTCAAAACAAAACTCATTTCTGTTAGGGCGATCAAGGCGGATTTCGTGACTTTGACATGCTTGGACGGCATCTCTATGAGCGTGTAGATTAACGTGTTTCACAGAGCGGATTTCGTGACTTTGACACGTTTGGACGGCATCTCTATGGGCGAGTGGATTAACGTGTTTCACAGGCAGTTTGGCAAATTTGGCTGGCGCTAAGTAAGAAGAAACTTTCATACCGTTGGAGAAGCCCATTTGCATTTTTCGAGGCTCCGAACGCTGGAAACAGCTCGTCTGCATTTTTCAAGGCTCCGAACGCCGGCGCTCGAGTCCTATCATCCATTTTGTTTCTCTAGTAACCGAACAGTGAATTGTGCCCAACTAACCATAGTAACAAGCATCAACGTCATCGGAAGCACGTATTCTGTGCGCGGCAGCCATTTTAAGTTGGGAAGATCGGTTTTCTCTATGCTCATTCTTCCGTGAAAAGAATACACACGCACAAAGGATTTAAATACTGAGTACTTCTTTGTCTCAATGATTTAACGATTATTTCTACACACATGAGAAATATTCCCCTACTTCAACTGCCTTGACATTAATTCATTATTTTACTTTGTTATTTTAATAACCATTAAAAAAAAAATTCTTCCTTCTAGATCAAACCTGAACTTCCAAAATTTGCTTTAATTCAATTTGTATATTTTACTTGCATTAACAATGGGTGATCAGGGCTTAGCAGCTCCTCCTTCCTTTCTACCTACTCCCGGTGATCCACCTATTCCTTGGAAGGAATGGAAAAAGTTATTTTTAAACTATATTCTAGCAACAGGTGCTGACAAATACGGTTCTATACGTAGACAAGCCACTTTACTACATCATTTGGGTGTTGAAGGGCGTCGTCTTTATGAAGATCTTCCGGAGATTTCTCTGGGTGTAGGGGAGGGACATCCTATTAATGTCTATGATATGAGTATGCAAATGTTGGAAAAGAGATTTGTTTCTAAGATCAACACTGTATTAGAAAGACATAAATTATTTTGCCGTGTACAAAAGGTAGATGAAGATATTGCAACCTATGTTGCTGCGCTAAGGGGATTATCGTTAACCTGTCATTTTGAAGGATTAACAGATTTGTTAATACGTGATCAGATAGTTAGATGTACCAACAATAAAAGAGTGAGAGAAAAGTTACTCATTAAAGATCCCACATTGGAGGAAGCAGTTCAAATAGCAAAGGGACTCGAACATACTGATTTGTGGATAAAGGAGATGGACAAATGTACGAATTGAATTGTATCTAAAAGTGCTCCTGAAAGTTTAATGTCTAAAATATCAAATTCTAAAGAATTAGAGAACCAGGGAAGTGGTAATGAAACCAAATCTGTAAAACCTATGGGAAAAGTGCAACCTAAGTCAGTTAGTAAGCTTTCTGATGTTGCACAGTCTGGAAATTCAATTTCACGAAACAACACACATGTTTTCAAATGCTACCGTTGTGGTGCACCAGGACATATTGCTTCTAGCACCAGGTGTATGGCTAGGAATGCGATATGTAGAGCGTGTGGGAAAAGAGGTCACCTTGCCAAAGTATGTAATTTCAAAACTCAGTACGTACATGAAATTGATGACACTTGTGAAGATATTCAAGAATTTATGTTGTGTATAGATGGTTTCTCCATCCCAGAAGATGATTCTTCTAACAATATTTGTGGCATAGACATTATTACCGAAAGTACGGATAAACTGGAGAAACCACACAGCATCATAAGCTTTGATATGAATGATGTGAAGATGTTAGTTGACTCAGGCAGTTTATACACTTTGTTGTCAAAGGACATGTACCTTAAAGTATGGGGAGACATGAGCGATTTAGAATCCTGGGGCAAACCAGACATTAAAGCAGTGGGTTATGGAGGCAAAACCATTGACATTGTAGGGTTGAAGTGGATGGTAATTGGGTTTGCTGGTAGGAAAGTTTATGGACGAGTCTACTTGACTAAACAAGGTTCTAATTTGTTAGGATGGCGCCACCAAAAAGATCTAGGAATAGTTTTAAATGCAAATGCTCTTGAACCTGTAAAATCTGTAGAGGTCCATATTGTGAATAATTATGACACCACCATTGCAGAGAAATTTCCTAATGTTTTTTCAGATAAGCTGGGAAGATTAAAAAATGTTGCTCATAAAATTATTTTTTTTAAAAATGCAGTACCGGTGGTTCATAAAGTGAGGAATGTTCCCCATTTAATGAGAACCCCTCTTAAAGATGAACTAGACAGGTTATTGGGAGAGGGTCTCATTGAACCTATTGAAGCCTCAGAGTGGTTGGCACCCATAGTCGTCGCGCCCAAGGATGGTGGTGCCAAGGTTCGTTTGTGTGTTGACTTGCGCGACTTAAATAGGAACATTTGGGTGGACAGGCAACCACTACCCAATATATCGGAGATGCTAACGGCTATGGGTGGGGGAGTGATCTTTAGTGTGATTGATATGTCGGGCAGCATATCATCAAATTGACCTTGATGAAGAATCAAGGCACCTTACTTTGTTTGTTACGCCACTTGGTGCATTTCGTTATCGTAGAATGCCATTTGGTTTGGTGTCCGCCTCTGCAGTATTCCAGAGAGTTATGGAAAGAGTATTTGCCAATATGAAAAACGTCTTGTGTTTCCAAGATGATGTATTGATAGTTGGGAAAAATAGTGATCACCATGATGAAGTACTTCATGATGTTTTAAAACGTATGGAAAATCATGGCTTAACGATAAAAAGAGAAAAATGTCAATTAAAGAGCTGTGTATCTTATCTAGGGCACGAGATATCCTTGGAAGGGATAAAACCAAAAAAAAGTATTGTTGCAGCTATTACAAATGCTCCTATTCCTCTTAACAAAGACCAACTCAAATCGTTCTTAGGGTTAGCAGAATACTGCTCTAAGTTTGTGAGTGGATTCAGGGAAATTGATGAGCCGTTAAGGTTGTTAATGAAGAATGGAGTCACCTTCGAATGGAACGATGTGTGAAAAAGCATTCAATGCCATAAAGCATGGTATCCTTCATGCACCCACTTTAGGGCACTTTAATGTTAATGCTAGGACTTTCATCACCACTGATGCAAGTGCTGTAGGAATTGGGGCTGTTTTATCCCAAATATATAATGGGGTAGAAAGAATCATTGGATTTGCCTCTAGAAGGCTCCAAGGAGCAGAGGTATCGTACTCGGTGATTGAAAAAGAAGCCCTAGCATGCTGTTGGGGCATCAAGCATTTTAGGTATTTTGTGTGGGGATTACCTTTTAAAGCACGTACCGATCATAAACCATTGGTGCATTTGTTTAAAGGGGGGAGAGGTCTCGAAGGAAATGTGACCCCCAGGATTTCTAGGTGGATATTGTCTGTGCTTGAATACAATTTTGACATGGAGTACATGAAGGGATTAAAGAATGTAGTTGCAGATTGTTTATCTAGGATGCCTGTGGATGTTGAAGAAGATTTGGGCGAGAGTGTGGAGGTAATCAGATGTAGTGAGGAACAAGCTTTTGATAAGGAGGAATGGAATTCTGCCATGTTGAATGATGAAACACTGCAAGAGGTTATGAAGTGTGTATCGAATGGATGGAATGAGGTCAGCAGTCAGGATGCACGTTTTAGAAGCTATTGCCACGTGGAGAGTGAATTGAGTGTGTGTGAAGGGAAATTGTGGAGAAGGAACAATTTAGTACCACCAGCTAGTTTGAGGAGCAAAATAATGAACATAGCTCATGAAGGGCACTTAGGGAGAAACATGACTAAGACGAGTCCGTCAATCTTTCTGGTGGCCAGGGATGGACAGAGACATAGAAGAGGTTGTTAAGGAGTGTCATGCATGTGCGAGAAGCGATAAAACAAAGATAGTGAGGCAACTTCCACTAGCTTGTGTGGAATTCCCAAAACGTCCTTGGGAGAGATTAGCAATAGATTTTCTTGGTCCGATATCTAGACTTGGTTCACGTAACAAATTTTCATGGTTCTTGTAGATTATCATTCCAAGTGGTTTGTTGTGGAATCTACTGACTGTATTGATACAGAAAGAGTAATTGGGTTTATGGAGAGGACTTTTATGAATGAGGGAATACCTAAAGTCCTTGTATCAGACAATGGAGTTCAATTGGTCTCTAGAAGGATGAAGGATTTCCTTTGCAAATTGGGTGTTATTCACGAGAGGGTTGCTATGTTCAGACCGCAAGCTAATGGGTTGGTTGAAAGAATTAACCGCTTGTTAATGGATAATATCCAACTCTCAATAACTAATGGATTGTCGTGGTCTGAGGAGCTAAAGAAGTTAGTGTGGTCATATAGAGTAACGCCGCACTCCGTTACGGGAGATTCTCCATTTGTTTCCCTCAAGGGACGTGAGCCTGGTGTAAAGGAGGTTCCTGGATGGCTTAAAGACAAAGAATGTGTATGGGTCAACCATGCTGCGGTTAGGAAGAGTGTAGAGGAACAACAAGAGAGTGCAGTGGATGGTTATAACCTGAAGAAAGGGGTGAAGGACACTGATATAAAAGTTGGTGATTAGGTTGTTGTAAGGAGAGGTGGTGTTGTTATTAAAGGGGAAAGTAAATTCACCCAACCTGTACAAGTAAAAGCAGTTAAAAGAAATGTCCTTATTTTGACAGATGGATCTGCTTGGAGTTCTGGGAATGTTTCTAAATGTCGAACTCTTTGAATTGTTGCATAATCTGTACATTCTGCTGATATTGATTGTAGTAGTTTGAGAGAATATGTTTTATTATTATTTTATGTTTTTATGTTAACTGTGAAGTGTTTTAAATGGTATTCCTTGTAGAGGGGAAGATGTGTGGGGATTCCTTTAGGATAGAATGTTAAAGTGGTTGCTAGGATAGAATGTTGTTCTATGAAGTGAGATTAGACTGAAGAAACTGGTGAAGCAAGCTGGAGGTATCTGTTACTTTCTACTGCTAATAAAGACTATCAACACTACTTCTGCGTTGGATGGATCTTTACAATTATCTATGAAAGAACACAATTAATCAAGGGAGGCATTACTGAGTCCAGATAAAGGCACCTCCCTGCTAAGAGAGCAAAAAAAGAAAGTTTTAGTCGTCATTTCTTTGTCTAGATTCTATAAAATGGCTCTGTGCACATCGCCACTAATTTATTCATTGATTATATTAATGGAAAGTGTTTTGTGTGATTAGTACTCAAATGCAGAACAATGTCATACATTCACCCCAGTACAAAGATCAGGACTTAAATCCATCGTTTTTTCCTCACCATGCCATTCCAGTTTGAACCCAGCAACACTTATAAGTTCCTAAAGGCGAGACCTATTGGCTATGCCAATGCTTGTTCTTTCATTGTGCTACCTCTTCATTGACCTGCTGCACTATTCTCCTTTGTTTTTTTATTTTATGGTTTTTTTAGTTCTCTTCCCCGGGAAGGGTGCAGAATCCCCAGAGTACCCACAGTGCCTTTTCCCCTCCACTAAACCTTTTACTGTCTCGCCCTTCCTCCCTTGTCTTCCTCCTCTCTCCTGCCATCTTCATACTTTTCTGCTGTGCGCCCAAACTCTATCTAACCACCTTTGTTTTTCTTTGTTCCCACCTTGATTGCCGTAAACCCCAGTCAATCCTTTCGTTAACCAACTGGGAGCACTTTCTTTGCATCCAGGATGTATAACTCTCCCTTCCACCCATTGCTACCACCTGGCTGCTCATCCTCTGCCACCTTTCCTTACCCGTTGTCTACCAGTCGTGGCTACCTCAACTAGATCATCAATATTCAAGGCACTTCTTTTCATCCACAGAGCTTCGCAAATTATACTCACGCAATACAAACAGAAAGGGACAATGTGCACCAGGTTTGCACCATGGTGTCCTACTGCCTTACTACAAGAAATCCACAGAAATCTTGACTTTCAGAGTGAAAGCCGCTGCGCTCGGAACCCACTACCGGCCTCCAGGAGCACTTACAGTTCAGACAAGAGGTGAAACAAGCATTGGCATAGCCAATAGATCTCGCTTTTGGGACCTTATAAGTATTTAGTTCTCCAGCACAATATCCTTGGTGCAACAACATCAACTGTTGCATGGCTAAACACTTATAAGGTCCCAAAGGCGAGACCTATTGGCTGTGCCAATGCTTGTTTTTTTGTTACACTTGTTCGTCTCTAGTCTGATGGTTTCCTTTCCGCGGGTGTGAGCCACCAGGAATCATATAGGAGGGGTACCAGTCATGATAGCTTGAGCATCACAGCACTGTCTGAAGCCTCTGCAGACCTAGTCATACGTTTGCAACTCATGCAGATGTCCCCCTCGTTACACTCTTTCCAGAATCCCCATGCACACGCCCAGTAAATGTGTGATTATCACAGACTGCCTGTTAGATGCACATAATCCACAACACTGCTAGCGTGAAACGTTATCAAGGAAAATCTACGGTGTAGCCTTAAGTTAAATCCCCTTTTTTTCCTTAAATAGAACACAATTTATATGGTAAGACTTATTTTTCTCAGACCCACTTACAATAGGTGTGAGCTTTGATCCTGCCCCACTTGTGATTGCAGTGAACTCAGTACTGTGCGAGAGAGTGGGAAAGACATAGCACATATTGGTGAATACCAGCAAAAGTGCAGCTGGGAACTGGCACTTCTCGTGCGCTCAGTGCCACTACTGGCAGCATTTCAAACACGTAGTTAATACTGTGCAGCCGCAGAGTACATCTCTGTACCGAAATCTCTGCAGATTCTGACTTTGTGGCTAGGGATCCTGAGAGCACATTTTGCAATTTTCCCACGAGCGACCCAGATTTATCTGTGGAAAAGGTTTAAAGGAACGGACCCTGTGAATTTTGCCAAGTTTCTGATGAAAAATGCAACAACACATATAGGACACACGCAGAGCAAAAGAAAGTTCACGTCGTCACACAAACAGAAGCACAACAATGCACACACACAAACTGGCACACACAGAAACAAGGAAGCAAGCAGGGAGGTAGTGGAACGTATAAATAAGCGCACACACAATGACATACACACAGGAACGGACACAAGAACACATGTAGACACAAACGGGGAACGAACACAGGAAAATAAACTTACATTCATAAACAGGGACACATTCACACACAATTAGGAACAAAGTCATAGATGTAAACGCACAAACACAAACAAGCAAGGACACTTACACAGGGGCAAACAACACTGCAGAGATGCTCGCAAGCACAAACAAATGAAACAATAATAGGGACATCAGTACATACACAAACACACGGAAGGCAAATAGGGATGGACAAAAAAAGAAACAGCCACACACAGGATGGACACGGACAAAAAAGGGTACCAGCAAACAGGAAATCAGACAATGGCACATACCTACAGACAGGTGCATCGAAGGAGACACGCAATGAATGCACACAGAGATTAGAACACACACAATAAGAGCGACACAGAGGGATGCACACATGCACACACAGGGACAGGCTCGTGCACAGAAAGAAAATACATAAGGATCAATACATATAGAAACGCACGGACATGCAAACAGGAAAAAACTGCACACAGGGACAAGAACACACACAGTAACAGTCGCACAGGAGGATGCACTCAGTAACACCCAGGGACAGATGCACACAGAGTAAAGAAAATACAAAAGGACCAGTGCATAGAGGAATGCGCACAGGGACACGCAAACACGAACTAATTCACACAAAGACAATAACACGCACAATAACAGTCGCACGCAGAGTGAAGAACACAGAAGGACAGAGGAGCTTGAAAATTGAAAAGCTTTCAATTGCAGGAAACACACACCCTTTCAGAGAAGAATGTTTGAGGCTTGAAGAAGTAAACAAGTGGGAGGGGTGGACTTACTCATTCACAGAGGTGACTGTCACAGACTGGGAACTAAAAATACACAAGTCACTATTCTCCACTGCACCAACCAGGATTCCATTCTGTGGCCCTTTGGTTACAGACACAGACCTTTGTAGTGCATTCACTTCTAGAGGTTCCAGAATGTACAATAGTGCATTTCCCACTGATTAACTTAGCTTGCAGTTATTTTTCATTTAAGATGTGCCTTCTGTTATATGTAGTTACCTGAAGGTGAAAGACAGAAAAAAATCAACAAATATTTTTTTACCCACGCCTTTGACCCCACGCTCACTCACCCCACCCTCATTGCACGCATCACAGTTCCCATACTTTTCTTAATGCACTTAGACTACTGCATGCTAATAATACTGCTCAGAATCATCGAACAAAGGTGGTACTACGTGAAATAAAACTCAACGCAGGAAAAACATTTTGGAATGAAACTCAGGGGAGTAAGATTCGGAACCAGGTTTGTTTTCAAACAAGAATACTAACTGGAATCAGTCTCACGGACAATAACACTGCTAAGAATCCGCAGCACGCACAAAATCATTAACGGAAGCCCACCCCCACACAAAGATGCACTAATACATCACTAGTGAAATTAGTCTTCCATACAATAGTACAGGAATCCGCTTCATATGTAAGACTGTCAACAAGTCTTGTGGGTAACCCCAAAGATCTTTATTTCATAGTTCTTTGTTGTTTTTAACTCATTTCATAGAAGCCTTTGCCCAAACATGTGAGCTGTTACACAGAGAGCAGGTGGAGTACTCACACCAATCACAAGCTGCCCACCATGTTCCTGACCCTTGTGGGTCATGTTTTTTTCAAGCTGCTCTTGCACCAGACGTGCCCAGCACTCGCCGGGTTGAAGGATGTGAATATTTGCCTTCTGTGCACTGTCCCTGTGCACATCAACACTGTGCTAATGTAGACAGCAGTTTCCGACTGGAAGGTAGCCAGTGACCTATTGGGGCCTCTGGCGGAATGGGGGTGGGGGCGGGGGGGAAACGAGACCTTCCAGGTACTCTCCTTCCCATGTCTTCTTGTGCGCCCCCCTAGAGATGAAGCCGATTACAGATGGGCCGCCTTGCTGGCAGTTTCAAATTGACCCTCCATCTAGGGTTGCTTTATTTAAACAAACATGGACTCTGTGTGTGATGGAGTGCAACTCTCATAATACGGGCCCTAGACTTGCGGGAGCGGGGCAGAGAATGTGCGGCAGTCATGAAGCTAACAAATACGAGATTAGGGAATTATTTTACACTCTGCATCTGTGAACATCAGCACTGGCTAGTTTTTTGTGTCTTCAGCCCCAGTGACCATGTGAAAATGCAGCTGAAATAGCAATGCGTATCTGCAAGCATTTCCTGTTAATTGTTAGCTTTGCCTGGGGCTCGGTTTACTGTAAAGATGGCTAGAGAGCAGGTGGAGTGTGTTTAAAGGGCAAGAAACTGTAGCTTCCTGTGATTAAAACCAGCTGCCAGACAGACACTGTGATTTTGGGTCATCCTGAAGAGACATCACCCTGTGATTATCAGCCCTTTCACACACAGAACTGTATCCCGAAAGAGACAGCAGCGAAGCCCCGACACCTGCAGCTAACCAGAAGAAAGCAGCAAGAAACAGCAGTGTGCTTCACACACAAACACCAACCTAAGGTAAAGAAAAGAAGGGAAAAACCTACAATGTCTGTAGGGGTGCTACCAAAAAATGAATGTCGAAAAAATGTGAGGGGTCAAAGCAGCCCAGTATCTTCTGCCAGTCAACTCCTCGGGTGTTCTTTAATTCTATGAAAGGGTCATTGATCATTATAGGTTCCATTTGCCTTAGCATTCACACTGATTCTAAGAGGAAACTCCATCTGAGCCTTGTGAGTATCAGTAATGTAATGACAGACAGACGTCGGGGCGGAGGGCAGGCAGGATGATAGTTTAGATAGATAGATAGATAGACAGACAGGCAGAAAGGCAGACAGACAGGTAGACAGACAGAGAGAGAAATAGATAGATATAGAGAGAGAGAAATAGATAGATGGACAGATGGATAGATAGATTCGGAAAGACGGATAAATACGAAGAGACAAATAGAGAAACCGATACGTGGTTTGTGATACATGAGCCACGAACAAATGGAAGTTTACATTCGGAAACTAAAACTGTGTTGTCTGCCTCGAACCTGTGCACCCCTTTATCCAGGAAGAGAAAGCACACTCTCGACGCACTTGCAATGCGTTGACAGCCGAGCTGCCAGTGATCTGCGAAGTTCATTGTCTGGGATAATGTCACCCTGGACCGTAGCCAAGACGACTGCCCCTTGACATCTTTCTGAAAAACACAATTGTGTCTGGGAACCGTGGAGCGACGGAAACCCATAGCGCTTTGTTACCAATTATGGAAACAAGGCGCATTGAGGCAAGAAGAGCTGCTCATTGAGTGGGCATCCTGGGCCATCACCTACGATGCTTTTGGACCACGACCTTCTCCTATAACTATCTGGCATTAGTGGTGTGCGCAGTGAAGGCTGGGAGACCGCATCCTTTGGGAATGCACGTCTGAATGCGCTAAAAGGTGTCAGACGGCCGCGAAAGTGATCGCGATCGCTGGCTGTAAGGGTGCTCGCGAGCGTTGCACTTAATGACCCATGACGGAGGAAACCCAGATGGCGGCTGCGCGCGTGCATGCACTCGTGCACTTAAGCTTGAGGCCAGCAAAAGGGTGTGAGTAGCACTTTTGAAACCCACTTACTTAATGTCTCGCAGAGCAGCGCATGCATGCGCTGGCTCAGCGAGACCTAAAAATGGTTGTGTCCAAGATACATGCACCATTCCATAACGCGGAGATGAGCCTAGAAAAATAATCACTCCTTCAAGTACTATCAACAGACCACAGATATGCAACAACCCGACCAGCACACGTTCCTCGTGGTCTCAAAACTCGAACAACTGTCTGTGTCCAGGTAATTTGCAAGGGGTTGACCTGTTCTACCCTCACCATTATATAGTAATGAACATTAAAACAAAGGCCCCATGCCCTCTCTAATACTAATAATATATCCCTCAGCTGCATTTGTAATTCAAACAGGCTGCATTAAATCTCCCACATGCTGTTTGGCCCACTTACACTCACATAAGGCAGGACTGCTACAGGCCACACCTACTACCCATTGCTGCACGGCTCCACAGCAAGAAACAACCCAGCATCATTCAAACAGGCATGGAATAACCGAGGAGATCTGACACCTACCGCGCGTTACCGGAGGGCTCAAATTTAGTCCACAGTTGCAGATCCCAACTAACTGCATACTATGAGCACTTTTTGACTTCTTAAATAGTGGCATTCATTTATTTGTAAAGTTTTATATAGTGCGAACTTGACCCAAAGGCATCAAATCGCTTCACAGTGTATACATAGTAGTAATTATGCTGATTACATAAAACATATTAGGGTAGACATACAGGCAAAATAGCAGCACATAGGCAAAACAGAAGAAAGTGTATGGGTCAGTAGCTAATACATTTTCGAGGAAGACAGTTTATGACTATATAAATTGTTTTAGCAGCGTATAGTAGCTGTGCATATTGGGGTAGGCATAAAGACCTACTTGCAGTGCGTAGGCAAAATATCTAAGGCATTTCTGAGGTAGAAACAGCTTATGATACCACAATACATCCATGCCAGCAGATCTCGTAACCATCTCCCCTCTCAATATATGCTTGATCAGGACCATAAACACAAACAGAAATCTCAAAACTGACAACTATATTTGGTAACCAACGTAGTGGACTGCTATTATCAGGTACACTAGAAAGGGACCTGCAGAGTTGATCAAGACCAGCCAGTTTACACAAAACCACTAACTGTCCCCCTATTCCTCACATGTCTTCACCCATCACACTGCTAATCACTGTGTCCCATAGCACGATATCCGCACCTCGGTGGTCATCACGCACAACATGAAAAGACTTCCCACCTGGATCAAAACAAAGACAACACCCTTCCAACCACACACCCTACACAGTGGAGAACAATACTAATGTAGGCAAGCTCTTGAAAGCCCCAGATACGGGTAATGTGCGCCAAAGAAATGTTACCATAAAATACTGCCAGAGCTCGTTATGTTTTTAAGATCTTAGTAGTAGAAAGAAAAGGACTACTGTGAACCTATAATGTTTATTTACCTTTCAATGCTTTACACCGATTAAAAAAATAACTACACACACTACCAGTTGCCCCATTTTTGTGAATGGCTAAAGTTTTGGGAGATATAAAAAAATAGAATTTTGTAGTTCTGGGTTTTGATACCAAATCCGCAGAGTATTTTCCATTTTAATTTCCAAGTTCCTCACAATGGATTTTCTAACAAAGCTTCTTAACATTTTTTCTCAAATTTAGATTATCCATTAAATTACACCTTTCACCTTCAGGGATATGAAAGAACAGCGCCTTTCAGCTGTGATAGGCATGGGTTGCAAAATGTCTAATCCTGCCTTTCATCTTTCTTTCCTTATTTCTTTAGCGCCCAGGCTGAGATGGCGCTGAGACAATGACACGGAACAAGACCTAAAACCAAAGTCACAGACAAGAAAGAGCATGTACAACATAGGCACACAAACCCAAATGCATTAACAAACAGGAGCTTTTTGATAGCCTTCATAAAAGGTGATTCTGCATCTGCCCAGGTTGTATCGACCAGATGTTCCACAGTCTAGGAATGTCCACCAGCCCGATCTCTCCCAATCCTGGGGAAGCAAAAGTGCAGAGGGTCGAGCACGGTTATGATCAGGACCAGGATCCAGGGCTGGCTTTAGAGCTGGTGTCTCCTGGTGCAACTATCTTTCCCATGACCTCCTCCTCTGATTCTAGCGCTGCTGCTTTGAATAATTAGTGGTAGGATGGGGAGGGTTGTGGGGGATGGGGGGGGGGGGGGGGGCAAGAGAGAAAACCGGAGAAGGGGTGTAGGGATCCGAATTTTAAAAAACTAAATACAAATAAAGTTCACTTACCTGAATGGCCGCCGTCTCTCTTTCCTCTTCTCCTGGCGTGCTAACTGTTTGAGCACGAAGCACAAAGGCTCCCAGACTCCCCTAGCCAATCACGACACTGCTGTCACTAGCATGACGCCATTGTCGTGATTGGTTTGACCATGTAGGTTTGGTCCTCAAACAGGGAGTGGGAGGCGGTGCATGTTCTCCACCCAGGCTGTCAATACAGCCCTGTTGAGAACATGCTAAGTGCGCATGACGGTTGACCGTCATGCGCATTTATGGTGCAGTGATCACTCCTCCTCCCTCTCCCTGTGACATGCCCAGCCCCGCCCGGCCCTAACCTGGCTCGAGCTCCATACAGAGGAATAAAATGATAATAACATAACGTTATTAACGTTGTGTTACTATCATTTTATTTTTCCTTTTACACTTAGTGGGGCGACGCTCCTCCGTCTTAGCAGAGGAACTGGCGCCATCTGATTCCCCCACTTCCACCTGGCAAAAGTTTTAAAGCGCTGCTAAAGGCTGGCTTTACTAATTCACTCTGCTATCCACATCATAAACAGATCTGCTTTTGCAGCAGGCACATTAACACTCTGCGCTACTTTATGACGCATCAAAACTGCCACTAGATAGAACTCCACTCTCTCCCTCTCTCTAGCAGGAACATTCTGGGGCATAACACAGGCCCTCGCAGCCCCTGTGGTGCGGGGGGCCCCCCGAGCTGCAGGGGGCCCCCTCAGCACAGTACTCAGGCCTAAGAGCTCCGGATTCAATCCAGAGCGGTGGCCCCTCCGTGTACCTTGCACGGCGCCCCCCTCAACTTTCCTTACAACATTAATTACAAGAGTTATCTTGAGATTTTTATTGCTGCCTGAAAGCTAAAAGCACAAGGAACTCTGCAGCAGGTGTTTTTAATACGCAAGTTATTTTTAAACACCGCCTGAGATATGTGCCCCGCCCTCCAGGTCAGCGCTCAGTGCGACTGCACCGTTTGCACCGCTCTAAAGCCAGCCCCGTCTGAATCTTACAAAAGGCCAGAGACCACTGATTTCTCCAGTCCAAGAATGATCGTATGCATCATAGAGTCATGTGAAGAGGACTTTTGCTATATACGCAGCCAATGCAATTCCCAACGTGTACCTAAATCATGGTGGGATTTTGAAAACTTTTGCCAGCAAAGTTCTGATGACTTGGAGAGGCTGCAAGCAGAGAGCCAGGTATTCCCAGATAAGGACTATTGAATCTAGCCTGGAGTGGAAGAAAGCATGGGTTTTGAGCAGCAAAGGTATCATTTCCTATAATAACCGGATGGACAACTGCACTTAATTGCTTTTTGAATGAAACTTACACTACAGCTGTGAGAAGTTGGCCTGGTATATGCTGTCCACTAATTAAAGTGGGCACCTTGTACCAGTCCAAACAACCCTTATTGATGATTAGGTTAAAGACAACCTTTATTGAAAGCTATCCTAGTGGTAACTATGGAGAGCAGCCTTCAGACTACGTCTTGAAGGAATGTAAAGCTGCTTGGTTTACCAGATTATAACCTCTTGAATGACCAAATGAAAGGAGAACCACACAAGGTGTGTGTGTGTGTGTGTATGTATATATATATATTACCTACTGGCGGTCGCCAGTAGGTAGTTATAGTTAGGACCACGTTTCCATAGGAAAACCTCAACATTCTATTTTGAATAACTTTGGCGCCGGTCGACGAATCCTCGCGAATTTCTCAAAATAGGTGGGGCGCTACGCTCCGCTCCTACCCTGAAAGTCTCGGGGGGATCCGTCAAGCGGGGGCTGAGATAAAAGGGGGGTCCCAAAACGCGTTTTTCCCATGCATTTTTCCATAGGACCTTTAGAACGAGCTACAGCCCGAACGGCTGAACAGAATTACTCAAAATGTGGCAGAGAGGTAGTCCCTAGGTCAAGGAAGTGCCTTTTGTAGGTTTGGTGTAAATCTGTTCAGTAGATTCTGAGAAAATAGCCTTTAAATCAATATATATATCTGAGCCCGCTTACGGTACGCTTACCGTACGCTTACGGTAAGCGTACGGTGGCGTGCGTGAGCGCGATTCTGATTGGCTCTTAGATCTTAGTAAACATTCGAATCGACCGAAACCAGGAAGCGGCGGCCGCCATTTTGTGTATTTCACTCTGAAAAAAAAGAGTGAAAACAAGGAAAGGGGGCAATGAGGAGAGTTACAGACCCCCTAACATTTGTAAGGGGGTCAAAGAAGGACAGAAAAGTACAAAAAAAACATTTATTGATTTTAAAAAAAATCACGGGGTACGCGTACGGTAAGCTTACGGTAAGCGTACGGTAGAAAAAAAAAAAAAAAAAATGAAAATCAGATTTAAGTGTTTAGATATTAGGGGGCTCTAAAAAGAGCCTTCATCATTGAAGTGCACACCATCTCCTCTATAAATGTCTTGCATGTCATAACGCAAGTTGTTGTGGTAAATGGCACCCATACCATAGTCACGGAGGAAAGCAGAAACAGATTTGTTGACGTGCTTTCTTGCTTTGTCATCGCACCGCGTGCCCACCGTGCGTGCACGGCACTAACTGCGTAAAGTGGGCGTGCGGTGCGCGAAGCGCACCGCGTGCTCACTGTGCGCGCACGGTGCGCGAAGCGCACCGTGCGTGCACGGAACGAACTGCGTTAAGTGGGCGCGCACGCCACGAATGGCGTAAAGTAACTTAGCATTTAAAAAACCGTACAAATTCACTGAAAAAACCATAGGTTTCACACACGTTATAGTTAGGAATTAGCATTTAAAAAACCTTGCAAATTCACTGAAAAAACCATAGGTTTCACACATGTTATAGTTAGCGGAAATTTTACTGATAAAAAACCAATGAAATTCCCCCGTTATAGTTAGTGCAGGCAACTATAACTCACGCGACCGCAATCTTCTGCTGATGACATATGTGTCTTTATGAAAAAAAAATATTTGTAATATATGTATAGCTAAAAATGTATGGAAGAAGACATGGGCAAATAAGTGTCTAAATACAGTATTAGCATCAGCAGAGGATTGCGGTCGCGTGAGTTATAGTTGCCTGCACTAACTATAACGGGGGAATTTCATTGGTTTTTTATCAGTAAAATTTCCGCTAACTATAACATGTGTGAAACCTATGGTTTTTTCAGTGAATATATATATATATATATATATATATATATATATATATTAATATTATCTACTGGCGGTCGCCAGTAGATAGTTATAGTTACAACCTAGTTTCCATAGGAATTCTCAAAATTCTATTTTGAATAACTTTGGCGCCTGTTGACGAATCCTCGCGAATTTTCAAAACTAATGGGGCGCTCCGCTCAGCTCCTACCCTGAAAGTCTCGGGGTGATTCGTCAAGCGGGGGCCGAGAAAAAGGGGGGGTCCCAAAATGCGTTTTCCCCATGCATTTTTCCATAGGACCTTTAGTCGCAGCTACAGCCCGAACGGCTGAACAGAATTACGTGAAATTTGGCAGAGAGGTAGCCATAAGGTCAAGGAAGTGCCTTTTGCAGGTCTGGTGTAAATCTGTTCAGTATTTCCTGAGAAAATAGCATTTAAAAGCATATCAATATCTATACGCGCGCACCGTGCGCGCACCCTGCCGTGCGCGAGCGCAATTCTGATTGGTTGTTAGATGTCGGTAAACATTCGAATCGGTCGAAACCAGGAAGTGTCAGCCGCCATTTTGTCTCTCGCAGTCTGAGGGAGTGAAAAAAAAAGGTGGAGAACGTGAAAAGGGGGCAGAGTGGACAGTTCCTGACCCCCTAGCCTTGGTCAGGGGGTCACAGAAGGACCCCCAAGGGAGAAAAAAACTATTATTATTTTTTTTAAATCGCGAGGTGCGCGCACCGAGCGCGCACGGCATGCACTGCGAACCGTGGGTGCTCGGTGCGCAAAGCGCACCGAGCGCCCACAGTGCGCGCACAGTGGGCGCACCTCGCGATTTAAAAAAAAATAAAAATTCACGGTGCGCGCACGGTGAAAACCTGAAAAAAAAAAAATTAATAAATACATAACTTAGCATTTAAAAAACCGTACAAATTCACTGAAAAAACCATAGGTTTCACATATGTTATAGTTACGAATTAGCATTTAAAAAACCTTACAAATTCACTTAAAAAACCATAGGTTTCACACATGTTATAGTTAGCTGGACATTTCACTCGTAAAAAACCGATGAAATTCCCCCGTTATAGTTAGTGCAGGCAACTATAACTCACGCGACCGCAATCCTCTGCTGATGACGTCAGATATTACATCACTGATGACATATGTGTCTTTATGAAAAATAAATATTTGTAATATATGTATAGCTAAAGATTAATGGAAGAAGACATGGGTAAATAAGTGTCTAAATACAGTGATGTAATATCTGACGTCATCAGCAGAGGATTGCGGTCGCGTGAGTTATAGTTGCCTGCACTGACTATAACGGGGGAATTTCATTGGTTTTTTACGAGTGAAATATCCAGCTAACTATAACATGTGTGAAACCTATGGTTTTTTTAAGTGAATTTGCAAGGTTTTTTAAATGCTAATTCGTAACTATAACGTGTGTGAAACCTATGGTTTTTTCAGTGAATATATATATATATATATATATATATATATATATATATATATATATATATATATGTGGGCCCATGGGGGAGACCAAACCATATATTAAGAAAGTGGTATAACAACCCGATTTGACTAGAGCATGTAGAATCGCTGGGACCCCAAAGAACCAATCAAACACAAAAAGAGAACTGGGGGTCTAAAAAAAGGAAGCACAGAAGAATAAGGATATATATTTAAGGAATCAACACATCAAATCTTAGAGCAGAGCATGGATTCCCATCAATCTTACTCTCTTGATCATTTATATCATTTGGTCATCCACCAAATGTAGGCGGTCTGTCTCTTGATCATAGAGACTACCTCACTGGCAAGCTTTATTGCTCAGAATAACTGGTGGAATTAGACCTCACATGAAAGAAAAGAGATAATTGTGTCCATGATGGATGATCCTATGTAGTGCAGTGCAAAAATGTGAGTGAAATCTAAAAAAGGTTGTGCAGAGAAGAAACTTCTATAGATTACACCTGCTCCTCACACCTTTATTAAAATCAGTGCAAAAAAACTGTAGCAGTACTCCCTAGTGACTGCTATTTGTAGGTCAACATGTTTCAGCCATCCGGGTATACTACCCACGGCTTTCTTCAGGACCTGTGTATGTCAAAACAGTGCTACTGCAACCAACGTTCACACTACCTACAGTGAAGTGTAAAGCAGATTTCAAATGAAATTCGATAAATACAGGTTGAAAACAATACAACCTCACTTGGTTCCAATCCTCCGAATAACAGGGTGCAAACATCACCCAACTTGATCTGGGATTACACCTCACCTACCCTAGAACCTGTCTCAGGAGAATGAGGCCCCGCTCTGTCCGTCGTTGCCTCAGGTATCGTCTGATCAGGGAGGGACACAGGGGCCCCACGGGGGACACGTGCAGTGAGAGAACACAGCCACAAGCTCCGTACAATCCTATGGGAAAGTCGTGGTTGGAATTTTAAAGCTTAAGGACACCTAGGAGAGGACTTGGAGCAAACCCTTTCAAACTTAGAAGGTTCTAAGGCCAGCACCCATGTGAGCACTGGAGAAACTCGTGTTACCTAACCCAGGGAAGCCGTGTGCATAGGTGTCAAATGGTGTCGGGAATCTTTGTCGTTTTCAATGCCGTGATGCTGCAAAGTGCTGCTGCCGTGAAGAGGAAAAGTGTCCGGTGTGATCCAAGCCTGGATCGGAGCTGAGGAGAACCTGAAAGCAGAGGGGACAGAGTCTGGGTCACTTGCCAGTGACCAGGGGCACGATAGATGAATGCCCACTGATGTCGGGTGTTTCAGGCGCGAAGAGGTAAAGCTTGACTCTGCAGCCACGGGGACCATGAGACGTCGACGATGACCAAAGTCTGCAGGTTAGCTGTCCCATGAAGGATGTCGAGTGCTGGGGGGCCAGTGTCTGGATTGGAGACCAACAAGCCTTGGCAACTGCATGTGGACTCCCCAAGCGATGGAGAGTCAGGGCACATCTGGAGAAACCAGGAAAGCCCACTGAAAGTTAAAGTACCCTTCTCAGGGACCCACAGGTCGACAGACCAGGGATCGCGAAGGGACCTCGAGAGGAATCACAAAATACCAGCCCACGGAACACTTGTGGAGTGTAGGCCAGTAGTCATTGGTGGAATCACTGCTTGTGTCTGGACTACAAGCAGCCCAAAGCACAGCCTCAGGGATCGCCAAAAAGCATATGCCACTGCAAATGTGCACGGTCCCCACGTGGGCTGCGGGTCTCAGGTTTGCTGAGAGCACTGGTTGGCCTCGGGGAAGCTTAGGAACCCACCTCCTGTGTTGCAAAATCTTCGGAGTCCGTCAGGATCTGCGTAGATGCAAACCTGTCAGATGCGTCTTTGGTGCCTGCCTTGCAGGGGAGTAACTCCTTTACTCCAAGGGAGATTCTTCAGTCATCCAATGTAGTGTAGATAGTTGAAGTAATTGGTTTCTGTAGCAGAGTTTTGTCCAGGTAAATCTGTAGCCAGGGGTTCCTACTTTATACCCAAGGAAGGGGTGGGACAAACTCTGGGGACCCATCTATGGGAGGGTCAGGACAGAGGGGTGGCTACACCCCTGTCCTTTGTCCAGTTTCACGCCAGAGCAGGGGCTGATAGCTTCTGAAACCGGTTTGAGCTGGACTATGCACAGGCACACCAAATGTGCCCCCAGTGCAGACATCAAAGCACTCTCAGAGTGCACCCACCAAGCCCCAATACACTAAAGCCTGTCTGGGAGGTGGTCACACCTCGCTGTGACAGGAAACCTATTGTTCAGCCTCTCCTGCCAGAGTTTCACCCAGCAGCAGGAGGGCAGACTCGTGTCTGTGGCTGGCAGCATCCATTTTGTGATGCCAGGGCTTGTAAAGCTGGTACCAGGTGTACCGGTGCTGTCACACCTCTCCCACTAGTAGGGTGGAATCATACCTCCCACACCATTTACTGGTGTGGAGGTATGATTCCAAGGTGTTTGACACCAAACACAATATGTTTCCATGCAGCCGTTTTAAAGTTAGCATTTACCGCAAGGTTATAATGCACTTAAGAGTATATGGTAGGCTGCATCACAAACAACACTGGAATAGAGGTTCCGAAGGCTACAGAGGGGCTCTGCTCATGCAGTTGAAGAAATCAAAAACCTTCTCAGGGGCTTCACTGATACACCTGGTCCCTTTAAACCAAAAGCAAAGAAGAGATTGGCACAGAAGCTGTAATATAAAAGACATCTTTTTATTAACCTCAGAGGGAGATTGCGTCATACAGTAATCTCAAATCACTGTAGGAGGCATTCTAAGGAGTACAGAGAACAGGGGCCTTATATACCCACACAGGGGCTCAAAAGAAGGCGGTACAAGTACACACGAGAAGAGTTACACACATAGATGGTCATACAGAAAATGCACTGTCAACAAGTAGGAGGAGCAATAAGTTGCTGACATCAGTTAGAACAGCCTGACAGTTCTTTACTAGGAACAGGTGCATTCTACTAGCTAGGCCCTTCTGAGCATGTGCAAGGCTCTGGAAGAGGGAGAAAGCAAATGGCCAGCACATAGCTAACTATACATATATTAGCAAGGCACCCAAGAACCACTTTTATCTATGTGAGAGTAAAAACACAGACTAGCTAATAAAAGACTAGCAATGCCCTTGCAAAACTGTATGTAGCATGAGAATACCATAAACAATAATGGTGTTATCACCTGATAATTTTAGAACAAAAGCTACCCACAGCTAGTTCCCCTTAAAGGTCAAATAAGGGAACAGCAATCTAGACTACTCATCCTTTCATAATTTCATCAGACAGGATGGGCAGTAACATAGCGTATTTATTCATTTTATTAATGCTAACAATGTTTAAAACAGTATTACCGAATAGCCAATTAAATATCTCATGGCTATTTCACAGACAGTTTAGACAGGCTCAAAAGAAATTGAGAAAAAGGAAGAGAAAACATAAATTTGCCTACCCTTAATTTTTAGAGGAGCTAGCCTCCTTCCCCCATTTTGACAGTAGGAAACCTGTAACAGGTTTCACTTCTGTCAACACTATCAACCCCTATTTGTAGCAACTGGGCATAAACAAAGTTATAGGAGGTAAATAGAACATTGAACTAGCTAAAGAACATGAATAACCAACCACCAATTCCTTTAGCAAGTGTACAAGTGGAACATGAGGGCGCATGCATTCAAACTAAATCCCATTGCTTCCTTAACTCAGCCCTAAAAGCATTAGTGCTATATATATGGCAGAGCCATTCTCTTAATCAGAGCTCACATATACCATTATATTGCCTTTGTTCATATCAGTGCACAAAAGCTTGCTTTTGCCCCAAAAAAGTAAGCAAAACCTCTCTTTCTCTCCCAGCCCTGGCATCTCGTCTTTCAAATGTCAAAATGTGAAAGCAAACCTTGCGCTGAGCCCTGCTAGGCTCCTAAATGTAGAACTTCGACCTTTAACCTATAAGCAGCTGTTCCATTTTGTGTGCAAGGGTTTCCATGCAGTTCTCCCAATTCAAAGTGACCCTTGAGACTGAGAGCTGAACAGCAAACCCACTCCATTCCTGTCTACCAGCAATTCAGAGGTAAGCTTAATAACTTCTGCCAGTTTTTTTATACACATTTATATTTGTAAGCAGTGTGCTGAGTGCTTCTCTAGCAGTATAGATGTCAGCTATTCATTCTATACTTACATTTGTGCATTTACTGGAGCCTAAGGCAGTTTAAAGGCTGCTCTGATTGGAATAACCTCATTTAAATAGTGAATTTTACCCAATTTTGACTTTGATGTTTGGGGCACTTGAAAATAAATATCCTACAATGTTTTTGCACAATAGTCATCCCCAGAATGTCCTCTAGATATCCCAGAGATGGGGGATCAGAAATGTATAATGTATACCCTTATAAAAATGAGTTTGGTACGCCTGGGTAAAGTGATATTTCACATGTAAGTTACCCCCTATTGCTGTACATCACTGCTTACATTCAATTTTGATGCTAGGAGTTCACAGTATCATTATTAGGCATTATAAATATTAAAAAACGAATTTAATGCACCTATCTTTAATAACATTTTTTTTATATAATCAAAATATTATTATTATTTTTTAATAAATCCAATCATTTTGATGAGTTTACCTATGAAAAACAAGCTTCATCCCTTGCCTATCATATTTAAACGCATTCATTCATAACCCTAAGCACAGAAGCCTAACTTGAAACATGAAAGTCTGCGCCACTTTTAAAGGACAGTCATTATTTAACATCAAAACCACAGATGTCCTTATTTAAAAAGGCATTAAGAAAAGAAATCCCTACTGTCAATCTGTTCTCTGTTATCAAAAATAATGAAACTATATTTCTAACTTCTAAAACAGCAGTCTGAAATGCAGAGTTTTACACTGTGTTTGCACTGACTTAAGATTTAGTGGACTTCAGCATTCTTTCTTTCTGTGGCCTGGAGTCAGAAATACACACGTGCTGATACACCTGCTTGTGATCCGCAGGCGTCAAATTCACACGCCTTTCAAGCCAGCACAAATCTATCATTCTGTAATGTGTGTTTAGTTCAGCAACAACCAACTCACTCAGATAATGTGAATGCCTTTTAACACCTAATACATAAGGATAAATGCTGTGACATTTTGTATCTTAATTTATTTATTGCAATACACACAATTTCGTTTTTGAGGCCTATTTCATTCCTATTCAATGTCAATTGTAATTGTATCTTTAACATCGTGGCAATTTGCACACATGTATAGTGTCTTACTCTGTCAATTTAATGATAGCGTGCAGCTATTTAGCATATATTATATAATTCAATGCTGGAATATTTTAAATTATATTTTATTTTAATGATATTTTGCATAACAGAATGATGACAAAAAAATACATTGGGCTCATTCCAGACATTTTCAAAAGGGGGTCATACACTCAATAGAGCGCGCTTAAGGCTAGCCATTCTTGCACCAAGAGCGCAATCACTACTTACTCACACAAGTACCCCTAATAACAAACCACAGACATTTAAACACACATTTAACCCACATATCAACACTTAGGACAGAAACAAAAGACAGCCCACAGACTGTACTTAAACCAAACCATTTGTAAATACTAGTTGTAAGTCATATTTACAAGAAAAGCTCTCAAAAGTAGTTCAACAACAGCCCAAAAAGACTTTTCCATTTTCAAGAAGCCAAGATACACCAAATTCACTAGATTTGGCTGGCAGAACACCAAGAAAAAAACGCTCTGCATATCACCATTTATGAATGTTACTAAGTGCACAGACCAGGATCCTTTCTATGTACATATTTAGTTCCTCGGGGTACTAGTCACCGAGGAAGAAATACGTTTTTTATACCTAAACCTAGTTAGGTATCCCCTCTAGGGAAGCCGGCTAATTCTGTACAAGTTCCAAGATGGTACCTCCAAGAAAGCAACACATTCGACGGTGTGTGCTAAGAACAGGCATGCCAAGAATATTGAAGCAAATACAATATTATACACAAATTAGCACTTAACTCAAAGTGTGCCGTTCAAGTTTACAAAAGTTTCTCATTACCTGCCTACATAAATTGCATTTTATGTATTTCCAAATTCCAAATATTGGCCAATTTCCATAGAAGTCCAAATAGCGTCGCAACAAACGACCTTACCAAGCACAAAAATCTCCAACCTCAGTGCCAAGTTCTGAGTGACCAAACGGTAGTTTTTAGAATACTCACGCCAAAAATGTTCTCAGTCAGGAGTGGTAAGCAGTTGGAGGAGTCAAATCAGGAAGACCAGAAATATACTGGGCTGCAGAGACAGAATCTCAGTTTATGGTACCTTTTTACTAGAGTCCCTTGGATAGCCACTTCTCTGATGCGCCTCACAGAGGGCACCAATTGAAGAAATCAAAAACCTTCTCAGGGGCTTCACTGATACACCTGGTCCCTTTAAACCAACAGCAAAGAAGAGATTGGCACAGAAGCTGTAATATAAAATACATCTTTTTATTAACCTCAGAGGGAGATTGCATCATACAGTAATCTCAAGTCACTGTAGGAGGCATTCTAAGAAGTACAGAGAACAGGGGCCTTATCTACCCACACAGGGGCTCAAAGGAAGGCGGTACAAGTACACATGAGAAGAGTTACATATATAGATGATCATACAGAAAATGCACAGTCAACAAGTAGGAGGAGTAATACGTTTCTGACATCAGTTAGAACAGCCTGACAGTTCTATACTAGGAACAGGTGCATTCTACTAGCTAGGCCCTTCTGAGCATGTGCAAGGCTCTGGAAGAGGGAGAAAGAAAATGGCCAGCACATAGCTAACTAAAATGGCTGCCAAGTACAAAATTACTTTCAGCTCATGCTAACAGATCCCTGTAATCTTTAACACAGTTGCACCCTCTCACATAAAACCCAGAACCCTGCCTTCAGGATTGATAAGGCCTGCCATAGGGATGACTGATAGGTTTATATGTGCAGTGATATGGATAGATATAGTGAACCTATATCTAAGTAAGGGGTGCATGCACCACCTTAGACAGGCTGCTGTAGCAGACCTTTTGTGTCATTTTGAATGGTCTCCCAGGGGTGGCATAATACATGCTGAAGCCCCTGAGAGGCCTCTGGGGTACCTATGCCCTGGGTATATAGTATACCATATACTAGGGACTTATAAGGGTACCCCAGAATCCAATCTGAGGTGTACCTAAAGTACATGAACAACCAATTTAGGGAGAAAGCAGATAGACTGTGGTCTGATTAGCAGGATCCCAGTCAAACTAAGTCGAAAACCAGCAAAACACCAGGCAAAAAGTGGGGTAACCATGCAGTCAGATTCCACCTTCCTACAACAGCAACCTCCTTTTCCAATATCACTCCTAGAGATGTAACATTTGCAGTGCAGTCAGTGAGGCCCCTAACATTAAGGTGAAAGGGCTATGTCCCTGGGCTGGCTGCTCTTCTGTATGACAAGCAGCGAGGTCTTGCATGTGTTGAACAGAAGGAAGTTGTGGCACATCCATTCATTGATGAACGCAGGGCACTTCATTAGCCTCTGCTCGGTAACTGGATCAAGCTCACCCAGCCTAGTAAACGGAGGGGGATATTCTCAAGAACGTGGGATAACTACCGCAAAAGTAGCTTAACGCAACTCTTCACATCGCAGTCCATCGCGGGAACATAACACCGTGTTAACATGGTATTCTCAACACGGTGGCACCATGCGATAGACCTACCACAACGCGACACATGAACGTGTTAAAATCAACGCGACGCTGCAAAAATGCGAAACACCAACGCAAAAAAAGCGGCGATGACGCAAATCGTGATACAGAAATCAGCGAAAACCAGCCACAGGCCTGCAATCCCAACGCGACATGCGGGAAAATGCACTACAAAAGTTGGGGAAAAAAACACATACAAAAGCCAAACAACAGCGAAGCACAATGGAGTCAGTACAGAGGACAACCAGAACCCCACAAGCCCCCCGGAGGACCAGCCTGGGACCTCAGGGTCAGGGAAGGGCAAGGAGAAGAAGAGTAGGAAGAAAAGGTTCAGTCCACAGGAAAACAGGATCCTGATAACAGAGGTGAAAGAATACCATCAACTATTGTTCGTTACCTCCACTGTGTCACTGGCAAATAAAAATGGAATATGGCAGACCATCGTGGACAAGGTGAATGCAGTCGGAGTGCTGAAGAGGACAATGGAAGAGGTCAAGAGGCGCTGGAATGATGTCAAGCGCAAAACCAAGCAGAAACTCGCAAACAACCGGAAGGCAGCAATGCAGACTGGAGGTGGGAGCCCAGCGCCACAGGAGGAGCTGGACGAGATGGCGGAAACGGTGTCCACATTCATCAGTGGAGGGACGGTGGCAGGAGTTGGGGGACCGGACACTGCTCAACATGACCGAACACAACAGCAACAGGGTGAGTAACAACCTGGGACTGGGGAGACGGGCGGATATGGGCACAATATCACACATGCACAAGGAGCAAAGCACATCTGCGGACATACCATGTCACAGACCCCCCAACTCCCACCAAGAGACCAATGCACCCAAGTATGCAACACCTCAGCACTGTATAAGCACAGAAGTCAGAGACACACCGCATGTAAGGGATAAGGGGCAGCAAAATCAGAGCTGCAGGGGTGACTCCCCCAAAATGCAGAACACACACATCACTTGCAGAGCACATCAACATTGACAACGATGTGGCACAATCCGCAACACCTCCACCACAGAACAGAGGACACAACTGATGTCGCTTGTGTGCAGAAACTGGCCAATCACATGTGGAATAGCAGGGAAATGTGAGTTGACAATGTACAAGTACAAACACACATCCGTGATATTGTCAGAATGTCCACTGTCCCACACCATATAGGCAGCTCCCCACAAACAGTCACAATGTACACTGTCATGCAGTCTGAATGTAAACATGTACAATGAGACAACATACATGTGAACACAATGTTAAACTGCATCTCCCCTTCACATTGCAGAAATTGAACACCCCCTGAAGAGCAGTCCTAACCTCTCTTCTCTGATGACGAAGAAGACCACGACACCTTTGACTCAGACGCCCTCCAACAGCTCGTGGACAGGCTCCGCAGCCCACTTTCAGGAGCAGGGCAGCCCAGCTGCTATGAGGAGAACCCACCCCCTGCTCTGAACACACAGCAGGCACCACCCACCACCACGGCTCCCACCCAGGACGCCCACGACAACCACTTGGCCTTCCAATGCCGTGTGTTGGGGTGCCAGGAGAAGCTGGCTGAACAGGTGCAGGTGGGGTTCGACCGCATGGCAGACAAACTAGACGCCATACGTGGGTTTCTAAGTCCCATCGGGGACATCGCCAGAGTCCTGACTCTACAACAAGAACGACTGTCTGGTCAGAGTGGCCCCAGCAAGCTCGACCGGGAGTTTGGACTCATGCGGAGGATCATGGAGAACATGGAGTGGACGCGGGCGGAAAGATCGGCTGCCACGGCTGAACACAAGCGAGATGTAACTGGGTCACTCAATGCCATAAAGACCCTCCTCATGGCATTGCTGCCACAAGGAATGGCGCTGATACATGCTGCTGCTACCACTCCAACCACATCCCCGGCCCCTGATGTGTCATTGCCATACAGTGCTGGAGACAGAACACCACCACCCACATGTGAGGCACCCGAAACAGCAGAGGAGGAAGATGCGTATGAATCTGCCCTCGTGGTCAGAAGGAAGCGGTGTTTATGCTTGGTTCTGCACTCTGCATCATCACCTTCCACTGTCCCCCGATGCACTCTGCGACACTCACCTTGGACCTTGACATGGACTGCCATATTCTGTTTGGTCACCAATGACACAGCTATCAGACTGCGGACTGAACTCCTCCTCTTCTGATCTACTTATCTTTCCCTGAAGGACTCTGGCTGGCCCTCCATGGGCTATCAATGCAAAGTGGGGCTTGCATGGCCCTGTACTGTTCCAGCTAAGACACTCCATTGAATGTGCATTAAACATTCGTTGTCACACCGATTTGTCATGTCTATAATCTTGCAAGTGTGGAGGTATGGATGAATGTAGGGTCAATGATTCCCCCTTACGTCCATGTTGCTCATGTTGTGGGACTTGGGTCACAGGGTGACACATTGCCGATTGCGTTCCGGGTGGTGCAGACACTAGAACGGAGACACACGCATTAGTCACTTCCCTGTCCAGCCCAGAATGGAAGCACGCCCAGAGCCCCGGGGTCATTGTTTACACCCTTACGCTGGACTGGCATACGCCAGGCCAGCCCACTCCACTTACGCTCACAGGGGGGGGACAACGCTACATGTCCCAGGTCTTCCCTGTAGGGATCTGCTGCTCACAGGTCTTGTTGTCAGCATGCCACATCCACTCCCTCATGGATGGTTTACACCCACACCACATGCATCCAGCACCGGCATCACAGGACATGTGACCCTGCCAATAAAAAGGGCTTGGCGCACGTGCTGCATGCCATTTCCACCCTGCAACAGGGTGTCTCCGTGTGGGTATCATTTCTGCCTGAGGGCCTAGGGCCCGGGCACAGCAAATTGCCCAGTGCCGGGGGTGACATGATGGCGTCCGCACCACGGGACCCAATCATAAAGGTTCCATATCTTGCGGTGCACAGACTTGGTGGCACCGGATACACTGCGGCAGGCACAGGCACACCGCCACGGGACGGTGCCTTTGCACTGAGGTAGGCGCACCTTAAGTGCTGAGCGGGTGTGCAGCCTGCTATGATGCGCCATCCAGGAGGTCCGGAATGGTGGCTTTATTGTGAGCCCTGCTGGACCGCAGTGTAGGCCTGAGCCAGCGGGCAGGGCGGGCCTACCGCCATGTGGCTTCGCCTCACGGTTCACAGAGTTAGTGGCACCTCTAGTGCTGTGCGGGTGTGCAGCCTGTGATGAGGCCGGGTGCAATGATATGTTCTCTACCATAGCGAAATCAAGACCCAGAATCAAGTGTGTGACCTGGTGGCCCACGGTGCAGGTTTGCATGATGTGGAGGGTGCCACGGTTGCGGGCCCCGTGCTTGGGGCTCCCACCAGCACGTGGTGGGCCCTCTTGGAGACACGTCGGTGGCGGAAGGTGAGCAGTGAGGCCTGGTTGTGCAGGGAAGGGCAATCTCTGCTGGGCGGCGGGAGGGGCTGGGGTGCATCGGCCTGTGTGCGCAGGGGCGGGCATGCGCTGATGGCGTGTGCTACTGTATGAACTATGCCATTCATGCCTCTGGCAACTGTTTCAGATGAGGGACCTGGGGGACTGCAGTGTGTACCGGCACGTGGTTGCAGGTGAGCAGTGAGGCCTGGGTCTGCAGTGTCGGCACTCTCTCGCCCTCTTTCTCTCTCTCTCTCTCCCTATCTTTCTCTTTCTCTCTCCCTCTCTTTCTCTCACACTCTCTCTTTCGCTCCCTCTTTCTCTCCCTCTCTTTCTCTCTCTCCCTCTTTCTCTCACTCTCTATCGCTCTCTTGCTCTCTCCCTCTCTCTCTCTTTCTCTCTCCCTCTCTCCAATTCTCTCTCTCTTTTGTGTTCTCTCTCTGTACTTTGATGGGCGCATGACACCTTCTTATCTGTATTTCTGTCTTGCAGGCTGTCACTTACAGAATGTCCAGAGAAGACCCGCCGTGCCTCTTCAGGATTGTTGTTTTTTGTTAAATCTGTAATAAACGTTGTATTAGGATTATATGAATGTATGATCTCCATTTTTCTGCCCACACCTTCATGTTAGGTGTTGTGATTAGTGCGACTTCTGGCGATTTGTTTGGTTCATGGTTTTGTGGAAATGATGTGCATTCTCTTTCTCCAAAGGTAAGGGGGGTAGGGTCCGGGGGGGGTGGCGAATGGTGTTGTGGCCCTATTGGGGCTCTGGGCTGCATGTTCAGTTGCTCAGGGGCATCTGTTGTTCTTCATGTTTGGCTCTGGGCTGTGCTCCCTTGGCTGCTGCCTGTTGTCGTCTAACTTTACACCTAGTTAGAGCAGGTGTTAGTTTCCTGCTGCTAACGCGCCTTATCGCCTGTTTTGTGCTCTTATCGCCAAACTGGCTGGTCGTTGAGAATGTTGTGCTGTGGTGCTCGGGAACGCCTACTCTGCATCTCATTTGCGATAGTTGCCAGGGTCATTCGTGGCGGTGTTTTTTGAGGTTGTTATCACCGGAAAATTGTGATATGGGCTGTTAGCACCAGCTTGTGAATGGGGCAGTACATTTATCGTGACTTTGGCTACAATAAAGTGCCGATAACTCTGCGATAGTTCCTAGAGAATATGCCCCTGTGTGTGTCTTTTGTGGAGGGCAATGCTCTGCAGCTAAAATATCTGATCAGGCTCCATACAGGGTGGACATATAAATAAAAGAAGATGGGTAACACAGTGGCGTCACGGGGCAGCCGTCGCAGAAATCCCCCCTTACATGCAGCCGCCGAGGGCAACAAACTCCGGGACCACCATGGGCGGCACAGTCTAGCAACGTCTCTGGGGTAACAGCGGCTGGTTCGTCACAGGCCCATTCTTTTCAAGTCCCCAAGCTACCACTTCTAAATCTATATACCTTAAATGCATGTGCAGACTTCTTTTGTGATATATTATCCAGAAGGCTAATATATGGGGAGAGGATGTAGTTTCACGGCTAGACTGCCGACTTTGGAGCTGGGAACCCAAGGTTCAAGCCTCTGGGTTGACTCCACATCCTGTAATTCTGGGCAATTCACTTAATCTCCCCGTGCCTACCAAAAAATGAATGTGTCCTTGTGTAACGTAACTGGTGCTCATGTAAAGCGCTCCAATACCTTTGGGTCGAGTTCGCGCTATATAAATATGCACACAAAAAAAGGCAAGAAACCGTAGCCACCAATGTCATCATAAAACCAGAAGAGGACCTCACTTTACGTTTGTGGACTGAGCCGTGTTAAAGTTTCTGACAAGCCTTAGCAGTGGCAGACACTGGGGAACTCCGAATCGAACCTCCTCACAGACAGATCTAAATGGGGGGACATAAAGTCTGATAACGCTCTTACAAGAAGGATGGAAGCACCTGAGCGTTGTATCCCCCACTGTCACTTGCAGCCAAGCAATGGATCAATACCTTATGGCCCACCATTTTGTAAGAGGTGGAGAGATCCACAAGAAGCACAGCCCTTGTCTTTCTGTCATACGTGATAGACCTTCTGACTTACAGAGAAGTTGGGGGACCACATAGCTCCTGGTCATTGCGGTCACTGCTTCCAGTACTGGACTTTTGTGTGATAGCATGAAGCATTCTGGGCGTTGTAGTCTTGTTTATGTATTTATGAACTTGTACATTTATATTCTTGTGACCCCAAAAGGGTATCCTGGCACTAAGAGTAAACAATACCAGCAAAAAGAGAAACAATATACATCTTCTAGATTTGTTATCATTACGACGATTGGGTGATAACTAGGTTTTCAAAGCTTTCATGAACCTTAGCAAGGTGTACAAATGATGAGGTGGAAAGTTCCATTTGGTGGCCGCTGCCACCAAGCAGGCTCACACACCAAAAGTGTAGCGTTAAAACCAGAGGACCACAAGCAGCAAATGGTCCTTGGATGCTTTGGGAACCAAGCAAAACCATTTTAAAATGTTGCGTTCTCTTACTTTCAGCCAGTGGAGAGAGACCAACGCCTGTGACAAATGGTCCTGAGTTCTAAGGCCTAAAGCAAGTCTGGTGGCAGAGTTCTGAACCACTTGTACTCTGTCAAGCAGATAAGCAGGCAAACCCAGATAAACTGCATTGTAGTGATCCAGACGTGCTGAGATGAAAGTGTTCAGAATCCTTATCTTGTAAGGGAAAGAGAACAAATGAAGAATTATGTTTAACATTCTGAGTTGATAAAAACAGGAGCTAACAACTGAATTTACTTGGTCTTCCAAAACTGGAATGGACACGAGGCAGGGCCGGACTGGCCGTAGCAAGCACCGGGCAATTCCCCGGTGGGCCTCCAGGGTGGGGGGTGTTTTTTCACCCCTGGGGGGGGCGTATTTGTTACCCGGGCCAGTTTTATCACCCCCCGTAACAAAAGCAGTTCAGTGTTTTCTAAGCGCACCCCCAACTTCCCCCGCAGCCGGTCTGACTCAAATGCCAGGACCGGTTTGCGTTCCCAGTCCTGCCCTGACGGGAGGCCGAGTAATTCTGGTTTAAATGGATGATTACCTGGGAGATGTTCTCATAGGACAGAAAAACTCAGTTGTGTTACCCTTCAGTTTTCAATGATAATGAAACATCCATAGTTTCACCCATAATAGGTATAGATGGAAATGGACAGCAGTACTAGCGAAATCACTAGACAGTATTAAAACAATTGGAGTATCGTCGGCATACATAAACAATTCAGATTGATAAGCCTGAATCAATTGGGCAAAGGGAGACACACAAAGATTAAATAAAGGAGGGGACAAAATGGAGCCCTGAGGGACCCCATGAGATAGGTCCTAGAAGAGGAGGAGAATGAAACAACTGTCACTTGAAAACATCTGTCAGACAAAAAGGCAGGAGAACTGTAGGAAATGACCAACTTTAACATGATGCAAACTGAGTTTTTGTCCTATCTGTTTTTGCTGGCTGTCAAACTCTGTGCACTTTACCACTGCTATCCAGAAGTAAAGTGCCTGTGCTCCCCCGTTTAACATTATCAAATTGGCATTCTCCTGATTGGTATGTTAAAGATTGCAGGAATTGCTATTAGCATGAGCTAAAAGCCATTTTGTTCCTGGCAGCCATTTTAGTTAGCCATGTGCTTTCTCCCTCTTCCAGAGCCTTGCACATGCTCAGAAAGGCCTAGCTGGTAGACTGCACCTGCTCCTAGTATAGAACTGTCAGGCTATTCTTACTGATGTAAGCAGTTTAGTCTCCCCTCCCACTTTGTTGAGCAAGCAAATTTTGTATACCCATATTAGTCAATAAGCATGCTTCTATGTGCCAGGACCTCCCCTTGGTTTTATGCTGCCTTTGTAACCTATGCATATATAAGGCCCCTGTTCTCTGTACTCCTTAGAATGCCTCCTACAGTGGCCTGAGGGTACTGTGTGATGCAATCTCCCTCATGTGAGGTTAATAACTATGTTTTCTTGATATTACAGCTTCTGTGCCAATCTCTTCTTTGTTGGTTTAAAGGACCTGGTGTATCTGTGAACCCCTTAGAAGGTTTTTATTTCTTCAAATGGCGCCCGAAACATGGACCTCATCGGAGAAGCGGCTATCCAAGGGAGTGGTCTTGACAGGAGACAGGAATCTACTGAGGAGGACAGGACAGGAATATATTGAGGAGGTACCCTGCGCACGGAGATTCTCTGTCTCTGCAGCCCAGTATATTTCTGGTGTTTCTGATTTGATCCTACAAACGTTTGGCGCTCCCGACTGAGAACTTCTTTGGCATGAGTATTTTAAAACGACCGTTAGGTCACTCAGAACTTGGCAGTGAGAGGTTGGTGATTTGTGCTTGGTAAGGTCGTCAACATTTGATTTGTTTTGTTTGGCCAAAGACTTTGGAATTTGGAAATATATGTAAATTGCAATTTATGTAGGCAGGTAATGAGGAGATTTTTCTCTAACCTTTGAATAATTTGTAACAGCGCATATTGTGTTAAGTGCCACTGCTGTATAATATTGTATATGCTATAATATTTTTGGCATGCCTGTTTTAAGCGCTCATCGAAGAACGTGCTGCTTTCTTGGAGGTACCAATATCAATCTTGAATGGACTCAGCCGGTTCCCTTAGAGGGGATACCTAAATAGGTTTAGGTATAAAAACGTATTTTATTCCTTGGTGACTAAGTACCCAATGGAACTAAATATGTACATAAAAAAGGATCCTGGTCTATGCACTTAGTAACATTCATAAGTGGTGATATGCAGAGCGCTTTTTGAGTGTTCTGCCAGCCAAAACTGGCAAATTTGGTGTATTTTGGCTTCTTGAACATGGAACAGTCTTTGGGCTGTTTTTTGGTGCAGTTTTTTTTGGACTACTTTTGAGAAGCTGTTCTTGTAAATATGACTTACAATTAGTATTTACAAATGGTTTGGTTTAAGTACAGTCTGTGCTGTCTTTTGTTTCTGTCCTAAGTTTTGATTTGTGGGTTAATTGTGTGTTTAAATGTCTATGTGGTTTGTAGGTTTGACATCGGTGGTACTTGTGTGAGTAAGTAGTGATTGCGCTCTTTGCGTAAGAATGGCTAGCCTTAAGCGCTCTGTATTGTGTGTTCTGAGTGTATGACCCCCTTCTGAAAATCTCTGGAATGAGATCAATGTGTTTTTTGTAATCATTCTGTTATGCAAAATATTATTGAATAAAATACATTTAAAAAAAATCCAGAAATGAAATTATGTAACATATGCTAAATAGCTGCACGCTACCATTAAATTGACAAAGTAAGAAACTATACATGTGTGCAAATTGCCCCAATGCTAAAGATAAAATTAGAATTCACATTCAATAGGAATAAAATAGGCCTCATACAAAGGAAGGGAAAAAACGAAAGTGTGTGCTTTGCAATAACTAGGACTAAGATATAAAATGTTATTGCATTTTCGTTAGATACATTGTATTAGATATTAAAAGGCATTCACATCAGATGAGTGAATTGGTTGTTGCTGAAATAAATACCACATTACAGAACGATAGATTTGTGCTGGCTTGAAAGGCGTGTAAAGTGACGCATGCTGGTCAAGAGCACAGCTGCGTCAATAATACATTGTTATTCTTGGTCCCAAGCCACAAGGAAACTGCTGAGTCAACTAGATTTTAAGTTAGTGCAAAACACGGTATAAAGACCTGCATTACAAACTGTTGCTTTTAAAAGTTACAAAAGACAGTTTCATTATTTTGGATAACAGAGAAAAGATTAAAAGTAGGGATTTCCTTTCTTAAAGCTTTTTTACATAAGTACATCTGTGAATCTGATGGTAAAATTAACACTGCTCCGTAAAAAGTGGCGCAGGCTAATTCATGTTTCAGTAAGGCTTTTGTGCTTAATGTTATAAATGAATGCATTTAAAGGTGATAGGAAAGGAATGAGGCTTGCTTTTCATATGTGGAACCATAAAAAGGGTTGGTGATAATTATTTTTTAAAAAGGGAATTTTGATTATATGAAAAAAATGTTTATTAAAAATAAGTGCACTAAATTAGTTTTTTCATCTCTATAATGCCTAATAATCCTACTGTGAACTCCTAGCATCAAATTTGAATTTAAGCAACGCTTTACCGCAATGGGGGGGGGGAACTAAAATGTGAAATGTCACTTTACCCAGGCGTTCAAAACTCATTTTTATAAGGGTGTGCTGGTTCCCTTCACCTTGGCTTCAAGCTGGACTGGCGCTGTAGGGGACACTCTGGGGATGACTAATATGCCAAAACATTGTAGGTTATTCATTTTTAAGTGCCCCTAACACAAGTCGAATTTGGGTAACATTTACTGTTTAAAAGCAGTTCTGCCAATCAGGGCAGTTTTCAAACTGATTTCAGGCTTCAGTAATGCACACGTGCAAGTATAGAACAAGCAGCTGACCTCTATACTGCTAGAAAAGCACACCACACACTGCACACAAATGAAAAGAAGTATAAAAAACCAGCAGAAGTTATTATCCTACCTCTAAATTACTGGCAAACAGGAACGGAATACAACTGCTTTTCAGCGGTGAGTATCCATAAGTTGCTTTGAATTGGAAAAGCCGCATGGAAAGCCTTGCACAAAAATAGGACAGCTGGTAAGGGTTAAAGGTCGATTTCTGCATTTAGCAGCCTAGCAGGGCTACGAGTACGGTTTGATTTGACACTTCAGCTTCTGAAAAATTCTGAAAGACGAGATGACAGGGCAGGGAGAGAAAGAGAAGTTTTGCTTACTATTTTTGGCAAAAGCAAGTTTTTGTACAGTCATATGAACAGAAGGAAATATAGTGGTATATGTGGGCCCTAATTAGAGCATAGCTCTGCCATGTATATGGCACTAATGCTTTTAGCTTAAAGATCACCATGCAAGGCCTACAATAAGGAGGCAATGTGATTCAGTTTGCATTCATGCGCCCTCATGTTACACTAGTACAATTGCTAAAGGAATTGATGGTTGGTTATTAATGTTTTCTAGCTAGCTCAATGTGCTATTTACCTCCTATAAGTTTGTTTGTGCCCAGTTGCCACAAATAGGGGTAGATAGTGTCGACAGAAGGTAAACCTATTTCAGCTTTTCCTACTGTCGAAATGGGGGAAGGAGGTTAGCTCCTCTGCAAATTAAGGATAGGCAAATTTATGTTTTCTCTCTCTTTTTCTCACTCTCTTTTGAGCCTGTCTAAGCTGTCTGGGAAACAGCTATGAGACATTTAATTGGCTATTCAGTAATACTGTTAAAAAATTGTTAGCATTAATAAAATGAATAAATAAATATGCTATGTTACTGCCCATCCTGTCTGATGAAATTATGAAAGGATGAGTAGTCTAGATTGCTGTTCCCTTATTTGACCTTTAAGGGGAAACTATATGTTATTCTCATGTTATATTCAGTTTTACAAGGGCATTGTTAGTCTGTGTAATTGAGCTGACAGCCCTTATTAGAGCTGGTGAATAGGATTTTTTCCTTTGAAAATGATGTGTGCATAGTCCACATCATGAAAAGTAGAATGCATGAGGTTTATAATGTCAGGGAAGACGACCATGTGATCCTCAGCAAACATTTTTAAAGGAAAATATTATTTTATAAGAGTTTGTTTGTTACAACATGCTCTGCTGGAGAAATTTATGTACCCACTCTAGGGCCTATTCTGATGTCGGACGGACTCAGGTCCGTCCGACATCGGTCAGGAGCTGTAACCGACCGACCTGCTGTCGTCGGTTACAGCCCTGCTAGTACGATGATCGCACTCGTATACAAGTCAATGCAGGGATGCATTCCGAGCGGAATGCATGTCTGCATCCTTGAAAGCAGGGGTGCAGTTCATCCCTGCACCCTGTGGGCGGCACCCTGAAGTACTGGGAATTTAAAGCCCAGCGGTGCAGGGGAACACACCCTAAGACTTCGGGTTCTTCCTGTTTCAGACCTACAGAAGCACAGAGTCTTCTTGGTGAAGTCAAAGATCAGTTTATTGGCTGCAGACTAATTACAGGTATCCGAGAAGTACAACACAATGTATGTTCTCAGGAGACTGCTTAAAATCACAGAAACGGGCTTCTCCTTAAATACAAAATATCATGCTTCAGGCACACACTCCTTGTTTTACGATATGGTCATCTACATGTATCCATTACAAACGAAAAGGCAGAGTCATGATGACCATCCCACATTCCAGTTAAGCCAGCCCACAATTATTTACCCAGCGAGGCTCAGATCCCACATCAGATATCAACAAGGCCCCAATAAACACGGGCATCTCCTGTTTAGAAAACAAGCCATAAAGCAGGAAGAGTCAGGTGTGAAAGAGATTAGCCGGAGGCTTGTGTTCATGAAGAGGCTTTATGGTGTGTCAAACCCTGATGCTAATCACAGGTGGCCGTAGGACGGGGGAGCTCGTGAGACCGGACTGACCTGGGGCAGCGGAGCCAAGCTGCACAGGTCACAGAGAAGTTAAACAGAAAGCACATGTGTTCTGAAGGCCCGTATTTGTTCGTAATGTGTAGCCTATGTGAGGGCAACCATAAGATGGCCGCCGCTCTAAGATGGAACCCACGAAGTTAATGTAAAATCGTATATAAAGTGCGTTTATCAATGAAATGTTATGCAAAGCACTTGTACATACCGCATTGGCCATTCGCGGTTCGCTAATACCGGGATTAGCAGGGGTAGGGCTCTGTCTCCTACGCGGTCCCAAATTTTAAAGTACCACAGACCCTCCTTTTGCCCTTACATAGGCAATAACTATATTCACATCAATCCGAGTCTAGGTCAATTATCACGAAGTCATGGAGATGTTGCTGTAGCATCATCCTATTACTTAGCTCGTCCCTCGATACAGGTTTCCTTACACATAATGTAGCACAGAGGCCACATATCGCAGGAGCACACTGTATGCACAGACAGAACAGGAAAAGAATGGCTAAGATCATTCCAATGACCATCAGAATCTTCCAACCCCAGGCAGATATCAGTTCCCAGAACCACCCCACCAGTGACCAATCTCCTTTATCCACGTGTATGGATTCAGATATTTTATGCAGTTTGGAGATGGCTTGATAAACTGTTGGAGCGTTATCTGGTATGAAAATGCAACAACTAGATTGGATAACCTTTCATACCCCACCGCGGTCTGCAAGTATGACGTCTAGAACCATGCGGTTCTGCAAAGTCATGAGGCGATCCGCTTGGAGCTCAGCTGTCAAATTACCAAGGGCACCAGCCGTAACGTTAACGGTGGATTCAACCACTCGAGTCAGTTGCCTCAGGTTCCTACTATTGACCATAGGTCCCCAAAACGGCAGGAAACCCAAAAAGAGTCTCCTGCTTCCTGACCGGCAGTATCATCCTTACTAATCACTCCTCTCAACTCTGGTCTTGTGATAATCAGAGGCAGCAGTAAATGTCGGCGGTAGCAAATTTGCAATATAACATGTGCCCGATAAATCAGGGGGCAACCATGTATATGCTCGGTCGTTGCAGACAAAATATGTACCCTTGGCAGCCAAAAACGCAGGGGAAAACTGTGATGGAAAAGTGTACGTTTCAGTACAGTCACTTCTCCCGAGTTGAGCTCTTGGATTCTGACCATTACCTTGTAAACAGAACCGACCTATGTGGGGTACGACCCAAATTGGGGATGAGATATTTCGCTGCCTTTCACCCAGACTAATACTATACCCCGTTGCGTTCCACCCTACATATGCTCGCAATTCATCCTTGGGAATAGATGAGTATGCGTCGATATCTCTGCTCATATCGGCAACTCCTTTCATTAAAGCTTTATTATTGGTGCTAGGTCTGATGGAACGTGGTTGTCGCGGGGAGTAGGCTTCTAATGCAAAAAGGAACCTGGTCTGGAATGCCCATGACGATCCATTATAATTAAACGGCAGCACTAGATATGGAATACCCTTGTTAATGGTATGTGGCATTAAACCACACACCCTACAATTGGTTGTATTCATGACTAGTTGGTGCTGGTGTAAGAGCTGAATAAACGAGTTGTTTACAAACTCTGATCGTCTAGCTTGTTCGTGTTCAGGCAGAGGGTGGAAAGAGTGCAAGGAAGCAGTAGGAGGAGGTATAGGCTGTACAGTGGGTGCAATGGGCTCTTGAGAGGAGAAGAATACAAATCCTACAGTAAACACCATCATACTACATAGTATAAACAAACATAAAAATACAAAACGTTTGCTCTTCATTATTTTACATATTTTCGCTTTAAAGTTCATTTCATCAGTGAGTCTCTCCATCTTAAAAAACTCCATCCTCTAATCGTGCCGCTCGCGGCGGGTTCTGCTAAGGAGTACGCCTGTCGGTCCAGGGAACGCCCTAGACCAACCAGAACCGTTGACCTAACGTCTCCGGCCTGTACCCCAAAGTCTTGGCACCGCGACCCTGTGGCTGAACCCGGATGGTGGTTCGAAAAACAAAAATCAAGAAATTCCTTCAGATGGGAGAGCTACGATATCAAAAAATAGTAAGGGAAGGGAATATTTATTTGTCCATTTGCCTTGGTCTTAGATTGTAGCGGTTTCTACCAGCTACTGTCTGGTCTTGAAACAAGAGTTCAGGCTCTGTGGTGTCCAATCGAATTGACGGTGGCACAGCTTCTTGTAAAATATCGTCACTCGCTTGTGCGGAAGTTGTGCCTCTTACGCGTGCATCACTAAATGGTACAAAACGAGGTACAGTGTCTGTTTCAGAATCGGGGATACCCTCCTGGACCCACTGGTCATATGGTAGAGGCAAAGGGATCCTCTTGCAGTGGGCGCCGTGAATCCAATTCTTCTTTCCCTTTACTCGAACAGCTGACCTTGTCGACAGAAGTACGAGGTGAGGGCCAATCCAACGGGGCTCATCGTTGCTCTTCCGCTGGAAGTTCTTTACAAGAACCCACGTGCCAGGGTCGATAGGGTGTCCTGGAGCTTCAGAGGCCTGGGGGAGAGTATCATGCACCTGTTGGTGTAAAACACGCAATTTAGCCGTCAATTCACACAGATAATCAAGCAGTACTGGATGTTCGATTTCGCTGAATTTCGTCGGTCTTGGCACACCCCATACATTGGCCGGGTGGCCAAAAACCACCTCATATGGACTAAGTCCCACTCGTGAATGCACGGTCATTCTGGTGGATAGGAGTGCTAAAGGCAGAGCGTCAGGCCATTTAAGACCGGAGCTCGCCTGGATTTTGGCCAGTTTTAGCTTCAGAGTGCCATTGTAGCACTCTACTAATCCAGCTGAATGGGGGTGATTTGCAGCGTGAAACTTCTGCTTTATCCCTAACCCCTCACACACATTCTTCATCACTCGACCCACAAATTCACTCCCATTATCACTCCACACCATTCTTGACATTCCAAACCTAGGAAAAAATTCCTTCACTAGGGCTTTGGCTGTGGATAAAGCAGTGTTGTCTTTCAGGGGATATGCTTCTATCCATTTTGAAAAAGCGCAAACAACAACCAATACATATTTCAAGTTGTTGCACCTTTCCATGTGGATAAAATCTAGCTGCAAAACTTCAAATGGATATGATGGAGGCGCAAAATGACCAGCTGGAGTTGGGGTTCCTCTACCAGGGTTGTATTTCAAACATACCATACAATTCTTGACCACATTCTCTGCACACTTGGGTATTCCAGCATTCTGCCCTACTGGAGCCAACAACTTACAGATTCCTTTCATACTGATATGTGCCATTCCATGTGCCGTAGTAACCACTGGAAGCACATATGCATCAGGTAACAACCATCGCCGATGTTCTGACAAATCAATCCAACAACCATTCTCATCCAATTTACCCGTACTTTCTCTCCACTTGCTCAACTCTTTCTCTGTGGCTTCAGCTTGAAGGGACTTTACACTCTCTATCGTGATTTCACACATCCCAACATCACCAACCCATCTTGCAGGGCCTGCAACATACATTCGAGTCTTCACATCTTTTGCTGTTTCTTTAGCGATTTCATCAGCAAATGTATTACCACGACCAACATCATCAGTGACTTTCTTGTGCGCACTGCATTTCATAATCGCAACTTGTAACGGTAGGGTCAGTGACTCAAGGAGATCATTCACCAACTTGCCATTCTGAATTTTAGCTCCATGCGAAGTCAGGAACCCACGTTCCTTCCACAATCGCCCAAAACTATGCGCCGCGCCAAAGGCATACTGGCTGTCAGTATATATGTTCACTTTCATTCCTTCAGACAACACGCATGCTCTTGTAAGGGCAATTAATTCTGCTGCTTGAGCCGAATTATGTGGCACTCGTGCAGTTTCAACAATCGTGTGCAAAGTCGTGATAGCATATGCAGCAGTCGTATCACCATTCGGAAGCTTGAAACATGAACCATCCACCCATAAGGTACCATCACACTCAGTCAGGGGAGTATCTTTAAGATCTATTCTCCCTTGTGTCTCTTCTTCTGTTCTGAACAGACAATCATGTTGCTCAATCTCATCTAGGTCTGCTGGAATTGGCAATAATGTAGCTGGATTCAACGTGTTGCCTCTCTTTATGTGTATATGATTTGCTAACAGTGTCAATTCATATCCTGACAATCGCGCACTAGTTAAGTGCTGTGTCTTGGTCCTATTTAACAACGTGTCCACAGCATGTGGAACCATAACAATCAATGTATTATCCATCACTAGTCCAGCAGACTGTCGAATAGACATAGCTGCTGCAGCTGTAGCTCTCAGACAACTTGGCAATGCCCTAGCTACCGGGTCCAAGGTTGACGAAAAATATGCGCATGGACGCGGTCTGTCGCCAAAAGGCTGTGTTAACACTGATAATGCACAACCGTCCTTTTCATGAACATACAATGTAAAAGGCTTACTGTAGTCAGGGGTACCCAACACAGGAGCTGAACATCGCGCAATTCCAAAAAACTTTTCTGACACTCTTCAGACCATGGAATAGGATTCGGTGTGTCTTTACATGTTAATGCTAACAAAGGTTTTGCCAGCAAAGAAAAATTTGGTATCCAATGCCTACAGTATGAAGTAATGCCCAAGAAAGCACGCACTTCTCTCTGTTCTTGGCACACTCAATTGTGCAATGGCTTGAATTCTTTCTGGGGTCAGTTTCCTTCCCTCCTTCGATAAGAGATGACCTAAGTAGGTCACTTCTTGTCGACAATATTGCAGTTTTGAGAGAGACACTTTGTGATGGAAGGCAGACAAATGACGCAACAATGACAATGTAGCTTCTTTGCAAATCTTTTCAGTATCCGCGGCGATTGACAAATCATCAACATACTGAATGAGGATAGAGCCACTAGGTAAAACAAGTGCATCAAGCTGCGCTTTTAAAGCTTGACTGTATATTGATGGACTTTCACAGTAGCCCTGTGGAGCGCGTTTAAAGCGGAAGCTTCGACCTCCTAGACTGAAGCCAAAAATGTCTCTGCTCTCCTCTGCAATTGGGATGCTAAAGAAAGCATTCTTTAAATCGATCACTGAGAACCATGCAGCGGAGGCTGGAATCATAGTTAACAAGGCAGTTATATCAGGGACAACTGGAAACTGTGGCACAACAATCTTATTTACCTCTCTAAGATCAATCACAAATCTGTAAACAGGTGGCTGTGAAGGGTCCGTTCGTTTTAAGACAGGTAAAACAGGACTATTGCAAACGTTGCCTCATGTCTCTTCAATTACACCCTTTTTAATCAAATCGCTGACAATTGCTAACAACGCTTTCTGACCTTCATTGGAGATCTTGTACTGGGGAATACGTGGCAATCTGACATTGGCTTTTAAAGTGACCACGTATGGCGGTATTTCCAAAAGACCCACATCATTGGGACCAGTAGCCCAAAGGACATCCGGAAGGGATGACAATTCAGGTGGCATTGCATTCTTAGACAAATACATCGGGGAGATCACTTCCTTACCTAATGTAAGTTGTACTCCTGAGGGAGAACAATATAGCGTTGCATGCAATCTTTTTAACAAATCTAACCCTAACAGATTTTCACCACAACCTGTCGTTAGGATGAGGGGTGCTTTTAGCTCGCAAGGTCCAACAGAAAGTGGCATAGGACTAGAAATCGGGTTCCTAACTGGGGCGCCAGAAAAACCTACTGAAACATTCATTTCGCCAGACAAAGGCGCGCCAGGTAGTTTTGAATGCATAATAGAACTCTTTGCAGCACCAGTGTCCAGCAGAAAGGGCTCTGTTACACCCGCTGCAGTCACTTTAACATATGGTCCGCTCTGATCCACTGGTACTGAAACAACTCCCTCTCTCTGTCTATGGCTGTCCTAGTAATCATTACCTTCCACATTGTCGTCTTCTGCATAATAATCATTATTATAGTACTGAGCTGTATTACCAGTAGCATTGGCTTGCTGATCAAAGCTATTTATGGTATTTTGAGGCGGAAGAGGACGCGCATTCTGGGGAACATTTCCACGCCCTCTACCTCTAGGAGCCTGCTGACCACCTCTACCTCTTGCACCATACGCATTACTAGTACGCTGCATTAATTTAGGACAACTATACTTGAAATGACCTTCCTCTCTGCAATATGAACATTGATTGGGACCTACAGGGATACGTGGTTGATAATACCCATTCATTTGCTGGTTATTCTGAAACTGTTGGGGCTGCTGATGCATACCTTGCGTTTGCCTATAATTATTCTGTCCTCCACGTGGCGGATAAGCCTGCTGTAAAAGGACCTTCGTTTTCAGTTCTTTCGTTTTCTTATCTGTTCTATCCTTTTCGTCTTTATCTCTATTTTCATAATACTGTGCAGTGGCCAGTATTTGTGCCGAAGAGGAAACAGCCCAAGAACTTTCTGAGTCTTTTAATTTCTTACACAACTCGGGAAGTAGATTCTGCACAAATTTATCAACAAATAACCGTTGGCCACCTTCACTACTCATGTCTTGACCACTGTGGTCGATAAACGTTTCTTCAAACCTTGTAAAGAAATCGGACACTGTCTCATCTTTCTTCTGCTTACATGCAGATAGTTTATCCCAATTCACGCGCATCGCGGGCATTAAAGTTATCATGTAGGTAATAATTCTACCAGGGAGGTCTGCTACTAAAGGGTCAGGCTTCGCGCCACCAACTTGGCCAGCGTCTGCAGCAATGATATTAGCCCATGTGCCCCCTAGTTCTGCAGCATGATCCGTATTACGGATGGATCCCCATAAAGGCTGTGGAACCACATTCCCGAACAACATATCTATGTCAGCCAGATTCATGACACACGATTCTGCATTTTGTGATAACTCCTTATAATATCCTGCAGGGTTTTTACGGGGGTCAGGCAATGTCTGCTTAAGCGCTAACACCTCAGAACGCTTCCATGGGACATGTACCCAAACACGCTGAAAATGTGCTGGAGCAGCAACAATACCTCGAGCGGCATCAGCCGCAACGGCTTCCTTCCATACCGGAGGGACTTCTCTCATAGGGTATTGTCTCACTTTTCCCTTTTTCCCCACAGGGAATTCCTGTTCAAACAATGATTGTTGACAATCGCCATTCCTGAAGGACAGTAAAGTCGCAACTGCTCTATCTACATCGGGACCCACAATTGTACCTTTTTCGAAATCAAACCGCATTCGACATAACTCCTGCGGGTTTGGGTTTGAACCATGATCCTCCAATTCCTCACAGAGGAATTCACACATTTTGTCAAAGACATACCTCTGTTTTGGGGCATCCCATTGGTGGAAAACGTTAACAACTGATTCAACATTATAGAGTGAAGGGAAACCAATCCACCTACGCACCAGATGATCCAGTACGTCTTTCTCTTCAGGATTAGGCAGCTGACTACGCAACTGCTTACGTTGTAAACCAGGAGTCACACTAGATGACCCAAAGAGAGGCGACATTAAACTAGTAACTACATTAGCTAGACGTTGTCGTGCTGAAGGAGAAGTTGAGGCGAAAACGGGGGGATAGACAGAAGGAAGAAAAGCGGATTCAGATACAGGTACCGGGGTAGTGCAAGAAAGAGCGCCAGGGGAGGCAGCTGATGTGCTAGGCAAAGTCGCTGGAAGCGCGGGGGCAATAGGTAACACAACTGGCGGCCCTTGAGAGGGCTGCACTGCAGGAATAGGAGCCAGCTGAGGAGGAGCTGGCGGCTGTGGGAAGGCTTGCGGCATATTTACTGGAGGCTGCACATTTACGAGCTGTGGAGGCGCTGTGGCATTTTGCGCATACGGGGTGGCGAACTTAGCAAATGGGACATTAGGGAATCTTTCTCTTTCTCTTCTGTTTCATCTTGCACAAGGGGTGACAAAACAGGGTAACATTTATCGATCCCTAGTTTGCGCTGTCTATGTAACTGTTCATTCATTTGTTCCTCCTCATTATCTTTAAATTGCACAGCTGCTTGCATCACAGACATACCTCTTTCTCTCTTATTCCTTTTCGCTAGCTTAATTTCCTTCTGTTTAGCTTCCTTTCGCCATAGGCGGAAATAATCAAACATCGCCGGCCGGGCTTTCTTTTTAAACAATTTAACTTCCAAATTATCTAAGATATCTGTATCGAAACTACCATTTTGGGGCCATTTTAAAACACCGTCCTTTCTGGTGTATCGGATCCATACTTCATTATATGCAATGGGGCCCACGCCATGTTTTACATGAAGCTCATAAGTTGGAGTTCCAATTGGAGGAACCGGACACGAATCCTCTAATTGGGAATCCCTTCTACAAACCAAACAAAACAATCTTCCAAATACACTAGAACCAGGCATCTTCACTCACTAGTCTAGTTTCAAACTTCAAAGGATTATCGATTACGATAGTCTCGTGAATACACGAGTCCTCTGGCTTTGGCGCTTGCAAGCTCCAAATCAAAATGATCCCGAAGGATACCAAAAATCCCGAAGGATATCAAACAAACTGGGAGACGCTCCACTTATACTTAACTGAATATCGATGATCGATGGCGTCACCAGAAGACTCTCTCGATTGTTTCGCTCTACCAAAATCGTCAAGGGTCCAAAACAGGGCGATTAATCAGGGCAGCAGTCCTTCGTAGCCGTCGGGACGCGGAGAACCTCGCAGAAAAGACTTTCGGACCACGTCGACATGCAGGGGTCGATGAAGTGGCGGCCTTCCTCCAGAATTTCCACACGGAGCTCCTCACGAACCTCTGGCTTGGACTGGTACCGCTGAAATCGCCCCAAGTTGGGCGCCAACTGAAGTACTGGGAATTTAAAGCCCAGCGGTGCAGGGGAACACACCCTAAGACTTCGGGTTCTTCCTGTTTCAGACCTACAGAAACAGTCTTCTTGGTGAAGTCAAAGATCAGTTTATTGGCTGCAGACCAATTACAGGTATCCGAGAAGTACAACACAATGTATGTTCTCAGGAGACTGCTTAAAATCACAGAAACTGGCTTCTCCTTAAATACAAAATATCATGCTTCAGGCACACATTCCTTGTTTTACGATATGGTCATCTACATGTATCCATTACAAACGAAAAGGCAGAGTCATGATGACCATCCCACATTCCAGTTAAGCCAGCCCACAATTATTTACCCAGCGAGGCTCAGATCCCACATCAGATATCAACAAGGCCCCAATAAACACGGGCATCTCCTGCTTAGAAAACAAGCCATAAAGCAGGAAGAGTCAGGTGTGAAAGAGATTAGCCGGAGGCTTGTGTTCATGAAGAGGCTTTATGGTGTGTCAAACCCTGATGCTAATCACAGGTGGCCGTAGGACGGGGGAGCTCGTGAGACCGGACTGACCTGGGGCAGCAGAGCCAAGCTGCACAGGTCACAGAGAAGTCAAACCGAAAGCACATGTGTTCTGAAGGCCCGTATTTGTTCGTAATGTGTAGCCTATGTGAGGGCAACCATAAGATGGCCACCGCTCTAAGATGGAACCCACGAAGTTAATGTAAAATCGTATATAAAGTGCGTTTATCAATGAAATGTTATGCAAAGCACTTGTACATACCGCATTGGCCATTCGCGGTTCGCTAATACTGGGATTAGCAGGGGTAGGGCCCTGTCTCCTACGCGGTCCCAAATTTTAAAGTACCACAACCCCAAGGTGCCAGCCACCGGGTGCAGGGATCCACAGAGGGCCACCATAGGTGCCCCCAGGCTGCCATTCTGCAGCCTCGCACCCATGGGGGGCCCTGCTGGGGGCCCCCAAATATAGTTTCCGACTGCCTTTTCGTGCCAGAAAAACAGGCACGAAAAGGCAGTGAAAAACTGTCATCGTATTCCCTCGGTTGCAAAGAGGTGGCCGGGGGAGTACTGGGAGATTTCCGGACGGCGGCCGGGCTCTCCGAGGCTGTCGTCTGCAATCTGGAAATCCGTGTTGGATTCCTTTCTGACCGAACCCATCGGAATGGCTCGGTCGGAAAGGAATCCGGCCGACGCGATCCGAATCGGTGGGAAGGGCTCCGACCGATGGTCGGAGCCCTTCGGACCGGAATCGGAAAGCGGCCCCTCAGTTGAAGTTTTTTTAAAGTTCTTTATGTAAGACGAATCCCTGTTAAAATAGCAGTTTTAGAGTTTCCTGCTGCACCTATAACATGAGAGCATGGTCCTAATCATACAATGTAGGTGCTTTTATGAAAGAAAAATCATTTTAGAAGTGTCTGCAGTCCTGTACAAGTAATGTAAAGTTTATGAGTAAAAGTGTAGAACATTTCCTTTTTTCCTGAGGTTCTTCAGATGAATAATATAGGAATACACAAATGTAAGGATTTAGAGTATGTTTGTATTGTTTTTCTCTTTTCCTCAGAATTTAGTAAATGAACACAGACTTCCTTAGCTGCTTCAAATAGTGTAATAGGTCCAGGGTTTTTACTCTCAGATAGATGAAGTGGTTCTTGGGTGCCTTGCTAATATATGGGGCGCCTCAAGATTAGAAGGTATTCTGAGACTATCCTCTCTGTTGATAGATTATTTCTGTGCCTTGTCTAAAGACCTTTTGTTCTGTCCACCAATAGATATTTGCTGCCTTACAACCATTGCCAGAGGGGCCCGGACATCAGATCCAGCCTGAGGAGTCAGCGCCAGTCCAGCTTGAAGCCAAGGTGAAGGGAACCAGCACAGGCATTGCTGGCAACTAGGACCTCAGTGAAGGTAGAAGGCCGTAAGCACTGGGATGTGAAGTTTGTACCCCTGCCGCTGTCTTGGGTAAAAGACGGGGTCACAAATCAGAAAGGAGAAGTTGTAGATCAAGTTTTTGATGCCCAGCTGAGAGAGTCACAGACTGACCAGAATGACAAGGAGGCTTTTGCTTGAGGTGACCTCTTTTGAAACAAGGGTTGCTTCAGGTACTTCAGCATCACACCCCTGAATCCTGCCTGTGAAATAAATGATAATGTACACCTGGTTCTGTTTGTAATAATAGTCATTACTCTCTCCTGCTATCTATATGTTAATTATAACCCAATGCTCTGTTCCCCTTGTGCTTCTGTCTGCACCTTATATATGCCCGCTTAACAATATTTAGAATGAGAAATGCCCACCTAGCAATGGATTAGGATATTGATGAATTTATGAGAATAAATGTGCAAAATATTTTCTATGTTCCTTCTATATCATAGAAATGTCTTTAGCTCATGCTAAAAGGACCATCTGTTAAAGATTGCAGGAATTGCTATTAGCATGATGTTGGACTTGGCCCTTTTTGCAGGCTCATCCCTGAACTTTTTCCCTTCCTTCCCTTTTCTTCATATCAGACACCCCTATGGTAGGCCCAAGGGCAGGGTGCATTGTAAGGATAAGGTAGGACATGCCCTGGTGTGTGTGGCATGTTCTAATAGTGAATTACAGCCGTTTTTCACTATTGCAAGGCTACCTGTTCTCCATAGGCCAGAATGGGAAGTTTGGTTATTACATCTTATAATCCTAACTGACTCAGAGAACATGGTAGAAATTCGAATTTAGTATGTCTGAACTCAGGATGATAAAATACAACTTTTAGTGAAGTTGGTTTTAACATTCAGTGTTTGAAAATGCCACTTTTAGAAAGTAACTGTGGGAAAAACAGCTGTGATGCACTCAAAGGAATCAAATTACAAACAGTATACAAAACTCCGAATAGTAAGTTAACTGATACTTATCATGTGTGCACCAGGTTTCGTGGCTCTGCGGGCCACTGAATACAACAAGTAAAAATGAATACCCAGATATGTGTCTGGGAGTACCCAATGCACTACAAAAACACTATCCAGTGTGAATCTATCACATTCATGAACATTAAGTAACCGTACACTTCAAATGAAACACATTTAACTGTTGTGAATCCAATAAATATTCGCTGAATCAAACAGAGTCCAATCGAAGTCACGTGTTGATTACACAACAATTCTTCTTTATTGTTGAAGAATACCAGTGTTCAAAGTTGCTGTAGCAAAAAACAGCTTTTGCAAATGATAATCAAAACAACCGTCTCAATGTATAAGTCTCCCAATGCATTTCGGGCTATTTAAGCAAAGCCCTTCGTCAGGGGAATCTGTGAAACATAAACAATAACGGTCTGTATACTTATCATTACAACATACGTATATACATTATGGCTCATAAGAGGACAGGAATAACTGAATGACCGGAGTTCACAATAATGATGGAAAAAAACAGGAAGTGAAAAAAAAGGAAAAGAGAGAGTGAAAAATAAATGAAAAACTGTTATCAAAAGCAGTTATCAAAAGCACCCGAAGTGTTGGTGAAAGAGCAACTGTCACCCAAAGCTATGGCTGATAATACTCGGAAAGTCTAAAAAGACTACGCCAAAAACTAGATGTCATACCTATGAGCGGTCAGAATATCAGTATCAGGCTGAACTGTGTATCAGACGAACGTCTTACGGGTTGTAAAACCTAAACAATGGATGCTGTCTCCTAGTTATAGGGACGCCTTGCACCAGTCCAATTCGACTCTTATTGATGATAGGTTTAAGACAACCTTTAAAGAAAGCTATCCTAGTGGTAGCTGTGGAGAGCAGCCTTCAGGCTAAGTCTTGAAGGAGTGTTAACCCCTTCAGTGCCACGCCCTTTCCCCCTCCTGTGCCGGGCGTTGCACTAGTGGGTGGGGCTCATGACGAGGTAGTCTCGTCATGGGCACAGCGCAACCGTGCTCCATGACGAGACTATCTCGTCATGGGCACTGAAGAGGTTAAGCTTATTGTTTTACCATAATAACCTCTTGAATAACCAAATGAAAGAGTAGCCCACACAGGTATATATATAAAATATATGTATTTATTCTAGACAGAATCCCACAGTCTCTTTATGAGGCTAGTGGCAAAGTTACAATTCAAACAAGCATTTATAAACACAATAAATAGCACAGGAATCACTGGGCCCCAGGGGGGGACCAAACCATATATCAAAAAAGTGGTATAGGAACCATGACAATTCTACAGACAATGCCTAGGGCATTTAGGATCGCTGGCCCCTTAAGAATCCACCGTAGGTTATGAGGAAGGGGACCCACGGGAGGCGCGTGCAGTGGAAATAGCTGCTATCGGGATCTCTATTATAGTCTATGGAGAATGTCGCGGTTGAAATTACACAGATTAAAGTCACTTCTAGCAGGAGTACAAAGTTAAAACTTTAGACTTAAGCTTTTGAGGAGCCAACTACCACGAGAGTACCGAGGTACCACTGTTACCTGCCCCAGGGAAGCCGGGTGCATAGGTAGTTTCTGCTGTCGGGTCGCGGGCTGATTTTCTATAGGAAAATGTTCAAAAGTGCTGCTAGCCAAAAGCGTTGATGATGCCGTGAAGATCAAAGATGTGAAGATTGTAGAGAAGAACCTGAAAGCAGAGGGGACAGAGTCTGGGTCACGGCAAAGTGACCAGGAGGCTCAAAGCAAAGAGCCCTTCGATGTCGGGTGCTTCAGGTGCGAAGTGGTGTAGCTTGGATCTGCAGCCACGGGCTCCGGGAGGCTTCAAGGAAGGCCAGCTTCTGGAGGGCGACTGTCCCACGTTGGATGAGAGTTGCTGCGATGTTAGTGTCCGGATTGGATCCACTAAGCCTTGGCAACCGCAACCCACGAAAGATAAACAAATCTGCTACAGTGCCGACCCACGAAGTCTGGGAGAGGTCTCCTTTGGGGAGACTGTAGAGCATGCCTGGAGCAACCAGGGGAACTCTAGATTGTAGAAATAGACCTCCGCTAGGGCCCACAAGTCGAGAGACAAGGGACCGCGGGATGCGGCAATTTGGAGTGCGTAAAAGGGCACCCACGGGCCACCGGAGGGGGCTAGGGTGCTGGTCTTTGGCACAATTGCTGTAGAGTGGTTGGCTCAAACGGGCCAAAGCACAACTTCCCCGCTGGTCAGGGTTGTGTGCTACGCAAGAGGTGGCCGGTGTCCTGGGGTATTGGGGATCTCGGCACCCACGCGGTCCACGGTGCCCAAGCTCGTTGATCACACTCACTGGCCTCTGGGATGCGCTGGAAACCCACCTCAAGGGTGCTGGAAGTCGTCGAAGTCTGTAGGAGCAGCGAGGTTCCAACCGGGTCACTTGCAGTGTTTCAGGTGCCTGCCAAGCAGGGGGGATAACTCCTTTATCCCAAGGGAGATTTCTTCCGTCAGCTGGGCAGCAGTAAATCGAAGGTCAAGACTGTAAAGTTCAAGATTAATCTGAGGCTCTGGGGCCACGTTATTCACATTTATCCCCAAGATTAGGGGAGTGTCCAGAGTAGTGTCCATGAGTGGTGAGGCGGGAAAGGGTGGCTACACCCTCTCCCCTTTGTGTGTTTCCCACCTGGGCGAGGGGCAGGATGCCCCTGAACCGGTTCCAAGCGGTGTATGCAGAATGAGGGCTCTTCAGCTGCCTACGTGCAACTCTGAAAGGACATTTGGTGCACCCACCCTGTTCCAATCCACATTATCCTGTCTGGGGAGATGCTAGCACCTCCCTGCCACAGGAGCCCTATTGTCCAGCTGGCGAGGCTGGGATTTTCCCCAGCAACAGCCAGCCAGAGTCGTGTGGGTGGCGGGTAGTAGCCATTATGTACTACATGTGCACTTTTAAATTGGTGTCTCAATTCTGCCGCTTTTCCCATATCGCCCCTCTAGCAGGGGGGAAACGTACCCTCATGCCCATGGCTGGACTGGGGGTATGATTCCTACTTGTTTGACACCAAACACGATATGGTTCTGTGTAGCCATTCTCAAGTTATCACGCTATCGCGATAGACTTATAATGTGGTTAAGAGTATATGGTATGGCTACACTACAAACAACCCAGCAATGATTTTACGAGGGTTGCAGAGAGGCCCTACTCAGGTAGGGGTCCCCCCTTACACATATCTCAGCACCCTGCCCTGTAGGATTAGCAAGGCCTGCTATAGGGGTGACCTATGAGAGTACATGTGTTGTAATGGGGTGGGATATAGGGTACCTATATCCCTGTAAGGGGTGCTAGCACCACCTTACCCAGACTACAGTAGTGGTCTGGTGGTGTCAGTTTGTATGGCTGTCCCAGGGTGGCACAATAAGTGCTGCAGCCCTGGTAGGCCTACTGTGGGACCCATGCCCTGGGTACCTAGGGTACCATCTACAAGGGACTGTCAGGGCACCCTCAGCATCCAATTGGTTAGTACCTATGGTACTCACATCGTTTAACAGAGGAAGCAGATAGGCTGGGGTCCTGGATAGCAGGGCCACAGCCTGGCTAAAGTCATAAAAATATCAGCAAAAAGTTGTGGGCAACTATGCAGTCGATGCCACTCTCCTACATAACCCCCCCCCCCCCCCCCAAACGCAGGGACATTAAACTAACCTTGACCAGTTGAGTCTTCATGTTCTAAGTGGAAATATCTGGAGAGGCCATCTGCATTGGCATGGTTGCTCCCAGGTCTATGTTCCACTGTATAGTCCATCCCCTGTAGGGAAATGGACCACCTGAGTAGTTTGGGGTTTTCACCCTTCATCTGTTTTAGCCATAGGAGGGGCTTATGGTCTGTTTGAACAATGAAGTGAGTGCCAAACAAGTATGGCCTCAGCTTCTTCAAGGCCCAGACCACAGCAAAGGCGTCCCTCTCTATAGCTGACCAACGTTTCTCTCTGGGGGTCAACCTTCTGCTAATAAAAGCTACTGGTTGATCCTGGCCCTCCTCATTCAGTTGTGATAACACAGCACCTACCCCCACCTCTGAAGCATCAGTTTGAACTATGAATTCTTTGGAGTAGTTGGGGCTTTGGAGCACTGGAGCAGAGCACATTGCCTGTTTTAGGTCATCAAAAGCTTTCTGACAGCTGACAGTCCACTGAACCTTTTTGGGCATCCTCTTAGAGGTGAGGTCATTCAAGGGGGTCACAATGGATCCATATCCCTTTACAAACCTCCTATAGTAACCAGTCAGGCCCAAGAAAGCTCAAACCTGAGTCTGGGTGGTTGGAGCAACCCAGTCCATGATGGTCTAGATTTTGCTCTGAAGTGGTTGAACCTGGCCTCCACCTACAAGGTGACCCAGGTACACAACCTGACTCTGCCCTATCTGGCACTTAGTAGCCTTGATAGTGAGCCCAGCCTTTTGCAGGGCTTCCAAAACTTTCCTCAGGTGGATCAGGTGATCTTCCCAGGTGGAGCTAAAGACAGCAATATCATCCAGATATGCTGCACTAAAGTCTTCCAGACCTGAGAGGACTTGGTTCACAAACCTTTGAAAAGTGGCAGGTGCATTTTTCAAACCAAAGGGCATCACAATAAATTGAAAATGGCCACCAGGGGTAGAAAATGCAGTTTTGGCGTATGCAGACTCAGCTAACTTTATCTGCCAGGAGCCAGCTGTCAGATCAAATGTGCTCCGATATTTGGCTGAGGCCAATCTATCTATGAGCTCATCTGCTCTGGGAATTGGGTGAGCATCAGTCTTGGTGACTGCATTGAGTCCCCTGTAGTCGACACAGAACCTCATCTCTCTCTTACCATCCTGGGTGTGAGGTTTTGGTACTAGGACTACTGGGCTAGCCCAAGGGCTATCTGAGGGCTCAATCACTCCCAACTCCAACATCTTTTGGACTTCTGTCCTTACGCAGTCCCTGACATGGTCAGGTTGCCTGTAGATTTTATTCTTGACAGGCAGACTGTCCCCAGTTTCCACTTCGTGAGTGCACCAGGTGGTCTGACTTGGAGTCAGAGAAAACATATGTCTGTAAGTCTGAAGAACCTGTCTACAGTCTGCTTGCTGCTGGTCAGTGAGGCTGCCTGCCAAGGCTACTCCATCAACTGACCCATCGTCAGGGTTCTGAGAGAGCAGGTCTGGGAGAGGGTCACTCTCTTCCTCCTGTCCCTCATCTGTTGCCATGAGCAAGCCCATGTCAGCCCTGTCCTCATATGCTTTCAACCTATTGACATGAAGTACCCTGTGGGGACTTCTGGGAGTGCCAAGGTCTACCAGGTAGGTAACCTCTCCCTTTTTCTCCAAAATGGTATGGGGTCCACTCCACTTATCTTGGAGAGCTGCTGGGGCCACTGGCTCCAACACCCATACCTTCTGCCCTGGCTGGTACACCACCAGGACAGCCTTTTGGTCATGCCAGGCTTTCTGTAATTCCTGACTTGCCTCCAGGTTTTTAGTTGCCTTCTTCATGTACTCAGCCATCCTGGAGCGGAGACCAAGTACATAGTCCACTATGTCCTGTTAAGGGGGTTTGAGAGGTTGCTCCCATCCCTCCTTCACTAGACAGAGTGGCCCTCTAACAGGATGGCCAAACAAAAGTTCAAAGGGGCTATAACCAACCCCCTTTTGTGGCACCTCTCTGTATGCAAAGAGAAGGCAGGGCAGAAGAACATCCCATTTTCGCCTAAGATTTTCTGGGAGCCCTTTGATCATACCCTTTAAGGTCTTGTTGAATCTCTCAACAAGGCCATTGCATTGAGGATGGTAAGGGGTGGTGAACTTGTAGTTAACCCCACACTCCTTCCACATTGCCTTGAGGTAACTACTCATAAAGTTTGTACCTCTGTCAGACAATACCTCCTTAGGAAACCCCACCCTGGAAAAGACTCCCAGGAGGGCCCTTGCCACCACAGGTGCTGTGATGGTCCTAAGGGGAATAGCTTCTGGGTATCTAGTGGCATGATCCACTACCACTAGAATGAACCTGTGCCCAGATGCTGTTGGTGGGTCCAACAATGTCAATCCCCACCCGCTCAAAAGGCACCCCCACCACAGGCAATGGTATCAGGGGGGCCTTTGTGGATTTACCTGCCTTGCCACTGGCTTGGCAGGTAATGCAAGAGCTGCAAAAGCTCTTACAGTCTTCACTCATCTGGGGCCAGTGAAAGTGAGGGACAATTCTGTCCCAAGTCTTGTTTTGGCCCAGGTGTCCTGCTAAGGGAATATCATGGGCCAGTGTGAGCAGGAAGCCCCTAAACTTCTGAGGTATGACCAACCTCCTGGTTGCACCAGGCTTGGGGTCTCGACCCTCAGAGGAAAGGAGCCCTTCATCCCAATAAATCTTATGGGTCCCACTGGCATTCCCTGCAGCCTCAGCAGCAGCTTGCTGTCTGAGGGGTTCAAGAGTGGGGCAGCTCTGCTGCTCCAGGCACAAGTCTGCCCTAGAAGGTCCCCCTGCCCCCAAGAACTCAACCTGATCAGGTTCCAGTTCCTCTGGGGCAGTTTGTTCTTCAGGAGCTAGATCCTCGTCTGCTAAAAGAGTCTCTACAGACTGATCCTGGGGGGACGGCTCTGCCTTACCCCTGCTACTCCTCCTCTTGGAAGGTCCTTGGTCCATTTTTCCAGGATCCAAGGCCTGTTCAGTTCCTGTCAGCTTGGCTTTTGACCTGGTCAGGGCAAACACTTCTGCTGGTATAGCCAACATTGCTGCATGGGTACTTAGCTCCACCTCAGCCCATGCTGAGGTCTCCAAATCATTCCCTAGTAAACATTCAACAGGTAGGTCTGCACTCACCACAACTTTCTTGAGGCCAGTTACCCCTCCCCAGGAGAAGTTCACAACTGCTAGAGCATGGTTAGTACTAACGTTGCTTGCATTGGTCACTTGGTAAATTTCCCCAAGTATGATCTGGTTAGGGTCCACAAGCTAGTGACTCCCTTCCATTAATTTTTGGCTGTTGTCTGTATTTGCCCAGACCACTGGGGCTCACAAACAGGGACAGGTCCCCATCACAAACTAGAACAGCCTGAGTAGGAGTTCTGACTAGGCCAGAGTCCTCTCCAGATCCCAGGGTCAACCCTACTATACCCTTGTTCTGTGTACCACCACCTATAGCTGGACTAGGGGGAACAGGTGCCTTAGGGGCAGGTGTGGTACTATTGGAGTCTTTGGCCTTATTACAATCTGAAGTCCAATGGGTTTTCTGCTTACAGAACTTACACCATGGCTTCCTTGGTTGTTTAGCTTTAGTAGCTTGGGTATTCTCAGATGCAGATTTTTGGGGGTCTGTTGAAGACTGCTGGTCTTTTCCCTTTTCCCCACCCTTCTCAGAGTTCTTGGCATCTTCCTTTTTAGTTGCACCCCCCAAGGGCTGGACCTTCTGCTTAATCCTGGTTCTGACCCATTTGTCCTCCTTCTTTCCCAATTCTTGGGGAGAGGTCAGATCAGAGTCCACCAGGTGCTGATGTAAGAGCTGGTTCTGACAATTATTAAGAATCTGCTCCCTCATTATGAGATTATACAATCCTTGATAATCATTCACTTTGCTGCCAGTTAACTAGCCTTCCAGTGCCTTGGTAGCACAATCAACAAAATCTACCCAGTCTTGATTCTGTGCTTTTTGGGTATCTCTGAACTTAAGTCTGTATTGATCAGTGGTTAAGCCAAACCCATCTATTAAAGCATCTCTCAAGATATAGTAATCATCCGCATCCTCTTCTCTTACAGAGAGGAGCTTGTCTCTACCTTTGTCTGCAAAGGAGAGCCACAGGATTGCTGCCCACTGCTCTACTGGGACCCTTTGTACTTTACAGGCCCTCTCAAGAGCAGAGATCCATTTATGGATGTCATCCCCTGTATGATAGTGGGGCACAATCTTGTGGAGGTTCCTATTGTCAGGGACTTTCTCTCTAACTCTAGGGGTTTCATTACTGCCACCAGGGGTCTCTAGACCCCACTTTCTTGAAGCTTTCTGAAGCTCCAGGGACTCCCTGTCTAATGCTAACTGTTCTCTCCTGAGCTGTAGCTTTGCCTGCTCAAACTGGATCAGTCTGCATTTCCTCTCTTGGGAGGATTCTCTCCTCTGAGGAGAGGCAGAGGTCCTTTTGGATCTCCTAGAATGGTTGGACCCCACTGAGGGGGATCTGTTCCTTCTACTTGGATCCACCACTCTCCCTTTAGGGATGGAGGGAGTGCCTTTTGGGCCATCACCTCCATGTTGTGAGTGGTCTGGTTCTTCCAGGTCAGGATCATCATCCTCTTCCTGGTCCTCATCAGAGTCCTCCCTAGGAGGGTCCTCTTCTGAGTGGTGCCCACCCAACCTATCTACGCCATCAGACCCTAAAGTCTGCTTAAAGTCTGCTATGAGCAGGATCTCCCTGAGGCGTTGAGTATTGGCACCTTTGTTTGTCTTAAGTTTCCTAGAGGTGCACATCTCCCTAAGATCACCAAAGGAGAGATGATCATATTTGTCGACTGGAACCCTTTGGGGTCCTTCCAGAGCCTTATGGGCACCTGAACCTAAAGACATTTCTAGTGTAGTGATAGTGGTGTATCTACCTACTCTAGGTGTGGCCTACTAAACCCTTTCTTGAGTTGTAGTCAAGGTGTGCTAAACCCTCTACACACAACTCCTAAGTTCAGTAGAACTTATTGTATTCTAAGCTTGAATTTATATGTACCTTTGGTACCAAGTGGCTTTCACTTTAGAAATTCAATTTGTTATCTGGTAAAACAATGGCAAGCTTGAATCCCAACGCTGCCACCAATGTGAGAAGTTGGCCTGGCATATGCTGTCTCCTAGTTATAGGGACACCTTGCACCAGTCCAATTCGACTCTTATTGATGGTAGGTTTAAGACAACCTTTAAAGAAAGCTATCCTAGTGGTAGCTGTGGAGAGCAGCCTTCAGGCTAAGTCTTGAAGGAGTGTTAAGCTTATTGTTTTACCATAATAACCTCTTGAATAACCAAATGAAAGAGTAGCCCACACAGGTATATATATATAAAATATATGTATTTATTCCAGACAGAATCCCACAGTCTCTTTATGAGGCTAGTGGCAAAGTTACAATTCAAACAAGCATTTATAAACACAATAAATAGCACAGGAATCACTGGGCCCCAGGGGGGGACCAAACCATATATCAAAAAAGTGGTATAAGAACCACGACAATTCTACAGACAATGCCTAGGGCATTTAGGATCGCTGGCCCCTTAAGAATCCACCCCAGGTTATGAGGAAGGGGACCCACGGGAGGCGCGTGCAGTGGAAATAGCTGCTATCGGGATCTCTATTATAGTCTATGGAGAATGTCGCGGTTCAAATTACACAGATTAAAGTCACTTCTAGCAGGAGTACAAAGTTAAAACTTTAGACTTAAGCTTTTGAGGAGCCCACTACCACGAGAGTACCGAGGTACCACTGTTACCTGTCCCAGGGAAGCCGGGTGCATAGGTCGTTTCTGCTGTCGGTTCGCGGGCTGATTTTCTATAGGAAAATGTTCAAAAGTGCTGCTAGCCAAAAGCGTTGATGATGCCGTGAAGATCAAGGATGTGAAGACTGTAGAGAAGAACCTGAAAGCAGAGGGGACAGAGTCTGGGTCACGGCAAAGTGACCAGGAGGCTCAAAGCAAAGAGCCCTTCGATGTCGGGTGCTTCAGGTGCAAAGTGGTGTAGCTTGGATCTGCAGCCACGGGCTCCGGGAGGCATCAAGGAAGGCCAGCTTCTGAAGGGCGACTGTCCCACGTCGGATGAGGGTCGCTGCGGTGTTAGTGTCCGGATTGGATCCACTAAGCCTTGGCAACCGCAACCCTCGAAAGATAAACAAATCTGCTACAGTGCAGACCCACGAGGTCTGGGAGAAGTCTCCTTTGGGGAGACTGTAGAGCAGGCCTGGCGCAACCAGGGGAACTCTTTATTGTAGAAATAGACCTCCGCTAGGGCCCACATGTCGAGAGACAAGGGACCGCAGGAGGCGGCAATTTGGAGTGCGTAAAAGGGCACCCACGTGCCACCGGAGGGGGCTAGGGCACTGGTCTTTGGCACAATTGCTGTAGAGTGGTTGGCTAAAAACGGGCCAAAGCACAACTTGCCCACTGGTCAGGGTCGTGTGCTACGCAAGAGGTGGCTGGTGTCCTGGGGTATTGGGGATCTTGGCACCCACGTGGTCCACGGTGCCCAAACTCGTTGAGCACATTCACTGGCCTCTGGGATGCGCTGGAAACCCACCTCAAGGGTGCTGGAAGTCGTCAAAGTCCGTAGGAGCAGCGAGGTTCCAACCGGGTCACTTGCAGTGTTTCAGGTGCCTGCCAAGCAGGGGGATAACTCCTTTATCCCAAGGGAGATTTCTTCCGTCAGCTGGGCAGCAGCAAGTCGAAGGTCAAGACTGTAAAGTTCAAGATTAATCTGAGGCTCTGGGGCCACGTTATTCACCTTTATCCCCAAGATTAGGGGAGTGTCCAGAGTAGTGTCCACCAATGGGTGGTGAGGTGGGAAAGGGTGGCTACACCCTCTCCCCTTTTGGTGTTTCCCACCTGGGCGAGGGGCAGGATGCCCCTGAACCGGTTCCAAGCGGTGTATGCAGAATGAGGGCTCTGCAGCTGCCTACGTGCAACTCTGAAAGGATATTTGGTGCACCCACCCTGTTCTAATCCACATTATCCTGTCTGGGGAGATGCTAGCACCTCCCTGCCACAGGAGCCCTATTGTCCAGCTGGCGAGGCTGGGATTTTCCCCAGCAACAGCCAGCCAGAGTCGTGTGGGTGGCGGGTAGTAGCCATTTTGTACTACATGTGCACTTTTAAATTGGTGTCTCAATTCTGCCGCTTTTCCCATATCGCCCCTCTAGCAGGGGGGAATCGTACCCTCCTGCCCATGGCTGGACTGGGGGTATGATTCCTACATGTTTGACACCAAACACGATATGGTTCTGTGTAGCCATTCTCAAGTTATCACGCTATCGCGATAGACTTCTAATGCGGTTAAGAGTATATGGTATGGCTACACTACAAACAACCCAGCAATAATTTTATGAGGGTTGCAGAGAGGCCCTACTCAGGTAGGGGTCCCCCCTCACACATATCTCAGCACCCTGCCCTGTAGGATTAGCAAGGCCTGCTATAGGGGTGACCTATGAGAGTACATGTGTTGTAATGGGGTGGGATATAGGGTACCTATATCCCTGTAAGGGGTGCTAGCACCACCTTACCCAGACTAAAGTAGTGGTCTGGTGGTGTCAGTTTGTATGGCTGTCCCAGGGTGGCACAATAAGTGCTGCAGCCCTGGTAGGCCTACTGAGGGACCCATGCCCTGGGTACCTAGGGTACCATCTACAAGGGACTGTCAGGGCACCCTCAGCATCCAATTGGTTGGTACCTAGGGTACTCACATCGTTTAACAGAGGAAGCAGATAGGCTGGGGTCCTGGATAGCAGGGCCACAGCCTGGCTAAAGTCATAAAAACAGTCAAAACATCAGCAAAAAGTTGGGGGCAACTATGCAGTCGATGCCACTCTCCTACAGTGGCAGCAATATTGAATTTCCTAGTGCTGAAAGAGTAGTACACACACCCAGAGATGTGGCACCTGACTTAAAGGAGGGGGTTAATTTACACCAGGAGGTTCAAGGATATGAGGTAGCTCCAGTGGTGCGCAGTGTTCTTGAGGTGGATTGGGAAACTGGCACATGGGTTCATAGTCCTAGTGGTGGGAGGGATTCCCGCCTGGTTGAGATCCTGGTGTGTGAGTGCGAAGACCGCCCAGAAGGGTGTGGGTTGAGTGACAGAGACAGTCAGATGCGGTCTTGCCAATCTCAAAAGAGTGGTGTGGAGTACGTGTGCGAGGCACTGGATGGAGAGTTGAAGGATAGTTTGGTTAACCCTGCTAGGGGGCTGTTTAACCCAATTGTGGGAGAGCATATTGTAAGTCCCTGTTTTCCAGAGCTATGCCAACACCTGTTGGAGAGTGAGTTCTCTGACCGCAGGGAGCTCACATTGGAGGCAGACCTTTTGGGGGAGTCCAGAGGGTCTGGAAAGGCATTGGGGAGTGATCCCAAAATGAGTGGTTCCGGTATCTTCAAACCCAGTGTGGTGGAAGTGGCTCAGAGTAGCCCAACTAGGTCCTGTAGTAGTGAGAGGGGTGTAGGGCCTCACGTCCTGTCTTTAAGGGGAAGGAGTGAGAATGGGTTATGTCCCGGAAGTGCCCAACCTCAGTCTCAGAACCTGGATGGTTCTTTAAGGGAACACCAGGTGGGGAGCCTAGTCTGTCCTGAGGGGCTGCCCGTTGTGCGGGATCCCCTAGTGTCTGGTGAACGGGGAGTGTCTGTAAGCAGGCCTCCCTCAGTTCTCGTGTTTGGCAGTACCGCTCCAGTTGGGAGGGTGCAGAAGTCCAGACTGAGGGGTGAGAGGGGGAAAGAGTCCCCAGTGGAAGAACCAGTGGGTCAGGGGCCAGCCAGAAGGGCTGCGTCACCAGTGAATGACCATGGTGACACCACTTCTGTCCTGGGGAATCTTGGCGCACTGTCAGATGGACAGGGGTCGGGAGATCTGCGCCAGGCAGACTGACACACGACACATGAGTTATGTGTCACCCTCCGGGGGGGCATTCGTGCTCCCCGGGAAGTCCTGGTGCGCCAGGCGAGCATACGACCGCATGGGTTGGTCCCAGGGTTGGGAAGCCAGGTTCAGGTGTTGTCTGACCTGGAGGGTGGGACAACTGAAATCAGTGTCCTGACCCATGTTGCTTCTAGGGGTACCACTCCAGTTGGGAGTGTGCAGTTCTCTGGAAGGGGGTGCAGTGGGAGGGAGTTCTCGCCTCTGACCCCATTGCATCCTGAGGGTTTAGACCCTAGTTTGGGAAGCCAGGTTCAGGTGTCGTCTGACCTGGAGGGAGGGACATCTGTAATCAGTGTCCCTACCAGTCTGTCTTCTTGGTGTACCACTCCAGGTGGGAGGGTACAGCTATCTGGAAGGGGGTGCAGAGGGAGGGAGTCCTCGCCTCTGACCCCGGCTCAACTGAAGGGTTTAGACAATAGGTTGAAGGGCCAGGTTCAGGGTGTCCCCCCTGACCTGAACGCCCAGTTGCAGGATAGAACCCCTGAACTGGTGGGCGAATTGCTCAGGACACCTGCCACAGGTGCCCTGGCAATTCTGGAAGGGGGTACCACTCCAAGTGGGAGGGTACAGAGCCCCAAGGAGGAGGACCGGGTGTGGGAGAGGCCACCCCAGTCTTTGGTCCAGCCACCGGGTACAGGCCTGGGGCTCGTGGGTCAGTGCCAGAATGTCATACCTGACCTGACAGGAGGGAGAATGGACAAAGTGTGCCAAGCACCTGGGGCTACTGCCCCCAGCTCCCTGGCGCCACAGAGGTTTAAGAGCCCTGAGAGGCATAAGGCCTGGGTCTCATCCCTGACTACTGTCAGTGGCCACTGTGGCATTTTGCTGTCTGTCTGGTGAGGAGAAGGGTTCTCCATGGATTGGCTTGGTGGGCCCTGAGAGTATGGACAGAGTGATTCCAATAGTTTAGATTGGCGTAGAACTGGAGTCTGCCCCTGCAGTTGCGGGCCAGGTCCTTGTTCTATCGCCCAAAGCAGGGAAGCCCATCAAGGTAGTGATTGGTCTGCCCTGCATTTTGGCTGGAAGGGGGTTGTGTTGGACTTGGCCCTTTTTGCAGGGTCATCCATGAACTTTTTGCCTTCCTCCCATATTTTTTCTGACCTGTTGTTGGCTGTTTTATGACTCTGGGCACTTTACCACTGCTGACAAGTGCTAAAGTGCATATGCTCTCCCTATTGTAAATTATTGTACGAATTAGTGATTCCATGATTGGTTGGTTTGGTTTACCTGTCAGACCCTAGTACAGTGCACCAGGAGTGCCCAGGGCTTGTAATCCAAATACTGCTGGTGGGCTTGCAACACTGGTTGTGCCACCCACAGAATCAGCCTGTAAACATGTGTCTAAGGTCTGCCATTGCAGAGCCTGCGTGCAGTCTGGTACTGTCATGCTGACTGGGCAATTGCACCCACTTGCCAGTCCCTAAACCTTCCCTTTTCTTCATATCAGACACCCCTATGGAAGGCCCAAGGGCAGGGTGCATTGTAAGGATAAGGTAGGAAATGCCCTGGTGTGTGTGGCATGTTGTAATAGTGAATTACAGCCATTTTCGTTTTTCACTATTGCAAGGCTACCTGTTCTCCATAGGCCAAAATGGGCAGTTTGGTTATTACATCTTATAATCCTAACTGACTCAGAGAACATGGTAGAAATTCGAATTTAGCATGACTGAACTAAGGATGATAAAATACAACTTTTAGTGAAGTTGGTTTTAACATTCAGTGTTTGAAAATGCCACTTTTAGAAAGTAACTGTGGGAAAAACAGCTGTGATGCACTCAAAGGAATCAAATTACAAACAGTATACAAAACTCCGAATAGTAAGTTAACTGATACTTATCATGTGTGCACCAGGTTTCGTGGCTCTGCGGGCCACTGAATACAACAAGTAAAAATGAATACCCAGATATGTGTCTGGGAGTACCCAATGCACTACAAAAACACTATCCAGTGTGAATCTATCACATTCATGAACATTAAGTAACCGTACACTTCAAATGAAACACATTTAACTGTTGTGAATCCAATAAATATTCGCTGAATCAAACAGAGTCCAATCGAAGTCACGTGTTGATTGCACAACAATTCTTCTTTATTGTTGAAGAATACCAGTGTTCAAAGTTGCTGTAGCAAAAAACAGCTTTTGCAAATGATAATCAAAACAACCGTCTCAATGTATAAGTCTCCCAATGCATTTCGGGCTATTTAAGCAAAGCCCTTCGTCAGGGGAATCTGTGAAACATAAACAATAACGGTCTGTATACTTATCATTACAACATACGTATATACATTATGGCTCATAAGAGGACAGGAATAACTGAATGACCGGAGTTCACAATAATGATGGAAAAAAACAGGAAGTGAAAAAAAAGGAAAAGAGAGAGTGAAAAATAAATGAAAAACTGTTATCAAAAGCAGTTATCAAAAGCACCCGAAGTGTTGGTGAAAGAGCAACTGTCACCCAAAGCTATGGCTGATAATACTCGGAAAGTCTAAAAAGACTACGCCAAAAACTAGATGTCATACCTATGAGCGGTCAGAATATCAGTATCAGGCTGAACTGTGTATCAGACGAACGTCTTACGGGTTGTAAAACCTAAACAATGGATGCTGTCTCCTAGTTATAGGGACGCCTTGCACCAGTCCAATTCGACTCTTATTGATGATAGGTTTAAGACAACCTTTAAAGAAAGCTATCCTAGTGGTAGCTGTGGAGAGCAGCCTTCAGGCTAAGTCTTGAAGGAGTGTTAACCCCTTCAGTGCCACGCCCTTTCCCCCTCCTGTGCCGGGCGTTGCACTAGTGGGTGGGGCTCATGACGAGGTAGTCTCGTCATGGGCACAGCGCAACCGTGCTCCATGACGAGACTATCTCGTCATGGGCACTGAAGAGGTTAAGCTTATTGTTTTACCATAATAACCTCTTGAATAACCAAATGAAAGAGTAGCCCACACAGGTATATATATAAAATATATGTATTTATTCTAGACAGAATCCCACAGTCTCTTTATGAGGCTAGTGGCAAAGTTACAATTCAAACAAGCATTTATAAACACAATAAATAGCACAGGAATCACTGGGCCCCAGGGGGGGACCAAACCATATATCAAAAAAGTGGTATAGGAACCATGACAATTCTACAGACAATGCCTAGGGCATTTAGGATCGCTGGCCCCTTAAGAATCCACCGTAGGTTATGAGGAAGGGGACCCACGGGAGGCGCGTGCAGTGGAAATAGCTGCTATCGGGATCTCTATTATAGTCTATGGAGAATGTCGCGGTTGAAATTACACAGATTAAAGTCACTTCTAGCAGGAGTACAAAGTTAAAACTTTAGACTTAAGCTTTTGAGGAGCCAACTACCACGAGAGTACCGAGGTACCACTGTTACCTGCCCCAGGGAAGCCGGGTGCATAGGTAGTTTCTGCTGTCGGGTCGCGGGCTGATTTTCTATAGGAAAATGTTCAAAAGTGCTGCTAGCCAAAAGCGTTGATGATGCCGTGAAGATCAAAGATGTGAAGATTGTAGAGAAGAACCTGAAAGCAGAGGGGACAGAGTCTGGGTCACGGCAAAGTGACCAGGAGGCTCAAAGCAAAGAGCCCTTCGATGTCGGGTGCTTCAGGTGCGAAGTGGTGTAGCTTGGATCTGCAGCCACGGGCTCCGGGAGGCTTCAAGGAAGGCCAGCTTCTGGAGGGCGACTGTCCCACGTTGGATGAGAGTTGCTGCGATGTTAGTGTCCGGATTGGATCCACTAAGCCTTGGCAACCGCAACCCACGAAAGATAAACAAATCTGCTACAGTGCCGACCCACGAAGTCTGGGAGAGGTCTCCTTTGGGGAGACTGTAGAGCATGCCTGGAGCAACCAGGGGAACTCTAGATTGTAGAAATAGACCTCCGCTAGGGCCCACAAGTCGAGAGACAAGGGACCGCGGGATGCGGCAATTTGGAGTGCGTAAAAGGGCACCCACGGGCCACCGGAGGGGGCTAGGGTGCTGGTCTTTGGCACAATTGCTGTAGAGTGGTTGGCTCAAACGGGCCAAAGCACAACTTCCCCGCTGGTCAGGGTTGTGTGCTACGCAAGAGGTGGCCGGTGTCCTGGGGTATTGGGGATCTCGGCACCCACGCGGTCCACGGTGCCCAAGCTCGTTGATCACACTCACTGGCCTCTGGGATGCGCTGGAAACCCACCTCAAGGGTGCTGGAAGTCGTCGAAGTCTGTAGGAGCAGCGAGGTTCCAACCGGGTCACTTGCAGTGTTTCAGGTGCCTGCCAAGCAGGGGGGATAACTCCTTTATCCCAAGGGAGATTTCTTCCGTCAGCTGGGCAGCAGTAAATCGAAGGTCAAGACTGTAAAGTTCAAGATTAATCTGAGGCTCTGGGGCCACGTTATTCACATTTATCCCCAAGATTAGGGGAGTGTCCAGAGTAGTGTCCATGAGTGGTGAGGCGGGAAAGGGTGGCTACACCCTCTCCCCTTTGTGTGTTTCCCACCTGGGCGAGGGGCAGGATGCCCCTGAACCGGTTCCAAGCGGTGTATGCAGAATGAGGGCTCTTCAGCTGCCTACGTGCAACTCTGAAAGGACATTTGGTGCACCCACCCTGTTCCAATCCACATTATCCTGTCTGGGGAGATGCTAGCACCTCCCTGCCACAGGAGCCCTATTGTCCAGCTGGCGAGGCTGGGATTTTCCCCAGCAACAGCCAGCCAGAGTCGTGTGGGTGGCGGGTAGTAGCCATTATGTACTACATGTGCACTTTTAAATTGGTGTCTCAATTCTGCCGCTTTTCCCATATCGCCCCTCTAGCAGGGGGGAAACGTACCCTCATGCCCATGGCTGGACTGGGGGTATGATTCCTACTTGTTTGACACCAAACACGATATGGTTCTGTGTAGCCATTCTCAAGTTATCACGCTATCGCGATAGACTTATAATGTGGTTAAGAGTATATGGTATGGCTACACTACAAACAACCCAGCAATGATTTTACGAGGGTTGCAGAGAGGCCCTACTCAGGTAGGGGTCCCCCCTTACACATATCTCAGCACCCTGCCCTGTAGGATTAGCAAGGCCTGCTATAGGGGTGACCTATGAGAGTACATGTGTTGTAATGGGGTGGGATATAGGGTACCTATATCCCTGTAAGGGGTGCTAGCACCACCTTACCCAGACTACAGTAGTGGTCTGGTGGTGTCAGTTTGTATGGCTGTCCCAGGGTGGCACAATAAGTGCTGCAGCCCTGGTAGGCCTACTGTGGGACCCATGCCCTGGGTACCTAGGGTACCATCTACAAGGGACTGTCAGGGCACCCTCAGCATCCAATTGGTTAGTACCTATGGTACTCACATCGTTTAACAGAGGAAGCAGATAGGCTGGGGTCCTGGATAGCAGGGCCACAGCCTGGCTAAAGTCATAAAAATATCAGCAAAAAGTTGTGGGCAACTATGCAGTCGATGCCACTCTCCTACATAACCCCCCCCCCCCCCCAAACGCAGGGACATTAAACTAACCTTGACCAGTTGAGTCTTCATGTTCTAAGTGGAAATATCTGGAGAGGCCATCTGCATTGGCATGGTTGCTCCCAGGTCTATGTTCCACTGTATAGTCCATCCCCTGTAGGGAAATGGACCACCTGAGTAGTTTGGGGTTTTCACCCTTCATCTGTTTTAGCCATAGGAGGGGCTTATGGTCTGTTTGAACAATGAAGTGAGTGCCAAACAAGTATGGCCTCAGCTTCTTCAAGGCCCAGACCACAGCAAAGGCGTCCCTCTCTATAGCTGACCAACGTTTCTCTCTGGGGGTCAACCTTCTGCTAATAAAAGCTACTGGTTGATCCTGGCCCTCCTCATTCAGTTGTGATAACACAGCACCTACCCCCACCTCTGAAGCATCAGTTTGAACTATGAATTCTTTGGAGTAGTTGGGGCTTTGGAGCACTGGAGCAGAGCACATTGCCTGTTTTAGGTCATCAAAAGCTTTCTGACAGCTGACAGTCCACTGAACCTTTTTGGGCATCCTCTTAGAGGTGAGGTCATTCAAGGGGGTCACAATGGATCCATATCCCTTTACAAACCTCCTATAGTAACCAGTCAGGCCCAAGAAAGCTCAAACCTGAGTCTGGGTGGTTGGAGCAACCCAGTCCATGATGGTCTAGATTTTGCTCTGAAGTGGTTGAACCTGGCCTCCACCTACAAGGTGACCCAGGTACACAACCTGACTCTGCCCTATCTGGCACTTAGTAGCCTTGATAGTGAGCCCAGCCTTTTGCAGGGCTTCCAAAACTTTCCTCAGGTGGATCAGGTGATCTTCCCAGGTGGAGCTAAAGACAGCAATATCATCCAGATATGCTGCACTAAAGTCTTCCAGACCTGAGAGGACTTGGTTCACAAACCTTTGAAAAGTGGCAGGTGCATTTTTCAAACCAAAGGGCATCACAATAAATTGAAAATGGCCACCAGGGGTAGAAAATGCAGTTTTGGCGTATGCAGACTCAGCTAACTTTATCTGCCAGGAGCCAGCTGTCAGATCAAATGTGCTCCGATATTTGGCTGAGGCCAATCTATCTATGAGCTCATCTGCTCTGGGAATTGGGTGAGCATCAGTCTTGGTGACTGCATTGAGTCCCCTGTAGTCGACACAGAACCTCATCTCTCTCTTACCATCCTGGGTGTGAGGTTTTGGTACTAGGACTACTGGGCTAGCCCAAGGGCTATCTGAGGGCTCAATCACTCCCAACTCCAACATCTTTTGGACTTCTGTCCTTACGCAGTCCCTGACATGGTCAGGTTGCCTGTAGATTTTATTCTTGACAGGCAGACTGTCCCCAGTTTCCACTTCGTGAGTGCACCAGGTGGTCTGACTTGGAGTCAGAGAAAACATATGTCTGTAAGTCTGAAGAACCTGTCTACAGTCTGCTTGCTGCTGGTCAGTGAGGCTGCCTGCCAAGGCTACTCCATCAACTGACCCATCGTCAGGGTTCTGAGAGAGCAGGTCTGGGAGAGGGTCACTCTCTTCCTCCTGTCCCTCATCTGTTGCCATGAGCAAGCCCATGTCAGCCCTGTCCTCATATGCTTTCAACCTATTGACATGAAGTACCCTGTGGGGACTTCTGGGAGTGCCAAGGTCTACCAGGTAGGTAACCTCTCCCTTTTTCTCCAAAATGGTATGGGGTCCACTCCACTTATCTTGGAGAGCTGCTGGGGCCACTGGCTCCAACACCCATACCTTCTGCCCTGGCTGGTACACCACCAGGACAGCCTTTTGGTCATGCCAGGCTTTCTGTAATTCCTGACTTGCCTCCAGGTTTTTAGTTGCCTTCTTCATGTACTCAGCCATCCTGGAGCGGAGACCAAGTACATAGTCCACTATGTCCTGTTTAGGGGGTTTGAGAGGTTGCTCCCATCCCTCCTTCACTAGACAGAGTGGCCCTCTAACAGGATGGCCAAACAAAAGTTCAAAGGGGCTATAACCAACCCCCTTTTGTGGCACCTCTCTGTATGCAAAGAGAAGGCAGGGCAGAAGAACATCCCATTTTCGCCTAAGATTTTCTGGGAGCCCTTTGATCATACCCTTTAAGGTCTTGTTGAATCTCTCAACAAGGCCATTGCATTGAGGATGGTAAGGGGTGGTGAACTTGTAGTTAACCCCACACTCCTTCCACATTGCCTTGAGGTAACTACTCATAAAGTTTGTACCTCTGTCAGACAATACCTCCTTAGGAAACCCCACCCTGGAAAAGACTCCCAGGAGGGCCCTTGCCACCACAGGTGCTGTGATGGTCCTAAGGGGAATAGCTTCTGGGTATCTAGTGGCATGATCCACTACCACTAGAATGAACCTGTGCCCAGATGCTGTTGGTGGGTCCAACAATGTCAATCCCCACCCGCTCAAAAGGCACCCCCACCACAGGCAATGGTATCAGGGGGGCCTTTGTGGATTTACCTGCCTTGCCACTGGCTTGGCAGGTAATGCAAGAGCTGCAAAAGCTCTTACAGTCTTCACTCATCTGGGGCCAGTGAAAGTGAGGGACAATTCTGTCCCAAGTCTTGTTTTGGCCCAGGTGTCCTGCTAAGGGAATATCATGGGCCAGTGTGAGCAGGAAGCCCCTAAACTTCTGAGGTATGACCAACCTCCTGGTTGCACCAGGCTTGGGGTCTCGACCCTCAGAGGAAAGGAGCCCTTCATCCCAATAAATCTTATGGGTCCCACTGGCATTCCCTGCAGCCTCAGCAGCAGCTTGCTGTCTGAGGGGTTCAAGAGTGGGGCAGCTCTGCTGCTCCAGGCACAAGTCTGCCCTAGAAGGTCCCCCTGCCCCCAAGAACTCAACCTGATCAGGTTCCAGTTCCTCTGGGGCAGTTTGTTCTTCAGGAGCTAGATCCTCGTCTGCTAAAAGAGTCTCTACAGACTGATCCTGGGGGGACGGCTCTGCCTTACCCCTGCTACTCCTCCTCTTGGAAGGTCCTTGGTCCATTTTTCCAGGATCCAAGGCCTGTTCAGTTCCTGTCAGCTTGGCTTTTGACCTGGTCAGGGCAAACACTTCTGCTGGTATAGCCAACATTGCTGCATGGGTACTTAGCTCCACCTCAGCCCATGCTGAGGTCTCCAAATCATTCCCTAGTAAACATTCAACAGGTAGGTCTGCACTCACCACAACTTTCTTGAGGCCAGTTACCCCTCCCCAGGAGAAGTTCACAACTGCTAGAGCATGGTTAGTACTAACGTTGCTTGCATTGGTCACTTGGTAAATTTCCCCAAGTATGATCTGGTTAGGGTCCACAAGCTAGTGACTCCCTTCCATTAATTTTTGGCTGTTGTCTGTATTTGCCCAGACCACTGGGGCTCACAAACAGGGACAGGTCCCCATCACAAACTAGAACAGCCTGAGTAGGAGTTCTGACTAGGCCAGAGTCCTCTCCAGATCCCAGGGTCAACCCTACTATACCCTTGTTCTGTGTACCACCACCTATAGCTGGACTAGGGGGAACAGGTGCCTTAGGGGCAGGTGTGGTACTATTGGAGTCTTTGGCCTTATTACAATCTGAAGTCCAATGGGTTTTCTGCTTACAGAACTTACACCATGGCTTCCTTGGTTGTTTAGCTTTAGTAGCTTGGGTATTCTCAGATGCAGATTTTTGGGGGTCTGTTGAAGACTGCTGGTCTTTTCCCTTTTCCCCACCCTTCTCAGAGTTCTTGGCATCTTCCTTTTTAGTTGCACCCCCCAAGGGCTGGACCTTCTGCTTAATCCTGGTTCTGACCCATTTGTCCTCCTTCTTTCCCAATTCTTGGGGAGAGGTCAGATCAGAGTCCACCAGGTGCTGATGTAAGAGCTGGTTCTGACAATTATTAAGAATCTGCTCCCTCATTATGAGATTATACAATCCTTGATAATCATTCACTTTGCTGCCAGTTAACTAGCCTTCCAGTGCCTTGGTAGCACAATCAACAAAATCTACCCAGTCTTGATTCTGTGCTTTTTGGGTATCTCTGAACTTAAGTCTGTATTGATCAGTGGTTAAGCCAAACCCATCTATTAAAGCATCTCTCAAGATATAGTAATCATCCGCATCCTCTTCTCTTACAGAGAGGAGCTTGTCTCTACCTTTGTCTGCAAAGGAGAGCCACAGGATTGCTGCCCACTGCTCTACTGGGACCCTTTGTACTTTACAGGCCCTCTCAAGAGCAGAGATCCATTTATGGATGTCATCCCCTGTATGATAGTGGGGCACAATCTTGTGGAGGTTCCTATTGTCAGGGACTTTCTCTCTAACTCTAGGGGTTTCATTACTGCCACCAGGGGTCTCTAGACCCCACTTTCTTGAAGCTTTCTGAAGCTCCAGGGACTCCCTGTCTAATGCTAACTGTTCTCTCCTGAGCTGTAGCTTTGCCTGCTCAAACTGGATCAGTCTGCATTTCCTCTCTTGGGAGGATTCTCTCCTCTGAGGAGAGGCAGAGGTCCTTTTGGATCTCCTAGAATGGTTGGACCCCACTGAGGGGGATCTGTTCCTTCTACTTGGATCCACCACTCTCCCTTTAGGGATGGAGGGAGTGCCTTTTGGGCCATCACCTCCATGTTGTGAGTGGTCTGGTTCTTCCAGGTCAGGATCATCATCCTCTTCCTGGTCCTCATCAGAGTCCTCCCTAGGAGGGTCCTCTTCTGAGTGGTGCCCACCCAACCTATCTACGCCATCAGACCCTAAAGTCTGCTTAAAGTCTGCTATGAGCAGGATCTCCCTGAGGCGTTGAGTATTGGCACCTTTGTTTGTCTTAAGTTTCCTAGAGGTGCACATCTCCCTAAGATCACCAAAGGAGAGATGATCATATTTGTCGACTGGAACCCTTTGGGGTCCTTCCAGAGCCTTATGGGCACCTGAACCTAAAGACATTTCTAGTGTAGTGATAGTGGTGTATCTACCTACTCTAGGTGTGGCCTACTAAACCCTTTCTTGAGTTGTAGTCAAGGTGTGCTAAACCCTCTACACACAACTCCTAAGTTCAGTAGAACTTATTGTATTCTAAGCTTGAATTTATATGTACCTTTGGTACCAAGTGGCTTTCACTTTAGAAATTCAATTTGTTATCTGGTAAAACAATGGCAAGCTTGAATCCCAACGCTGCCACCAATGTGAGAAGTTGGCCTGGCATATGCTGTCTCCTAGTTATAGGGACACCTTGCACCAGTCCAATTCGACTCTTATTGATGGTAGGTTTAAGACAACCTTTAAAGAAAGCTATCCTAGTGGTAGCTGTGGAGAGCAGCCTTCAGGCTAAGTCTTGAAGGAGTGTTAAGCTTATTGTTTTACCATAATAACCTCTTGAATAACCAAATGAAAGAGTAGCCCACACAGGTATATATATATAAAATATATGTATTTATTCCAGACAGAATCCCACAGTCTCTTTATGAGGCTAGTGGCAAAGTTACAATTCAAACAAGCATTTATAAACACAATAAATAGCACAGGAATCACTGGGCCCCAGGGGGGGACCAAACCATATATCAAAAAAGTGGTATAAGAACCACGACAATTCTACAGACAATGCCTAGGGCATTTAGGATCGCTGGCCCCTTAAGAATCCACCCCAGGTTATGAGGAAGGGGACCCACGGGAGGCGCGTGCAGTGGAAATAGCTGCTATCGGGATCTCTATTATAGTCTATGGAGAATGTCGCGGTTCAAATTACACAGATTAAAGTCACTTCTAGCAGGAGTACAAAGTTAAAACTTTAGACTTAAGCTTTTGAGGAGCCCACTACCACGAGAGTACCGAGGTACCACTGTTACCTGTCCCAGGGAAGCCGGGTGCATAGGTCGTTTCTGCTGTCGGGTCGCGGGCTGATTTTCTATAGGAAAATGTTCAAAAGTGCTGCTAGCCAAAAGCGTTGATGATGCCGTGAAGATCAAGGATGTGAAGACTGTAGAGAAGAACCTGAAAGCAGAGGGGACAGAGTCTGGGTCACGGCAAAGTGACCAGGAGGCTCAAAGCAAAGAGCCCTTCGATGTCGGGTGCTTCAGGTGCAAAGCGGTGTAGCTTGGATCTGCAGCCACGGGCTCCGGGAGGCATCAAGGAAGGCCAGCTTCTGAAGGGCGACTGTCCCACGTCGGATGAGGGTCGCTGCGGTGTTAGTGTCCGGATTGGATCCACTAAGCCTTGGCAACCGCAACCCTCGAAAGATAAACAAATCTGCTACAGTGCAGACCCACGAGGTCTGGGAGAAGTCTCCTTTGGGGAGACTGTAGAGCAGGCCTGGCGCAACCAGGGGAACTCTTTATTGTAGAAATAGACCTCCGCTAGGGCCCACATGTCGAGAGACAAGGGACCGCAGGAGGCGGCAATTTGGAGTGCGTAAAAGGGCACCCACGTGCCACCGGAGGGGGCTAGGGCACTGGTCTTTGGCACAATTGCTGTAGAGTGGTTGGCTAAAAACGGGCCAAAGCACAACTTGCCCACTGGTCAGGGTCGTGTGCTACGCAAGAGGTGGCTGGTGTCCTGGGGTATTGGGGATCTTGGCACCCACGTGGTCCACGGTGCCCAAACTCGTTGAGCACATTCACTGGCCTCTGGGATGCGCTGGAAACCCACCTCAAGGGTGCTGGAAGTCGTCAAAGTCCGTAGGAGCAGCGAGGTTCCAACCGGGTCACTTGCAGTGTTTCAGGTGCCTGCCAAGCAGGGGGATAACTCCTTTATCCCAAGGGAGATTTCTTCCGTCAGCTGGGCAGCAGCAAGTCGAAGGTCAAGACTGTAAAGTTCAAGATTAATCTGAGGCTCTGGGGCCACGTTATTCACCTTTATCCCCAAGATTAGGGGAGTGTCCAGAGTAGTGTCCACCAATGGGTGGTGAGGCGGGAAAGGGTGGCTACACCCTCTCCCCTTTTGGTGTTTCCCACCTGGGCGAGGGGCAGGATGCCCCTGAACCGGTTCCAAGCGGTGTATGCAGAATGAGGGCTCTGCAGCTGCCTACGTGCAACTCTGAAAGGATATTTGGTGCACCCACCCTGTTCTAATCCACATTATCCTGTCTGGGGAGATGCTAGCACCTCCCTGCCACAGGAGCCCTATTGTCCAGCTGGCGAGGCTGGGATTTTCCCCAGCAACAGCCAGCCAGAGTCGTGTGGGTGGCGGGTAGTAGCCATTTTGTACTACATGTGCACTTTTAAATTGGTGTCTCAATTCTGCCGCTTTTCCCATATCGCCCCTCTAGCAGGGGGGAATCGTACCCTCCTGCCCATGGCTGGACTGGGGGTATGATTCCTACATGTTTGACACCAAACACGATATGGTTCTGTGTAGCCATTCTCAAGTTATCACGCTATCGCGATAGACTTCTAATGCGGTTAAGAGTATATGGTATGGCTACACTACAAACAACCCAGCAATAATTTTATGAGGGTTGCAGAGAGGCCCTACTCAGGTAGGGGTCCCCCCTCACACATATCTCAGCACCCTGCCCTGTAGGATTAGCAAGGCCTGCTATAGGGGTGACCTATGAGAGTACATGTGTTGTAATGGGGTGGGATATAGGGTACCTATATCCCTGTAAGGGGTGCTAGCACCACCTTACCCAGACTAAAGTAGTGGTCTGGTGGTGTCAGTTTGTATGGCTGTCCCAGGGTGGCACAATAAGTGCTGCAGCCCTGGTAGGCCTACTGAGGGACCCATGCCCTGGGTACCTAGGGTACCATCTACAAGGGACTGTCAGGGCACCCTCAGCATCCAATTGGTTGGTACCTAGGGTACTCACATCGTTTAACAGAGGAAGCAGATAGGCTGGGGTCCTGGATAGCAGGGCCACAGCCTGGCTAAAGTCATAAAAACAGTCAAAACATCAGCAAAAAGTTGGGGGCAACTATGCAGTCGATGCCACTCTCCTACAGTGGCAGCAATATTGAATTTCCTAGTGCTGAAAGAGTAGTACACACACCCAGAGATGTGGCACCTGACTTAAAGGAGGGGGTTAATTTACACCAGGAGGTTCAAGGATATGAGGTAGCTCCAGTGGTGCGCAGTGTTCTTGAGGTGGATTGGGAAACTGGCACATGGGTTCATAGTCCTAGTGGTGGGAGGGATTCCCGCCTGGTTGAGATCCTGGTGTGTGAGTGCGAAGACCGCCCAGAAGGGTGTGGGTTGAGTGACAGAGACAGTCAGATGCGGTCTTGCCAATCTCAAAAGAGTGGTGTGGAGTACGTGTGCGAGGCACTGGATGGAGAGTTGAAGGATAGTTTGGTTAACCCTGCTAGGGGGCTGTTTAACCCAATTGTGGGAGAGCATATTGTAAGTCCCTGTTTTCCAGAGCTATGCCAACACCTGTTGGAGAGTGAGTTCTCTGACCGCAGGGAGCTCACATTGGAGGCAGACCTTTTGGGGGAGTCCAGAGGGTCTGGAAAGGCATTGGGGAGTGATCCCAAAATGAGTGGTTCCGGTATCTTCAAACCCAGTGTGGTGGAAGTGGCTCAGAGTAGCCCAACTAGGTCCTGTAGTAGTGAGAGGGGTGTAGGGCCTCACGTCCTGTCTTTAAGGGGAAGGAGTGAGAATGGGTTATGTCCCGGAAGTGCCCAACCTCAGTCTCAGAACCTGGATGGTTCTTTAAGGGAACACCAGGTGGGGAGCCTAGTCTGTCCTGAGGGGCTGCCCGTTGTGCGGGATCCCCTAGTGTCTGGTGAACGGGGAGTGTCTGTAAGCAGGCCTCCCTCAGTTCTCGTGTTTGGCAGTACCGCTCCAGTTGGGAGGGTGCAGAAGTCCAGACTGAGGGGTGAGAGGGGGAAAGAGTCCCCAGTGGAAGAACCAGTGGGTCAGGGGCCAGCCAGAAGGGCTGCGTCACCAGTGAATGACCATGGTGACACCACTTCTGTCCTGGGGAATCTTGGCGCACTGTCAGATGGACAGGGGTCGGGAGATCTGCGCCAGGCAGACTGACACACGACACATGAGTTATGTGTCACCCTCCGGGGGGGGCATTCGTGCTCCCCGGGAAGTCCTGGTGCGCCAGGCGAGCATACGACCGCATGGGTTGGTCCCAGGGTTGGGAAGCCAGGTTCAGGTGTTGTCTGACCTGGAGGGTGGGACAACTGTAATCAGTGTCCTGACCCATGTTGCTTCTAGGGGTACCACTCCAGTTGGGAGTGTGCAGTTCTCTGGAAGGGGGTGCAGTGGGAGGGAGTTCTCGCCTCTGACCCCATTGCATCCTGAGGGTTTAGACCCTAGTTTGGGAAGCCAGGTTCAGGTGTCGTCTGACCTGGAGGGAGGGACATCTGTAATCAGTGTCCCTACCAGTCTGTCTTCTTGGTGTACCACTCCAGGTGGGAGGGTACAGCTATCTGGAAGGGGGTGCAGAGGGAGGGAGTCCTCGCCTCTGACCCCGGCTCAACTGAAGGGTTTAGACAATAGGTTGAAGGGCCAGGTTCAGGGTGTCCCCCCTGACCTGAACGCCCAGTTGCAGGATAGAACCCCTGAACTGGTGGGCGAATTGCTCAGGACACCTGCCACAGGTGCCCTGGCAATTCTGGAAGGGGGTACCACTCCAAGTGGGAGGGTACAGAGCCCCAAGGAGGAGGACCGGGTGTGGGAGAGGCCACCCCAGTCTTTGGTCCAGCCACCGGGTACAGGCCTGGGGCTCGTGGGTCAGTGCCAGAATGTCATACCTGACCTGACAGGAGGGAGAATGGACAAAGTATGCCAAGCACCTGGGGCTACTGCCCCCAGCTCCCTGGCGCCACAGAGGTTTAAGAGCCCTGAGAGGCATAAGGCCTGGGTCTCATCCCTGACTACTGTCAGAGGTCACTGTGGCATTTTGCTGTCTGTCTGGTGAGGAGAAGGGTTCTCCATGGATTGGCTTGGTGGGCCCTGAGAGTATGGACAGAGTGATTCCAATAGTTTAGATTGGCGTAGAACTGGAGTCTGCCCCTGCAGTTGCGGGCCAGGTCCTTGTTCTATCGCCCAAAGCAGGGAAGCCCATCAAGGTAGTGATTGGTCTGCCCTGCATTTTGGCATTTTGGCATTTTGTGTTGGACTTGGCCCTTTTTGCAGGGTCATCCATGAACTTTTTGCCTTCCTCCCATATTTTTTCTGACCTGTTGTTGGCTGTTTTATGACTCTGGGCACTTTACCACTGCTGACAAGTGCTAAAGTGCATATGCTCTCCCTATTGTAAATTATTGTACGAATTAGTGATTCCATGATTGGTTGGTTTGGTTTACCTGTCAGACCCTAGTACAGTGCACCAGGAGTGCCCAGGGCTTGTAATCCAAATACTGCTGGTGGGCTTGCAACACTGGTTGTGCCACCCACAGAATCAGCCTGTAAACATGTGTCTAAGGTCTGCCATTGCAGAGCCTGCGTGCAGTCTGGTACTGTCATGCTGACTGGGCAATTGCACCCACTTGCCAGTCCCTAAACCTTCCCTTTTCTTCATATCAGACACCCCTATGGAAGGCCCAAGGGCAGGGTGCATTGTAAGGATAAGGTAGGAAATGCCCTGGTGTGTGTGGCATGTTGTAATAGTGAATTACAGCCATTTTCGTTTTTCACTATTGCAAGGCTACCTGTTCTCCATAGGCCAAAATGGGCAGTTTGGTTATTACATCTTATAATCCTAACTGACTCAGAGAACATGGTAGAAATTCGAATTTAGCATGACTGAACTAAGGATGATAAAATACAACTTTTAGTGAAGTTGGTTTTAACATTCTGTGTTTGAAAATGCCACTTTTAGAAAGTAGGCATTTTCTTGTCTAACCATTCAAACCTGCCTCTGCTAGGCTGTGTGTATTCCTTTGTCTGGAGTTTGAGTGACAGGGCTGGGGAATTCCAGGAGACAGGGTGAGTCCGCCCAGTGGTGAATAGAGAGATCTGCATCTAGATGGGAGGTAGGAGTTGCACCTGGGACCTGAATAGGACAGTGCCTGCCCCCCACAGTGCTGGCTCCACCCCCTGTGGTGCGTCTGGTGTCTCTGCCCTGCACTGTGAAACGAGAGAAGGAATCATGTCAACAATGTGCTCCAGGGCTGTGCTTTCCCTCCACAATGCTGGCTCCACCTCCTGTGGGGCATCTGATGTTTCTGCCCTGCACTGTGAAAGGAAAGAAGGAGTCATGTAAACAGAGTGCTCCAGAACTGGTTTGGACTGGGCAAAGGCCCCTCTGCCCTCAGAGGACAAAGGATTTTGGGGTATAAATATTGGGACCCTGATCCCAAGAAATTAGATCACTTTGGGAAAAAAAGAAGAACCTCTGCTGAGGGAGGAACCAGAAGAACCTGAGAAGGAAACTATCCCTGAAACTGGGGGATTGGCCTGCAGTGGTTGCCTTACTGCCAAAGAGAGGAGAAAGGAACTTTGTGTGTACTTTTGCTCAGCTTGTGAAGGATCACCAAGGGCTTGGAAAACAGCTTGCCTCCTGCTGAAGTCTCAGGAACAACAGACTTCACCCCCCAGCTCCCCAGAGTTCTTTGGAAGTGCATCGTCTGGAAGAGTCTCGCATCATCCAGGAAGTGTCTCGCAACGCCGAAGAAGCGTGTCGCCATTGCAGCCATCGTAGCTGACGCATTGCACCGCATCAAGAGAAGAGTCTCGCATCGAGGAAGAAGGGTATCGTCATCGCAGCCATCATAGTTGTCGCATTGCACCGCATCAAGAAAAGCGCCTTGCATCCACGGAGAAGCGTGCGGCCATCGGAGCTGCTGTCGTCGCATCGCGTAAAGTGTGTCGCCGCAGCAACATCGCATCGAGCAGAAGCGTCTCGCAAACGTCAGAGAAGAGTCTCGCTGCCAAGGCCGCTGTCGTCGCATCGTGTAAAGGGTGTCGCCGCTGCAGCTGAAGCATCGAGTCGAGTCTTCTCGCAACATCGGAGAAGCGTGCCGCATCTGGAAGATCTTCACGTCTTTATTTCTTTGCACCAAAAACTTCATCGCATCAACATCGTTGCAACACTTTCGTTGCCCTGCGTGTCGCATCTAAAAGGTACATTGACTTAAAGTGTCGTATCTAAGAACTTAAGAGAATTAAGCAAAATTCTACTATCTAAAGTAACAGTATTGTGTATTTTTGTCGTTTAATGGTCTTGTGGTAAATCTATATAAAGAATACTTATTTTTTATATAAAACCTGTGTGGTGTCCATATGTAGTGTTGTCACTTGATTACTGTATGTGTTCACAAATGCTTTACACACTGCCTCTGAGATAAGCCTGTCTGCTTGTGCCAAGCTACCAAGGGGGTGAGCAGGGGTTATTTTAGGAGTGTACCCCCTTACCCTGACTAGAGGAGAGGGTACCTATTTGTCACAAGTGCATACCTGTGCCAACTAGACACCCCCAAGTCTAACACATGAGCAAAAAGCCATTTTATTCCTGGCAGCCATTTTAGTTAGCCATGTGCTTTCTCCCTCTTCCAGAGCCTTGCACATGCTCAAAGGCCTAGCTGGTAGAATGCACCTGCTCCTAGTATAGAACTGTCAGGCTATTCTTACTGATGTAAGCAGTTTAGTATCCCCTCCCACTTTGTTGAGCAAGCACATTTTGTATACACATATCAGTCAATAAGCATGCTTCTATGTGCCAGGACCTCCCCTTGGTTTTATGCTGACTATGTAACCTATGCACATATAAAGCCCCTGTTCTCTGTTCTCCTTAGAATGCCTCCTACAGTGGCCTGAGGGTACTGTGTGATGCAATCTCCCTCATGTGAGGTTGATAAATATGTTTTCTTGATATTACAGCTTCTGTGCCAATCTCTTCTTTGTTGGTTTAAAGGACCAGGTGTATCAGTGAACCCCTTAGAAGGTTTGTATTTCTTCAGGTATATTTAACTTGCCTTTCTGTCCCTTATATATATGGTACAAATTGAAACCAGGAACTGGAAGTTAAGTAACACTAGTGGACTGCAGCACCTATTGTGTACTCCACAATAGTGGCAGTGGAAACATGGCTTCAGGCCAACCATAGTAGACTGGCTGTCGGAGTGTATAAACTGCAATTTGACCTGTGAAAATAAACCCTACTGACTGGCAAAAACCTTCCTTTTAAATATTAATAAGTCACTGTGGCCCATAAGGCAGGGTGCATGTTTTTTAAAAGTAGGCTATGTGGAAATTTAATATTAACATGTCCTTACTGTGGCAGGACTAGTTGTCCTATGTAGAAAATCTGAGTACAGATAAAAAAACGAAAGGAGTATTTAAAGAATGGGACAGGCTAGAACAATAATATATTTAGCAGTTGTTCAAAATGTGATTCAGTAATGAAGTCTGATTAAATAAATAGTAAGAAAAATCAATTTTTAGTAAGTTACCTTTCCCTGCTAGAAGGCTAATTTGCATTGGCTCTCTAGCTTTTCTCAGTCTCAGTCACTAATTAGCCTTTACATCGTTTGAAATGTCTCCCAGGAGCAAACAATAGGCTGATTTAAATGAGCAGGTATGACTCCTCTGAACTCCAACGAATATGCAGGGTGGGGGCGGTAGGCATCGTATTTGGCACTACAGGTTTCTTATTGGAACGTTTCCAAATACATTTTTCTGTAGTCTAAACCATTTGTAAACAAAAAAGATTTTATTATATTTTTCTGCTCAGTCACTGCATATACATTCTTTACTCCTTCAATAGGTTACAGTGTAATATGGTGTTTTAGGCTCACCCTAATACCATCCAGATTTCCAATCATTAATTCTTATGTCTACAGGTTCCCACCCACAATTCAACTTCGCAAAAGTCAACATTACCATGTTTAACATTGAAATGCTAGTAAATCACACCTCGCCAGGGGAGATACAAGAGACCTAATTAAGTGGTGTCAATTATTCTTTGCAACTGTTTAAGTTGGCTATGTAAGTCCTCAGTGGTGTCCAAAATTCACACTGGTGGGACATAGTTGGTAGAGTCAATGCGTACATTTCGGCCATCTCCACACACATCATCCTGCCTTTGAGCCAGTCTTTAAAACACGATGTTCATTTTCCACCCCTTGTCATTGCAGCTCTTCACCTCCCCAGTAGGATGGCCATCGCTAACAATTTTCTTTAAGTCTTTGGTTCATCGTTACATAATCCAACAAGGCAACCAATGGAATGATCGCAAGGGCCTCCTCGGTCATTATCCCAATTGCCCCATTACCTGTGACCAAATTTGAGCCACTCTTGGACATCTCCAGACCAGGTGCATGGAATCTGCATCTGGACCGAGCATCTTTGGCAGCTAGAGCTCTGCTTTATACGATATTTCACCAAAGAGGCTGGGGTGTAATATACTCTGTGTAAATACCTATAGTGAATTAACCTATGTTTGCAACTAGGATGAGACCTCGTTGATTTGCCGGCAGCCATAGGACCAATGTGCATCTGTTATCTCAACAACCGGATCCTGAGCCTATTGTAGCCTGGTAGGTGTATCTCCTCCTCTCACCCCTTTCAATACTAGATTCTTGTAATTCACATTTTAAGTAAGGGGCTAGATAGCAAGAGTGACAGCAACGCCCACTCTGCTGGATCATCCGGTACCGCCAGGAGCCATTCCCGTATCACATTCCTCACATTGCAGTAGGTTAATGTTTCTACTGTGGTATTACGGGATGTTCTAAAGTAATCCTTTAAGGAGATACATTTAAGACTTGAGAAGAGACATCTCCCCCCTCCATTGTTCTTATTTAGTTGCTGTGTTAATGTCAAGGTGTGTTCAGCTTATGTTGAGAGAAAATGTTTATTAAAAGCATGGGGGAAAAGCTAAGGAGGACTTCACTCAGTGCAATTAGTCTTGACCAGGCCCACACTGTACATTTAACTGTATGACTCTCATTAGTGGGTCAGGTTGCTCTTTGATACAGAGCAGCCTGAATAAACATTGGTGAGACTAGTCCGATCGCCAGATCACAACTTGGGACATGTCTGCAATTGTGTATCCAGTAATGTGCAAAATGAGCCTGTACTACCAGATAATAGATCTTAAATTTGGTGCTCCAAAACTCTGTTTGTATAGTTTTGGTAATTTGACCCAGGTAATTCTCAGTCGGCCCCTAGCCCACACCAGCTCTATCATGAGCAGTTTCAGTTGATCGAAAATGGCTTATTTAATGGGACAGGAATGTTCTGAAAGAGGCACAGAAGCGTTCAGTATATCCATGTTCATTAGTGCTATCTGCCATCCAATGTTAGTGGGAGCACAGCCTATCTATTTACTAGGTCACGGATATTTTCATGCTTTTTCCATATTTTGCTCATTGGACAGTGGAAATATCTCTGTAGTACATTGTCCCCAAAAATCTGAGAGGGTTGTTTGCTATTTTAACGGAAGCTCTACTCTAGGCTTAGTGGTATTAGGTGTTAGCCGAACCATGACGGATTTCAACAAATTAATTTGTAAGCTTGACAACCTGCCAAATGTAATTATTCTTTTATTATGTTATCTAGATTGTCACAGGAGTCACAGACCAATAGCAGCGTATCGTCCACATATAGCGATAGGAAGAGGTCCCTGGTACCCAGTCTTATCCCCTTTTTGTGGTGATGCTGTCTTAAGATGCATGCCAGGGGCTCCACTACCAGCTCATACGGGAGTGGGGTTAGCGGGCAGCCCTGACAGGTCCCTCTGCTTATTCTTATTGGGTCAGATAGTTTATTGGTTACTTTCATCGAAGCTGAGGGTCAGTGTAAATCAATTTACTCCACTGTAGCATGGCTTTACCTATGCCCATCCTTTACATTATGGTAATTAGGAAAGGCAATTTGACAGAATCAAATGCCTTCTCTGCATCCAGAAAAGTCTCAACACCTTGTAATTAGGATTTGATACAATAAACCAAGAAGCATCAAAGCGCTAAACCGGGTAAGACTCCGTGAGAAGGGGAAGGAAACCTAAGTAGAGCCATACCCTACAGAACCAGTTAGAAAGACAGAAAGAACCAGCCAATCTTAAGGGAAGCCTAGTTAGAAAATAACCATGTTTTCACCTCCCTACGAAAAGACAGGTGCAAGTTTAAACTCCTAATATGTTCCAGAAGGGAATTTCACAACCTGGCCTTCTATAGCTGGCTTAATTTGGTGGGTGGTGACGAACAGGGTGCGTAGATCTTCTGCTGTAGATCTACCCGGTATAAACCCAGATTGATCAGTGGGAGTTGTCTATTAGCAAGGACTTTTGTTAGACCTGGCATCTTTGGCGTGGTTACCCCAGACTGTTTGCCTCTACCTCCTGTATTTTTGATGCTGTGCTGGATTTCGTTTTTGCTGGTTTAGATGCTTTGGGCACTTTGCCACTGCTGATCAGTGTCAAAGTGCAAGTGCTCCCTTGGTAAATTGTTATATTGATTGGTTATCCATGATTGGTATATTTGTTTCACCTGTTAGCCCCTAGTAAAGTGCACTGAGTGTGCCAGGGCTGGTGATTCAAATGCTACTAGTGGGCTGCAGCACTGATTGTGCCACCCACAGGAGTAGCGCTAAAATGATGTCTTAGGCCTGCTTGCAGTGCCTATGTGCAGTCCAGGACTGCCATGTCGACCTGGCCAGTGCACCCACTGACCAGGCCTTATCCTTCCCATCCCTATGGTGGCCCTAGGTACCCCCCTGGGCTGGGTGCAGTGTATCTGAAAGGTAGGGCATGTACTGAGGTGTGTAACATGCCCTGGTAGTGAATTACAGCCATTTTCGTTTTTCACTGCTGAGAGGCTATCTTGCCCATAGGATAGAATGGGGAAGGCTGTTTACATGCCTATCTTCCCATAAGGGCAAGATAGAAAATCCAAGTTTGGTATCTCTGTGTTCAGAATTTAATTATACATCTTTTTAGCAAGATGGTTTTTAAATTCACTGTGTGAGAATAGCACTATTTAGAAAGTAGCTATTCTCCTGTTTAACCTTCCTGTGTGCTGGTTGGCTGACTGGTGTCATGTGATGGGCTAGGTGGCTCCAGGAGCCTGGATGAGTCAGCAGCAGGGTGAATAGGGAGATCTGCTTTAGATGGGTGGGAGGAGTAGTCCCTGGGTTTGAATAGGGCTGCCCCTGACAAACACAATGCTGGCTTCACCCCCTGCTGGCCAGGCTGAGGACTCTGCCTCTGCTGGCACAAAGAAGGCTCCACCTCCTGCTGAGCGTCTAACGACCCTGCCCCTCACTCTGAAAGGAACCAGGTGCTCCAGAGCAGAGCACACCCAGGAACCGGTTTGAGCAGGGGAATCCCCCCACTGGAACAAAGAGAGACAAAGACTTGGAGGGGTATAAGAAGAGGACCCCAGACACCTAAAACTTTAGATCACTTTGGAACTAAGAAGAAACCTCTGCCAAGGAGAAAGCTGAAAAGGACTGAAGAGGAGAAGACTGCCTGCTTGCTGTTTTGCTTTGCTGCCAAGGAGAGGGGAAGGACTTTGCTGTGTCCCCTTCTTTTGATTCTGATCTCCAAGGGCCTGAGAAGAGCTGGCTCCCTGTTAAGAAGTCCCAGGAACAAAAGGACTTCACCACCAGCTCCCCTGGAACTCTGCTGAAGGAGTTCTGACCTGCCTTGGAGTGCTTGCCCAGTCTTGGGGCCTCAGGAGGTCGTTTTGCTGTGTTTTGGGAGCTGGGAAGCAGAAGCGTGAAAAGAGTAACTGGTACCCAACGCATCATCCGATTGCGTGTCGCAAGAACGAGAGTGCGTGGAAAATTTCATCGCGGCACCATCGCAACACGCAGGGTCCCCGCATCGCCGAGTGCGTCGAGCATCGTCCAGAAGCGTGAAGATTCCTGACATTGCGAGGGTCGTCGCAGAACCAGTTTGCGGGCCGCACCACAGCCGGTGCGTGAAAAGTCTCCAGTCATCGTGTGCGTCGACGCAGAGTCCCGTTCCGTGGCGCATCGAGAGTTGCGGCGCCGGAAGTCAACGCTGCGCCGCACATCGTGCCACATCGAAGCGTGTCGCATCGAACCTGTGCGTGAAGCTTCCCCCTAAGAAACCTACGCAACGAAGGCCAAAGTCATCGCATCCTCCCCTTACAGATCGGAGCCGGCGCATCCACCTCTGCTGCGTGAAGCAGGGCTGCTGCAAAGCCTCCCCAGGATCTCAGGAGTATCGCATTGCCTTTGCAAGCTTCCTTGTTATAGCTTTTGGGAACCCTATCGCAACTACAGGTACTGTTGGGCACGAAAGTGTCGCATTTTGTGCTTTGAGAGTCACATTGTGCAAGACACTGACTTTTACATCCTGGAGTACTTTCTGCAAACTCTGAACTATCTTTAAAGTAACCTTTTTGAATTATATGTTGGTTTGTCTGTAGTATTTGGTCTTGTGAAGTTTTTAGTAAAGATACCTTATTTTTCTAAAACTGTTGTGGAGTAAATCTGTGGTGTTTTCACTGTGTTACTGTGAGTGTTGGTACAAATACTTTACACATTGCCTTTGATAGCCTAGACTGCTCAGGCCAAGCTACCTAGAGGGTGAGCAGGGGTTATCTTAACAGTGTATCCCCCTTTCCCTGACTAGAAGCAAGGGTCCCTACTTGGACAGTGGTACCTACCCTGCCAACTAGAGACCCCCAGATCTAACAACTTTCATCAGACTTTTTCTGTCAACATTAATTCTAGACAAGGTAGATACAACCCACACATTTCCGGGGGCTTACCTGGTTTTAACAGCGTGATCACTATTGCTTCTCATTGTTTGTAGGAGTTTGCCTGCTAGAAATGCTTCCTCATATACCTAGGACAGAAATGGAGCCAACTCCGCTGCAAAATCTTTGTAGAAATTACCAGCAGGCCGTTGCTTCATGGGGCGCTACCTTTTTAGGTCTCGCCTGACCAAGCGCAGCTAAAGCTGTCGCAAAAGGCAAATCTAAAAAAGCTGCGCTAGACCAGAAGACATACACCAGCAATTACCATCCCATCACATTTCTCCTGGCACTGTCTAAAATGGCAAAGTTGGGGCAAGGCAAGCTCCTGCCTTCATAGAAAAATCTGATCCTCTCGATGTCTGGCAACTGAGTTTTCAATTGTACTGGGGCTCTGAAGCAGATTTGTTCACTGCCCTGTAGGTTGGCCACCACACTCCAGGTCATTTAGGACACTGTCTCCAGTCCAGAAATTTTCACCTACAAATTGTTGATTTCAGGCGTGTTGGTCTAATTCTCAATGGAAGCAAAAGAAGCCTGCGGGTAACTATTTAAAGCACCTTGCAACAATTCCACACCTGTGGCGCCCCAGATGTAAGCCTGTCTGCGCCCACCCACTGCTGGTTGACGCCGCACGCTCAGGCATGGTGCTCTTTGCTGGATCTTTCGGTTGGTAGGTCATGTAAAAATTAAAGTCATGAATGTCTGTTTAACTTGTTCTCCCATTTTCATGCTCTGAGTTATGAGACCACTCAACTGCTACCTCTTTGTAGATAAATCACTTTGACTATTTCCTGGGGTTTCTGCTCACTGCCCTTCGAATAGAGGCAACAAGGAGACCTTATCAATGAACACTCTGCAGCAAAGAGTCAGCTATCAATAATTTGGTAGTATAGCATGAGTTAGATATGTTATGTGTAACCAAAACCTTATTTGTTACTCTGGCTCCACCTGGCTAGATGCCTATCCAGGAAACTTACTGCTTGAAAGTACTGTTACAAGCGGTTAGTTTATCAGTAGTTTTGTGTGTGGTTGTGTGTGTGGTTGTGTGTGTAGTTGTGGTTGTGTGTGTGGTTGTGTGTGTGGTTGTGTGTGTGGTTGTGTGTGTGGTTGGGTGTGGTTGGGTGTGGTTTTGTGTGTGTGGTTATGGGTGTAGTTGTGTGTGTGGTTGTGTGTGTGGGGGTGTGTGTGGTTGTGTGTGTGTGTGTGTGGTTGTGGTTGTGTGTGTGGTTGTGGTTGTGTGTGGTTGTGTGTGTGTGTGGTTGTATGTGTGGTTTTGTGTGTGCAAAGGGTATCTTTAGCCTGGAGAAATAATCATACAGTATACACGTAAGGACGAGGCCAGCCTACCACATTTGTGGGAACAACCTTGAGAGTTGTCTGAACTTTTGATTAGATTCTTTCCGGCAGTAACAAAGCCCAACCTCCTAATGTATATCTCTGAACCCAGGGATCACGAGCATCCAGAAATCCACAGATCTAGGTACATGCGTTGCATGGTACCACTTAAAATGGTGCCCAAGGGATGGGCGGCCAGAGTGGTACAACGCCAGCGCACCAAACATTTTAACCCTTTAAAGTCTCTATTCTGAGGTAAGTTTACAATATATTAGAACTACCATACTTTGGTTATATAGTTGGCTAAACATCATATGCGCAAAAGGTGGTAACGTACTGAAATAAATCCATGCCTTTGAGCCGCAATGCTGCAAGGCAGAAAAGCTTCTGAGTGCAATGAACCGGTTAATCAGGCCATATTTTTAAAACAGTGTATCCTCCTCCCCCCTCCAGCATTCGTAGAAATTCTGACTTGCTCGACTTTCTGGAAATTCATACTATCCTGGAAAACTTCGGCAGTCAGTACATTCTTGGACACCTAAAATGCTAATCCACCTATCAAAAATAAAAATAACGCAAAGAACTGCCTGGGATGCAAACCACTCACCTTTGAACCTAACACAGGTTAGTTAGCTAGTGGTAAGAAAGATAATTATTGGTGAATTCAAGGAATAATTAACATGAGGAGAGAACTTTAATCTCTAAATTCTAGATCAACTTCCTTGTACCTTGAATGATTAAATGATACAACGGATCCGAAAATGCAACAAATCAATCATATTGTTTTGTAGCAATCTAGCACAAAGAAAGGAAATTACTCATAAAGAGATAACAATATGCAAATTATCGAGTCACTAGAAGGTTCTTCAGAACAAAATGCCTTTGTCTGCTAAATAGCTCGATCGAACATTGATAGAAAATGGAAAGGTTCTGGATCAAGAACGCTGACTGGAACGTCAAATTCACCTGCCTCAAAATGCCACATTTTGCTTACACACGTAGTGTTAAAAATTGCGCAATCGCTGACAAGCAACGGGTAAGTGGCATTAAAAGGCACACCGTTACACTGTAATAGATGCATATCGGGATACAGCAGGCTCACTCTCTAGCAGGAAGCGGGATGGTTGATGTACCTGCTTCGAGTCTACTCGTCACTTGGAAGGCACCTGTTTGAGTCCAGGCGGGTCTGCTTAGCCCTTTATCTTTCGGAGGTCAGTCCACTTAATACCACCAAGGGGAGTACGAAATACTGTTACTTGGCTTGAACACTTAGTGGTTGCAACATGAAACAAGTTACTAGAAGAATGGAATTTTACAGTAGGAAGCAAGCCTTTCTAGGATGAAAATCTTTAGTTAAGGAAGGATTACGCAATGGTTTGAGGCAGGCACTAGCAGCCATAATCCAGTTCCGGTTGACTAGGATTGCAACATCTCCTTTTGAAACAAGGAAGTTAACCGCGGGGCCAAAGTGAAAGTGATCGCTGGGGAAAAATGCTACCGCCGGCCACAGCTTGCAGTGCATGTGTGCAAGTGGTGTGCGCGCAGCAGTAATCACGCCATATGGCGCCTCTGCTCAGGCGCGCGCCCGCGCACATGCACTGCAAGCTGTGGCCGGCGGTAGCATTATTTGAAGCCCTTACTTAAAGTTTCGCCAGACCAGCGCAAGTGCTAGGTCGGGCGAGACCTAGAAACATATATATGATGCATACATAGAGGGGCTTTTGGTCATCAGGCTTCATACACTGGTGTGTTAAATTGTCATTCACATCACAGCAAACAGCATGGGCAAATGCGTCAGCCCACTTACCCATTGGCTCCCTTTTAATTTAAGTAACTGCACAAAGCCTGTTCAAATTGTTCACATACGTCTCACAGTTAAAAAACTGTTTCATAGTGTGCCTTTTCGTATTATGCATTGTTTATATTAACTTAAATATAGATCATTTATTTTGCGTGCTCTTTAGGTGTCCAGTTAGATGGGGTTTTTTTTGCATCTTCTTTTTACAGTTGCTGTTATGAAGCATTTAAGTGACATTGCAGCTGACTGTAATGTGAGTGTCCGGTTAGTTCACGATTTAGGTGCCGATTCGGATCCTGGAGAAACCGGGTACGAACCGTCGGTCGGAGCGTTTTCTCCGTCCGACTCGTACCCGGGAAATAAACATTACAAACATGCAAGTACGATTCCCACGGAAACACCATTTCCGTACGATTCGTAAAAAACACCGACTGACGAAAAAATACATACCAATGTGATCCGAGCCAGCGGCGACGTGACGTCGGGATGCATTCAGCCTGCGGTTCACGAACCAGGAAGTACGATCCGCACCGACGTCACCCCGCATGGATAAAATTCTCCGCCTGCCAAAAACTGCCGGGAAACCAGGACGACGCGCACAAGGAGCACCTGTACGCGACGGACAGCCATGGACCCGAACCTACGTGTCATCCCAGCCCTCATAGCAGTCCACCTGCTCTACAGGCACCGACGCAGACGCCGCAGAAGGTCAGAATAACACCCAGGGGCAAAGGGGGGGGCAGGGGCAGGACACATAACCCCCACCCAAGTCACAAATTACACATGCCCTGGACAAACCTGACCTGCAGGACCTGGTCACCTCGAGGGGGTGGGGGCGTGTCCAGCAACGCAAGCGTCCGCCACAACGGAAGTGGATGTTGACGCGAACCGGCAACACAACAATACCGGTACGTACCGTACCCAGGCCTTAAGAGCGTGGGTACGGGTCGTACCACGCCCACCACTACGTCACCCCAACAATGGCGGTACGGCCCGTACCCACATTCTAAACGCCTGGGTACGGGCCGTACCAGCATTGTTGGGGTGATGTAGGGGTACGCGTGGTACGACCCATACCCACGCTCGGAAGGCCTGGGTACGGTGCAGACCCCCAATGGGGTGCTGTAGGGGTACGCACCGTACCCAGCCCTTCAGAGCGTGGGTACGGGTCGTACCACATGTACCCCTACATCACCCCAACAATGCTGGTACGGCCCGTACCCAGGCCTTTGGAACGTGGGTACGGTGCGTACCACCATTGTTGGGGTGCCGTAGGGGTCCGCATCGTACCCGGGCCTTAAGAGCGTGGGTACGGGTCGTACCACGCGTACCCCTACGTCACTCCAACAATGGCGGTACGGCCCATACCCACGTTCTAAAGGCCTGGGTACGGGCCGTACCAGCATTGTTGGGGTGCCGTAGGGGTCCGCACTGTACCCAGCCCTTCAGAGCGTGGGTACGGGTCGTACCACGCGTACCTCTACATCACCCCAACAATGCTGGTACGGCCCGTACCCAGGCCTTTAGAACGTGGGTACGGGCCGTACCGCCATTGTTGGGGTGACGTAGTGGTGGGCGTGGTACGACACGTACCCACGCTCTGAAGGCCTGGGTACGGTACGTACCCAGGCCTGCAAATCGTGGGTACGTGAATGTACGGAGCGTACCCCCACCCGTGTATGAATGGAGCGTACCCCCACCCGTGTATGAATGTAGCGTACCCACACCCCACCAGTGTATGTACGGAGCGTACCCACACCCGTGTATGTCCCGACCGTACATGCCCAGACATAGGAGGGGTGTGTGCAGAGTCCCCCCACCAGTGCCCAGACGCAGGAGGGGTGGGTGCAGAGTCCTCCCAGCAGTGCCCAGACGCAGGAGGGGTGGGTGCAGAGTCCTCCCAGCAGTGCCCAGACACAGGAGGGGTGGGTGCCTATCACTCCCAGCAGTGCCCAGACACAGGAGGGATGTGTGCAGAGTCCTCCCAGCAGTGCCCAGACACAGGAGGGGTGTGTGCAGAGTCCTCCCAGCAGTGCCCAGACACAGGAGGGGTGTGTGCAGAGTCCTCCCAGCAGTGCCCAGACGCAGGAGGGGTGTGTGCAGAGTCCTCCCAGCAGTGCCCAGACGCAGGAGGGGTGTGTGCAGAGTCCTCCCAGCAGTGCCCAGACACAGGAGGGGTGTGTGCAGAGTCCTCCCAGCAGTGCCCAGACGCAGGAGGGGTGGGTGCAGAGTCCTCCCAGCAGTGCCCAGACACCGGAGGGGTGTGTGCAGAGTCCTCCCAGCAGTGCCCAGACGCAGGAGGGGTGGGTGCAGAGTCCTCCCAGCAGTGCCCAGACACAGGAGGGGTGGGTGCCTATCACTCCCAGCAGTGCCCAGACACAGGAGGGATGTGTGCAGAGTCCTCCCAGCAGTGCCCAGACACAGGAGGGGTGTGTGCAGAGTCCTCCCAGCAGTGCTCAGACACAGGAGGGGTGTGTGCAGAGTCGTCCCAGCAGTGCCCAGACACAGGAGGGGTGTGTGCAGAGTCCTCCCAGCAGTGCCCAGACGCAGGAGGGGTGGGTGCCTATCACTCCCAGCAGTGCCCAGACACAGGAGGGGTGTGTGCAGAGTCCTCCCAGCAGTGCCCAGACACAAGAGGGGTGTGTGCAGAGTCCTCACAGCAGTGCCCAGACACAGGAGGGGTGTGTGCAGAGTCCTCCCAGCAGTGCCCAGACACAGGAGGGGTGGGTGCCTATCACTCCCAGCAGTGCCCAGACACAGGAGGGGTGTGTGCAGAGCCCTCCCAGCAGTGCCCAGACGCAGGAGGGGTGTGTGCAGAGCCCTCCCAGCAGTGCCCAGACGCAGGAGGGGTGTGTGCAGAGTCCTCCCAGCAGTGCCCAGACGCAGGAGGGGTGTGTGCAGAGTCCTCCCAGCAGTGCCCAGAAACAGGAGGGGTGGGTGCAGAGTCCTCCCAGCAGTGCCCATGGAAAAAAAAGGGTGCAGTACCCACAGATACAATGCCCACAATAGTCAGTCAGGTGCTCAAAGACCCTGCAGAACACGTAACATGTGTGCGAGGCTGGGAGTACACACATGCATAGTGTGTAAAAGGGAACATGTCCACATGAAGTAACTACAATATACTCCACACTCAAGTACAGTGACCACCAAGGATGCCACAAATGATGCAGGTGGAGACATTGCCCAGCATGCATGGCCAAAGTAGAACGGATCTGTCATACACCAAGGATATGTAGACACAGCTCAGCAAAACATTTAGGAAACACCCTGCAGGGAAGATGTCAGGGTCCACAGAGGAAGGGACACACCTTGGGACAATGTCACCATGCAGTAAGAGCATACATAAACAAAGTTATTCCGCAAATACCTTGTGATGGCACACAGATACTAGGGTCCATCCCATGAGCAGCACACCACTACATTTGCCAGACACCTAACACATTATCCCCACCCCAAACATGGAGCAGCACCACCAACAGCAATACTAGAAAAGCAGTAGTGTGCAAAAGAAAAACAAAATGCTTTATTCAGCAGTCAAAATAAATTGGTATAAATGTCCACTATTTACAAGGCCCATGGGCCAGGCCATCAGCAAAGTCCTGGGGGGGGGGTACACATCGGGACGTGTGTCCCCTAACTTGCCTGCACAGTTCACATGTCCATTTCATCCACAGAAGGGGGGGGGCATCATGTGGGGGGGAAGGACCAGGCACTGCAGGGACTGGAGGGGCAAGGGTAGGTGTTGTGGGTGCAGGGACGGAGGACTCCACCACAGGGGGTGGGGCAGCGCCAAAGGTGGAGGTCAGAATGGTGCTGCACACGGTTGCAAGGTCCCCCAGCGTCACCCCTGCACCCGAAGGAACCACAGACCCAAGGAGGGGGGGGGGGGTCGGAGGGATGGGTCGCAGCGCCACTGGGGGAGGGTGTGGACAGGGGGGGGACACAACCACCCTGACCGGGGACTCCTTTGATCGCTTGCGGGGTGGTGTCACTTTGGGGCTCAGGGACAGAGCGGCCATGAAGGAGTCTTTGTTGGAATCCTGGCCAGGAGAGCTGAGGGGAGTGGATTTGGAGGCAGTGGGTTGGGATGAATGTGGACTCCCACTGTGGCTGCGTGTCTTACGTTTGCCCCCCGACCCAGTAGGTGTGCCTACTTCCCCCTGTGTGTGCGTGAGAGGAGGTGTGCGCTTGGCCTTCCCTGGTGGTGTGGTGCCTGTGTCTGGTGGGGTGCGTGCATGGCTACGTCTGGGTGTGCTTTGGACAGGCATGGGAGTGGGAAGTGTGGATGCTGCAGGGGTAGGGGGGGACGTTGCGCTGCAGGAGACACACTGCTGCAGTTAGTGTCGAGTCAATGGACCTCAGCAACTGGCGTTGGTCAGACTGCGCAGCTGAGATTCCCTCCATGTATGCCTCCATCTGGGTGAGCACTCGTGTGTGGCCATGGAGGACATTAAGCATCGCAGTCTGACCAACCTGCAACTGGCGCAGGATGTCCACAGACTCGGCATTGGCGGCAGCAGTGGAGACAGGGGCAGGGGGTGCGGTGCCTGGCAAGAAGGAGACACGTGGTGACCTAGCACGGCGGGAAGGGACCAGAGCAAGTGGGAGGCCGGTGATGGGAATCGAGGGGGCGGGTAGAGATCGAGTGCTGCTGTCAGCTGTGGGAGCAGCCTCCGCCCCCTCTGGGAGCTCAGCCTCAGACCCGTCAGCGTCATAGTCGGTGGTGTAACTGGACAGGTCCTCCGCCTCACTCCCCTGGGCCTCCGTGCCACTTGATGTGCCAGACAAGACAGCACTGCTGCCACTGGTGCTTGCTCCCGCCTCACGGTCCGTGCCAGTGTCTCCCTCGGAGTCCCACGACGCTGCTGTGGGCAAGGTGAAGAGACAGGAAATGATCAGACACCTGTATACATATGTCACATGAGTCAAATCGACATAGGTCACAGTGCATAGCCTGAAAAGCAACATGAGTAACATCTACAACACAAGGTACATATGTAGGCCCTGCAACACCCAGCTGGTTGACCCACCATGCCACTGAAAAACAATGGAGAGCATGACCCAACAGCAAATTACTTGTCATCAAATAGGACAGAGGAGCCAGGCTCTGGGGACAATCGTACACAGCATCTGTACCACACAGCGTTGACCAAAAAAGGGATGAGCAGGAACCATGTCTATTAACTTTTTGCACATGCTGCAAAGCCAATACATAAAAATATGCACAACATGACTGGTTCACTGCACCTTGAGTGTGTGTCCAGACAAACATCACACACAGGCCAGACCTAGCAGGGGGACTTCAGATTTGGACATGTAGGCCTGGCCCGCACAAAGCACCCCCTACCTGAGACAATGTGATTGTGACAGAGGAAGTACTTACACCTCTTACTCTGGGATAAAAACACATGGCCTGCACGAAATCCTGATTGTACACAAACTACCCCTGGTGCGCCTGTCCACATATATCATTGACAATCAACCATCATCAGATTGTCGTTCCAAGACACACAGACACTGCCCACTGTGAGTATGCACAAGCAAAATTGGGTCACACTGTACAGTGGACACATGTAGCACAGTTTACGTCAATACAGATGAGGCCAGGGTACAATGCCACAGAGCCCAACCTATGCCGAAGACACAGAAAATGTCCACATAGTTGGATGACACACATGATACCTAGGAAAAGGTGCCCCAGGGCACGGTAGTGGCCACACACCTGCATGGTCCTGGATGGATATGACTGCAACTGAAGCAACCGTCCCTGCACTATGCATTAATCCCACTCATGGACATCATGTCAGAGGGCACAACATTGGACATGCATGCTGGAAGGCAGTACACTTTAAAGACACACTCCTATGTTGGGACTCAGCATCAGTGCCAACTGACATGGACCCCACAATGACTGAACTGGCCAGGGCACAGCCAAGGAACAAAACCTGTCCCACTCCACCCCCACACATGATGCTGCAAGCATTGGGCACTTGGATTTACTGCCAGCCTAGATTACCTTGTGCAAGAGTGACTACACACAGACCAGGGAACACATGGCAAGGAGGGGAAGGGAGGAAGAACAGCACCGGTTTACTTTGGGGAACTGGTTATGCACTGCACATGTAAACCCTGGCAGTGTATCCATGCAACTGCGCACTACCAAAAGCTGGTGACACACAACAAACACACATGTACCTACCCCCTTCCTGCTGCTGCTTCTCCAGTAAGCGCCTATCCAAGTCGGGGAAGACCACCGCCAGCACACGCTTGTGGATGTGGGTCAGACGCCGGCGCCCACGGTTCTTCCGGCTCTCAGGTGAGTCCCCCAGCAGGACCCGTGCAATCCTCCTCGTCCAGCACCGGATATCCTGCCAGCGTTTCCTCACCTGGGCTAGGCGCCGCTTCCGACCCTCCGTATTCCTCACGCCACTGACGGCTTGCTTCCATATCTCCCCCTTGGCATGGACGCCTTCCTGTGAGGATGCAAAAGTGAGAATACTTTAATTCCCCTGAGCAATGACACAGAGACACACATATTAACAAATTGTCTTCTTGGAACAGGCCATGGTATGCAGGCAACTCATTGCACATTTGTCATAGGGACATAATCCACTGTGGAAGGCAAAATGCACTAAGTGGCATTGAAGGTACACAGGTGGCATGAGGGGTGCCACACAATCAATGATCCTGGATCACACTGTGCATCACAAGCTACACAAGGATTATGTACAACACCTCAAAGCAGTCACATGCCCCAGCCCACTGACGCTACCTCAGCAGAGTACACAGACACACACAGACACAGGACAATCACCTGCCATTGCCAACTGCGGGTACAAACCTCACTCTGCCCATGTGCCACTGGACTGGGGGGTGTCACAGGTGTGGGGCTGGCTCAGCACCGCAGTCACACAGCACTGCTCCCTGCTCACATCACATGGGCAGGGTATATCCATCCCTCATGCAGCTGGTGTGCAACACTCCCCATATGCACTCACCCACATGACAGGGGACTTACACACACACCAATGTCCAGGGGACGAACACATCTTTTGTACACTCACAGCACAGGTAACCTATACAAACACACATCTATGGGTACTGTCACCTGTCAAACTGGGGGGACCACAGAATCACATCAGGACTGTAGCAACAACATTCCCAGGAGGAGTAGCCAGGCAGAATGTGGCATGCACCATGCATTGATTGTCACAGTAAGCACAATGCAAGTGAGGAGTGCACACAGGAACCACAGCATGCTCTGCATGGGAGACATGAGGCCTTCCCCACCCTGTGACCCACTCCAAACAACATTGCATGTCTGTCACACAGGCACACAATGCCAGAAGTCACAGTCACAAAACAGGGGCACAGTCTAAGCTAGTGGAGTCTGCACTCACCTGTTCCCCTGGTCGACCATACAGCATGGTGTACTGTGGGAGGATGACATCCACCAACACAATGTTCTCCTCCATGGTGAATGGCTGGCCCCTCTCCACAGACCTGGACATAGGAATCACAAGCAGCAGCAGTGTTGTGGAATGAAAGGATGTGCAGGCAAGTGCTCTCTCATGGGACCTGGCTGCCTTATATCTGCCTTGCTGGCCTGTTTCATTCACAGGATTACAGAGTGATTGGTCAGTCACATTAGCATCCTACGTTTCCTCCAATCCCTGTAAACGTACGCATACGCCAGCACTCCCATAGTGATAGGGACCCAACACACGCGTGTACGGTCCGTATCACTGTGGCGTACGCATACGCTAGCACTCCCATAGTGATAGGGACCCTACACACGCGTGTACGGTCCGTATCACTGTGGCGTACACGTACGCCAGCACTCCCATAGTGATAGGGACCCTACACACGCGTGTACGGTCCGTATCACTGTGGCGTACACGTACGCCAGCACTCCCATAGTGATAGGGACCCTACACACGCGTGTACGGTCCGTATCACTGTGGCGTACGCGTACGCCAGCACTCCCATAGTGATAGGGACCCTACACACCCGTGTACGGTCCGTATCACTGTGGCGTACGTGTACGCCAGCACTCCCATAGTGATAGGGACCCTACACACACGTGTACGGTCCGTATCACTGTGGCGTACGTATACGCCAGCACTCCCATAGTGATAGGGACCCTACACACGCGTGTACGGTCCGTATCACTGTGGCGTACGCGTACGCCAGCACTCCCATAGTGATAGGGACCCTACACACGCGTGTATGGTCCGTATCACTGTGGTGTACGTGTACGCCAGCACTCCCATAGTGATAGGGACCCTACACACGCGTGTTCGGTCCGTATCACTGTGGCGTACGCATACGCCAGCACTCCCATAGTGATAGGGACCCTACACACGCCCTCAGAGCGTATGTACGGTGCGTTTCACACCTGACAGTGGTGACAGGCAGCACACAGGAAGGAATTGAGCTGTCATACCTGGCCAAGGCTGGACATCAAGGCATTGTCTGTGCAGTACTACATGTGTCGGGCACAGGTGGGTCAGGCTGTGATGTGGCACCATACTCCTGAGGTGTGAAGCTAATTAAAGTATGATGAGCTGTGTACACATGTCACGTGTGATGGTGCCCTATGTGCCACACATCCCCTTCACTCCTTTGACATGTGTGCATGTAGTACAGACTTGGTGGGCCATGCGTCACTGGCATGGCACAGTCACCGACACCCGCAAATGTCCCCTGATGCCAGGTACACGGAATGTTACCCCTGACAAGTGAATGCCCGCGTTGCACGCTGTAGCTATGTCATGTGTGTGTAATGTGTTCCCATAGGTTTGCTGTAGGTGTTTGGTCAAATGCATCTGCAGTTGCTGCAACCAACATGTGTCTGTGTGTAGATGGGCATGGCACACTGTTACGCACACCAGCACACATGTGTAATCCGACGTAAGGTGTGTATGTATGCATTGACACGGAGTTTCAAAACAAGGACATATCTGCATACTCTCAATGTATGTGTGATCAGTCTTGACATGTAATCCTTCATGGCAAGGTGTGTGGTCTGTCCTTATTCTATGACATGTGACATGTGACCTGTGCCTCTAGTGTTCCGCAACCTGTCTGTACAATAAACATCCTTCTTCTGCACATATTTGGATGTCTGTAACTCCTGTAATGCGTCTGCCTGCTCACTTACACTGGCCCACAGCTAGTTTCATGGCATGGCATATTGAGGTTGAGAATCAACGTTTGTAGCTGGCTCATGGTAGGAGTGCCACATGCCTGGCATACGTGTCCAGGGCATATTGCACAGACCTGACTCTGTATGTAGCATATGTGTATTGCCTGTTGAGCATGTGCTCAGTACATTGACATTGGTAGTTTATTGTACTCACTCTTCGTTGTCCCTTCTAATTCACTGCAGGGCTCCTCCTCTCCCTCGAGCAATTCCGGACTTGGCTGACCTGAGGGAACATGACTGTATACGCCACTACCGCTTCCCCCAACATTTGATTGAGGACTTGACGACACGGCTGGCACCACACCTCCAACCGCTACACAGGTATCCTACTGCACTGACACCCAAGATGAAGGTGATGGCAGCCCTACATTTCTTTGCCACGGGTACCTTTCAACATACCATTGCCCATGTCGGTGGCATGTACCAAACCATGTTCAGCCGTGTTCTGCATGATTTTTTAGAGGCCATGTTGGATCACCTGGATGAGTTCATAAAATTCCCAACTCCTGAGCAGTTGACAGGTGTCAAGCGTGAGTTCTATGCCCTGGGAGGGATGCCCCATGTCATTGGGTCCATAGATGGAACACATGTGGCTTTGGTACCACCACAGGCACAGGAGGTAGCGTATAGGAACCACAAGCATTACCACTCCATTAATGCCCTTGTGGTGTGTCTTGCCAACATGGTGATTTCACATGTCTGTGCTCGTTTTCCAGGATCAGCACACGATGCCTACATCATGAGGCGTAGCAGGGTGCCTGAAATGATGCTGCAGCTGCGCAACGAACGAGCATGTATTGTTGGTGGGTATACTCTGGCAGTCCTGTATTTAACGTCATCTTCCTGTCTTACTGCTTCTCCTGACCCACTCTTGTCCATGATGATTCCATGTAAGGGATGCTGGCTATCCCAACATGCCATGGCTGATCACGCCTCTCCGCAACCCCAGCACGGCTGCCGATCACCGCTACAACAACGCCCATGGGCGGACCAGGCGAGTGATAGAGAGGACGTTTGGCCTCCTGAAGAGCCGATTCCGTTGCCTCCACAAGACCGGTGGCGCACTCCCATATGCACCGGTGAAGGTCTGCAAGATATTCCTCGTGTGCTGCATGCTGCACAACATGGCAGTGGAGAAAGCTGTGCCACTCATCCTGGATCCAGATGAGCAGGACCATCCACCCGTGGAGGATGAAGGGCTTGGTCACGAGGCAAGTGATGTGGAGAAGGAGGAGGCGGTAGAGGACATGCGGAGTCGGCTCATACGCAACTTCTTTGCTTAGTGGTGAGTTCCAGTGTCTGAGTGTGCATGCATTGGGCCGTGTGTGGCAAGTGTTGCAATGTGTGTGTCCATCTGCATGTCTGCCAAGTGAGTCAGAGGTATGTTTGGATGTGTCACTCGAGTGATGGTGCAATAGAAGAATGTTTTTCCAGAGTCATCATTGTCACCTAGCATGTTGACAACCTTATTCGTGTCGAGTACATGCACATGCATGCGGATGTGCTTCTTTTGGCTGACTTCTGGTGTGTCTCCCATCCACAGGTACTTGCGCATGCTGTCTGCTGGTGCAATTGTTGTGCTCCTGCTATTCCTCATGAACACAGCAACATGTGCTGAATCAGCGTTACATGCACGGACAAGTTCGAAAATCTCCTTCGGGTAAGGGATGCAGCACGGCTTTTTGGGAGTGGTATTTGTTTTGAATGTGTGTGCACTGCTCCTGTTCATGTTTGGATACTTTACATACATGTAGAATCACCATGGGGCACATGACATGGAGCTGAATTCACCTGAATTGATGGTCAGTCTTGGTGACTGTCATCTGTAATGGGATTGTGGATTGTGATGAAGCCATCAATGTGTGTAACACTGCCCTCGGAAACATACGGGTTGCACCGGATTGACATGGTGTGTGAATTCCCCATTAGGGGCTCAATGGTGTATAGCAGCCTCTCCGTGAGCAGCAGGGGGTGTTTAGCTGTAACCCGTCACTTGTGTGCCAGTGCCATGGATTTCCAGCATCTGTGGTGGTAAGGGGGGTGCCAGTGTTGGTCCCACGTGTTCATCCACATGACCTGTGTATGTGTTGACAGAGTTGCATTAGCATTCCGACACACATGAGTAATAAAGTTGTCCCTCTGCCTCCAAGGTGTCTCATCTCTGTCAATAGTGGTCTGTTGCCACTGTGCATGCGGCATGTCTGGCATTGTTCTCAGAGATGATGCATATGTGTCTATGTGTAGAGTAGCAAGATGCAAGCTGTTTGTCAGGGATTAGATTCTGTATTTTGCATGATGTCCATGGCTGTGTAGGTATTGTGGCATGTCAGTCTCCACGAAGGCCACTGTGCTGCATGTGAATCCATTGTGTGTGTGTGTGCCATGTTGAACCAGACATTTCTTCCTTGACATACACCTTTTGCATAGTTCCTTCCTGAGATCCCTGTCTTTGTGTGCTACTTGTGGCATTGTTTTGTTGACATGGCGCATGCTGCTGCAGGGCACCCAGTGTCCACGCAAACGAGCTGGTGTTCATCATGGATTGCTTGCTGACATGTGCTATGCTGATCAGCAGCATCTGTGCCTCATGCGGCAGCACACTCTGCATTATGCACAAGTTCCCCAGTTCCATCAACCTCAAGGCAAGAGGGAGACCATCCCCCAGGTCAACTACGACATCCGTGTCTAATCCTACCCTGCACTCTACGGACATGTGCGTTAGAAATCCCATGATACTTGTCCACATCCAGGGTGCATCTGCACAGCTCTGCTACTACATCCGGCGACCAGGCCACATCAACGTCCAACAGAGATGGGGGGAGTGGATCACTGCCAGCTGCAGGATGACCTTCTCAATCCACGCACACACTCAGGATGCAGCCCACAACCACAACACAACCTTGTGGCACTGTGATCCAACACCCAATTGTGCCATCTCCATGCATCCAACCTTGGCTGGCCCACCATTCTCCACATCCACCTGACTCAAGCATGCAGGACATGGTTCTGCCACGTGTCTACACATACCTGGGACTCCCACCCCAGGACACTCCACATGATCCCTGACCTCTGCGCATGACTGTTGCTCTTCTAAATAGGTTTGTAGGCACAGTTGTGCGGGCACCCCCTCAGCTGGTTGGGCCCATCACGGGTGAGTATGGTGCTCCATGTCTGTCTTGGATGGTACATTGTGACCCATGTGTGTCCTGTGCCAGACTCAGACCCCAGGGAATGGATGTTTGGAGTTACTTATGAAATCAGGCATGGTTTGACTTTACAACACACACATGTAGTGGAATAATGCAAACTGACGGCATCATCTTGTGATTGTGATGATTTTTATTAGTGCTGGGATACGTGTTTGGGGGGGTGACAAGAGGTGCTTGGCGGGAGTGTAGAATCCAAAGTTCACAGGGGGAGTTGGTATCCTGCCATTGAAAGTCATCAGAGTCTGTGCCACAGTCTTTGTCAACATTGGTCAGACAGTGACCAGCAAGGCCATGTAGCAGAGAATGTCAGTTGCTGCTGTGCTGCTGTTGGGCCAGAGGGCCAGGTGCCAGGCCAGGTGACCTGGGAGATGGTGATGTTCCGCTGACTCTCACGGTCTTTTGCGTGGACGACCCACCTTCCTGCGGGGACCCTCAGAAGCAGGCCTTGACGATGCTAGGGACGCTCCGTCAGATGAATCCTCCTCCTCCTCCCTCCCTGTTTCTGGTGCTGGTCTACGCCTGGTGGCACAGGGAGTGTTTGCCAGGCTTTGGGCGATCTGACGGAGTGATTGGCTCACGTCCCTGTGCACCGCCAGGAGCTCAGCCAGTCTTGCCTCCATCCGTCCATGGTGTTGTAGATGACTGGCACGATGCTCGACCTGCAGGGTCTTCATTTCATTGAGGGTCTCCACTACCTGGTCGATGCCTCTGGAGTCACGCCGGTATGCGTCCAGGATGTTGTGGACGTGTGACATTACCGGTTCCTGAGCCAACTGGTCAGGTTCGCGCCTCCGCCGTCCTCCACTCCCACCACCCCTGCTCACTTGCGCCTGGCCTGCCGTTGTGGGCACATCGGGTCTCCGGGACCCCTGAGGGATGGCATTTGCGGTGTCGCCTGCCTCCTCCTGGGTGCCCGGAGCACCTTGTCCCTCCTGGACAGACTGGCTGTGTTGTTGTGTGCGGGCAGGGCTCCTGGGTGTCTCCTGGGATGTGGCAGGAATGGGGGTGGTGGTTGGCACAGTTGTACCTGACGCAGGTGCTGCAGGTGGTTGGACACCAGAGGGGCCAGGTTGGTCTGGGTCATCCACGGAGTGGTGAGAGTCGTCGCTGCCGGTGGGGTCCTCTTCACACAGAGCCTGGTCCTGTGAGTCTTCCCCCCCCAGTGTTGGGTGGAGATCGACGATGTTGACCTGTGTGTGAGAGAGACAGTGTTAATTGTGTTACATGCGACATCCATGTTCATTCATTTTTGATTAGGCACAGTTCCTCTGGGTGGTTGGATTTGGCAAGCATTCCTCTCACAGTGCACTTGTGCATGGGTATGTCCCTTGGCCACAGCTTTCAACACTTTACCTATGTGTGACACAATCTTAGTTGATGCATCTTTTGTGAACGCAGTCAGCATTGTTGTGGGGGGGCGTAGCAAGCCATGTTGCACTGTACGTGGCCAAATGGTGTTTTTTCCATGCTATTTGAGAATGCAGGTAGGTAACTTAACAATTTGTGACAGGGTTGTGACAAACACAGTGGGTGGGTATACTGGGTGTAAGGTTCTGTTTGTGCCTGCAGCACGGATGTACTCGTGCACAGATTGACACATGGCCCAGTGTTTATCAAAGGTTGAAGGGGGGGTTCACGCAGTGCCAAACCTTGTCTAAATGCACACAGTCCACCTGCTGACGAGCGGACATGGCCACACCACCCAAGGGTGATTTGGTCTCCCTCTGTTTCCCTTTCTCCCTCCCTCTGTCAGCCTCCTCCCTCTGTCCGTCTCCCTTTCTCCCTCCCTCTGTCAGCCTCCTCCCTCTGTCCGTCTCCCTTTCTCCCTCCCTCTGTCAGCCTCCTCCCTCCCTCTGTCTGTCTCCCTGTGTCCACCTCTGTCTCTGTCCCTCTCTCTGCCCCTCTCCCTCCATCTGTGTGTCACCCTCTGTCACTTCAGCCCAGCTTCCTGGGCACACACAGTTTGCAGGTCTTTCAAAGGCCATTGGCTTGTTCATGTGGGTTTGTTTCTTCTCTGCCGGCACCCATTGGGCGGAGTGTCTGAGTCTGCGCTGCTGCTGTGGCGGTGTGTGCTGACACTCTTTCAGTGTGATGCGTCTTAATTAGCTGCTGTTATGTGCAAATTGTGCCTTCATACCCATGTCGTCCTGCAACGCGGCCACCATTAGCAGGCAAAACAGTACTGTGTGGGGACACACTGTTTGTATGGCTGTGCCCTAAGCCATATGGGCTGAGGGCATTGTTGTGTGCTTCAGAGTTGCTCTATGTTAGTTTTGAGGCCCACCCTCCCGGCATCGGGGACATCCTGTCTTGTGTTGGTGTTTTGTGTGGCCTGTGACTTGGCATGGCCTTGATTGGGGCATGGGGCATGGAGGCGCTAGTGGCATGTGTGTGTTTTTGGAGTGTGGTTGTGTACGGTGCAGGCTTTGGGGGGGTTGCATGCATGATTGGTATTTGGGTTGTATATGGCGTTCCCCCCATGTGAGGTGAGGCTCTCGGACTCCTTCTAGTCCGTCTACTCCCACCGGCGGCAGCGTGGCCATCACCTTCTCCTCCCAGGGATGGTAGCGTACAGGTCTGCGGGACGGACCTCCTCCAGTGATGTTGGCCTGGTTGTGGTCGTCCGTCATTTTGCGGCGGACCGTCCTCCGCAGCTCGTACCACCTGGCTTGGCACTCATGCCTGGTTCTTCTGGTGGCCCCAACAGCATTCACGGAATTGACTATCCTCTCCCACATGGCAGATTTTGCGGATATGCTGGTCCGTCTGACCAATGTTCCAAAGAGCTGTGGCTCGACTCTGACGATTTCGTCGACAAGGACCTCCAGCTCCTCCTTTGTGAACTTTGGATTCTTGTTAGTGGGCATGGTGTGGGGTGTGGGTGTGGATGGTTGTGGGGGTGTGGGTGTGGATGGTTGTGGGTGTGTGAGTGTGGTTGTGCAGGTGTGTGTGTGTGAATGTGATGAGGGTGTGTTTGTGATGGTGGTTGTGTGAAGGAGTGCAAGTGTAAGGTGTATTGATGTATGTAGTATGGTGCAGTGCGTTGTCTCTGTGGTCTGGCAGTAGGGGATCTGTTGCAAAGGATCATGGTTTGTGTGTGCAGGGGCCTTTCTATTGGTCCATTTGTGGGTGTGGCTGTGTTTGAACTTTGGGTGGGTGTGTTATAAGGAGTGGTAGTGGTTTGGGCCTCTGTTTATCTGTTTGTCAGTTGCAGGTCAGTGTATAGGATGTATTTGGCCTTGTTGGATATGTTTTGTGGTGTTGTGTGCCTCAAATTGACTCTCCTTGTGTTTTTTTGGTTTGTCCTGGTTCAGTACGAGTGTTTTTTGCATCTGTACGGTGCGTACATGGGCCATGTTGTTGTACAGTGCTGTCCTTTGCTATGGCTTAGTACGACTCGTACATGTGCGATGTTGGGTGAGGGTGCTGGTGTGTGGGCCTGTGGTAGGGTGCGTACGAACACGGGCAGGGTGTTGGTCCGCACCGTCCATCGGTGGTGGTGTTTTGCACCGTACAAACAGGGGGGCTGGGTGTAGGGTCCGTACATACACTGGTGGGGTGTGGGTACGGTCCGTACATACATGAGTGGGGGTACGCTCCATACATACACTGGTGGGGTGTGGGTACGGTCCGTACATACACGGGTGGGGGTACGGTCCGTACATACACGGGTGGGGGTACGCTCCATACATACACTGGTGGGGTGCGGGTACGGTCCGTACATACACGGGTGGGGGTACACTCCATTCATACACGGGTGGGGAGTTGGTACGCTCCATGCATACACGGGTGGGGGTACGGTCCGTACAAACACGGGTGGGGGTACGGTCCGTACATACACTGGTGGGGTGGGGGTACGGTCCGTACATACACAGGTGGGGGTACGGTCCATACATACACTGGTGGGGTGAGGGTACGGTCCGTACATACACTGGTGGGGTGGGGGTACGGTCCGTACATACACTGGTGGGGTGGGGGTACGGTCCGTACATACACTGGTAGGGTAGGGGTACGGTCTGTACATACATACATGGGTGGGGGTACAGTCCGTACATACACGGGTGGGGAGTTGGTACGCTCCATGCATACACGGTGGGGGTACGGTCCGTACATACACTGGTGGGGTGGGGGTACGGTCCGTACATACACTGGTGGGGTGGGGGTACGGTCCGTACATACACGGGTGGGGGTACGGTCCGTACATACACGGGTGGGGGTACGGTCCGTACATACACGGGTGGGGGTACGGTCCGTACATACACGGGTGGGGAGTTGGTACGCTCCATGCATACACGGGTGGGGGTACGGTCCGTACATACACGGGTGGGGGTACGGTCCGTACATACACTGGTGGGGTGGGGGTACGGTCCGTACATACACGGGTGGGGGTACGGTCCGTACATACATGGGTGGGGGTACGCTCCATACACACACTGGTGGGGTGTGGGTACGGTCCGTACATACACGGGTGGGGGTACGCTCCATTCATACACGGGTGGGGAGTTGGTACGCTCAATGCATACACGGGTGGGGGTACGGTCTGTACATACACGGGTGGGGGTACGGTCCGTACATACACTGGTGGGGTGGGGGTACGGTCCGTACATACACTGGTGGGGTGGGGGTACGGTCCGTACATACACTGGTGGGTGGGGGTACGGTCCGTACATACACTGGTGGGGTGGGGGTACGGTCCGTACATACACGGGTGTGGGTACGGTCCGTACATACACTGGTGGGGTGGGGGTATGGTCCATACATACACTGGTGGGGTGGGGGTATGGTCCATACATACACGGGTGGGAGTACGGTCCGTACATACACGGGTGGGGAGTTGGTACGCTCCATGCATACACGGGTGGGGGTACGGTCCGTACATACACTGGTGGGGTGGGGGTACGGTCCGTACATACACGGGTGGGGTGGGGGTATGATCCGTACATACACGGGTGGGGGTACGGTCCGTACATACACGGGTGGGGTGTGGGTACGGTCCGTACATACACGGGTGGGGTGTGGGTACGGTCCGTACATACACGGGTGGGGTGGGGGTACGGTCCGTACATACACGGGTGGGGGTACAGTCCGTACATACACGGGTGGGGTGTGGGTACGGTCCGTACATACACGGGTGGGGTGGGGGTACGGTCCGTACATACACGGGTGGGTGTACGGTCCGTACATACACGGGTGGGGTGTGGGTACGGTCCGTACATACACGGGTGGGGAGTTGGTACGCTCCATGCATACATGGGTGGGGGTACGCTCCATGCATACACTGGTGGGGGTTCGGCGCGTACATCCGCAGCCGGGGGGCGTTTTGCTCGTACATGCGGGGTCTGTGGTGGGGTGTTCGGCGCGTATGCGGGCACATGTCTCCATGGTTGCTATGGGAGTTCGGTCCGTACGGTGTTTTTTCCATACAGTTGTGAAATCGAAAGGACGGAAGTGATCGTACTTGCGCGGTCGGACTTCATTTTTCCGATTCGTACGATAAATCGTCCGGGGATGTGTCGGACACAATTTCCGACCCGAGGACGTGTGGGGAAATTTTCCAGATGTGATTCGTATGGAGTTTTTCCCATGCGAATCGTACTTGGCAGTTTGCACGCTACTTGTACGATTCGTACGGAAAAAAATCCGGATACAATTCGGACGGGGGAAATTTTTCCAGGATCGGAATCGGCACCTTAATCGTTTCTTCTTCACAAACCATAATAATAAAAAAATGCATGTCACAACTGTAAGGATGTAAGGATTTTTAGCTAAAAAACATAACCAGTAAAACAGCCACATCAGTGAGCAATTTTAAATGCACAATTTTCACTGCAAACTTTTGCTGCCCATGTTTAGGTGATGGCATATGTTTTAAAAAAAATCTTTTCAATTCGGCAGCATAGGCTTGGAATACAAATAGAACAACCCATCACTATAGCTTTCCAAGACCAGACCTATTGGCTTTGTTTTTACAGGGAAGTCATTGGGGCTGATTAGGATGGCGGGCGGAGGCACATCTGACGTGCTGGCGGTGGCGGAAAATACCCTTTTCCGCACTTCATCGGCGGTCCTTGGTTCCTCTGTATTACGATGGGCATAGATAGCCCATTTCCACCAGTCCACTGCGGTGTTTCTGGTTCCGCCAGAAATCTCCGTCCGCACCGGTAGCGGACGCAGCCAATAGAGAGGTACCGCCGTGCGGACTGCGGTTACGACCGTCGGTCAAATCACGATGCCTCAAACAGCCCATCACACCGCAGTGGAGAATCCGGCCATACGGGAATGGCAGTGTCAATACTGCAGATAGCCCCATGTGTTCCTGACCGCTGGGAAAACGGCAGTCTTTGGCCTTTCCGCAGCAAATACGAGAGTTGCGGATGGATTTGCATATTTTCCGGCAGGGTATTGCAGGCAGGGCATCCTAATCTGACCGCTGGTTTTGCCACGGTACCTACGGATGGTGCTTTTCTGCTACCACAGCAGTCGGGATCCTTTTCCGTCCGCCATCCTAATCAGCCCCATTATCCTGATTTTCCACAGGTCACCATCAGAAATAGAGGTACCCGAGATTGAGAGCTGCAACAGGCCATATCAACAAAGTAAAAGCTCCCTCACTATGATTGTATTCAAATAACATTAAGAGACAGAGGTAGGACTGATGTTCCATTACCTTATAACTCTTTGCCTGTGAAAACATACTTCCCCAATATCGAATTTAAAAAATAATACTTAATTCATTACTAAAGATCATGTATATCACAAAATGTATTTTTAAATTAATTTTACGATTTAGATAAATTATATTTGCTTATGTATTATTTACTTAGATGTGTGATATAGTGCTATGTGTAGCCTTTAAGTGACATCAGAGCACTGAAAATACAATTACTAACAGTGGCGGCTGGTATGGGACTGGGTGGTGAGGGAAAAAAAACACTTACCTCTACACACCGCCATCTCTCCTCCGTCATCTCCTCCAAGAAGCAGGAAGCACACAGGCTCCTCTAAGCCAATCACGACGCTGCTGTCACCAGCATGACAGCAGCTTTGTGATTTGTTTGAGCACCGTGGATCAGCGCTCTGCCAGGGACTGCGAGCCTGTGCATGATCTCCACCCAGGCTGTACATTACAGCCCGGTGGAGAACATGCAAAGTGGGCATGACTGTTTGGCCTGCCCAACACAGCCGGCCAAACCGTCATGCGCTCTTACTACCACATATTTCCTCCTCCCCCTGCTGGCTGTGATGACAGCCAAGCCCCGCCCCAAAACGATTCAACACAGATGACCAACATGATAATAACAATGTGTTATCATTTTATTTTTCCTTTTTCTCACTGCTGAAAAGCAGTGGGGGACACTCCTCCGCCTTCGTGGAGGACCCACTGCTGATTTACTAATCGGAGAAGGAGAAGTTACATTTAATGGGTAGGTGAGTAACTGTGTCTAATGTTATTTAGTTGCGGCTCCTGATCCGAGTTATGTCTGGACAAAATTTTTATTATGCTGGTGAAATTTGGACAATTTGCAAATTTAACATTCTCAAATTTTGCATTAAGAACGTGTCTAATGTTTAGCTACAGGAGACTGAATGGCACAAAAAATGTCTTGCTTGGGGGATGTTTTCAGCTCAACTCAGCGTTCAGCTGCTATCTCAAATGAATTTTTTATATGAAGTATTTTCTTAGTTGAAATTGTCACCCAAGAAACCAGCAAACTACATTTTGTATAACTTTCCAGAAATGTCATGAAAAACAATCATAAGATTTTGCATGTCGCTAATTAGAGCAGACTTTAATACAAAGTAAGTTTGAATAGTTTAGTTCTCAAAGGTCAATAGAAAGCAAGTTTCAAAGATCTCAGTTTTCAGATCCCTGCTTAGTTGAGGTTGTTCCACTTTCTCGGGCTTTGAACTGCCATGTGACTGTCTCCATGTTTCATCCTCTTGACGGGGCTTTGGTTAAACAAGTAGAGAGGTGCTGATCAGAGGCTTCTAGTCGTTGTATAGTATGAAGTCATTTTCTGCAGTAATTCTTTTCCTTTGCCGTAGTATATTTTGTGAACGGTATTGGCCATTTTAATTTGATCTGGGTGTCTGCTGAAAGACACTGCATAGCTTTCAAGACACATTTGATGTGAGCCCACCTGTCAAAGTCTATGCACATTCTGGCTCTGTGTATCTGCAGCCGTTGTCCTATGACAAGGAGTTTCTTGGGGAGACCAGTGTGAAATATGAAATACTAGTCCAGGTAAGCCATGACCAAATATCTTGTCAGCTCCACCCAATGGTCGCTTTATCTCTGCAGAGGTGCAGAGACAGAATATCGAGTACAAAATATTGAGTTGCACAAATATGGAGTCAATACTATCGTGGGTCAATATCGACAGCAAGAATATCGTGGTTAAGAATATCGATTTAAGGTAAGTAATATCGATTTTAAAAATATCGAAGCATTTAATATCGTTTGCAGAAATATAGTTGTTAAAAATATCGTTTTTTATTATAATGTCTGTTAGTATATATTTTATATGTATGTGATGAATGTTTTTTTGTAAAAGAATTGTTTGTATTTTTAATATATGTTTTACATTTTTAGTAGTTATTAAAACATATTTTATTTGAATTTTGCACGTTTAATTCCGTAGCGGGTTTCTAGGGGAATAGGGTGAGAAGTAATTTAATCATATAAAATTTATTTAAAAAGTTATTTAAATTTTGCGTTTTTAGTTCCATAGCGGGTTGTGGGTTTATAGGGCAAGGAGGGTGGGAATTAATTTAATCATATTAAATATATTACATTTTTATATTTGAATCTTGAGCTTTCAGTTACGTATGGGGTTGTGGGTTTATAGGGGAATAGACTGGGACGTAATTTAATTATATAAAATGTATTAACTTTTTGTTATTTGAATTTTCCGTGTTTAATTCTGTAGCAGGTTGTGGGTTTATAAGGGAATAGGGTGGAAAGTAATTTTATAATATTACATTTATTGATACATTTTTATTTATTAATATTTGTTTAATTTATATATTATAGTCTTAAATGTGTAACGTAATTTATTGTTAATTAACCGGTAATTAATAATGATAATTGTGCAGTTAATTGTAGGTGTGTGTTGTGGTGTTTTTAGGTGTAAAGGGTGGGAAATAATTTATTTTTAATTGATGAATTAATAATTGGTTGTTAATTCATTTTAATAAATTAATTGGTAATTAATTATGGTAATTGTGTAATAAAATTTAGGGGTGTGTTGTGGTTTGTATAGAAGTAAATGGTGGGAAGTAATTAGGGGTCCATTAGGATAACGGCCGCCTGCCAAATACCTCCGCCCGCTACAAATTGGCAGACGGGAAGAACGTCCGCCGGTTTTCTGCCGGTAGGCAATCCACCCGATTGGCTACCGGGCGGAAAAGCATTTTATATGGTGGCGGTGTCTGGTAGACACCGCCATCCATATTATTATGCAGGTGGGGACCTGCCTTCGCCGCCACAGAAAGGCAGGCGGTTTTTGCTATTGGGGCCCATAGCGGGCCCCCAGGGATCCTGGGGGGTGGGGGGTGCACATGAGGGGTACCTATGGTACCCCCCTGCAGTTCCATGCACAACATGGCAGGCACCGCGCGGTGCCTGCCATGTTCTGCATGGAAGAGCACAACATGCCTTCTTGGCATTGTGGCGGGCGGTGCTGAGAGCACCGCCCGCCGCAATGTCAAGTATGCAGGATGCACCCACCAGTGTGGCAGGCACATCCTAATGTCTGCAACGGGACCCCCACACCGATGGCAGGCGGTCCCATTCTCCGAGAGGATGCCCGCCATCCTAATGACCCTCTTAGTGTTTAATTAATTATATATAGGCGCCGATCACGATCCTGTAGAAACCGGGTACGAACCGTCGGACGGAGCATATTCTCCGTCCGACGCGTACCCGGTCGTCAAAATTTACAAACATGGAATTACGATTCGCACGGGAACACCATTTCCGTACGAATCGTAAAAAACCCCGACCGAACAAAATAAACCTACAAATGCGATCCGGGAAAGCGCCGACCTGACGTCGGGACGCTCGCAGCCTGCCATTCACGAACCAGGAATTACGATTCGCACCGACGTCATCCCGCACGGTGAATATTTTCCGGCTGCCAAAAACTGCCGGGAAAGCAGGACGACGTGAACAAGGACTACCAGTACGCGACGGACAGACAGGACGACGCGAACAAGGAGTACCAGTACGCGACGGACAGACAGGACGACGCGATCAAGGAGTACCAGTACGCGACGGACAGACAGGACGACGCGATCAAGGAGGACCAGTACGCGACGGACAGACAGGACGACACGAACAAGGAGGACCCGTACGCGACGGACAGACATGGACCCGAACCTACGTGTCATCCCGGCCCTCATAGCAGTCGACCTCCTCTACAGGTTCCGACGCAGACGCCGCAGAAGGTCAGAACAACTAAGGGAGGGGGGAAAGTGGGGTGGGGTGGGGGTGGCAGGACCAGGGCAGGCCACAACCCCCCCAACAAAGTCACACAGCACACATGCCCTGGACATACCTGACTCCCATGCCCTGGTCACTACGAGGGGGTGGGGGCGTGTCCAGCTAAGCCAGCGACCGCCACAACGGAAGTCCGTCACGACGCGAACCGGCAACACAACCAGACAGGTACGTCCCGTACCCACGCCTGAAGAGCGTGGGTACAAGTCGTACCACGCCCACACCCACGTCACCCCAACAATGGCGGGACGGCTCGTACCCACGTGGCAAAGGCCTGGGTACGGCCCGCACAAGCATCACATAGCGTGGGGACGGATATGTACGGACCCTACCCCCAACCCTTATGCATGGAGCGTACCCCCACCCCAACAGTGTAAGTACGACCCGTACCCACACCCGTGTACGTATGGAGCGTACCCCCACCCCAACAGTGGAAGTACGACACGTACCCCCACCCGCGTATGTATGGAGCGTACCCCCACCCCAACAGTGTAAGTACGACCCGTACCCACACCCGCGTACGTATGGAGCGTACCCCCACCCCAACAGTGTAAGTATGACCCGTACCCCCACCCGCGTACGTATGGAGCGTACCCCCACCCCAACAGTGTAAGTACGACACGTACCCCCACCCGCGTACATATGGAGCGTACCCCCACCCCAACAGTGTAAGTACGACCCGTACCCCCACCCGTGTACGTATGGAGCGTACCCCCACCCCAACAGTGTAAGTACGACCCGTACCCCCACCCGCGTACGTATGGAGCGTACCCCCACCCCAACAGTGTAAGTACGACTCGTACCCCCACCCGCGTACGCATGGAGCGTACCCACATCCGTGTATGTCATGAGCGTACATATTGTGAAATTGGAGAGGTGGGTGCAGAGTCCTCCCAGCAGTGCCCTGAGACAGGAGGGGTGGGGGCCTATCACTCCCAGCAGTGCCCTGAGACAGGAGGGGTGGGGGCCTATCACTCCCAGCAGTGCCCTGAGACAGTAGGGGTGGGTGCCTATCACTCCCAGCAGTGCCCAGACACAGGAGGGGTGGGTGCCTATCACTCCCAGCAGTGCCCTGAGACAGGAGGGGTGGGTGCCTATCACTCCCAGCAGTGCCCTGAGACAGTAGGGGTGTGTGCAGAGTCCTCCCAGCAGTGCCCAGAGACAGGAGGGGTGGGTGCAGAGTCCTCCCAGCAGTGCCCATGGAACGCAAAGGGTGGAGTAGTCACAGATACCATGCCCACAAATGTCAGTCAGGTGCACAAAGACCCTGCAGTACATGTACCACATGTGTGCGAGGCTGGGAGTATACGCATGCATAGCGCAGAAAAGAAAACATGTACACATGAAGTCATGTCAATAGGCCACATACACAAGTACAATGACTACCAAGGATGCCACGAATGATGCAGGTGGAGACATCGCTCAGCATGCATGTGCAAAGGTGAAGGACTACGTCACACACCCAGCTAATGGACACACAGCTCTGTGCCAAAGTCAGGGGACACCCTGCAGGGAAGAAGTTAGGGTACACAGAGGAAGGAATACACCTTGGGACAATTGCAACATGCAGCAACTGCTTACATGAATGGAGAAAGCTAGCTAACACCGTGTGATGGCACACAGATCCCAGGGTCCCCCCTATGAGCAGCACACTACTACATTTCCCACACACCCAACACATGACCAACACCCACAACCATGTAGCAGCCCCACCAACAGCAATGCCAGCAATGCAGGAGTGTTACAAGGGCAAAAAATAAATAGCTTTCTTCAGCATGACCAAAAAACTAGTATGACGTAAGTCCAAGATTAACAAAGGCCATAGGGCAGTCCAGGAGTCCCAGCTGGATGGGGGACACAGTGGGATGCGTGTCCCCTAGCTTGCCTGCACAGTTACAATCCGTTGTCTTCCACAGGGGTGAGGGCATCATGTGGGGGGGAAGAAACAGGCACCGCAGGGACAGGAGGGTGAAGGGTAGGCGTTGTGGGTGCAGGGATGGAGGACTCCACCACAGGGGGTGGGGCAGGGCCAAAGGCAGAGGCCAGGATCTCGCTGCACACCTTAGCAAGGTCCTCCAGGGACTCCCCTGCACCCGAAGGAACCACAGGCCCCAAGGAGGGGGGCGGGGGGGGTCAGAGGGATGGATCGCAGCACCACTGGGGGAGGGTGTGGACAGGGGGGGGACTCAACCACCCTGACCGAGGACTTCCTTGACCGCTTGCGTGGTGGTGTCACTGTGGGGCTCAGGGACAGAGCGGCCATGAAGGAGTCTTTGGGGGAGATGTGGCCAGGAGAGCTGAGGGGAGGGGATTTGGAGGGAGTGGATTGGGTGGAATGCGGACTCCCACTCTGGCTGCGTGTCACACGTTTGCCCCCCAACCCAGTGGGTGTGCCTACTGCACCCTGTGTGTGCGTGTCAGGAGGTGTGCGGCGGACCTTCCCTGCTGGTGTGGTGCCTGTGTCTGTTGTGGTGGGTGCATGCTTACGTCTGGGTGTATGTGGGACAGGCATGGGAGTGGGAATTGTGGAAGGAGCAGGGGTAGGGGGTGGGACGTAGCGCTGCAGGAGACCCACTGCTGCAGTCAGTGTGGAGTCTATGGACCTCAGCAAGTTGCGTTGGTCAGCCTGCGATGAATGAATGCCCTCCAAGTATGCCTCCATGTTGTTGAGGACCTGGCTGTGGCCATGGAGGACATTAAGGATCGCAGTCTGACCAATCTGCAACTGCCGCTGGATGTCCACAGACTCAGCATTGGCGGCAGCAGTGGAGACAGGGGCAGGGGGTGCGGTGCCTGGCAGGAAGGAGACATGTGGTGACCGGGCACGTTGGGAAGGGACACGAGCACGTGGGAGGCGGCTGATGCCAATGGAGGGGGCGGTGCCAGATGTAGGGCTGCTGTCAGATGGTGGTGCAGCCACCGCCCACTCGGAGAGATCATCCTCAGACCCGTCAGCTTCATACTCTGTTGTGCCATTTGACAGGTCCCCGGGGTCACTCTCCTCCGCCTCAGTCCCACTCGAAGTGCCAGCCCCGATGTCACCGCTGGCACTGGTGCTAGGTCCCTCCGCGCCGTCTGTGTCCATGTCTCCCTCCGTGTCCCCCGACGATGCTGTGGGCAGGGTGAAGAGACAGAAATTAATCATACACCTGTATACATATGTCACATGAGTCAAATCTACGTAGGTTACAGTGCATAGCCTGAAACAAAGGATGAGTCACAACTACAAAACAAGGTACATACGTAGGCCCTGCAAGACACAGTTGTGTGACCCACCATGCCATGGAAAAACTATGGAGAGCATGACACAATAGCAAATGAGATGACATGGTATTCTGACTGAGGAGCAAGGCCCTGGGGACAATACAGCACTGCATCTGCACCACACAGCGTGGCAGGAAATTGGGATGAGCCAGGAACTAGAGGCACATGCAGCATAGGTAATACTGAGAACATGCCCACCCTGACTGGCACGCTGCACCTTGAGTGTATGTCCAGACAAACATCACACACTGGCCAGTCCGAGCAAGGTGATGACAGTTCTTGACATGTAGGCCATGCCCGCCCCACCCACCCCCTACATGAGACAAATCTGTGGAGACACAGGAAGCACTTACATCTCTTAGTCTGGGTGAAATACACATGGGATGCAACAATTCAAGATTGCACACCAAATACCCAAGGTGCGCCTGTCCTAATAATAATCTACAAATGGGCATCATCAGATGATTGCAACAAGACACACAGGCAATGGCCACAGTGAGTATGTACTTTGAAAATCAGGTCAGGCTGGACAGTGGTCACTTGTAATACATCTCACGTCAAGGAACATGGTGCCAGGGGACAATGGCACAGAGCACAACCTATGCTGTAGACACAGAGATTGTCGACATACTCGAATTACACACATGATACCTAGGAAAAGATGCCCCTGGGGACAGTAGTGGCCACACAACTCCATGCTCCTGAATGGGAATGACTGCAACACACGCTAACATCCCTGCACTATGCCCAACGCACACTCATGCACATCATGTCACAGGCCACCACATGGGACATGCCTGCTGGAAGGCCTGGCACTCGAGAGATTAACTCCCATGTCTGGACTCAGCATTAGTGCCAACTGACATGGAACCCACAAGTCCAGAACTGGACAGGGCACAGGCAAGGTCACAAAACCTGTTACACACCACCCCCACACATGATGCTGCAGGCATTGTACACTTGGAGAAGGTGTCAGGCTACATAACCTTGTGATGGAGTGACTACACACAGACCAGGGAACACATTGCAAGGAGGGGAAGGGAGGCAGGAGAGCACTGCAATACTGTGGGGAACAGGATCTGCACAGCACCATAAACCCTGGCAGTGTATCCATGGAACAGTGCACTTACAAATGCTGGTGAAACACAACAAACACACACATGTACCTACCCCCTTCCGGCTGCTGCATGTCCTGTAGACGCCTGTCCAAGTCAGGAAAGACCACCGCCAGCACACGTTTCTGGATGTGGGAGAGACGGCGGCGCTCTCAAGTGAGTCCCCCAGCAGGACCCGTGCGATCCTCCGCGTCCAGCACCGGATATCCTGCCAGCGTTTCCTCACCTGGGACAGGTGCCGCCTCCGACCATCCGCACTCCTGACGGCATCCAGCCATATCTGCTCCTTGGCAGAGGCGTCTACCTGTGAGGATGAACAAGTGACACTACATCAATACACCTTGCACATGTCACGGGGACACAGATTAGAACACATTTGCTGTTTACAACAAGGCATAGTGTGCATCCAACGCATTGCAACTTTGTCATAGAGACATGATCCTCTGGGGGAAGGCCAAAAGCAGTACGTGCCATTGAAAGGACACAGGTGGAATGAGGGCAACTACACAATCAATGAGCCAGGCTCACACTGTGCATCACACCCACCCCTCCTGTCTCAGGGCACTGCTGGGAGGACTCTGCACCCACCCCTCCTGTCTCAGGGCACTGCTGGGAGTGATAGGCCCCAACCCCTCCTGTCTCAGGGCACTGCTGGGAGACATCAGGCATTCCCCCCCCTGGGATCCCCCCTACAGTACATAGCATGTGTGTCACACCTGGACACAATGGCAGAAGTCACAGTCACTAAAAAGGGACACAGTCTGTGCCAGTGGACACTGCACTCACCTGATAACCTGGTCGCCCATACAGCATGGGGTACCGTGGGAGGATCACATCCACCAAAGCCATGTTCTCCTCCAGGGTGAATGGCTGTGACCTCTCCACAGCCCTTGACATGGTTCCAGGGAATCAGTAGCAGCAGCTGGGTCGTGGAATACAAAGATGTGCAGGCAAGTGCTCCCTCATGGGACCTGGCTGCCTTATATCTGCCTTGCTGGCCCATCTCATGCACAGGAGTACAGAGTGATTGGTCGCTCACATTTGCATCCTATGTTTCCTCCAATCCCTTCAAACCTAGCAGTCTGTGGGTTCTCTATCGGTTTCATTCTCCTGCATGATGTCAGCCCCCCAAACACATTGCAACAAAGTAGATTATTTCCAACTGACTTCTGCTGTGCACCTTCCAGAACAAATTCAAAATTTGAACTTGGTCTCCATGACAACCAGCATGCATGTAGGCCTTAATACTTGTCCCTCATGTGTCCCCTATGTAATTTGGAGCTTCACACACAGGTACGGTGCGTTCCGGGGCCCTAGGGCACCCCAAATGCATTGCAACGGCCCGTACACGCGTACCTACGTTTCACACATCACAGTGGTGACAGGCGGCACACAGGTAGGGATAGGGCGGACATACTTGTCCATGTATGGACAAACTTGTCCATGGATGGACATACTTGTCCATGGATGGACATACTTGTCCATGAATGGACATCAAGGCATCGTCTGTGCATTACTACATGTGTGGGGCACAGGTGTGACGGGCTGTGATGTGGAACATTACTCCTGGGCCGAGAAGGCACCAGATGTATGATGAGATGTGTACAGATGTACTGTGTGACGGTGCAATGTGTGCCAGGCATGCCCTTGACTCCTTTGACATGTGTGCATGTCGTACTGCACACTTGGGGTGAGCGTCACTGGCATGGCACGGACACCAACACACGGAAGTGTCACCTGATGCCCGGTACAGGGGTTACCACACCTGACTTGTCACTACCCACGGTGCACAATGTGACTATGTCATGTATGTGTGGGGGCTTCCCATCAGGTTGATGTTGGAGCACCCTCAAAAGCTGCAGCTGTTGCAGCAACCAACATGTGTCTGTGTGTAGATTGACATTGCACACTGTTCCGCACACCATGCCACATGTGGTATCGGATGTGAGGTGCACATGTATGCATGGGACATGTCTGCATCCTCACAATGAATGTGTGGTGAGTCATGACATGTGCACCTTCATGGCAAGGTGTGTGGGCTGTCCTAGTGTAATGTCATGTGACCTGTGGCTCTAGTGTTCCGCTACCAGTCTCTGCAATCGGCATCCTACTTCTGCTGATGTGTGGGCGTATGTCACTCCTGTCTTGCGTCTGGCTGTTCACTTGCACTGGGACACAGCTATTCCCATGGCATGGCATGGGGAGGTTCTCAATCTCCGTGTGTAGCTGGGTCTTGGTAGGAGTGTCACCTTGCATCCATACGTGTCCTGGGCATGTAGCACATACCTGACTCCCTATGTAGCATATGTGTATTGACAGATTAACATGTGCTCAGTACATATGAATTGTTGTCGTAGTGCACTCACTCTTCCTTGTCACTTCCAAATTACTGCAGAGTGCCGCCTCTTGCCCGACCAATTCCGGACTTGGCTGCCATGCGGGAGAATGATCGGATCCGGTGCTACCGCTTCCCACGACGGTTGATTCTGGAGTTGATGGCGAGACTGGCACCACACCTGCAACCGCAGCACAGGTATCCTACGGCACTGACACCCCAGCTGAAGGTAATGGCTGCCCTACATTTTCTTGCCACGGGTACCTTTCAAAATACCATAGCTCATGTTGGTGGCATGTCCCAGAGCATGTTCTGCCGTGTGCTGCATGATTTCTTAGAGGCCATGTTGATTCACCTGGATGACTTCATCAAGTTCCCAACCCCTGAACAGTTGACTGCGGTCAAGCGTGGATTCTATGCCCTGGGAGGGATGCCCCATGTCATTGGGTCCATAGATGGGACACATGTAGCTTTGGTACCACCACACGCACGGGAGGTGGCGTACCGCAATCGGAAGCACTACCACTCCATCAATGCCCTTGTGGTGTGTCAGTCCAACATGGTGATTTCACATGTCTGTGCTCGTTTTCCAGGATCAGCACACGATGCCTACATCATGAGGCGTAGCAGGATGCCTGAAATGATGATGCAGCTGCGCAACGAAAGAGCATGTGTTGTTGGTGGGTACAGTCTGTCTGTCCTGTATTTTGCATAGCCTACCAGCACGACCGCTTCACCACTTCTAACGATGTCCATGTGCTTCCCATGTAGGGGACGCTGGCTATCCCAACATGCCATGGCTGCTCACACCTCTCCGCAACCCCATCACGCCGGCCCAGCTCCGCTACAACACCGCCCATGGCCGGACAAGGCGAGTGATAGAGAGGACGTTTGGCCTGCTGAAGAGCCGATTTCGGTGCCTCCACAAGACCGGCGGCGCGCTCCCATATGCCCCTGCGAAGGTCTGCACAATCTTCATGGTCTGCTGCATGCTGCACAACATGGCAGTTGAGAAAGCTGTGCCACTCATCCTGGATCAACATGACGAGGACCATCCACCCGTGGAGGACGAAGGGCTTGGCAATGGGGCTAGTGATGTGGAGGATGTGGAGCCGCAAGAGGACATCCGGACTCGGCTCATACGCGACTTCTTTGCTTAGTGGTGAGTACCAGTGTCTGAGTGTGCACGCATTGGTCCCCGTGTGGCATGTGTTGTGATGTGCGTCTCAACCTGCATGTATGTCACGTGAGTCAGAGGTGTGTGTGGGTGTGTCACTGGAGTGATGGTGGCAGTGATGGTTGTATTTCCCCAGTCATAATTGTGACCTAGCATGTTGTCATCCATACATGTGTCGAGTAAATGCACATGCAAGTGGCTGTGCTTTTTGTGGCTGACTTCTTGTGTGTCTCTCTTCCCCAGGTACTTGCGCATGCCGTCTGCTGGTTGCATTGTTGTGGCACTGCTATTCCTCATGGACACGTCATCGTGGGCTGACTCAGCGTTACAGGCACGGACACGTTTGGAAGTCTCCATAGGGTAAGGGATGCATCAGGGGTGTATTGGGTGTGGCAGTTGTTCACGATGTATGCACACTGCCCCTGTCGATGTTTGGTTCCTCTGCAGCCATGTGGCATCACCATGGGACACGACATGCAGCTGTGTACACCTGAATAGATGGTCTGCCTGGTTGACAGTCATCAGTGATGGGATAGTGGATTGTGATGATGGCATCAATGTGTGTAACACTGCCCTCGGACACATACGGTTAGCATTGGCTTGACATGGTGTGGGACTTCCACATCAGCGGATCAATGGTGTATGGCAGTCTCTCCGTGAGCAGCTGTGGGTGTTTAGCTGTTAGCCGACAATTGTGTGCCAGTTCCATGGCTAACACGCATTTGTGCTGCAGAAGGGGGGTGCCAGTGTTGGACCCACATGTTACTCCACAAGATGTGTTCATGTGTACTTCAAGCTGCCTCTGCAATCCCGAACACATGACTAATAAAGGTGTCCGTATGCCTCCAAGGTGCCTCTTCTCAGTCAATGCTGGTGTGTTGCCACGGTGCATCCAGCATGTCTGGCATGGTTTTCCCTGATAGTGGCTATGTGTCGATGTGTCGAGTAGCAAGATGCAAGCTGTGTGTGTGGGCTGAGACTGTGTATTGGGCATGATGTCCATGAGTGTGTGGGTATTGTGACATGTGCCATCCCCATGCATCCAACCTTGGCCAGGCCCCCATTCTCTGCATCCACCGGACTCAAGCTTGCAGGACATGGTTCTGCCACCTGTCTACACATACCTGGGTGCCCCCCAGGACACTGGACATGATCCCTGACCTCTGCGCATGACTGTTGCTGTACTCAATGTGTCTGTCAGCACGGTTGTGCGGCCACCCCCTCAGCTGGTTGGGCCTATCACGGGTGTGTATGGTGCTCCATGTCTGTCTTGCCTAATACACTGTGACCCGTGTGTCCTGTGCCAGACTCAGGCCCCAGGGTGTGGATGGTTGGAGTCAAAAGAGAGCTCAGGCATGTTTAGACTTTACAACACACATGTAAGGTAATAATGCAACCAGCAGGCATCTTCTCTTCATGGTGTGAATTTTTATTTGGGGGGGGGGGGGGGGATAAAGTGAGGGGCTTTCCGGGAGTTTGGAATCCAAAGTTCAGTAGGGGAGTTGGTGTCCTTGCCATTGGAAATCCTCATAGTCTATGCCACAGTCTTTGTCAACATTGGTCAGACAGTGACCAGCAGGGCCATGTGGCAGAGAATGTCTCTTGATGCTGTGATGCTGTTGCTCCAGTGGGCCAGGTGCCAGGCCAGGTGTCCTGGGAGATGGTGATGTAGCGCCGACCCTCACGGTCCTTTCCGTGGACGACCCGGACTCCTGCGGGGACCCTCAGCAGCAGGCCGTGACGATTTTTGGGATGGTCCGTCGGATGTCTCCTCCTCCTCCTGATCCCTCCCTGTGGGTGGTGATGTTCTACGCCGTCTGGCACAGGGAGGGTTGCCCATGTTGTCGGCCATCCGACGGAGTGTATTGTGAATCCCCTGGAACACCGTCACTTGCTCAGCCTGTCTGTCCTCCATCCTCCGTTGGTGTTGCAGTAGACAGGCATGTTGCTGGGCCTGCTGGGTCTTAATCTCATCGAGGGTCCCCTTGATCTCATTGAGGGTGGACACAACCTGGGCCATGCCCGTGGTGTCCTGCCGGTATGTGTCCATGATGTTACGGACATGGGCAAATACCGGTTCCCCAGCCAACTGGTCAGGCTCGCGCCTCCGCCGTCCTCCACTCCCACCACCCCTGCCCACTTGCACCTGGCCTGCCCTTGTGGGTACATCGGGTCTCCGGGACCCCTGAGGGGTGGCATTGGCGTTGTCACCTGCCTCCTCCTGGGTGCCCGGGACACCGTGTCCCTCCTGGCCAGCCTGGCTGCATTGTGGTGGTGGGGCAGGCATCCTGGGTGTCTCCTGGGATGTGGCAGGAGTGGGGGTGGTGGTTGGCACAGTTGTACCTGACGCAGGTGCTGCAGGTGGTTGGACACCAGAGGGGCCAGGTCGGTCGGGGTCGTCCACAGAGTGGTGGGAGTCGTCGCTGCCGGTGGGATCGGGCTCCCGCAGATCCGGGTCCTGTGAGTCTTCCCCCCCAGTGTTGGGGGGTGAACCACGACGTTGACCTGTGTGTGAGAGAGACAATGTTAATTTTGGTCCATGCAACATCCATGTTTCATCAGTTTCAAAGTTGGCACTTTTCCTCTTGGAATTAGGATCTGTCTTGCATTCCACTCACAGTGCACTTGTGCATGGGTGTGTCCCTTGGGCACCACTTTGGCCCCTTTAACTATGTGTGGCACAGTCTTACTTGCTGCGTCAAGTGTGACTGCAGTCAGCAGTGGAGTGGGCAGGTGTGGCGAGCCATGTATTGGCGCCTTCCATGTAGCACTGTACATGTGCACATGGAGTGGATCCACACACTTATATAATGCAGGTAGCTGTCGTTGTGCTCGTGAACAGGTTGTGACATGGCCCTGTGTTTTGCCATGGTGAAGAGGGGGGGTTCTGGCACTGGCCACCCTTGGCTACATGCACGCAGTCTACCTGCTGACGAGCAGACATTCCCACACACCACACAGCTGATTTGCTCTCCCTGTGTCTCCCTCCCTCTCTGTCCCCCTCTCCCTCCCTCTCTGTCCCCCTCTCCCTCCCTCCGTGTGTCAGCCTCCTCCCTCTGTCCGTGTCCCTGTGTCTCCCTCCCTCTCTGTCCCTCTTTCCCTCCCTCTCTGTCCCCCTCTCCCTCCCTCTCTGTCCCCCTCTCCCTCCCTCTCTGTCCCCCTCTCCCTCCCTCTGTGTGTCAGCCTCCTCCCTCTGTCCGTGACCCTGTGTCTCCCTCCCTCTCTGTCCCCCTCTCCCTCCCTCTCTGTCCCCCTCTCCCTCCCTCTCTGTCCCCCTCTCCCTCCCTCCGTGTGTCAGCCTCCTCCCTCTGTCCGTGTCCCTGTGTCTCCCTCCCTCTCTGTCCCCCTCTCCCTCCCCCCCTCTCTGTCCCCCTCTCCCTCCCTCTCTGTCCCCCTCTCCCTCCCTCCGTGTGTCAGCCTCCTCCCTCTGTCCGTCTCCCTGTGTCTCCCTCCCTCTCTGTCCCCCTCTCCCTCCCTCCGTGTGTCAGCCTACTCCCTCTGTCCGTGTCCCTGTGTCTCCCTCCCTCTCTGTCCCCCTCTCCCTCCCTCTCTGTCCCCCTCTCCCTCCCTCTGTGTGTCACCCTCTGTCACCTCAGCCCAGCTTCCTAGACACACACTTTTTCCAGTCCTTTGAATGGCCCTTGGCTTGTTGATGTGAGTTTGTTTCTGATCTCCAGGCACCCATTGGGTGTAGTGTCTGTGTGTGCGCTGCTGCTGTGGTTGTGTGTGCTGCCACTCTTTCACAGTGTTGGCTGTTCATTAGCTGCTGTCATGTGCAAAACAGTGCCTTCACCCCCATGTGTTGATGCAAGGCGTCCGCCATTTGCTGGCGAGTCTTTCCTGTGTGGGGACACACTGTTTGTCTGGCTGTGACCTGGGCCATATGGGCAGAGGGCATTGTTGTCTGCTTCTGAGTTGCACTATGTGATTTTTGGGGTCCACCCTCCCGCCATCCGGGTTACCGTGTCATGTGTTGGTGTCTTATGTGGCCTGTGACTTGACATTGTCCAGCTGGGTGCATGGGGCATGGTGGCGGCAGTGGCATGTGCGTGTTCATGGAGTGTGGTTGAGTCATGCGATAGGTTGGGGTGGTTGCGTGCCTGTTAGTGATTTTGGTTGTGGATGAGGTCCCCCCCATGTGAGGTGCGTTGTTCGTGTACTCACCCGGGTCTCGGAGTCCTCCTAATCCTTCGACTGCCTCCACCGGCTGTATGGCCATCACCCTCTCCTCCCAGGGCTGGTAGTGTACGGGTCTGCGGGAGGGCCCTCCTCCAGTGGCGTTGGCCTGGTTGTGTTCCTCCAGCATCTTGGCTCGGACCCTCCTCTGCAGATCGTACCACCTGGCTTGGCATTCCTGCCTGGTCCTTCTGGTGTCCGCAACAGCATTCACAGCATCGACGATGGTCTGCCACATGGCTGTTTTTGCTGCAATGCTGGTCTGTCTGACCAATGTTCCAAAGAGCTGTGGCTCGACTCTGAGGATTTCATCAACAAGGACCTCCAACTCTCGGTTACTGAACTTTGGATTCTTGTTAGTGGGCATGGTGAGGGGTGTGGGTGTGGATGGTGGGGGGTGTGTGTGGATGGTTGTGGGTGTGTGGGTGTGGTTGTGCAGGTGTGTGTGTGTGTGTGAATGTGATGAGGGGGTGTTTGTGGAGGTGGTTGTGTGAAGGTGTGCAAGTGTAAGGTGTGGTGAGGCTTGTAGTATGGTTCTTTGGTGTCTGGCAGCAGTGAGTCTGTTGCAAAGGCTCATGGTTTGTGTGTGTGGGCCCTTTTTATTGGTCCATTGGTGGGTGTGGCTGTGTTTGAAGTTTGGGTGGGTGTGTTATAAGGAGTGGTGGTGTTTTGGGCCTCTGTTTGTTTTTGCCAGTTGCAGGTCAGTGAATGTGTTTTTTTAGTGTTTGTTGGCCATGTTTAGTGGCTTTGTGGCATTCGAATAGTGTATTCTTGTGTTGTTTTGTTTTGTCCTGGTTGTGTACGTGCGTTTTGGGCGTGTGTACGGTGTGTACATGGGCCATTTGGTTGTACGGTGCTGTCCTTGTGTGTGGCTTGGTACGACTCGTACATGCGGTTGTGATGTTGGGGCCTGGGGTGCGCTCCGTACTTAGGAGGTTGTGTTGGGGATGCGACGGGAACGTACTGGGGTGTACATAGACGGTGGTACGACACGTACAGGGGTGGGGGTACGAATCGAACGTACTGGGGTGTACATACATGGGGGTCGGACACGTACAGGGGTGGGGGTACGACTCGAACGTACAGGGGTGTACATAGACGGTGGTATGACACGTACAGGGGTGGGGGTACGACTCGAACGTACTGGGGTGTACATAGACGGTGGTACGACACGTACAGGGGTGGGGGTACGACTCGAACGTACTGGGGTGTACATAGATGGTGGTACGACACGTACAGGGGTGGGGGTACGACTCGAACGTACAGGGGTGTACATAGACGGTGGTACGACACGTACAGGGGTGGGGGTACGACTCGAACGTACTGGGGTGTACATACATGGGGGTCGGACACGTACAGGGGTGGGGGTTCGACTCAAACATACTGGGGTGTACATACATGGGGGTCGGACACGTACAGGGGTGGGGGTTCGACTGGAACGTACTGGGGTGTACATACATGGGGGTCGGACACGTACAGGGGTGGGGGTTCGACTCGAACGTACTGGGGTGTACATACATGGGGGTCGGACACGTACAGGGGTGGGGGTACGAATCGAACGTACTGGGGTGTACATAGACGGTGGTACGACACGTACAGGGGTGGGGGTACGACTCGAACGTACAGGGGTGTACATAGACGGTGGTACGACACGTACAGGGGTGGGGGTACGACTCGAACGTACTGGGGTGTACATAGACAGTGGTACGACACGTACAGGGGTGGGGGTACGACTCGAACGTACTGGGGTGTACATAGACGGTGGTACGACACGTACAGGGGTGGGGGTACGACTCGAACGTACTGGGGTGTACATAGACGGTGGTACGACACGTACAGGGGTGGGGGTTCGACTCGAACGTACTGGGGTGTACATACATGGGGGTCGGACACGTACAGGGGTGGGGGTTCGACTGGAATGTACTGGGGTGTACATTGACGGTGGTCGGACACGTACAGGGGTGGGGGTTCGACTCGAACGTACTGGGGTGTACATACATGGGGGTCGGACACGTACAGGGGTGGGGGCTCGACTGGAACGTACTGGGGTGTACATTGACGGTGGTCGGACACGTACAGGGGTGGGGGTACGACTCGAACGTACTGGGGTGTACATAGACGGTGGTACGACACGTACAGGGGTGGGGGTACGACTCGAACATACTGGGGTGTACATAGACGGTGGTACGACACGTACAGGGGTGGGGGTTCGACTCGAACGTACTGGGATGTACATACATGGGGGTCGGACACGTACAGGGGTGGGGGTTCGACTGGAACGTACTGGGGTGTACATTGACGGTGGTCGGACACGTACAGGGGTGGGGGTTCGACTGGAACGTACTGGGGTGTACATAAATGGGGGTCGGACACATACAGGGGTGGGGGTTCGACTCGAACGTACTGGGGTGTACATACATGGGGGTCGGACACGTACAGGGGTGGGGGTTCGACTGGAACGTACTGGGGTGTACATACATGGGGGTCGGACACGTACAGGGGTGGGGGTTCGACTCGAACGTACTGGGGTGTACATACATGGGGTCGGACACGTACAGGGGTGGGGGTACGAATCGAACGTACTGGGGTGTACATAGACGGTGGTACGACACGTACAGGGGTGGGGGTTCGACTCGAACGTACTGGGGTGTACATACACGGGTGGGGGTGTACATACACGGGGGGTACGTCTCGGACGTACGGGGGCGGGGGGGAGTGTTGGGCGCGTATGCGGGCACATGTCTCCATGGTTGCTATGGGAGTTCGGTGCGGACGGTGTTTTTTCCATACGGTTGTAAGATCGGACGCACGGGATGGATCGTGATTCCTCGGTCGGACTTCACCTTTCACATTTGTACGGTAAATAGTCCGAGGACGTGTCGGACACATTTTCCGACCCGAGGACATGTGGGAAATCATTCCCGATGCGGTTTGTATGGACTTTTTACCATGCGAATCGTGATTGCCAGTTCGTACGGCACTTGTACGATTCATACGGTAAAAAGACCGGATACGAGTCGCACGGGGAATTTTTTTACCGGATCGTAATTGGCATCTTAGTTGCTAATTAATGTTAATTATTTTATATTTATTTTGGGTAATTGTTTATTTATTTGTGGGTCGTTTTTACTTTTAAAAGGATAAAGGGAGGGTATTAAATTAATTTTAATTATGTAAATATTAGTTGTTAATAGTAATATTTTTTCTTTCAAAATAATATTTAATTGTTATTTATTATTTTATAGTTTAATGTAGGTGTGTGTTGTGGCTATTATAGTGTGAAGTTGATATCAAAAAGGGGGAACAGTTCCTCTCTACGGGCCTAAGTAGAGAGTTACAATGACTTTCTACACTATTAAAGATGGTATCTAGTGGGATCTGCAAATTCAGATCGTAATGCCCTCACACACCTGTTAGGGTGTCATGCTTCATCATTGGGCGCTCCTCGTCGGACCGGCGCTGCAATGTTCGACGGGCCTGGTGGCATCTTTGTCGGAGATCTTTTGATCTGAGAACGCCGTTTGGTGAGTGAGGTATGTGGGGCTATAGGAGAAACATTGTCTTCTAAAGGGTGCACGACCACTTGCACGGGTATACCTAGGAAGGAAGCGGGCTCGTCTTAGAACCTACTCGTCTTCATCTCACCCAAGACGAGTAGGTTCGGGTCGTCTTCCCTCATCTATGAGGCTCTCCATCCAACCTTTAGGAGGTGGAATGCCATATCAAGAACCATAGACTTAGGATCTTGACTTTAAGAAAGGGAGCTCTCCTCCCTTGACTGACAAACAGCGGTCACGTCAATTTGTTCCTGACGAAGTGTCGCTTTACTCTAGAGCACTAGACACGAAATATGTTGACCTAACCAACAAAAGGCTACTCGAATACCCTCATTTATTACACGTAGCCGCACGGTTTTTAATAAAGTCCCATCCTTGAACTTTAATAAAGTGAACTAACAAGGACAGGGGCCTGTTTTAAACCACATTCTGCACCCTTTAGAAGACAATGTTTCTCCTATAGCCCCACACACCTCACTCACCAAACGGCGTTCTCAGATCAAAAGATCTCCGACAAAGATGCCACCAGGCCCGTCGGACATTGCAGCGCCGGTCCGACGAGGAGTGCCCAATGATGAAGCATGACACCCTAACAGGTGTGTGAGGGCATTACGATCTGAATTTGCAGATCCCCCTAGATACCATCTTTAATAGTGTAGAAAGTCATTGTAACTCTCTACTTAGGCCCGTAGAGAGGAACTGTTCCCCCTTTTTGCTATCAACAGACATGCCTTGGAGCACAGGAACAGGACCTCGATAAATAACAAGCTTTGACGTCCCCCCCCCTTTGATTATACGCTATTATAGTGTTAAAGCATGTGTACTCAATGAATGTTTATTTTTTCTTTATTATGAATTATGTTAATTATGGAAATATATTTAATTAAAAATGTTGAAGTGTTTTGTTATTGGTGTGGTGTTATAGGGTAGGAAATAAAATACATTTATGTTTTAAATAATTTTTTAGTTTGGTAATATTTGCTATTTTTAAATAATTATTGTTTAAAATGTTTGTATTTATTTATTTTATATATTATTTTTAGGTTTTTGTTAAATGTAATTAATATTATAATATGTGTTCTTTTTATATGTTTAATATATTTAATTTAACATTTTAAAATATTGTTTATTTATTTTTATGATTTTTTAAAATTTTGTAAAAATAAAATCCAATTGTTTAAGTGTTATTAGTAATTTTTGTTTTTCTGCTATCCAGCACTTTCCCTAGTGTTGCACTCACTGGAGTGGGAATAGTAATTTTTACCCCTCTGCTATCCAACACCTTCCCTACTGTTGCACTCACTGGAGTGGTAATAGTAATTTTTGCCCCTCTGCTATCCATCACTTTCCCTACTGTTGCACTCATTGGAGTGGGAATAGTAATTTTTACCCCTTCGCTATCCAACATTTTCCCTACTGTTGCACTCACTGGAGTTAGAATAGTAAATTTAATTCCTCCATTATCCAACCCTTACCCTACTTTTGCACTCACTGCAGTAGGAATAGTAATTTTTACCCCTCTGCTATCCAACACTTTCCCTGCTGGTGCACTCTTTGGAGTGAGAATAGTAATTGTTGCCCCTCCACTATCCATCACTTTCCCTACTGTTGCTCTCACTGGAGTGGGAATAGTAATTTTTACCCCTCTGCTATCCCAAACTTTCCCTATTGTTGTACTCACTGGAGTGGGAATAGTACATTTTGTCCCTCGGCTATCCAACACTTTCCCTACTGTTGCACTCACTGGAGTGGGAATAGTAATTTTTACCCATCCGCTATCCAATATTTTCCTACTGTTGTATTCACTGGACTTCGAATAGTAAATTTAAGTACTCCGCTGTCCAAAGCTTACCCTAGTTTTGCACTCACTGGAGTGGGAATAGTAATTGTTACCCCTCCACTACCCAACACTTTCCCTACTGTTGCACTATTTGGAGAGGGAATGGTAATTTTTACCTTTCCGCTATCCAACACTTTCCCTACAGTTGCACTCTTGGAGTGGGAATAGTGATTTCCCCCCCCCCCCGCTATCCAACACTTTCCCTACTGTTGATATCACTGGAGTGGGAATAGTCATTTTAACCCCTCCGCTTTCCAGCACTTTCTCTACTGTTGCATTCACTGGAGTTGGAGTAGTAAATTTAATTATTCCGCTTTCAAACACTTTGGGGCCTATTAGGATGGTGGTCGGAAAACCACCCCGACCGCTATGGAAGCGGAAAACAACCACCCGCCGGCACCGTGGAAAACCGGCAGCCAAATTAGGATCATCCGCCAAAAAACACCGACCGCGGCGGAACGAGGCAAAGAAAAAACGCCCATAGAGGCCAAAATCCGTCCGCGGCGGTCGGATACGCGGCGTAAAAACACCAACCTGCCGCAAGCATAGCGGAGACACCGCACAGGAAATTAGGATATCCCCGACGGTCCCGCGGTACGTACAGCTGTTTCCGGCCGCCGCGGTCGCACACTGGGATGAATGGGAGAGCCAGCGGAAGAGCTGCAGCACAGCCACCGCTGCCGACGATCCGTGAAAAATATGGCGGATGAAGCAAAAAATCCACAATAAGGCTAAAAAGTGCACACAGCAAACTAGCCATGCCCCCCAAATACACAAAACACACCCCAATGATACAACCACATGGCAAAAAGAAAAAAACATTTCCCAGGGCAACACACACACCACACCTGACAGCAATACCCCATTTGGACACACCTACATAGCTGAGTATAAAACCAGCCCCTTCCCTGACCACAATCCTTTGCAATACTCCAGGAGAGAAGGGACACACACCCCAGCTTAAAGGAGAGGCAAAGAACACAACATCACTAGCCACACCACACACAGCACCACCAGCACTTCCACACCTGCACCACTAACCCCCCTGCACATCACACACCATACACATCACAACCACACCCACCACTCACACCCCTGCACCCACAACCACTTTGCACAACACATACCATGGCAACACAGAAAATGCCCACATTCATTGAGAGTGAGTTGACAGTCATGGTAGATGAGATAGTCAGAGTGGAACCACAACTGTTTGGTAGCCTGGTCCAACAGACACCATTCGCCACAAGGACACAAATGTGGGCACGGATAGTCTAAAGGGTCAATGCAGTAGGGATCACCCCAAGATCCAAAAAAGAGATCGTGAAGCGGTGGCATAATCTGAAGAGGGTTGTCAAAGAGAGGAGAAGCAAGAACCGTGAGCTGGCTCAGAGAACTGGGGGTGGACATTCCACCAAAACCATTCACACCATGGGAGGAGAAGGTGATTGTCAAACTGCATCCAGAGAGTCTCACAGGAGAAGCCGGGGAAGTGGAGGCTGGTAAGTACCAACAAATCACTACCACCACACTGATATGTACTGCCTTGCACAACTACAAAGCTACACCAACTAGGACAAATCCCATCCATCTGCACCACACACTCACAAAAACATGTCTCACAGATCCAACATCCACCAACTCCCATTCACCCCAAACGTAGCTACCAACATTACCATGGGGGCATGTGTACAGGCAGACAGCACTACAACTCCCACCATGCCCCCTGGCCCACACCTCGGCAGGATGGAGCCCTCCCCCCCAGAAGCAAGTGTCAGCCATTACATTACCATCATCAAACTTACAGGTAGGTAGCCATCTTGCCTGGGAGGGTGTCTGGGGGTGGGAGGTGTGTACCACTACTCCCACCATGCCTCCTGTCCCACACCTCAGCAGGATGGAGCCCTCCCCTCACCTCACCTCACCCAGAAGCAAGTGTCAGACATTACATTACCCTCATCAAACTTACAGGTAGGTAGCCATCTTCCAGGGGAGGGTGTTTGTGGGTGGGAGGCCTGTACCACTACTCCCACCATGCCCCCTGTCCCACATCTGAGCAGGATGGAGCCCTCCCCCCCACCCCACCCAAAAGCAAGTGTCAGCTATTACATTATCCTCATCAAACTTACAGGTAGGTAGCCATCTTCCCTGGGAGGGTGTTTGTGAGTGGGAGGCCTATACCACTACTCCCACCATGCCCCCTGTCCCAAACCTCAGCAGGATGGAGCCCACCCCACCCAGAAGCAAGTGTCAGCCGTTACATTACCCTCATCAAACTTACAGATAGGTAGCCATCTTCCCTGGGAGGGTGTCTGGGGATGGGATTCCTGTACCACTACTCCCACCATGCCCCCTGTCCCACACCTCGGCAGGATAGAGCACTCCCCCACCCAGAAGCAGTTGGAAGCCATTGCAGTACCCCAAACAAACTTACAGGTAGGTAGACATATTATTCTGTCTTGTGACCCCACTGAGCAGGATGTAAGCCTCCAACACTCACACACAGATGTGTTACATAACAAAGCCAAATGTGAGCTCCTTACAGGTAAGTAGCCAGTATGTGCATCCACACATTCGTCATTATAGAAATGGTGCCATATGACAACACCAGCCCTCTCATTGCACAAATATGCACACCTACCCCATTGCCACGCACAGTGTGCACACAGGTAAGCTAAGGAAACTGTCACAGCTACCAAAGTGTGACACACCAATGCACATGTAGAAGAAAGTCTGGGCACAATCATGCACAGCACCTATTGACATGTGCATCGCCATGGGACAAGTGCAACAAGGACCATTCGAATAATACGAAAGCATGTGTGGTGGTACAAATCAAGATATGCACATGACAGGACAAAGGTTTGCAGGAGATGACAATGGCCAGTCCATGGCCAGATGTGACGCCTGCCAGGTCAGACAAATCAACAAAGAGTCCTCAATGAAAAACATGTTGTGCCAGTCCCTAGATGGTAACAGGTCCCTGTAATCATGAATTATGCATGTGTCGCATGGTATGCCTTGACACCTCACACCATGGGCAAGTAATGCATGTACCACTGCATCATGTCAGGAAGCACAGTAGTGCACATAGTAAACAATGTGATGATCAGTCAATTGTGCAGTGTACAAAAAGTGAATGACACACAGCTAACGCAAAGCTTGCGGGGTGCACTACAATGACCATTTTCCCATCTGAGCCACAGGTGACCAAGAACTCACTGCAGAGGACAACACCAGCAACCTGCAGAGCCAGTCTCCCCCCCCAGTACATGGACTCTCGGATGTTGACTCCCAGGATTCCCTGGACGATGAGCTCGAAGCCGGCCCATCTGGTGTACAGGGAGCAACAGGTCCCAGGACCCCATCATCCCCCCACCACATCTGCGGCAATAACAACTTCACTGCAGACCCCTGCTGTTACGGCCTGTGTGGCCACCGCCACCACCACCACCAGTGCTGCCTGCAACACCCTCCCTGTCCCAGAGGATGACCACCCCACACCACCGACAGAGGACAGCAGGGAGAGGATGCGGGTGCCCACAGTGGTGAGGCAACAGGTCCATGGCAGCAGGGCAGGTGGGAGGGGCAGGGTCATCCACAGACACCAGGAGCCTGGGACCCAATCCCTGGAACACATCACCAGAGTCCTTGGCGCACACGAACAGGCCCAGGGACAAATGGGCCGGTCGGACGAACTGTTGCACGAGCTCATCTTGCTGATGAGGTCCATCGAAACCCGCATGTGACAAATTGTGGACCTCTTGTGCCAGCAAGTGGCAGTACTGAGGGACAGGCCTGCGCCACAACCAACACCTTCACCTCCCTCTGGTGGGCTGCAGGATGACAGTTCACCATCCTCCCCAGCGCCCACAGAGAGGGGTGAGTCCTCAGACCCCTCTGGCCCCGCAGCAGACCCCATCCCTGCCAAACGACGAAGCGGCCGTCCTAAGAAGACCCTAGGAGTATCTGGAGGCCAAGCACCTGCCAGACGCCAGTCACGGAGCCAGCCATGATGGCAAACCTCTTTACCACTGCATTGACTTTTTGGACTGTCCTTCCCCACACTGCCTTGTAAATGGCATCTGTCTGTTGGACTGGGTCACCACATCAATGTGGTGACTACTCGATTATCTCATTTACCATAACTGTCAAATCACTGCTCCACCACCACCTCAATGGAAATGTACACCCCCTCACATGTCACCATTGCAAATAAAATATCCTTACACACATGTTGTCGTGTCTGCTCCGTCTTTATTGCAGGATGTACAGTCTTCAACATGATCACAATGTACAAGGAGTATGGACTGTATGTAGGCAAGGAGAAGTTGAAGGCACCTAGGGAAACACAACAGAACAACATTCACTGGTCTGGGTGTGGCATCACAGACATCACACAACACCTACCATCAGGACAACCCAACATGCACACGTCCCAATGGGCAACAAGTGTCAACATACACGTCCTGTAGATGTTCCCAAATGACCTGTCCCAGAAACATTGCCAACCACTGCTGATTCTACAACTGGCTGCTGTTACAATTCTCACATACCCCTTCACGACAACAGCAATATCAGCAGACAATGGGTATGTTGTACATTGTCACCCACCTTCAAGTGACGTAGCGGGTGATGAGCTGTTCACGTAGGTCAACACCTTCCTCCTCTCCACTGTCCTCATCACTGGACACGGGTTGGTTTGCAGGCTGGGGCCTTGGGTCCTCACCATCATCCAGGAGCAGGGGAATCTCCTTGCGATTGGCCAGGGTGGAGCATGCAGTATTCCACTACAATCTGACACACCTTCATATGCGAGTATGCCAGTGCACCTCTGGTCTTGTTCAGGCAGCGGAAACGTGACTTGAGCAGACCAAAAGTACGCTCCACCACACGATCCATGCACGTTCGGGAAGTAGATTAGCCATCAGCTGGGGAACAGTGCTGTTCCGCAGGATGTAGGAGTCATGGGCCGAGCCTGGGAATTTGGCACACACGTGGGAGATGATCATATCTGCCAGGCACACCACTTGCACATTTATGGAGTGGTAATGTTTGTGATTCCTGTAAATGGGCTCATTTGCCTGTGGTGGCACAAGCCCGACATGGGTGCAATCAATGGCACCAACAACATTGGGGATGTGTCCAAGGGGATATAAGTCTCCCTTCACAGCTGGCAATTCAGCACCCCTTGGGAAATGGATGTATCTGTCCTTTATATCATCATGGCGGACAGTACATCACGCAGCACCATGCTGAACATCGGTTGTGACATCCCACCAGCACTGGCCACTGTCTCTTGGAACGAACCAGTGGCAAAAAAATGCAGGGCTGCCATCACCTTATAAGTAGGGGTAAAAGCTGTTGGATATGTCCGGCGAGGCTGCAGGTGGGGCTCCAACAGATCACAAAGGGTTTTTAGGGTGGCTCTATCCAGACTGCATTTCCGGATGATCGCCACATCCTCCATGTCCTCCAGCACCGTCAAGTGACGAATCAGATTTGGCCTCCTCCTATTTGAGATGAAAGTGGACACATGTCAATGCAATACATCATGAGATGGGCACAGCATCTCACGTTCTGGATGACACAACAATGACTGCCATCAATATTGAGTAACAGACCAGCTTATATGTAGGGACACCTTCAGCTACACAAAGGGCACACCTGTCAACTTACACAAAACAAGTACCTCAAACACCACCTTGGTCAATGTGAATGCACATAGGGATATGGCCACATTTCACAAGGGCACACCTGGGAGTATAGCATCCAGCATATGTGTAACAAATCAACCCCACTGTCTCCTACCTAGCTGCTGTACCTGTCACACCTTCATGCGTCATTTCACCCTGGCACACATCCACCACACAATGACCACAGTCGGCACAGGAATGACGAATGTGTGCATGAGCAGACATGAAAGGCCATGCAAAATAGATCATCATTCACTGAGATGAGCATTGCTGTGATTGTCACTGCACCTCAACACATTGACATGTGTACACATTGTAGAGTCCAGGACAACACTGTCCTGCCTACATGACCATCAAATTCATAAGTGACATGTGAGTGAGTACAGGCCAATCTACGAAATCACACACACAATCATGGCATGTGTAGTCACCAGTGGAGTAAATGGAACATTGGCATCGTGTGCACAATGATTTGCCATTGCCCATGTGGGTACTGTGCACTGTTGATGTTTGCCAGATGGCCATTGCCGCTGTATGGCACCCATATCGCGGTAGCTACCGCCTGGCCACAGCGGTGTGTCACCAGCACCCCCATTCACACAAGTGCGGTAGTGATAGGCATGGAGTCATGGGGAAATGGCGGTTGGCATGCTCCGCCGCCTGAATCGCTGTGCCTCGTGTCTATGTATGGCACCCATATCGCGGTAGCTACCGCCTGGCCCAAGCGGTGTGTCACTAGCACCCCCATTCACACAAGTGCGGAAGTGATGGGCATGGAGACATGGGGAAATGGCGGTTGGCATGCTCCGCCGCCTGAATCGCGGGGCCTCGTGTCAATGTATGGCACCCATATCGTGGTAGCTACCGCCTGGCCCCAGCGATGTGTCACCAGCACCCCTATTCACACAAGTGCGGTAGTGATAGGCATAGAGTCATGGGGAAATGGCGTTTGTCATGCTTCGCCGCCTGAATCGCAGTGCCTCGTGTCAATGTATGGCACCCATATCGCGGTAGCTACCGCCTGGCCCCAGCGGTGTGTCACCAGCACCCCATTCACACAAGTGCGGCAGTGATAGGCATGGAGACATGGGGAAATGGCGGTTGGCATGCTCCGCCACCTGAATCGGGGTGCCTCGTGTCAATGTATAGCACCCCTATTGTGGTATCTACCGCCTGGCCCCAGCGGTGTGTCACCAGCACCCCCATTCACACAAGTGCGGTAATGATAGGCATGGAGACATGGGGAAATGGTGGTTGGCATGCTCCATCATCCATATCGCGGTAGCTACTGCCTGGCCCCGGCGGTGTGTCACCAGCACCCCCATTCACACACGTGCGGTAGTGATAGGCATGGAGACATGGGGAAATGGCGGTTGGCATGCTCCGCCATCCATATCGCGGTAGCTACCACCTGGCCCCGGCGGTGTGTCACCAGCACCCCCATTCACACAAGTGCGGTAGTGATAGGCATGGAGACAAGGGGAAATGGCGGTTGGCATGCTCCACCATCCATATCGCGGTAGCTACCGCCTGGCCCCGGCGGTGTGTCACCAGCACCCCCATTCACACAAGTGCAGTAGTGATAGGCATGGAGTCATGGGGAAATGGTGGTTGGCATGCTCCGCCTCCAAAATTGCGGCAGCGCACACCCGGCCCCTGCGGGGTGTCACCGCCATGGAGCTTGCCGTAGAGCCAATGGGAACCTTGATGGCGGTGGCATGATGCAATTTTGAAGATCGCGGTAGGCGTGCTCTGCCACCGCGGCGGCGGTCATTGGATGCATTTGAAAGAGGCAGACCTGGACCACCAATTGCTGCAGCTTGGCACCTTTGAAACGACCCCAAGGGGCTATATATGTGTGGGAGGGAGCCTCACATTTCCACTGCTCCCAGAGCCTGATGCCAGAGACCCCTCACATGCTGCTGCCTCCAGGGACTGCTTCCTGAGACCCCTCACCTGCTGCTGCCTCCAGGGACTGCTGCCTGAGACCCCTCACCTGCTGCTGCCTCCAGGGACTGCTGCCAGAGACCCCTCACCTGCTGCCTGCTGCTGCCTCCAGGGACTGCTGCCAGAGACCACTCACCTGCTGCTGCCTCCAGGGACTGCTGCCTGAGACCCCTCACCTGCTTCTGCCTCCAGGGACTGCTGCCTGAGACCCCTCACCTGCTGCTGCCTCCAGGGACTGCTGCTTGAGACCCCTCACCACCCAATTCCGCCGCTGTTGTCTCATGTCCACAGTGATGGCAAGGACAGAGAAGATCTGTGCCAGTCCCTACATGAGCTAGGAGCTGGAGGTCCTGGTGGACGAGGTGCTCACACAGTACCCAAGGTTATATGGTGCCCCAAATGTTGTGGTAAGTCCTCAACAGTGGGGGGGGGGGGGTAGGGCAGGGGGGGGCACACATGTAGTTGGACTGATGCAGTATGTGCCTGGGAGTGTGGGGTTGTGTCATGCACTGCCTGACATGCTGTTTCCAGGGGGAAGGTGTGTGTACCCAATGCCACAGGTTTGACTGCCTGCACATGTATGTATGAGTGACCTGTGTTGTGCTGTCGGCCATACAGTGATGCAGAAGGTTGTTCATGCAGGCCTATGTGATGTTGGTAGTGTGATGCAGTGGCATGTAACTGGCTGCTGGGCTGGGTGCCGGTGGCATGCATTTGCCCTACCTGTACTTACAAAGGTGATTTGGATGCTGTGCATTCACATTGCATTCTGAGTTGTGCTCTTCAGGTTTCTTCTGCATTGGGGTAGTCTTGGGAATCCCATGGGGGGGTACGGCAGTGTGCCCGATCTGACTGTGCCCTCATCAATGCGTCCATTGCATGCACCCAGATTGGGGAGGCCTAGACATCTGACAACAATGTGCATCAGTCTTTTGCCCCCAAAATACAACATGGTGGGTGGCATGGGCTAATGGCCATTGTGGACTGTCATGTTGTAGTCTGTGTCTGTGTTGTCCCCTCCTGTTCCATCCAGATCTGTCATTGGCAACAAGTAGTGTGCCCCCATCATGTCCCTAGGTGTGCTCAGAACTAGTTGTGTGTCTGGTTGAACAGAGCCACAAGCAGGGTGTTGTGCTGTGTGGTCATCACATGACTCACTCATGCCTGAGTTTCCAGTTTCCACGCACTGATTGAGTCTATATAGTGAGTTGGCACAATGTGATTGCACAGGGTGGTGTGCAACATGTAGATTTGGTCAACTTTTGTTATGCATTGCTTGCATATGTTTGTTCTGTAGCTACCACTGACCTGACCCTATATCTCTCTCTCTCATGCAGCATCTCCTGTGGTCACGGAGGGACAGGAGACGGACACCAGTGGGGGTGAAACCAGCACAACAGCTGCACAGGAGCCCAGTGACACAGATGTCACCAGCGCCTCAGAGGGGGACAGGACTCTGCTGGAGGAATCCCAGCCTGAGACGCAAAGCGCCACATCATCTGATGCCAGCGGAGATGCATCCATGTTGGCGGGCACAGGGAATTGGGACTCTGCATCGTCTTCCACCACACAGCGGCCAGTGCCCACCCTCCCAGCCACGTCCTCTGGTGCTGCCCGTGTCTGCCTCAGTAAGAGGGGAAGAGTGTCCTTCACCCCTGGCACCGCTGCCCCGCCCCTGTCCCCCCTGCTGCCATCAGTGCTGACTCTGTGGACCTTTTACGCCAGCTGTGTGTAGGCCAAACAGCTCTCCTCAATGCCTTCATTGACCACGACAAAAAATTGGCCCAGGTGGTTGCTTTCATGGAGTGCATACATTCAGACGTGGGTGGGCTGCACCGGACTGTCCAGGCTTTGTCCTCAACAGTGACGTCTGCCCTTCAACAGGCACATACTCACATTCCAGCTCCGGTCCCTTTGTCCACTCCGCTGGCAGTGGCCACGTCTGACGATAGTGACCACGGTCCACATACATCAAAGTCACGATACGGCACACAAAGCACACAGCAGCAGCAACCCAAGTGGTCCCGGGTGCAGACACCATCCCCACAGAAGACCAAAGCCACCCCAGAGAGAAAAGCCCATCAGGTGACACCAGGGGCCAAAAAGCAAAGCAGCAGACCTCAGGCACACATGCCTCAGAGGCTTTCCCATCCGAGGACTCTCCTGCCCCTAAAGCATCTCGCAAAGAGAAGCATACAGTGTCTGTGCCCACCAAGGAGGTGGTGCATGCCAAGGGTACACCTAGGAAGGGCTCCAAGGCAGATTCACCCACAACCTCGACTCCCATTCCAAGCCCAGTGAAGCAGGGGAAGGAGGGCACTGTAGGGGTGACACCTTGTAAACAGGGGAAGGGGGGCAGAGGCGAAGCCAGGCAAAGCGTTCCGCTGGGTCCAGCACATCACCAGAGGGGGTGCCAGCGTCTGCACCTGATGCAGCTTTGGTGGTGAGTGTTCCTGTTGTGTCCTCACCACTTCCCATTGATTCAGAGTCAGTCAAGCCATTTAGGATCCCCAAGAAGTGGAAAGGCACCCCTCCACAATCTCCTAGCCACACCGTGTCTCCTGTCTGCATGACTCCACCTCCACGTGCCACTACACCACCTGGTCCAAGGAGCCCTCCGGCTTGCCAAGCCACTGATAACTCTACCTCAGCTGTTCCGCTCTCTCCCCGGTCAAGTGCCCCGACAGTCCCCGAGACACAGCCAGCTCCCAGCCCGCCTGACAGCCAAGTCTGAGTGTTTTTCACACTCACACACCTGTCTCTCACACACATAGGCCTGTTATGTTATGTTATGTTATATAGAATTTCTATAGCGCATGGCTACTCCGACAGAGTGTCCCGGCGCTTTTCACTTGCAGCTCAGCGAGAATAACATAACAACATGGAAACAAAACGGAAAAAGTCAGAAAAAAAAACCTAAAGATTAAAAAGCCAGGTCTTAAGGCTCTTCCTAAACAGAAGCAAATTAGACGTGCTCCGTAGAACCAGAGGCAGCGAGTTCCAAAGCTGGGGGGCTTTCAAACTAAAAGAACGCCCCCCAGTACGGGCTTTCCTTACACGTGGCACCAAGGCCAGGTATAGAGCTTCTGATCGTAGAGAGCGGGCTGGGCGATAAAAAGTCAACCTCCGCTGCAAGTACTTTGCCCCTGTGCCAAACAGAGCTTTATGCATCAGGGTCAAGGTTTTAAACATGATCCGTTTCCGGATAGGTAACCAATGCAGCGCCTGCACCAGCCCCGAAGCTCCCGCTCACCTATGGAGTCCAAAAATAGCGCGAGCCGCAGCGTTCTGCGCCACCTGCAGGCGCTGGACCAAGTAGTCCGGGAGCCCCAGAAAAAGGGCATTGGCGTAGTCCAGTCTAGAGCCTATTAGAGCCTGAACAGTGATCCGCCTGTGCTCCTCAGAGAGCAATGGTAGAAATTTGCGGAGCATCTTCAAAATGCCAAAACAGGTGCCAACCAAACCAAGGATATGTGATCTTAACGTAAGCTTGTTGTCCAGCTTAACTCCCAGGTTTTTGGCGACCAAAGAAGACTGAGCAGGGGGACACATATCCATAGGCCACCAGACCTGCCATTCAGGGTCGGCGGTGCATCCGAAGAACAGGATCTCTGACTTGCTGGAGTTGGCCTTAAGGCTGTTCCGCTGGAACCAGTCAAAGACCATCCCCAGACAGCCCCGAATACACTCTCCATCGAATGCCTGATCTTTCCCGCATGTGAAGAGCAGTTGAGTGTCATCTGCGTAGGATACAATCTGGGCCTCAAAAGCCTCCACCAATGCCGCCAGAGGGGCCATAAAGATATTAAAAAGAGTCGGGCTCAACACAGATCCCTGTGGAACTCCGACTCCCAATGGCGGCATCTCTGCGGTGCTTTGGGAAACCCAGACTGTTTGGCGGCGGCCCTCGAGAAAAGATGTAAACCATTTGAACACCGTCCCCCTAAGACCGATGTCATAAAGCCTGGCGAGAAGCGCCTCATGGGGGACGGTGTCAAAGGCCGCCGACAGGTCTAGCATGACAAGCATGGCCTTGCCGCCTACATCCAGCGTCTCCCAGATGACCTCCGAGACCTCCAACAGTGCCGTCTCAGTACTTAAATTGGGACAGAACCCGGATTGTGATGGATGCAGGAAATGGTTGGTTTCTAAGAAACCAGACAAGATGCCATGGACATGCTTCTCCGTGATCTTAGCTAGGGCCGGGAGAAGGGAGATTGGGCTGTAATTGGCCAACACCTTGGCGTCTAGTCCAGGCTTCTTCAGGAGGGGGATCACCATCGCCCTCTTCCAGGCGCATGGGACCCTTCCCTCCCTCAAGGAGGCATTAAGGAGAGGATTAACCAATGAGTTCACCACCGATGCCACCCTGGCCAAAAATTTGGCCGGGCAGGGGTCCAATGGCGAACCAGATTTAAGATTGGTTAGCAGCATCAGGGAAGCTTCGTTGGAGATAGCGGGGAACTCCTCCAGCACAACAGCTGGCATGGACGATGAAACAGATCCCACCCCAATGCTGCACCCCCCCTCACCAGACCTCTCCGGAAAAGAGGCCTGGATGGCCTTGATCTTCTCAGTGAAGAAGCTAGCAAGATCACAAACCCATGTGTCAGATGACGCTGGAAGGGGCGCATTGGATCTCAGGGTCGTGAACTCCCTCACCACAGTGAAGATCTCCTTACAGGAGTTCATAGACGCCTCTATCCTCCTGGCCAAGTATTCCTTCTTCGCACACAAGATGTCACGATGGTACACTTTCACTGCCGCCCTATAGGCTAGTTTAGCCTCCTCGTCATATTGGAAGCGCCAGGCCCTCTCCGCAACCTTACACTGGAAGCGGGACAGGCGAAGCGCCTCTGTAAACCATGGCGCGGATAGTCGTTTGGCCGTGGACCGAGGGGCAACTGCAGGGGCGAGATCGTTCAGCCTTTCTGCCAGCCAGATCTGCAGGGCCTCGGTGTCCCGCTCCAGATCGCCCGTGAGGGAGCACGGATGGTCCACCAGCGCCTGCGCCAGCATCTCAGGCGTCACTTTGTGCAGTGCCCTTGAGACTGAACTAGGTTGTATAGGGGTGTCGCTATGTGGGAACACCACCTCCGGTATAGAGAACTTAATCAACCTGTGATCAGTCCATAGCACTGGCACTGTATCGATGTCGACAAGAGGAGTCGAAGAAAACACTTGGTCCAAAGTGTGACCCCTCTCATTGGTGGAGCCCGTGACAAAGGGTGCGAGACCCAGCGGAGACGTAATGTCCATCAATCTGATTGCGTCTGAGTCGTCCTCCACATCCAGATGGAAATTAAAGTCACCCGCCAACAAGCAGTGCTGTGTGGACAGGGCCAGTTCGGAAAAGGCCATCTGCAGGTCCTCGAAAAAGGAACCCACAGGACCTGGAGGCCTGTATACCAGTAGCCCTTTCAGTGCTTGGTGCGGGGACAATCTAAGCGAGAAAGCAAGAGCCTCAGAACCACAGAGAGGATTCAGGGGGAGAAGAGAGCAGGAGACACTCTTCTTCACCACCACCGCTACTCCCCCTCCCCTACCCTTGACCCTATCCTGCCGGAAGATGTTATAGGCCGGAGGGATGGCCGCGAAGATGTCCGGGTTAGACGCCTCACCCAACCAAGTTTCGGTCAGTAGGAGGCATAAAGGGCTTTCCCTGACCAACAGATCATAGATGTCCAAGGCATGGCTGCCTAATGATCTGGTGTTAAGCAAAAGGCAAGAATGGATAGCACAAGCCTCATCTGGTCGGCGGGCGGCCACCGGAGCCCAAGTAGGCGACCAGCCACAACCCGGACAACATCTTTACTGCACATTGTTACCCACTGACTGTGTTGCTGACCATGGAAAGGTACAGTCGCACACATTCCCTGTGCAGCTTCTCATGGGCCTACTCTGCACTTTGCCCTGGCCACTGGCATTGCTGTTTTGCCCTTGCCTGTACAGCTTCTCATGGACATACTCTGCACTCTGCCCTGACCACTGGCCTTGCTGTTCACTGCTGTTCTGCCCTTGCCTGTGCAGCTTTTCATGGACATACTCTGCACTCTGCCCTGGCCACTGGCGTTGCTGTTCACTGCTGTTCTGCCCTTGCCTGTGCAGCTTCTCATGGACATACTCTGCACTCTGCCCTGGCCACTGGTCTTGCTGTTTTTGCCCTTGTCTGTGCAGCTTTCCATGGACATACTCTGCACTCTGCCCTGGCCACTGGCCTTGTTGTTCACTGCTGTTTTGCCCTTGCCTGTGCAGCTTCTCATGGACATACTCTGCACTTACCCCTGGCCACTGATCTTGTTGTTCACTGCTGTTTTGCCCTTGCCTGTGCAGCTTCTCATGGACATACTCTGCACCCTGGACTGGCCACTGGCCTTGCTGTTTTGCCCTTGCCTGTGCAGCTTCTCATGGACATACTCTGCACTTAGCCCTGGCCACTGGCCTTGTTGTTCACTGCGGTTTTGCCCTTGCCTGTGCAGCTTTTCATGGACATACTCTGCACTCTGCCCTGGCCACTGGCCTTGCTGTTTTGCCCTTGCCTGTGCAGCTTCTCATGGACATGCTCTTCATTTTGTGACTTACTCTTCTCTTCTCATGGGGCCTATCTGTGCAACATGTGAATAAAGACAGTTGCTCCAGTTGTCTATTTTGTCAGTGTCCTTACTGAATAAAGTTCTTTTGCTGTGTGTATATGGTTTACTGTTAAACATCATAAATACGGGTTGCACTCCATTTCTTGCTTTTAGTTCATCCTAATTATACACAATTCATCTTAGCGTGGTTATCACTGGTGACGTGCCTAGCCCAAACTGCACGTTTCAAACTACGCAGCATCTTTCTGGGGCGACCTTTCACCCCAGCTCCAATGGCACAGCCCAAACTGCATTTGCACTTATTTTTCCATCATTTTCTGAATTTGTCCAGTTTATTCCTTTAGTTTTTCCTTTCTCTTTAAACTCGTAACACTGTTCAAGTCTGCATGCAAGGTAAGCCTTTTTTCTGGGTTTCTCATGTTAAAAATGGGCCATCCGAACCTCTTATTTAAAACACGTACAAGCGCTGAGTTCAATGAAAGCAGTTTATTTACAAACGCAATGCATTTCAGGCCTCCTGGGCCCTTCGTCAGGGGCACCTGAAAATAACAACAACCCATGTATTAATTACTGTTCACTAATTCATTTTCAACAGTTCAATATAGGTACTGTTTACGAAATATAACTCTTCAATTGTCCGTGGTTCATACCAATAAAGTTATTTATAATGTTCCTCTAAACCTTTTAACACCTCTGGCAGCCCTCAATTCCTTTCATTTTTATAAAACACGACTTCACTCAAGCTGCGCTTTAACTTCGTAAGTCACCTACACCCCCACTGTGACTTAACTTCTCGCGCTTAGTCTGTACGTGCCTAGTTGTCCCTTTATTCCCATTACCATTATCAATAAACCTCAACTATCCTTCTAGCCACACCCACGCTCTTCCCTTCTTCCTTCCCAACCAACAATACAACTCTGTTTTTCTATTCTTAAAAGTTATTTCCCCCGTCGGTGCATATGACAACTCTACCCCACTTCCTTTACATTTCCCTACACGTACCTGCTAACTAACACCATCCTCATCTCTCCTTCATAACGGCTGTCACCTCTTCCATTTCACTGCCCGGATTTAAACCCTAAGGTAACTACCCACTTTTCCCGAGTAATGTCACCTACAATATTCTCCCGCGCCTGTGCAGCTTCTCATGGACATACTCTGCACTTTGCCCTGGCCACTGGCCTTGCTGTTTTTGCCCATGCCTGTGTAGCTTCTCATGGTCATACTCTGCACTCTGCCCTGCCCACTGGCCTTGTTGTTCACTGCTGTTTTGCCCTTGCCTGTGCAGCTTCTCATGGACATACTCTGCACTCTGCCCTGCCCACTGGCCTTGTTGTTCACTGCTGTTTTGCCCTTGCTGTGTGTTGTGTGTTCCTGTGCAGCCACTCCTGCATTGTCTGTCTCCCTGATTGCTTGTTGTGTGGTGCAGGGTGTGTATTGACCTGGCTTGTTGTTGTGCATGGGGTGCACAGGAGGGGCACATGTCATGTGACTTCATGGGGTGTGCTAGTGTGCGGTAGGAGGGTAAGTAAATAAGTAAGTAAGTAAAAATGTATTGTTTCTGATTAATTAAAACCATTACAAAAGTTCACATTGAGTACACATTTCATCAATTCAGAATTTTAAAGAAAAAAAAGAAATCTTAATTGTTAAGAAAATGCAATTATAAAATAAGAGTTTAAGAAATGTCCATAATTCCTTATTTTTCTGAACCACCACCATCTGTTTTAGATTGTTTAAGCATGACTAGTTTAAAAAATGTTACCAACAGTCCATTCAATTGCGGAAGTCTTGGGTCAAAGCATGCAATGACTGCTTGTCTCCATGTGCGTATACTAAGTTCGTTGAAGGTGGTTTTCAGGAGAGCTACTCTTTCCTCTTTTAACTTCTTGCAGGAGCATAGCAAGTGTTCCATATCTTCTTTCCCTTTGCCACACAACCTGCATATGGTCCTGCAGTTCCTTCTCAGCCATGGTTGCAAGTGGGGTATGGCTGGTAAAATTCCTAGACTGTGTTTTAAAAAGGCTTCTTTGGATTTCCTTCAATACCCCAATCCAAAGTAAGCCTATAACCCGGGCGATTTGTAGGTGCTCAGAATCATCCATGCGTGGCGTCTGTGGACAAAGGTAGCTTTGTCCTCTATGAAGGAAAGTCTCTTTATATTCTTGTTGACTACACGCTTAAATTGTGCATGCGGTAGCGAAATTTCCCATAGTTCTTTTAAACCTGTGGTAGCTAGTGACTCCTCTAAGTATTTTTTTGCAGGTGCAGTTTAGCTGCCACGCAGATCTTCCCAAAGCTGGTGATTCAGTGTTTTCAAGTGAGTTCTTTATTTTGTACCAAAACTTGATATATGATCCTCGCCTTGCGAGCAGTTGCTTGGTTAGTCCAAATTCTAACCGGATTTGAGCCTGTGAGGTATATGATGGTAAATTTAAGAGGACTCTGTACTCTTTTGAAATAGTGGTGTCCAACAATTTTGTGTCTGTACCTCTTAAGGCTTCACTACCATAAGTAATTGATGACTGAATTTTAACTTGAGCAACACGCAATAGTGGCAAAAGGGTAGGCCCAGACAGTTTAGTTTTGAGTTGTCTAAGTGTTGTTGCAATCAGCATACCTTTCCTCTTGGTGGCTTCAAGATGGTTTGAGAAATGGCCACCCCTGTCAACTACGACACCAAGATATTTATATTCAGAGCAGTTCACAATTGCCCTTGTTCCAAGGAACCAAGAGTAGGACTTTTTTTTCTGGTTATTGTCAGTGTTTTTGTTTTTTCGATGTTGACTTCGAGCAAGTTATCCTCAGCATATCCATGCAGTGTATTGGTAAGGTGTTGTAGTCCTACTTTGGTGTGACTGATCAGGACCACATCGTCTGCATAGGATATGCTGGACAGGGTTCGACCCCCCCAAACGAGGGTCGTGTGCGTTACAGGTGTCTAGAGCTGGTGGCAAATCAGCTGTGTATAAGTTAAAAAGAGTTGGTGCTAAAAACACCCCTGCTTGAAACCTTTTGTTGTTGTTATGCGCCTCGAGAGGTGGGTACCATTTCCGAGCTTCACCTGGACCCATGTGTTGGAGTGCAGTTCGATCAGGAGATTTAGAAGAGGTGCAGGGATCCCCCAAAGGGCTAGTTTCTTTCAAAGATTTGCTCGGTTAACATTATCAAAGGCCGCTTTAAAATCCACAAAGCAAAAGTGAAGACTTTGTTTGGTCTGTTTTGCTTTATCAATGTGTAATGATATTGCTAAGAGGTTTGTTGTGGTTCCGGCATTTCTGCAAAATCCTGTTTGGCTGGGCGGAATGATGTTGTTCTTGGTGGCCCATTCGCACAGCTGTATCAGTAGGAACCCTGCAAAGTATTTCGCCTCGATATCCAGTAAGGCAATCAGGCGATAATTTTTCAGTAGGGTTCTGTCACCTGCTTTGTATATTGGTGAGATGACAGAACCCTTCCATGAAGCTGGAAGGCCCCCAAACAGACTGGCCGAGATGAAGAGTGGGGTCAGGGATTCTGACCAGTATTCCGGATCATATTTGAAAAGAGCTGGTGGAATTCCATTTGGCCCTGGCGCTCCGTCTTTCCTCCTTTTAGAAATTAATTCCCTGATCATTTCAGCGCTAATTTCAAATGCAGCATCTTCGTGTGATGTTATTGTTTGCTGTGAATTGGCCACCTAGACTTCCTGGAGCCTGTTTGTTCCTACAGCCTGTTGGTTGAAATGAGTGTCTAAGAAGGATTCCCAGGAGTTGTCTGTTACGTGTGATGTTAGACCTACATGTTTGGGATTTAGAAATGTGTTCAGGGTAGACCAGAAACGAGCACTATTGTTTACTTTAGTGTCGTAATGAAGTTTGGCCCAAAAATCATCTTCTTTGGATCTTTTGATCTCCCATTTAAGCTTTTTAAAGTCAGCCTTGTGTTTGCGAAGCTGTTGGGAAAGACCAGTACCGTTGGGAAAGACCAGTACCCCCCGGATGCATCCTCAGCAGCCTTAATAATTTGTTTATGGCTTTTTTGTGATGTTTCAGGGCCGATTTCTGGACATTTGAGATCTTCCCTGTGACCATTGGGCCGTGAGACGAATAGTGCCGAACTGTAGTTGAATAAGAGTTCGCAAATGCGGCCGTAAAAGTTTCCCATAAGGCAATTGGATTGCCCATGGGATCGTTCAGACTGTGTAATTGAAATTTTGCTGCTAAAAGTACCTTGATAATATGCTCTATGATGTCCTTCACATCTAACATGGGCTTCAATTGGAATTCCATAGAGCATATTATCAAGCCCATTATCGCCGTTTTAGCGGCAGTTTTCTGCCGCTAAAGCGGCGATAATTTTATCGCCTGGCTGGATAATATGCCCCTCAATTCTTTTGAGATTTATTGTGTGACATGCTTGTGATCCTATTGGATTAGGAAAAGTTAGGTCTGGAGAAGCAAAGATGGAGACTTCCTGGGGTCGATGGTCACTGTCCCTTTTGTCTCCTAGGCTGAAGCTTAATATGTGGTGAGAAAATGGAAGAGATACTAATGTATAGTCTATTGTAGAGGTCACGTTGCCTGAATGAAATGAGGCGACAGATGGTGAATCGTCTACAAATCTTCCATTTAAAACTCTCAGCCCTAAATGCTCCAAGTATTCTAGTAGCTCCTTTCTCAATTTAGGGATTTTTCCCTGGCCATTGGTGGATTGGGTTGGAATATTCCAATAGAAAGACTGGGCTTGAATGTCCTTATTTGTGGAGGAGCCTAGAATATGTTGGTTAAAATCTCCGACAGAATGAAATTGGAGAAAGTATGTGTAGTCATTAATTGGTGCAAATAATCCATTAGAGATTTCGACTCCTGTTTTTTCTTTTTTGGATTTATACAAGTGTTGGTCACCAGCACCTCTTCTTTTTTCCCCTTGAGGTTTAGTTTGATCTTAGCAGTGTTTATAGCTGGAGATTGAGAAGTCAGTTCCAAAGCACTATGGATTTTTGTAATTTTAATATAAGTAGCTAGACCACCCGCTAGCCGGCCGTAATTGCTTTTCCTTGTGGCTGAAGAGTAAAAAACAGGTGTAGCCCTCTATTTGCACAGGGTTCTCTAACCATGTTTCCTGTAGTAGGATAATGTCAAATAATTTTACGTATTGAAGGAATTCGGCGTCTGCAGCCTTGTTGTTTTGCCCGTTTATGTTCCATGAACATAGTTTCAGTAGCATAGTATCCAGATTCGGATCCGTCCTCGTTGGATTGCCCTGTCATTGTGGGTAGTTCATGGTATCGGTCGTCCTAAAAATCTGGAAATTATCTAAGTTATCTGAGTAAGGAGCCATTGTACTCTCTTGATGGTTCAGCACCTGCATTTTTGGCAATGATCGTCCCTGGGCGCCCCTAAGCACTGACGTGGTCTTTGAGTTTTTCAGGGGTAATCCTTCGCGGGGTCTCTCGAGCAGGGGGAACGGATATCCTGTGTTGTAATGTAGGGCAGATTGGATCCCCCATGCTTTAAGGGTTGTTTGCGCCTCCAGGATTTTATTAGCAGCTTCAGGCGACCTCCAAGTTGCTTTTGTGGCTTCCAAGTCCTGTGTTTTATCAACTTTTATAAGTTCTACTGAGAGGAGGTCAGCTGAACATAGATCGTTTAGAGTTGGTATGGTGCTAAGGAGTCAAAGTAAGTTCCCCCTATTCAAGATGTCAAATGGACCCTTTGATTCGTATTCTGGGGTAAAAAGAATAATGGTGGGATTCTTGGTTTGATGTCCCGGCTGAGCTGTTGGATAATTGCCACCCAAATGAGTTCCTCTGTTGTTTGAAGTGGACTGTTGTGAAGATCTAGTATAAACATCAAGGGTAGGAGGGTCTTGAAACTTAAAAACTATGGGAGCTTTAGGATCCCCGTCTGGGTGAAGAGGCGGTTGAACCCGGGAGTCCAGATGTTCTGGGTTCCACACCCAGTAATTGAGGCGGATGGAGGATGGACCGCTTTATAGTGCCCCTTTGGCAGGCCTTCTATCAAAGTAGATACTATTTTCGGGAGTGACGATAGTTTGTCAATGATTGGGCCGCAGCTGCAGATCAGCTTTGCTTCCTGCTGAGCTCTACCAATTAGAACATTTAGTTGGCCTAATTTCTCGTCGATCCGCCCCACAAAGAGGGCCAAGGTGTCAAGTATGGTCAGTTGTAAATCCATTTTATCGGACTGGTAGTGTAGATTGTCGACCGTTCGTTGCATTGTGTTTAAAAGAATTTCCCATGTTTTACATGCATTCGATGTTTGGATCCCTAGTTCGATCCCAGATAGGCTTAGAAGGCCGGGGGATTCCAAAAGAGCAGAAGAAACTTGTTGATTTGTTGAAATTAAAGGAGTTGCCTCCTGGTGGAAAGCCTGATTGGCATACTGATTTTCTTTAGTTTTGGCTGTAGACAGGGGTTGTTTAACAGGGGTGACCAAGATGTCAGGGGAAATTGTGTCCGCCCATTCCTGTAGTCCTGAGTGAGAGAGGTTAATAGGGCCGTCGCGCCCCGAGTCCTGTATGATTTCAATATCCTCCTTCGAATGCTTGTAGTGGCCCTTTTCATGTACAGTTACGGTTACTTCTGTAGGCAATTGGATGGTCTTAAAGGCGTCCAGAGGGTGAGGGGAGGCATTCATGGACTTTAAGAGGTCATTTAAGTTGGGGCTATTAAGAACCTCATTCTCTCGGTTAAAATCCTTGCCAGGGCTTATCGTGAAGCTGAGCGAAGTTTGTCTTCCCTTCTGATTGTGTGGAATAATTGAGATGATATCAGACTTTTGATGAGACGGTAGACCAGAGGGGGACTGCCCCCCCTTGCTTTCCTTTTGCAGGGCAACTATGCTGCTGGTAACCCTGTTGTTGAACTCCTTTTTGTCTATTTCTTCATTGGTGGACAAAAGAGCAGTGGAAAGGGACGTATTGATGGTGTAGGTGAGGACCTGACCCAGAGACGCTGGTACTGGTGGTTCCTTACAAGGTAAGGGAAGTAGTGGGTCCTGGAGGCCCAAAATGTTACCACTAGATGAAAAAATAACAAAGGATTATATTTGATAGGAAGAAAATAAAGAAATGATATCTCTAAATAAATTCCTACGATGATGGGCATCATTGTTTAAACTCTGAGAAATGTGTGTGTGGAGCCTATTTTTATAATTGTTAATGACCATCAAAAGAAGACTGAATGTATTGCGAATATATGCAAAATGTACATATGGATGAAAAAGGCAGGCGAGTGTTCTGCAATGGAAGGTAATTCTTTTGTTGAGCTCCTGTGTATAGAATGTCCTCTCACACCAGCTATGTGCAGCGATCTCCCTGCCCAGGGTCAATAGCACCTCTGGAGGCCACAAGCCCAGCTCCATCCCGCTCAGCAAGCAGAATCTACATCTACCTGGCTGCAAATACATAATACTGAGGCTACTGTTTGCAATGTATACTCTACTTTAAGTTTTCCTTGGATTGCAAATGGGCCCCATGGATGTCTTTGTTCCTGATCACTATGACTCACCACTAATGGCCCACTGCCTCGTCTGTCGATGAAAGCGGCACAACTGTCGGCCATCTTAGGGTTTCCTGTGTTGGAAGTACAGCACCTGTTTGGATGCCTACTCAAGTAAATAAACAAATATCCGCGGCACCACAGTCATCACTCTTCATTTCACATCTCTTGCCCTACCACTGCTTCCACACAATCGCATTCAAACCCCATCGGCCCCACATCTCTTTTATTTCTCTCTTGCCTTACGTCTCCATTCACATCTCTCCTGCACCACCTTGCATTTTAAGATATCTCCTGATCCACCTCTCCTTTCATATTTCTCTTGCCCCACCTCTCCTATTATATCTCACCTTTCCTACCTAGCTTCATGTTTCTCCTACCCTCTTTTTACATCTCTCAATCCCACCTCTCCTTCTAAATGATAATGCATTTATTTCGAGTATAAGAACACCATGTGCAGCAGAATGATTCAAGCAACAGAGGGAGATACATTGCACCGAATCAAAAGGACATCAGGACCCAAAGTACAGTGCCACTGTCCCAGTAGGACAGAGAGAGAGAGATAGGTAGATTCAGGGACAGAAGGAAAATTTGGAGAGATTATTTTATGCATTTCCAATGAGTTCTAAAGTTCTGCAGCAGTGTCTCTTCCCCACCTCCTTCTACATCTCTCTTTCCATCTACCTTTTTATATATCTGCTGTCCCAACTCCTCTTTTACATCTCCCCTGACCCACCTCCAGTTTTCCACCTCTCCTGCCCCACCTCCTCTTCTTACATCTCTCCTGCCCCACCTCCACGTTTAATTCTCCCCTGTCCCACCTCCACGTTTACATCTCCCCTGTCCCACCTCCACGTTTACATCTCCCCTGTCCCACCTTCAGTTTTACACCTCTCCTGCCCCACCTCCTCTTTTACATCTCTCCTGTCCCATCTCTACTTTTACACCTCTCCTGCCCCACCTCCTCTTCTTACATCTCTCTGTCCCACCTCTGGTGCTCCACATCTCTTCTATCCCTCTAACTCCACTCAAACCCACTATTTTTTGCCCCCCCTCCTTCCACTCCAATTCCATATCCTGTCCCCATGCCCCCTCACTCACTCCCTCCCCTGGCTCTCTCATAGCAGCTTTATCTCTTCTCCAAAGTGGGCTCTTTGCTGATGAAGGATTGCATTTGCGGGGTAGTTTCCTGGCCTTGAAGCAAAAAAAGCGATTTAAATGAAGAGCTTTGTGTAATCCGAAATAGGATCCGAAAATACGGGCAGAGAAATGGTACATGTGAGCCCCCAGGGGGAAGGGCATCTGCTGAGAGAGAGGGTGAGCGAGAGAGAGAGAGGGAGGGAGGCACACAGAGCAATGGTAATTCAGAGACAGAGGAGGGATGCGTGGCGAGAGAGAAGGGGAGAGAGAGATTGAAAGAGAGAGAAAGAAAGAATAAAAGAGAAAGGGGACAAGAAACAGAGAGAGAGAAAGGGACACAAGGTGACAGCAATGGTAATTCAGAGATAGAGGAGGGAAGGGAGGAGAGAAAGAGTAAGAAAGAAAAAAGAGAGAAGCTGAAAAGGGACTGAGTGATAGAGAAGACAGCAAATGTAAAAGAGAGACAGCGAGGGGAAAGAGAGAGCCAGAGAGAGCCAGAGAGAGCCAGAGAGAACACACAGAGAGCTTTGTTTGTTTAGGGGTTTTATAAAGCACATAGCTGCCCAGGGGCTTCCCAGCACTGAGGAGCGGATGATAACAGGTGGAGCGGAGTGTTATTCGGCTAATTGAGAGACAGAGGAGGTAAACGTGGAGAGAGTTCGAAGAGGGCGAGAGAATACGTTAGAAAGAAAAGAGAAAGAAAAGAGAGAGAGAAAGAAGAGAGATAACTGGATAAGTTAGAAAGGTAAAGAGAGAAAGAATATACAGAAAGGGAGACAGAGAGAGAGGGGTCAGGAGACATAAGCAATGAGTCTTGTAAACTCCACATGAATAACACCCCCCTCTGCCCTCACACCAGGAAAGGGCTAAAGAGGCATATCTTCAAGTGAAACCTTATCACAGTTTAAAACTAACCCTGGGCGGTGAACTCCGCTCCGTTACGCGGAGATCGCGGAGTTCCGAAAAACTACGCTTCGCATAGCGGAGCGGAGTTTTTTTTCTCGCTCGTGTTCGTCAACGTCAAGTTGGCGACCGCAAGCGAGGAAAATCAACCTCCCGGCGAGATCTTTCCTCGTTTCTCAACGCAGGGGGGTCGGGTTTCTCATTGCGAGTGGTCACGTATGCCTGCGACAGCTTACGTTGAGAAACATCCTGTTCGCGTTGAGAAAGCTGCCGCTCAAGTAAAAATCTACTTGAGCGGCAGCAAAGGAAAGCAGGGACCGCTTGCACTGTGCATGGTGGCGTTCTCAATGACTGCAGTGTGGACAAGCATCTGGCACTGTGAAATCACCGCGAATTGCATTTTTCTATCGTACTCAGCCGCTTGCGGAGCTCTGCGTAGTGCAGCGGAGTCTTTTTTTGCACTTCGCGGAGTTCCGCGTTGTGGTCTGCTGCCCACCACAAACTCCCCTAGTACACCCTACTCAAGGCAGTAAAAGAAGCACCTGCAGCGCGGGGGGAGGTTGGGGGCGGGGGAGGTGCCATCCAGTGGGCCCCATTCGGCCATGGGCCATATCTGTGAATTAGGGGCCAGGGGGGCTCATCACATTCTGCAGGGGGCATCATTTTCTATTACGCCACTGCCCTATTCCTCAACTACTTCCCTACACGACCCAACCACTTGTTCTCACCAGAGACTGTCGAATCAAGCCTCCCCGTCTATACTTCACCCACCTCGATTATTGATTTATTTGCATTTCTAGTCAGCGCAAACTCCATCCAAGGTATTGTCCGGGACTCAAACAAGGTTCCCCGTTCCAAAGTGGGTAGCTCTGGTAATGAGGCCACAACCTCCAGCATATGCATCTGCCTTACCTCCAAACCTACCTCTACGCACCATGCAAACAAGCAGCGCCCAGCCTTTGCCCTTCCTCTATTTTCATGATCTCATACACCACCTAGATCAATCATTCTCTGCTCTTTATTGCCCCACCCAGTGGCTGCTCACTTTGCTGGCCTTAGGCACCTTCCAGTCCCCAGATCATGTAATTGTAATTACATCTACATAGCGCTTACTATCCCTGACAAGGTGTCAAAGCACTTTTCGGCGAGTAGGGCGCTACTACGGAAACCAAAAGGGATTAAGGGTGAACTAGTATAGGGAAATATGAAATTAATTTGAGCGGTGGATATATGAGTCTGTTAATTGTATTGAAAAAGGATGGAGGAGGGAAGAAGAGGGAAGGGTTTGCATTTATATGTCTTTATGCTTATGCTTATTAACGACTTCACACAGCGCCTCATTGCTTTGTAGCTAGATTCCACGCTCTACAAGTCTCATGCTTTCAAAAATATATTTTGCAAATACAATCTTCTTTTCACCAAATATCAGATTATGAAATTCTGGAAATACATACATTCTGATATTGAATAAAAGTTTTTCCTTTTGGATCAATATAGTCAAATCAAAGTAAACACAACCATGACATTTCCATGAAAAACATTCTTGTGTTCCAAAAGACTAGATTTTAATCTACACATACAAATATCAGTGTGTCATTTCCATCAAATTCACATGTCCTACTGCCACATATGAGGAGATTCTGCCTTGCATGTTCATGTAATACCTTTACAAGCTACGGAGGCCCAACATTTACCAAGAATTCCCACCAATAGTTGGTCAGTGGTGGGCTCCAAGCCATCATTCTTGGATGCCCATAATATGCTGAGAATAATCACCATTATGCCCGAGGTGGGCCCCATGGACGCCCACAATATATCAGGATTTAGCACCAAAGTGCTAAGATCAGCATTATGTTACGGGTGGGCACCACCAGAGGGATGCCCACAACATACCAAGACATTTGTCTAGTCCCATAATTTGGTCGTAGATCGATGGCGACATGGTATTCATGCCTGGAATATGTGCATAATTTGGCGATAATTATGACCATGTTGCTAGGGTTAGTATTATGCCATTCGGGCAAACATTGTGCCGTGGGGTGTTCACAGTAAGCCAAAAATGACTATCATTGTTGTCAAACTCAGCATTATGCCCCTAATATGCAGAGAATTAGCAACATACTACAAAGCCCAGCATTGACGCTAAAAATGAATATGGAAACGTGACGGTACTGCCAGGGTAAGCATTATTCCAGGGTGAGCACCACTATTTCATGGACGCCCAGTATATGCCAGGTATAATGAGGTGAGACCCATCACACCACCGATGATCACAAAAATACATGAATTTCCACCTTTATGCAATGGGCAGCATCATAACGGGATGGGGGCAGAATCATCATGCCATGGTTGCAAGAAATATGCCAGTAATTGCCATTAGGGCTGGCATTATGCGAGGAGTGGACACCATTGCTGCCCACAATTTGCCAAGAATTACCATCATTATTCCAAGGCCTGCATTATACCTGGGTGGGTGTCCGTCATGCCTACATAGCACCAGATACCATGAAGAGCCACCAAGATGCTATGGGTCAAAACACACTGATGGCTGAGACTGACAGCCAGTGCATGGGACACAGACACACTAACATTCTTTCCCTCTAACACACACACATGAAATATGTACTCACGCTCAATGATGTACAAGTGCCTACACTCTAATGCAAGCAGATCCCAAGCCAAACGTCATCAATCAATACTTTATTTGACTGACCTGTCTTCTTCTGTAGCTTCTGCCCCTGGCTCCTGGTCACTCAACCAAGCCATATCAGAAACCTCTGGCTCTTCTGTCTTCCAGATTGGCATGCCGGGCACTACACTCACAAACAATATGAGTCAAAGCAGAGTATAGTCAACAGACACTGAGGGCCCTATTTTGATGTCGGTCAGAAAGCCTCCTACCTGCGATCATACGCTTTCCGACCGACATCTTCGTTTCAATTACCCCCGCTGTATTACGAATACGGCGGTCGGAATTGAAACAAGCTGGTCATTCCGGCTGGCTTCCAATGGGCTCAAGGAGCCCATCAGCCAGTCGGAACCGGCCCGTAATCCCTTAAGGATGGCGTTTCCGCCGTCGGGATTACGATGTCGTTTTCCCACAGGCTTTTCATGTCTGGATTCCCGACATGAAAAGCCTGTCGGAAAGCGACTTTGGGGGTCCCTAGCAGGGCTTCCTTGCAAAAGCGGCCTCTGGTTGGGAGACTGCGTGACACATATGGTGTCCCACTGTCAATCACTGCACTGAGTGGCAGGCATCATGTGGTGCCTGCCACGCGGTGCAGGGATTAACAAAAACTCCCATTTCTCTTTGGGAGCTTGTGCTGTGGCCGCTTTATAGTTCCCATAGAGAAATGGGAGTATGCGATCGCATTGTAATAGCGGTGTCGGGACTGCTGACCGCAATGGTGTCGGGCAGACGTGAGTCCGCCTGACATCGTTATGAGGCCTTTAGTGTATTAGGACCAGCAGATGCCAAGGTTATTGGGGTCAGTGGCAACGGAGCAAGGCTTGCCCATTTCTGTCTTCACCATGCTGGCAATGACACTGCAAGTGTGAGAAATGGCCAAGCCCACCAACAGTCATCCCTTTGTGGAGTCTGTTAACTATATTAAGCAACAATGTTTGCAGCTCTTGTGAGAATAGTGTAGAAGACACACAGAACCCAAAATGGAGCCGGGAGTCACTGTCCTACTTGCTGACCACCCCATCCACCGCTCTGCCACTGGTGCATTGCCACAGAGAGATGTTGAAGGTAGAAAGGACTTTGTGTTGTATTCCCTCAACACAGGGACCAGGTCTAGGAATTGGAGAGATCTTTCGGTCTAGGTTGTCCCTTGCAAAAGAGCTAACTGTGCTGCAGTCTATCACGGGAAAATAACGCAGTGTTAACGTGGTATTCCCAACACAGCGGTACCATGCGATAGTCCCACGATAACACGTCAAATGAATGCATTAAAATCAACGTGATGCCGCCAAAACGCGAAACATGAAAATAGTAGCGATGACGCCAATTGCGATACAAAAATCTGCGAAAACCAGCCACATGCCTGCAATTCCCACGCGTCATGCGGGAAAATGCAATATAAAAGTAGAAAAAACATACAAACAAGCCAAACAACAGCGAAGCACAATGGAGGTAGCCGGAGCAAGTACAGAGGACAACCAGAATCCCACAAGCCTCCCGGAGGACCAGCCTGGGACCTCGGGGTCAGGGAACGGCAAGGACAAGAAGAGAAGGAAGAAGCGGTTCAGTGTGCAGGAAAACAGGATCCTGATAATAACGGAGGTGGTAGAACACCATCAACTACTGTTCGTCACGTCCACTGTGTCACTGGCAATTAAAAATGGAATATGGCAGACCATCGTGGACAATGTGAATGAAGTCCATCTCAGCACTGTATAAGCACAGAAGTCAGAGGCACAGCGCATGTAAGGGATAAGGGGCAGCTAAATCAGAGCTGCAGGGGCGACTCCCCAAAAATGTGGCACACACACATTACATGCAGAGCACATCAACATTGACAACGATGTGGCACAAACAGCAACACGTCCACAACAGAACAGAGGACACAACTGGTGCCGGTAGTATGTAGAAACTGGCCAATCACATATGGCATTGCAGGGAATTGTGAGTTGACAATGTACAAGTACAAACACACATCCGTGATATTGTCGAAATGTCCACTGTCCCACATCAAATAGGCAGCTCCCCACAAACAGTCACAATGTACACTGTCATGCAGTCTGAATGTAAACATGTACAATGCATCAACATACATGTGCACACAATGTTAAACTGCATCTCCCCTTCACATTGCAGGGGGAAATCCAACACCTCCTGCAGAGCAGACCGAACCTCTCTGCTCTGATGACGAGGAGGACCACCACACCTTCGACTCTGACACCCTCCAACAGCTCGTGCACAGCCTCCGCAGCCCACTTCCTGGAGCAGGGTAGCCCAGCTGCTACAAGGAGAACCCACCCCCTGCACAGAACACACAGCAGGCAGACTTCCACGACGAACACATGGCCTTCCAACGCCGTGTGTTGGGTTGCCAGGAGAAGCTGGCTGAACAGGTGCAGGTGGGGTTCGACCGCATGGCAGCCAAACTAGACGCCATAAGTGGGTGTCTAAGTCCCATCACGAACCACTCACAGTCCCTAACGGACACCCACAGTCTGATCCATGCTCTCCAACGAACCATAGCTGACATCGCTAGAGTCCTGACTCTGAGACAAGAACGGCTGCCTAGTCAGAGAGGCTCCAACGATCTCGCCCAGAAGTTGGGGCACATGTGGAGGATCATGGAGAACATGGAGCGGACGCAGGCGGAAAGAGCGGCTGTCACGGCTGCACACTAGCGAGAGGTAGCTGGGTCTCTCAATGCCCTAAAGACCCGCCTCATGGCAATGCTGCCACAAGGCCTGGCCTGGCCTGATGCATGCTGCTGCTACCACTCCATCCACATCTCCGGCCCCTGATGTGTCAGTACCACACAGTGCGGCAGACATTCCACCTCCGGCCCCTGTGGAGTCACTGCCACACAGTGCTGGAGACAGAACACCCCCACCCACATGTGAGGCACATGCAACAGCAGAGGACGAAGATGCGGATGAATCTGCCTTCGTGGTCAGAAGAACGCAGTTGCATTCATCTCCACCATATTGCCTGTTTCTGCTTGGTTCTGCCCTCTACATCATCACCTTCCACTGTCCCCCGATGCACTCTGCGACACTCACCTTGGACCTCAACATGGACTGCCATATTCTGTTTGGTCACCAACGACACAGCTATCAGACTGCGGACTGAACTCCTCCTCTTCTGATGTAGTTGTCATTCCCTGAAGGACTCTGGCTGGTCCTCCACGGGCCAAGAATGTAAAGTGGGGTTTGCATGGCCCTGTACTGTTCCAGCTTCAACACTCCACTGGATGTGAAATAAACATTCATGTTCACAAAGATGTGTCATGTCTATGATCTTTCAAGTGTGGAAGTATGGATGAATGTAGGTCAGTGATTCCCCCTTACGTCCATGTTGCTCATGTTTTGGTGCTTGGGTCACAGGGTGACACATTGCCGATTGTGGTCCGGGTGGCGCCAACACTACACCGGAGACACACGCATTAGTTACTTCCTTGTCCAGCTCAGGACAGAACAACGCCCAGAGCCCCGGGGTCATTGTTCACACCCTTACGCTGGACTGGCATACGCCAGGCCAGCCCACTCCGCTTACGCTCACAGGGGACGACGACAACGCTACATGTCCCAGGTCTTCCCTGTAGGGATCTGCTGCTCACAGGACTAGTTGTCAGCATGCCACAGTCACTCCCTCATGGCTGGTTTACACCCACACCCCACCCATCCAGCACAGCCGTCACAGGACATTTGACCCTGCCAATAAAAAGGGTCTGGCGAACATGCTGGACGCCATGTCCACTCTCTAACTGGGTGTCTCCGTGTGGTTATCATTTATGCATGAGGGCCTAGGGCCCTGCCACCTCACATTGTCCAGTGCCGGGGGTGACATGATGGTGTCCGCACCACGAGACTCAATCATAACGGGTCCATGGTTTGCGGTGCACAGACTTGGTGGCACTGGATACACTGAGGCAGGCACAGGCACACCGCCACGGGACGGTGTCTTTCGGTGCACTGGGGTAGGTGCACCTAAAGTGCTGAGCTGGTGTGCAGCCTTCGATGATGCACCGTCCTGGTGGTCTGGAATGGTAAGGATTAGTGTGAGCCCTGCTAGACCGCAGTGTAGGCCTGAGCCAGCGGGCAGTGCGGGCCTACCGCCACGTGGCGTTACCTCGCGGTTCACAGAGTTAGTGGCACCTCAAGAGCTGAGCGGGTGTGCAGCCTGCGATGAGGCCATGTGCACTGATGTGATCTCTGCCATTGCCAAATCAAGACCCAGAATCAAGTGTGTGACCTGGTAGCCCGTGGTGCGGGGCTGCATGATGTGGAGGGTGCCATGGTCGCGGGCCCCGGGCTTGGAGCTTGCACCGGCACGTGGTGGGCCCTCTTGGAGACACGCCGGTGGTGGAAGGTGAGCAGTGATGCCTGGTTGCGCAGGGGCAGGCAATCACCGCTGGGCGGTAGGAGGGGCTGGGGTGCAGTAGCCTGTGTGCGCAGGGGCGGGCAAGCAATGATGGCGTGTGCAACTGTATGGACTCTGCCATTCATGTCTCTGGAAACTGTTTCAGATAAGGGACATGGGGGACTGCAGTGTATACCTGCACATGGTTGGAGACACACCGGTGGCAGCAGGGGAGCAGTGAGGCCTGGGTCTGCAGTGTCGGCACTCTCTCTCCCCCTCCCTCCCTCTCTCTCTCACTTTCTCTCCCTCTTGCTCCCTCTCTCTCTTTCTCTCTCTCTCTTTCTCTCTTACTCTCTCTCCCTCTCTTTCTCTCTCCCTCTCTCTTTCTCTCTATCTCTATCTCTGTACTTTGATGAGAGCATGACACACCTTCTTATGTAGATTTTTTTCTTGCAGGCTGTGACTTGCAGAATGTCCTGAGAAGACTCGCCATGACTCTTCAGAATTGTTGTTTTGGGTTTATTCTGTAATAAATAAATTATTTGGATATTCTAAGATGAATGTATTATTCTCCTTTTTCTGTCCATATGTGTATGTTAGGTGTTGTGATTGTGCGACTTCAGGCAAATTGTTTGGTTCAGGATTTCGTAGAGTTGATGTGCAATATCTTTGCCCAAAGGGGATGGGGGGTGCCTGGGGTAGGGCCCTGGGGGGGGTCCTGGCAGTGGGTGTTGTTGCCCTTTTGGGGCTCCGGGCTGCAAGTTCAGTTGCTCCAGGGCATCTGTTGTTCTTCATGTGTGGCTCTGGGCTGTGCTCCCTTGTCTGGTGCTGGTTGTCGTCCGACTTTACACCAGGTAAGAGCAGGTGTTAAAATCCTGCAGCTAATGCGCCTTATCGCATGTTTTGTGTTCTTATCGCCGATCTGGGTGGTCGTTGAGAATGTTGCGGAGTGGTGTTGTAGCGGCTTTTTGCACGGGAATGCCTACTCTGCATATCATTAGCGCTAGTTGCCGGAGTCATCTGTGGCGGTTTTTTGCGACTGCTATCGCAGGTAAACTGTTAGCACCAGCTTGTGAATGGGGCGATAAATTTATCGCGCCTTTGGCGGCGATAATGTGCCGATAACTCGGCGATAGATCCTTGAGAATATGCCCCAGAGAGTAGCCAGGGAGCGTGGTGAGCCTCACTCATTCCACTGTCACCACATACCATGTCATGGAGGTTTCCTACTTCAACACAGACTATAGAAAAGTGCCCCCTTTGGCTGTGACCAGTCACTTTAATTCTGAGAGCAGGTGAAATATTTGCCTAGCCTTTACTGGTCTACATATATGATTATTTGAAATCAACTGGCCTTTTAACAATACATTCAGATCTCACAGTCTCAAGTAGTGATGCCAGATTCAGGATACTGGCCCATGAAGTCTTACTTAAACACTAGGCACATTCATTTGGGTGCTGTTCCAACCTCAGAGCCTGTTATCCTCCAATGTTGAACTGTGGCTTTGAGACCAGTTGGACTTCTACTCACCTCCCCCCTGATATGTGGCTAGCTGTGAATACTGACCCCCAGACCCATGCAGGCCATGTTAAATGGACACCAGGACTTTGTAAACTGTCCCTTTGGTATCAAAAAACAACTATTTTGAGTTGGGGGGGGGGGGGGTGTTGATTTTAGGTGCGGAGTTTGGGATGGTTTACAGCTATTTTGATTGGATTCTCAGACATTTGAACTCAAACCAATGAGGAAAACAGGCTAAAAACTGTTTCCTTTTCCTACCTCAACTACCCTTTGAACCTCAATGAACTTCCTACCTAACCTTGAGCTTCCTATGTCGTCCAGGCGTGAACTTCCTACCCGTTCCTCTTCTGCCTGAACTGCAGCTGACAAACAATAACTTCTGTAGGGTGCCCTCCATTGATGATGGATCCCTGAGCTAGTTGCAGACCTCTGGTGGTTTTCTTTTTGTTATAGTTATTTGTTTTGTTTTATATCATGTGAAGACACGGAATTTGCTCTATTGGTTTTCTTTACTTCTTTCTATGGTTTCTATCCTATTTTGCATAATCACTGAATGTTTAGCCTATGTAATAGGTTCCGATAGTCTCCATGTGTTACATGTTCTGATAGAATGCTATGGACAATAACCCGACCACTCCCCATTGTCTCTTTTATTCCCCATGGTGAGAGACTGATTTATTCCTCGACCAACACTGTGAGAGATTGCTGGGTTGGAGATGACACACTCCGTGATCATTAATGGGTTGATATCCTTTACCCTGGTCCAAAATACTGTGAATACTGTAAAGTGAACTATAACTGACAACCACATTATGTACTATGTTGATCGCACTATGGAAATGTGACTGTGTTGAGGGTTTATGATAAGAGTGTTAAACAAATGCCAATAAAAACGTTTTTTTTTAAAAACAATAACTTCTGTAAATCCTGGCAACTTCTCACCCACCGCTAGTGCACCTGAATCAAGCGACAACCGAAACACATACCCCCCTTTGGGCACTTGTACCAATTGAAACAACCGGATATGGGGAGAGGATTTAAAGTCCCTAAAATAATAGTGTTTGAAAACCCAACTGACAAGGGGGTGGGCGGGAGGGGGACAAAAGCAGCTAGGGATGCCAGCCACCATGCCACCATGTTAAAATGATGTCTGGCACCCAAAATGGATGACCTATATATGTTGGGCTATACATAACCCAAAAGGAGCCCAACCTGCTGTGCAGTCCTCTGGACTGCACCACTTACCCAAAGACCCCAGGGGGCAGACCTCCCTCTGGTCGACTGCCTCCCAAATCCTGATTGGGGAAGAGGGAGCATCACAGACCACTGACAACTGGTTGTGTGAAAAAGGCCGCTTGATTGAAACAGGTGCACATTGCAACATATCCTGGACATTACAAAACTATAGCCTCACTATACAGTTTAACTCACCTATGATCAAGTCCCCCCACCCCTAAATTAACCCTTCCCCGATAACCTCTTCAAACTTGAATAACATAATTTCATCAGAGCTGCTCAACTGAGAGTGGGACCTCTAAAAACTGTTCCCTTTTCCTACCCCATCTACCCTTTGTCAGCTTGACGTGATGGTGAGGCAAGGGTAGCCCTGAAAGAGACAAACCTATATGCCTGCAGAAGGTCCTCCCTGCTCTTACTACTCTACAGGCGAAATTCAGGTGCTCCAGCAGCGTTTGCACTTCTTTGAACATCACTTTCTTTTTGGACATCACTGTGTTCAGTAGAGCCAACATTTTGGTCTTTTCAGGCCCTGAAATCTGTCCAGCGAATCCTGGCTTTCTCCAACCCCGCTGCTCCTCCAAAGAAAAAAACGTCCAAGTAGTGTGTTATGCATTCCACCCCTGTGTGCCAGGTGAATACCCATTGCAGAAATATGCTAAAGCACTCAAAAAGAGCATAGGAGATGGAGCAGCCCATTGGGAGTGCTTTGTCAACAAATCATTGGCCCTCAAACTGAATGCCTAGCAGATGAAAATCAGCAGGTTGTACTGGCAACAAATGGAAAGCCGACTTAATGTCGCTCTTCACTATCAGTGCCCCCGTCCGACATTTTCCACTAAGGCCAAGGCTATGTCCACTGACGAGTAAGTCACTAAAACTTGCTCTGTTGGGATGAAGTCATTTACTGACTGGCTTTCGGGCCAGAACAAATGATAAATCAGTCAATATTGCCCCGGTTCCTTCTTAGGCACTACCTGTAGGAAGCTGGCTCTGTATATACTATACCAAAGTGAGGTATAGTGTGCACAGAGTCCAGTGGAACCCCAAAGGTAGGGCAGAGGTAAAGTTAGATAGAACCTTACTCTCTATTTGTGGTAGTGTGGTCGAGCAGTAAGGCAGTATCAGAGGACAGTGTTAAGCATTTGTTTTACACACTCAGTCAGCAAATGAATTCACACAGTCAAAGACTGAACTTCAGACCAATTGTTTTTGTATAAGAATATTATTTTAGTTATTTTATTTCTAAAACCAAGCAAGCCTGGCACAGTGTAGGAAGGTGGAATCTGACTGCATGGTTGCTCCCACTTTTTTCCTGGTGGTTGGATGATTTTTGACTAGTCTGGCTGGGATCCTGCTATCCAGGACCCCAGCCTATCTGCTTACTCCCTTAAATGACTTGAAGTGCATATTAGATGCACTAGTGATTGGATGCTGTGGTACCTTATGAGCCCCTAGTATATGGTACCTTAGGTACCAAGGGCATAGGTACTTCACAGGCCTACCAGGGGCTGAAGCATGTATTATGCCACCCCTGGGAAGCAGACTAAATCTGACACCACAGGCCTCCTACTGCAGCCTGGGTGAGGTAGTGTCAGCACTCCTCACTGAGGTATAGGTTCCTATATCTCACCTTACACACACATATAAACCTATCAGTTACCCCTAAGTCAGGCCCTATCAATCCTGAGGGTAGGGTGCTTGGTTTACATGTGAGGGGGTGCCTCTGCCTGAGCAGGGCCCCTTTGCAGCCCTCAGTGTCTATTCTCTGTGGCTGTTTGTGGATGCGGTTAAACCATATACTCTTAAGTGCATTATAACCTCGCGGTAAATGCTAACTCTGGGATGGCTGCATCAAAACATGTCGTGTTTGGTGTCAAACGCTTTGGAATCATACCCCCACACCAGTAAATGGTGTGGGAGTATTATCCCACCCTTCTAGAGGGATAGACCTGTACCCACTGTGAAAACACGGTAGAATCCTAAAGAGCCCTGGCATCACAAAATGGATGCCACCAGCACAGGCACTGGGCTGTCCTCCTACTGCTGACCGAAATTCGCAGTGGAGGAGGCCCAACAATAGGCATCCTGTCACAGGGAGGTGTAACCACCTTTCAGACAGGATTTAGTGTAATGGGGCTGGGTGGGTACACTCCTAGAGTGCTTTGAAGTCCTGCACGGGGGGAGCAGTAGGCTCCTCTGTGCATATGCCAGCTCAAACCGGTTCAGGGGCTACCAGTCCCTGCTCTGGTGCGAAACTGGACAAAGGGAAGTGGGTGTAACCACCCACTCCCCTGACCCTCCCATAGGAGTGATCATAGAGCTAGCCCCTCCCTTTCCTTTAGTATAAGATAGGGAACCCTTGCCTTTGCAAACTAGATATCCCTGGAAGACGCTCTACAAGAAGAAGCCTGGACCTTCGACGTTCCTCTACCTTTGGAAGACTGAAGAATCTCCCTTGGAGTCAAGGAGTGACTCCCCTGCTTGGAAGGCACCAAAACTTTGAATCAACAGTCGCACATTTTCCCACTCCCGCCGGAGTCCGAAGTTCCTGCAGCCCTGGAAGTGGATTTCCTGACTTCTCGATGGCCATTGTGAGTCCCCAGCAAATCTGAGGCGAGTGGACCCCACGAGTGACGAGGAACAGCAATACCCGGGTACCGTGCACTATTGTCGAGTGCAACCCCTTCACGACGTTCTCCGAACTTGTGCATTGGACCACGTGTGGTCCAAGCCTTTAGCAGGATTTCAGTCGAGAATCAGTGGCCTACCTCGTACCGAGTGACCGTGGGCTCCTGTGAAGTGAATCCTCCTGAGGCGTCTTTGCGATCCCTTGCCGGTTGGCTTGTGGGTCCCCTGAAGACTTCTTCATCGGACCAAAGGGATCCCCTGGTTGCTCCATGCCTGCCCTGACTTACCCTTGCTGGGTGAGTCCCTCAGACCTTTCTGGTCTGCACCGCTGACTTTCTTCACATTCCACGAGACTTGCTGTTGCCACGGCTTATTGGCTCCAATCCGGTTGCCGACATGTCAGTAAGCTGCACCCTTTGTGGCACACTCCGAATCCAGCTCCTGGTCGTCGTCGATGCCTCCTGGACCTCGTGGCTGAAGAGTCAAGACACCCGTGAATCACCTGAAATCACACGACTACCGTGGGCATCCATCTTCCTGGCCCCGGGTCACTGGCAAGTGACTTTGAACACTGTCCCTTCTGCTTTTACATCTTCTTTCTTCAGAATCCAGCCTTGGATTCCACCGGACACTTCTCCTGTCTTCACAAGCAGCAAGTCTTCTTTGGCTCCCATTGAAAACGACGCCGCGACCGACACCAAAAGACACCTATGCACCCGGCTTCCCTGGGTGAGGAAACTCGAGTACTCCAGTGCTCCTGTGTGTGTTGGCTCTAGAACTACTTACCCTGTAAGTGACTTGCTTGTAGACTCTCCTGAAGTATCCTAAAACTTTAAAATTCCAACCGCGACTTGCTCCATTGAAGTCTATTGGGATCCGCTGCTGTGTTCTCACACTGCATGCGTCTCTGGTGGGTCCTTTACTTACCTGCCTTGGGTGGATTAGTGAGGCTCCAGCGCTTCTGAAGACCTTAGGCCTTCTCCCTTCTCAAGTCGTTCTTCTTATACCTCTTTTCTAGTATATGGTCTGGTACGCCCCTAGGGCCCCAGCCATATAAGTGCTTAATTTGTTGTGAAACATTGATTTGTGCATATGTTCCTGACTTCTAATCTCATAAAGAGATTAGCAGAGTGTGTCTAGAAATACATTGTGAGAAGTTGGCCTGGCATATGCTGTCCACTAGTTATAGGGAACACCTTGCACCAGTCCAACTTGACTCTTAAGGTGATAGGTTAAAAGACAACCTTTAAAGAAAGCTATCCTAGTGGTAGCTGTGGAGAGCAGCCTTCAAGCTAAGTCTTGAAGGAGTGTTAAGCTTATTGTTTTACCATGGATAACCTCTTGAATGACCAAATGAAAGAGTAGTCCACACAGGTATATATTCAAAATATATGTATTTATTCTAAGAACAAATCCCACTAGTCTCTTGTGAGGCTGGAGGTAAAGATACAATTCAATAAAGCATTTAAACAACAATAAATAGCACTGGAATCACAGGGCCCCAGGGGGGGACCAAACCATATATTAAAAAAGTGGTATAAGAACCACGACAGTTCTGCAGACAGTGCCTAGGGCACTTAGGGTCGCTGGTCCCTTACAAAACCACCCAAGGTAGTGAGGAAGGGGACCCACGGGAGATGGGTGCAGTGTTTAAACTACAGTCAGGATCCCTATTAAACCCTATGGGAAATGTCGCGGTTGGAAATTACAAGTATCTGGACACTTCTAGCAGGAGTTCAAGTTCAGTAGCTTGGAGTTAAGCTTTTGGTGGGCCCACACCCACGACAGTACCGGGGTACCACTGTTACCTGCCCCAGGGAAGCCGGGTGCATAGGTCGTTTTCGATGTCGGGTCGCGATCTCGTTTTCAATGGAAAAAGGTGAAGACCTGCTGCTGGCGTGAAGCGTCGTCGATGTCGTGCAGATTGAAGATGTAGATCTTGAAGGTAAGGACCTGAAAGCAGAGGGGACAGAGTCTGGGTCACTAGCCAGTGACCAGGGAGCTCAGGAGAAAGAGCCCTTCACTGTCGGGTGTTTTCAGGTTGAAGATGGGTAGCTTGGATCAGCAGCCACGAGGTCCAGGAGGTTTCAAGGAAGGCCAGCTTCTGGAGGGCGACTGTCCCGCTGTGGTGTTAGTGTCCGGATTGGATCCACTAAGCCTTGGCAACCGCAACCCATGCAAGGATCACAAAACAGCTACGGTGCAGACCCACGAGGTCTGAGCGAGGTCTCCAGCGAGGAGAATGTAGAGCAGGCCTGGAGCAACCAGGGGAGCCCTTTAAAGTAAAGATTGACCTCCGCTAGAGCCCACCAGTCGAGAGACAAGGGACCGCGGGAGGCGGCAATTTGGAGTGCGTAAAGATGAGCCCACGGGTCGCCGGAGCTGGGGGCAACCATATAGTCAAGATTCCACCTTCCTACATAACCCCCCCCCCCAAACGAAAGGAGATAAGGCTAACCTTGTCCAGATAAGCCTTTATTTCCTGAGTGGCCATATAAGGAAGAACCTGCACTAGCATGGTTGCTCCCTGTCTCATGGTCCACTTGGGAAATCCTACCCCAAGTGGTTTTAGAGTTTCTCCAAAGTCTAGGGGAATTACCTGCATTGGGTTTTGTACAGAAGCAGGCTGGTGGGGTGTCTGAGTCTGGAAGTGAGGCCCTATTTGGGGTGGTCTCAACCTCCTCAGGCCACTGGTCACCATGGAAGCCTTTCTGTCCATGACTGTGTCATATCTGGCCCTAAGGGTCAACCTCTGGCTGCCTACAGCTGGGAGTTGGGTCCCTCTGGTTGGGATAGTGGAGGGCACTGGAACGTTTGGGGCAACTATGCCCCAGGCTTCCCTGTGCCCAACAGCGTCCATCTGGGGGGTACCTGTACCTAGGGGTGAGGGGGATCCCTTGGTTTGTAGAGGAATAGTCACCTGGCTAGAACTACTCTGCTGGGTGTCCCCCATCTGCTGATGAGGGGGTTCCTCTGGACAGGGGCCCACTAAGGGTCCACTGACCTCCCGGACCTCTGCATCCCTGGGCCGACTGAGGCAGGGTAGAGAGGGGCAGGATACCTGCTCCAGACTGGGTACCACCTTGGAAGGATCCCCTGCCATCAGAGCTGTGGCCAGGACAGGCCTGACCACTTCTGGGGCAGTTACTTCACAAGGGGCAGGATCAGTTCCCTTAGAAAGCTGACCCTTACCTTTAGTCTGATGGGGGGAGGACTGTTCCTCACCCCCTATGCTCTCTGTTTGGGTGGAGTGATCCATTGTTTCAGGCTTCACTCCCTTTAATTTCTCCTGGGGTGGAGGTGAGGCCCTCAGGGTCCCATCCACTCTCTCAGGGATGCCTAACATTCTTAAATGGGCATTGTGGTCTACCTCAGCCCAGGCTGAGATTTCCAGGTCATTCCCCAGTAGACAATCTACAGGTAAGGTTGGGGACACTGCCACTCTATTTGGGCCAGTGACCCCTCCCCAGCTGAGATTTACCACTGCCATGGGATGGTCTGTCCTAATTCCATCAATATTGGTCACCTGGTATCTAAACTCAGGTAAAAGCTGTTCTAGGGGCACTAGTCTCCTTGTCACCATGGTGACACTAGCCCCTGCTTCCCTGTAGGCCACAGCCTTCTGACCATTGATCATGGGCTCTTGTCTGTACCTGCCCAAGATATTGGGACTCATGGGAAAGTTGGCAAACCCCATGCCACCATCACAGACTAGAGTTGCTTGTGTAGGGGACCTGGTTAGGCCAGAGTCCACCTGAGTTCCCCAAGAAAGCCCAACTAAGTTTTTGGGTGCACTCCCACCACCTGGGGGATTACTACTAGTAGTAACAGGAGGTGTTGGAGCTGCAATGGGAGGGACATTTTATTTATTGCCATTCTTTGGACAACTGGAGTCAGTTTTCCAGTGGCCAGGTTGCTTGCACACATGGCAATATGTTTTCTTATTGGAAGAGGAAGGATTTTGGGACCCACCCCCAGAATTGGCTTTTTGGGGCCCTTCAGAGGACTTTTCTGTTTTATTATCCCCACCCTTCTCTTTGGGCTTAGTGGAATCTTTCTTCTGGTCACCACCTTGGGCCTAACCCTGGTTCTGACCCATTTGTCTGCCTTCTTTCCCAATTCTTGGGGAGAGGTCAGATCAGAGTCCACCAGGTACTGGTGTAAAAGTTGTTTTTGACAATTATTAAGGATCTGCTCCCTCATGATGAGATTGTATAATCCTTGATAATCATTTACTTTACTGCCATTTAACCAACCCTCCAGAGCCTTGGTAGCACAATCTACAAAGTCTACCCAATCTTGATCCTGTGCTTTCTGGGTATCTCTGAACTTTAACCTGTATTGATCAGTGGTTAGACCAAACCCATCTATCAAAGCACTTCTCAAGATATAATAATCATCTGCATCCTCTTCCCTAACAGCGTGGAGCTTGTCTCTTCCTTTGTCAGCAAAGGAGAGCCATAAGATTGCTGCCCACTGATCTACTGGGACCCTTTGCACTTTACAGGCCCTCTCAAGTGCAGTGATCCATTTATGGATGTCATCCCCTGTCTGATAGGGGGGCACAATCTTATGCAGGTTCCTATGGTCAGGAGCTTTCTCTCTAACTCTAGGGGTATTATTACTGCCACCGGGGGTATCTAGACACCACTTTCTTGAAGCTTTCTGAAGCTCCAGGGACTCTCTGTCTAATGCTAACTGTTCTCTCCTGAGCTGAAGCTTAGCTTGCTCACACTGGATCAGTCTGCATTTCCCCTCTTGGGAGGAGTCTCTTCTCTGAGAAGAGGCAGAGGTCCCTTTGGATCTCCCAGAATGGGCAGACTCCTCTGAGGGGGATCTGTTCCTTCTGTTTGGATCCACCACTCTCCCATTAGGGATGGAGGGGGTACCCTTTGGGCCACCACCTCCATGTGTAGAGTGGTCAGTTTCTTCCAGGTAAAGTTCATTATCCTCTTCCTGGTCCTCATCAGAGTCCACCACCTGGGTGTCCTCTTCTGTGGGATGCCCACCCAACCTGTCTACCCCATCAGACACTAGAGTCTGCTTGAAGTCTGCAATGAGCAGAATTTCTCTGAGACGTTGTGTGTTGGCACCTTTGGTTGTCTTCAAATGTCTAGCAGTGCACATCTCCCTAAGCTCAGCAAAAGTGAGATTGTCATACCTGTCGACTGGGACCTTTGAAGGTCCTTCCAGGGCCTTATGAGCTCCAGATCCTGAAGACATTTCTAGTGTAGTAGATTGTTGCATCTACCTACACTAGGTGTGGCCTACTGAACCCTTTCTTGAGTTGTAGTCAAGGTGTGCTAAGCCCTCTACACACAACTCCTAAGTTCAGTAGAACTTATTGTATTCTAAGCTGAATTTATATGTACCTTTAGTACCAAAGTGGCTTTCACTTTAGAAATTCAATTTGTTATCTGGTAAAACAATGGCAAGCTTGAATCCAACTGCTGCACACCAATGTGAGAAGTTGGCCTGGCATATGCTGTCCACTAGTTATAGGGGACACCTTGCACCAGTCCAATTCGACTCTTAAGGTAATAAGTTAAAAGACAACCTTTAAAGAAAGCTATCCTAGTGGTAGCTGTGGAGAGCAGCCTCAGGCTAAGTCTTGAAGGAGTGTTAAGCTTATTGTTTTACCATGGATAACCTCTTGAATGACCAAATGAAAGAATAGTCCACACAGGTATATATTCAAAATATATGTATTTATTCTAAGAACAAATCCCACTAGTCTCTTGTGAGGCTGGAGGTAAAGATACAATTCAATAAAGCATTTAAACAACAATAAATAGCACTGGAATCACAGGGTCCCAGGGGGGGACCAAACCATATATTAAAAAAGTGGTATAAGACCCACGACAGTTCTGCAGACCGTGCCTAGGGCACTTAGGGTCGCTGGCCCCTTACGAAACCACCCAAGGTAGTGAGGAAGGGGACCCACGGGAGACGGATGCAGTGTTTAAACTACAGTCGGGATCCCTATTAAACCCTATGGGAAATGTCGCGATTGGAAATTACAAGACTCTGGACACTTCTAGCAGGAGTTCAAGTTCAGTAGCTTGGAGTTAAGCTTTTGGAGGGCCCACACCCACGACAGTACTGAGGTACCACTGTTACCTGCCCCAGAGAAGCCAGGTGCATAGGTCGTTTTTGATGTCGGGTCGCGATCTCGTTTTCAATGGAAAAAGGTGAAGAACTGCTGCTGGCGTGAAGCGTTGTCGATGTCGTGCAGATTGAAGATGTAGATCTTGAAGGTAAGGACCTGAAAGCAGAGGGGACAGAGTCTGGGTCACTAGCCAGTGACCAGGGAGCTTAGGAGAAAGAGCCCTTCACTGTCGGGTGTTTTCAGGTTGAAGCGGGTAGCTTGGATCAGAAGCCACGAGGTCCAGGAGGCTTCAGGGAAGGCCAGCTTCTGGAAGGCGACTGTCCCACAAAGGATGAAGGCCGCTGTGGTGTTAGTGTCCGGATTGGATCCACTAAGCCTTGGTAACCGCAACCCACACAAGGATCACAAAACAGCTATGGTGCAGACCCACGAGGTCTGAGCAAGGTCTCCAGTGAGGAGACTATAGAGCAGCCCTGGAGCAACCAGGGGAGCCCTTTAAAGTAAAGATTGACCTCCACTAGGGCCCATCAGCCAAGAGACAAGGGACCGCGGGAGATGGCAATTTGGAGTGCGTAAAGATGAGCCCACGGAGCGGGCTGGAGCGTCGTCCTTTGGCACAAGTAATGCTGAGAGGTTGGCTCAATAATGGGTCAAAGCACAACTTCCCCACTGGTCGGGGTCGTGTGCTGTGCAAGAGGTGGCCGGTGTCCTGGGGTATTGGGGATCTCGGCACCCACGGGGTCCACGGTGCTGAGCTTTGCTGTGCACACTCACTGGTCTCTGGGATGCTTGGAAACCCACCTCAGGGTAGGCAGAAGTCTTCGATGTCCGTAGGAGCAGCGGAGTTCCAACTGGGTCACTTGCAGTGTTTCAGGTGCCTGCCAAGCAGGGGGGTAACTCCTTTACCCCAAGGGAGATTTCTTCATTCAGCTGTGCGGCAGCAAGTCGAAGGTTCAAGTCTTTGAAGTCCAAGATTAATCTGAGGCTCTGGGGACCCTGCACCCACCTTTATCCAGAGATTAGGGGAGTGTCTGAATCAGAGCCCACCAATGAGAGGTGGCTACACCCTCTCCCCTTTGTGTGTTTTCCCGCCTGGGCAGGGGACAGGATGCCCCTAAACCGGTTTGAGGCGGTGTATGCAGAAGTAGGCACTGGAGAAGCCTATGTGCAAGTCAGAAAGACATCCTATTGTGCACCCACCCAGTTCCAATCCACATAGTCTGTCTGGGGAGGTGGGAACACCTCCCTGCAACAAGATCCCTATTGTCCAGCTGCCGTGGCTGGAGTTCTGCCCAGCAACAGGCAGCCAGAGTTGTGTGGGTGGCGGGTAGCATCCATTTTGTACTACGTGTGCTCTTTTAAATTGGTGTCTAAAATCTGCCGCTTTTACCATATCACCCCTCTAGCAGGGGGGAATCATGCCCTCACTCCCATGGTTGGATTGGGGGTATGATTCCACGATGTTTGACACCAAACATGACATGGTTCTGTGCAGGCACTCTGAAGTTATCACGCTATTGCGATTACTTATAATGCGGTTAAGAGTATATGGTATGGCTGCACTACAAACAACCCAGCAATAGTTTTACGAAGGTTGCAGAGGGGCCCTACTCAGGTAGGGGTTCCCCCTCACACATATCTCAGCACCCTGCCTTGTAGGATTGGCAAGGCCTGCCTTAGGGGTGACCTATGAGGATATATGTGTTGTATTTAAGTGGGATACAGGATACCTATATCCCGGTAAGGGTTGCAAGCACCACCTTACCCAGACTACAGTAGTGGTCTGGTGGTGTCAGTTTGTATGGCTGTCCCAGGGGTGGCACAATAAGTGCTGCAGCCCCTGGTAGGCCTCTAAGGGACCCATGCCCTGGGTACCTAGGGTACCATCTACAAGGGGCTGATAGGGTGTCCTCAGTATTCAATTGGTATGTACCTAGGGTACTCACATCAGTTTAGAGAGGAAGCAGACAGGCTGGGGTCCTGGATAGCAGGACCCAGCCAGACGAGTCAAAAACCATTCAAACACCAGGAAAAAAGTTGGGGGCAACCATATAGTCAGATTCCACCTTCCTACATACATACATATATATTTTAAATATATACCTGTGTGGTGTCTTTTCATTTGGTAATTCAAGAGATTATAAGGTAAAACAAGCTGCTTTACATTCCTCAGAGACTTAGCCTGAAGGCTGCTCTCCACAGCTACCACTAGGATAGCTTTCTTTAAAAGGTTGTCTTAAACCTATCTACCATAGGAGTCGAATTGGACTGGTGCAAGGTGGCCACTTTAACTAGTGACCAGCATATGCCACGCCAACTTCTCACATTGGTGGGCAGCGTGTAGGATTACAGCTTGCCATTGTTTTACCAGAAAATCTCTATTTGAATTACTAACTGAAAACCACTAAAGGTACTCAAGGTACATATAAAGTCAAGCTTAGTATCAACAAGTTCTACTGAACTTAGAGCTGTGAGTGAAGGGATAGCACACCCTTGCTACAGCACAAGCTAGGATCAGTAGGCCAGAAACTAGTGTAGGTAGTACAACACTGCACAACACTAGAATGTCCTTAAGGGTTGGAACCAGTGGGTCCACCCAGCCTCAGTATAAGGACATGACTTTCTTTGACTTGAAAGCCATGTGTGCTGCAAGGCACCTGAGGATAGGACAGCGTCCCTCCACACTAAACCTGATAGATCTGCTGACAGTAGATGATCTTAAGTTAGCTGTAGGAGCTAAGGGGTCTGAATCAGGGAGTGGGTCAGCTATAGTCTCTGGGTCAGATGATGAAAATCAAGATGTCCTGGACTCTGTGGTTGAAGGGCCTGATCCACAGGGATCTGAAAAGGACAGAGGAATTCTCCCTAAGAGAACTGACAGAGTGGAAGAGGGGCCTAGGTCCCTTTCTAGGGAATCTGACCTCTCATATCACTCTGGCAGAGAATCTGTCCACCAGAGGAACTTATATCTTCCTAGAAGAGAAACCTCCTCTGAAAGAATGTTCAAACTGCTGCAGTATGAGGAAGCAAGAGTTGCCCTCAAGGCCAAGCAGTTGGTATTAGATAGAGAAGCCTTTGAGCTCCAGAGAGCTTCTAGAAAAGAGGGGTTAGAACCCCCTGGTGGCAGCAACAGTGTCCCTAGAGTCAGAGATTACATTCCAGACCATAGGAACCTGTCCAAGGTTGTTCCTCCCTACCAGAGTGGGGATGATATCCACAAATGGATAACTGCTATGGAGAGGGCCTGTAGAGTACAACAGGTCCCACAGAAACAGTGGGCAGCAATCTTGTGGCTCTCCTTTTCTGAGAAAGGTAGAGAAAAGCTCCTCACTGTTAGAGAAGAGGATGCTGATGATTAGGAAGTCCTGAAGAGTGCATTAATAGATGGGTTTGGCTTAACCACTGAACAGTACAGGTTGAAGTTCAGAGATACCCAGAAGGCACAGACACAGAACTGGGTGGACTTTGTAGATTGTGCTACCAAGGCTCTGGAGGGTTGGATAATTGGCAGTAGAGCAACTGACTTTAAAGGATTGTATAATTTGATTATGAGAGAGCAGATCCTTAACAATTGTCAAAACCAGCTCTTACACCAGTACCTGGTGGAGTCTAATCTGACCTCTCCCCAAGAATTGGGAAAGAAGGCAGACAAATGGGTCAGAACCAGGGTGAAGCCCAAGAACCAAGGTGGTAACCAGAAGAAAGATTCCACTAAGCCCAAAGAGAAAGGTGGGGATAATAAAACAGAAAAGTCCTCTGAAGGGCCCCAAAAATCCAGTTCTGGGGGTGGGTCCCCAAATCGTTCCTCTTCCAATAAGAAACCATATTGCCATGTGTGCAAACAACCTGGTCACTGGAAAACTGACTCCAGCTGTCCAAAGAATGACAATAAAGAAAATGTTCCTTCCACTGCAGCTCCAACACCTTCTGTTACTACCAGTAGTAATCCCCCAGGTGGTGGGAGTGCACCCAAAAACGTAGTTGGGTTTTCTTGGGGAACTCAGGTGGACTCTGGCCTAACCAGGTCCCCTACACAAGCAACTCTAGTCTGTGATGGTGGCGCAATGGGGTTTGCCAACTTTACCATGAGTCCCAATATGTTGGGCATGTACAATCAGGAGCCCATGATCAATGGTCAGAAGGCTGTGGCCTACAGAGACACAGGGGCTAGTGTCACCATGGTGACAAGGAGACTAGTGCCCCTAGAACAGCTTTTACCTGAGTTTAGATATCAGCTGACCAATATTGATGGAATTAGAACAGACCATCCCATGGCAGTGGTAAATCTCAGCTGGGGAGGGGTCACTGTCCCAAAGAGAGTGGCTGTGTCCCCAACCTTGCATGTAGATTGTCTACTGGGGAATGATCTGGAAATCTCAGCCTGGGCTGAGGTGGATCACAATGCCCATTTAAGAATGTTAGGCATCCCTGAGAGAGTGGATGAGACCCTGAGGGCCTCCCCTCCACCCCAGGAGAAATTAAGGGGTGTGAAGCCTGAAACAATGGATCACTCCACACAAACAGAGAGCATAGGGGGTGAGGAACAGTCCTCCCCCCACCAGACTAAAGGTAAGGGTCAGCTTTCTAAGGGAACTGATCCTGCCCCTTGTGAAGTAATCGCCCCAGGAGTGGTCAGGCCTGCCCTGACCACAGCTCTGATGGTAGGGGATCCTTCCAAGGTGGTACCCAGTCTGGAGCAGATATCCTGCCCCTCTCTACCCTGCCTCAGTCAGCCCAGGGCTGCAGAGGTCAGGGAGGCCAGTGGACCCTTAGTGGGCCCCTGTCTAGAGGAACCCCCTCATCAACAGATTAGGGACACCCAGCAGAGTAGTTCTAGCCAGGTGAATATTCCTATACATACTGAGGGATCCCTCTTACCCCTAGGTACAGGAATCCCACAGATGGACTCTGTTGGGCACAGGGAGACCTGGGACATAGTTGCCCCAAACATTCCAATGCCCTCCACTATTCCAACCAGAGGGACCCAACCCCCAGCTGTAGGCAGCCAGAGGTTGACCCTTAGGGCCAGATATGACACAGTCATGGACAGAAAGGCTTCCATGGTGACCAGTGTCCTGAGGAAGTTGAGACCACCCCAAATAGGGCCTCACTTCCAGACTCAGACACCCCACCAGCCTGCTTCTGTACCAAAACACAATACAGGTAATTTCCCTAGACTTTGGAAAAACTCCAGAACCCCTTGGGGTAGGATTTCCCAAGTGGACCATGAGACAGGGAGCAACCATGCTAGTGCAGGTTCTTCCTTATATGGCCACTCAGGAAATAAAGGCTTATCTGAACAAGGTTAGCCTTATCTCCTTTCGTTTGGGTAGGGGGGGGGTTATGTGGGAAGGTGGAATCTTACTGCATGGTTGCCCCCACTTTTTTCCTGGTGGTTGGATGGTTTTTGACTAGTCTGGCTGGGATCCTGCTATCCAGGACCCCAGCCTATCTGCTTACTCCCTTAAATGACTTGGAGTGCATATTAGATGCACTAGTGATTGGATGCTGTGGTACCTTATGAGCCCCTAGTATATGGTACCGTAGGTACCAAGGGCATAGGTACTTCACAGGCCTACCAGGGGCTGAAGCATGTATTATGCCACCCCTGGGAAGCAGACTAAATGTGACACCACAGGCCTGCTACTGCAGCCTGGGTGAGGTAGTGTCAGCACTCCTCACTGAGGTATAGGTTCCTATATCTCACCTTACACACACATATAAACCTATCAGTCACCCCTAAGGCAGGCCCTATCAATCCTGAGGGCAGGGTGCTTGGTTTACATGTGAGGGGGTGCCTCTGCCTGAGCAGGACCCCTCTGCAGCCCTCAGAGTCTATTCTCTGTGGCTGTTTGTGGATGCGGTTAAACCATATACTCTTAAGTGCATTATAACCTCGCGGTAAAAGCTAACTCTGGGATGGCTGCATCAAAACATGCTGTGTTTGGTGTGAAACACTTTGGAATCATACCCCCACACCAGTAACTGGTGTGGGAGTATGATCCCACCCTTCTAGAGGGATAGACATGTACCCACTGTGGAAACACGGTAGAATCCTGAAGAGCCCTGGCATCACAAAATAGATGCCACCAGCCCAGACACTGGGCTGCCCTCCTTCTGCTGACCAAAACTTGCAGTGGAGGAGGCCCAACAATAGGCATCCTGTCACAGGGAGGTGTAACCACCTTCCAGACAGGATTTAGTGTATTGGGGCTGGGCGGGTGCACTTCTGAGTGCTTTGAAGTCCTGCACGGGGGGAGCAGTAGGCTCCTCTGTGCATATGCCAGCTCAAACCGGTTCAGGGGCTACCAGCCCCTGCTCTGGCGTGAAACTGGACAAAGGGAAATGGGTGTAACCACCCACTCCCCTGACCCTCCCATAGGAGTGGTCATAGAGCTAGTCCCTCCCTTTCCTTTAGTATAAGATAGGGAACCCTTGCCATTGCAAACTAGATATCCCTGGACGACGCTCTACAAGAAGAATCCTGGACCTTCGACGTTCCACTACCTTTGGAAGACTGAAGAATCTCCCTTGGAGTCAAGGAGTGACTCCCCTGCTTGGCAGGCACCAAAACTTTGAATCAACGGTCGCAAACTTTCCTGCTCCCGCCGGAGTCCGAATTCCCTGCAGCCCCGGCAGTAGATTTCCTGACTTCTCGATGGCCATTGTGAGTCCCCAGCAAATCTGAGGCGAGTGGACCCCACGAGTGATGAGGAACAGCAATACCCGGGGACTGTGCACTATTGTCAAGTGCAACCCCTTCACTACGTTCAACGAACTTGTGCATTGGACCACGTGTGGTCCAAGCCTCCAGCAGGATTTCCACCGAGAACCAGTGGCCTACCTCGTCCCGAGTGACCGTGGGCTCCTGTGAAGTGAATCATCCCGAGGCGTCTTCACAATCTCTTGCCGGTTGGCTTGTGGGTCTGAACCAAAGGGCTTCCCTGGTTTCTCCAGGCCTGCCCTGACTTACCCTTGCTGGGGAGTCCCTCAGACCTTGCTGGTGTGCACCACTGACTTTCTTCACATTCCACGAGACTTGCTGTTGCCAAGGCTTGTTGGCCCCAATCCGGTTGCATACACCTCAGTAAGCTGCAGACTTTGTGGAACACTCCGAATCCAGCTCCTGGTCATCGTCGACGCCTCCTGGACCTCGTGGCTGAAGAGTCAAGACACCCATGAATCACCTGAAATCACCGGACTCCCGTGGGCATCCATCTTCCTGGCCCCGGGTCACTGGCAAATGACTTTGAACACTGTCCCTTCTGCTTTCAGGTCTTTTTTCTTCAGGATCCAGCCTTGGATTCCACCGGACACTTCTCCTGTCTTCACAAGCAGCAAGTCTTCTTTGGCTCCCATTGAAAATGATGCTGCGACCCGACACCAAAAGACACCTATGCACCCGGCTTCCCTGGGTGAGGTAACTCGAGTACTCCGGTGCTCCTGTGTGTGTTGGCTCTAGAACTATTTACCCTGTAAGTGACTTGCTTGTAGAGTCTCCCGAAGTATCCTAAAACGTTAAAATTCCAACCGCGACTTGCTCCATTGAAGTCTATTGGGATCCGCGGCTATGTTCTCACACTGCATGCGTCTCCTGTGGGTCCTTTACTTACCTGCCTTAGGTGAATTAATGAGGCCCCAGCGCTTCTGAAGACCTTAGGCCTTCTCCCTTCTCAAGTCGTTCTTCTTATACCTCTATTTTAGTATATGGTCTGGTACGCACCTAGGGTCCCAGCCATATAAGTGCTTAATTTGCTGTGAAACATTGATTTGTGCATATGTGCCTGACTTCTAATCTCATAAAGAGATTAGTAGAGTGTGTCTAGAAATAAATACATATATATTTGATATATATACCTGTGTGGTGTCTTTTAATTTGGTAATTCAAGAGATTATAAGGTAAAACAAGCTGCTTAACATTCCTCAGAGACGTAGCCTGAAGGCTGCTCCCCACAGCTACCACTAGGATAGCTTTCTTTAAAAGGTTGTCTTAAACCTATCTACCATAAGAGTCGAATTGGACTGGTGCAAGGTGGCCACTTTAACTAGTGACCAGCATATGCCAGGCCAACTTCTCACACACAGGTAAGCAATAAATACTTTACAGTAGTAAATGCTGATTGTAAAACAGTTCAATTGCAATTGTAAATGTACTATGGTTCGACTTACAGTATTGTTTCAGAGAAATGCAAACACTTGTAAATACAGTACATAGACTTGAATGGGATTTTCAGTAAAATAGCAGGTAAGTTACTTTTGGATTACTTTTCTTACTCAGTGCTGTATGCCTGGATGCAGCACTGGGACATTTCCTGTAAACAGGTGAGTAAAAACGTTTTTGTTAAATCATACAATTTGAAAGAATTTCTTTAGGTTTCAAAACTCCACACTTAAAAACTTTTTCAGGAAAAAGTGTCAATGTTATCCTATGGAGGAAAATATGGATATCGGGCCCGATTCACAGAACAAAATCCTAAACTTACTACCATTTTGGTATTCACAGAAGGCACTTACTCATTTTGGTATTCACAGAAGGCACTTACTCATTGATGATGAAGTGCCTTCTGTGAATACCAAAATGAGTAAGTGCCTTCTGTGAATACCAAAATGAGTAAATGGTAGTAAGTTTAGGATTTTGTCCTAAGTTAGTTCTGTGAATCAGGCCCATCGTTTTTTAGGTAAGTATTCAGTAGTGGGAGTTGAGGTTCTGGGGGTAGACTCAGGGGTCCCCCAGGGGCAGTGATGCACTCTTGTTGCACCCTCAGCGGCACTAGGGCAGCTGGGTGAAGAGTGTTGAGGCCCAATGTTATCCAAAGGAGGATAGGGGGCCTCCGGTTGGTGGCTGCTGACGAGCAGGCCACTGGGCTGTGGGAGCAAATCTCCTGGACTTTAGCTCAAGGCAAATAAGGAAACAAATTAGCACCAATGGTGCACCCCCAGCGGCACTAGGGCGGCCAGGTGCAGGGTTCTGTTTCGACGTAGGATGCCCTGTTGTTTCCAATGAAGAACCTCCAGTTTGCAAAAGCACTTCAGGCAGGGAGACGAAGGACTTATGGGAGTGACCACCACTTTGAGAGGTAAGTTGGGAAGTTAGGGGTTGGTTAGGCACCGTTGGTTTGGGCACACAAAGCCGTGGGGCGTCGGGTGCAAGGGTGCCTTGTGGGGTCGGATCGTCTTACCAGCTCCTGGTCGGGTTAGGGGGGCCTTCTGGATTTAGGCTGCAGGCGTAGGCTGGAGGCTTGAGTTAGGTTAAGGGTCACCGGATCTCGGTTCAGGATCGCCAGGGTGACCTCCTCGTGGTGTTTGCCGACTTGAGCTCGGGTCGTGGACGGCAGGTGCAGAGTGGGGCGGATTCGCAGTTTCCGGCTGCTGCCAGAGGTTGCAGTTGAACACATCCTGTGTTCAGGGGAGAAGCAGTCTTTGGAAGTGAAGGCAGGCAGGTCCTCCAGGGTTTTTGAGGTTGCTGGCTGCAGGACACACCAGGATTTCACAGGAACAACTTCGAGGGAGAGACAGGCCGGTAGGGCTGGGGCCGTCAGTGGACGTCTTCCTCTTGTTAGCTGCTCCACGGCTGTTCAGTCCTTCTTCTTCTTTTCTTCTTGTTTCTTGTCTGGATCTGAGGAAGCAAGGTTCAGGGGTGCCCCTAAATACTAGATTTAGGGGCATTACAGGTAGATAAAAGGCAGGGACCAAAATGTCCCTTCCCTGGGGTGGGTACACCCCCTATAATGCCACCCTCCAGTGGGAGGGGGGCATGTGCCTGTCCCTGGCCCCCTCATCTTCAAGATGCCGTGGATTGAGAGTTGTGCTTCACCTCGCCTCCCCCACTTCAGGGGTGGATTTGGCAGAGGTGGGCACACCTCTCTTCCTCACTTGTTTTTCCTGCCGGTTCTCCCCCCCAAAGTGGGGATGAGAACCAGTGGGGACCAGTTGCTGAAGGCAGCAACTGGTCTGAGGAAGCTCACAAAGGCGGCAAGCCTTTGAAGCTTCCCCTTCGTGGACCCTGCCCATCCGGGAGGAGGAGGCTTGGCACGTCGTCCCAGGATTTGCATTGTTTCAGGCTCCAGAGAGCAGCAGGCTCTCGACGCAGGGGTCCAGAAAGATGTCTGGTGGTGGCAGCTGAAAGCAGCCACTCAGCCGGGACACAAGTGGTGAGTTAGTGTGTGCACTTTTCATTAAATACCACATTGGCATCAGTGGGTTTAATGTGCTGAAAAGTTTGATCCAAAACTTCTCAATTTTCAGTGTAGCCATCATGGTGCTGTGGAATTCGTAATGACAAACTCCCAGCACCATATACTCTTAATGGCAGTACTGCACTTACAATGTCTAAGAATGGACTTAGACACTTTAGGGGTACAGGGCTCATGCACCTGTACCCTCACCACTAGTATAGTGCACCCAGCTAGAGGGGTGACTGATCTATGCCAGGGCAGTGGTTTGTAGGCATGGCACACAGGGATGTGTGCCATGTCGACTCTTCACTTTGTTCTGCACTAAGGTTTACATGATTGTCTGCCCCTGTGAACTAAAATACATAGGGATGACATGCCGCAAAATAAAACAGCATATATGTGAACATAAGAGCAACGTGAACTGTAAGAGAGAACTACCAAGATGAGCAAACATTACATAGAAAGCAACCACAGCGTAGGCGACCTCAATTGGGTGGTCTTGGAAACACTGCATGTAAAAACTAACAATGCTGAACGAGTTCTTTTTGAGAAAGAACAGCGTTGGATCCATCGCCTTAACACTGATACAACCAGTTTAAACGATAATATCCCGTGGCATACACCGACATGAGGTACCTCCTACACCATGAAGTCCAACACACTACCAGTCAAGTTCTCAGACAATCTGAAATGCAGGGATACATGCCCACACACAATTGAATATTTATCAAATGAGCACTTTGGAACGTGGTACTGATCCACCCATATGCACAATACACGTATGGATCTACATGCACCACTGGATTGAATATTCCGAACAGACTAACTCAATTCCGCTAGTTCTCTCAATTAAGCCTCTTTGAAACAGGGAACAGACACCTCTAGTTGCACGATAATTACTACTGTGCCTTAAACTAAACATTTTCTACAAATAATAGCGACATTGAACCTAGTGCTCACTAAGCACTCCTAACGTGAATCTTTTTTTTTTTTTCCCACTGTTTGGCCTACCACCAATGCCAACCACTATTGCCAACCATGCGCATGTGAATAGTCCCTTCATCATTTCACTGTTCTTCTCCCAGTAACTATGTAAATGAGTGCTCCACGTGGGCCCACGTCATCCGGAGAGCCAGAACAAGTTAGTGACTTGTTGGAACCGGTAAGCCGCAGCACGGAGACCTCGAGGCAGTGCAGGACTCTGGAAAGTAAGGTGTGACTAATCCGTTTTATCTTTATAGAATTAAGGTTTCGGACGTGCTCTTCGGCACTCCGAGGAAGCCAATATTCTGCAACAGAAAGATAATAAGCGATGCCCATTTTCTATCCACATGTCACCCGCACTAATACTAAACGTGTTTGTTAGTCACTCTCTTTGTTCTAAGAAAACGCCGCACATGCGGATCAATACTGTCTATTTTAAAATGCTAGTATGACAAGAGAGCTACGTTATACGATGCTAACTTACACACTGAATGCGCTGTTTGAGAGTCGCTCTCTCTGCTCAAAGCAAACGCTGCACAGGCGGCTCAATACCCTTTTTAGGTCTCGCGAGCCAAAGGCTCGAAGAGACATTTTATATGTGGGATTTTCAAAGTGCTACCCACAGTTTTGGCTGGTCTAAACCTTGAGTGCACGTTGGCGTGCACGTGCACAGCTGCTGCTCACACTCCCTCCTCCCTTCTCCCCTTCCCTTTTCGTCAGCTTTGATCAGGCTCCTCTGTTGCTGGCATTCCCCCCTCCCTTCTCGCCCAGCCCTTCTTGTCACCTCGGCTTGTTTAACACAGCTGCTGCTCGCACTCCCTCCTCCCTTCTCCCCCTCCCTTTTCTTCAGCTTTGATCAGGCTCTTTCTTTCCGTTTGTTTTCTTTCCTTTACCTTCTTGTTTGTTTTACTATTGCATGCATCCTTCTATTCACGTTAACTCTTTACTATTGCATGCGTTTTAACTTTTGTTTACATTTTTTGTTCGCATTTTGAGGCACGTAGGTTTTGTGGTGAATTTTTTTTACAAGGTTGCATGTGTAGGCTTGTGTTTTTGTATCGTGTGCGTTAAGGCGCATCGGTCGTGTGGCGTTTTTTTTTTGTTTGCTTGTTTTTTTTGCATCGCACTTTCACTTTAAAGCACGATGCAAAAATAAACACGCTGCTGTTTTCGTAATGGTAAAACTGTATTGCGCATAATACCCTGGTGCTTTGTTTTCTTGGTAGCAGTGATGGGACCGTCTCGGGCAGGGGGCGCGTGGACGTCCCTGAGGTAGCAGTGATGGTACAGTCTCGGGCCGTCCCTCCACTGAGGTAGCAGTGAACATAGTATCGGTGGCCAGGGCCCTGCGTGCTAACACCGGGGCACACAGGGTTAGGAGACGAGAGAGAAACTCTCGCTTGTTAACTCTCGGGCATGTCCCGACTGCTAGTGGGAGCTGGGATTGTAGTTGGGCGTGGTGGACACTTACAGTGACCCGGGAGCCCCTCCAACCACGGCTGTTTATTACAGTGCTAGTTCGATGGCGTCCACGAGGTACTGGACTGGAGAATGTGCCTCTAACTGGCCCGGGGCATGACAGGCCACAGTAAACATTTCAGATTGCGCTGTTGCCTGGCTCGAGCGTTCAGTGCGGGTTATTCGATGCACTTGATGATCCTATACAAACGATTTGCACGTTCACATTAAACTACGCACCCTTAGCACCAGTTACATGTAAAGTAAATACAGGTGGGGTTCGTAAGTGTACATAAACAAAGCAAACCCAATGACGGACCAAGGTCAAGCACTTGAATTCCAACTGTTTTCCTTCTTAATAGAGTACACTGTGTTTGTGTACGTGGTGCAACAACTTCCAACATCCGTCGTTGTTAGATGCTAAGCAAAACCAGAATTTTCACACAAAGGAAGGTGCACTCAAATGACAAAGTCCAAATTGATATATATTTCAAAGAATGTTTCTTGATCTTCTTATTTATTAAAGAGAATAGACAGCCAACGCGTTTCGTTCCTATAACACAGGAACTTCTTCAGGGCTGCAATCAATGTATAGAACAACATGTATAAACAAAAACATATATATATATACAATACATTTACATCACAACATATAAAAATAACTAAAATTACCACAATAAAAGTAAATCAAAAGAGAACAGAGAACCAACCTAAAATACAACATATATATACGCACATAACAATATATTAAAATTCTATATGTATAGGATTTTTCTGATCTGAATTCTTCTGTCTCAAAAAGCGAAAAGTAAAAGTTGTGTAGACTGACTATATATATCAAGAAAAATAACAATAACAAAAGGAGAAAGGGAAAGAGAGAAAACACCGAAAAGAGGAAAATGCCTCAGAGTCACAGGGGCAAATATTAATAAAATAGAATAGAATGAGAAAAAGAAATAAAAAAAGGACAAAAGACAGGTACAATTTATATATACCAAAATTAAATAAAAACTATGACTAAATAAAGGCGAAAAAGTCAAAGAAAGAAAGGGGGGGTTTGGCTCACCATGGAGTAGGTTACACAAAAATAAACTCATTCCATATTCGTTGAGTCAGGGAATACCCAGATCATAATGACGTATCGCACATTTGGTGTATAATAACACGTCTGAAACACAAATATAAGAAGCCAAATAGTATCATGGGCACACAACAAACCGATGACATCATGAATGAAACGTAACATACATGACAAAAGTATGTGAGTTAAAAGTCTGAGGTCACCATGCGGTACACTCACCTTCAAACTTAAAAATGAAGGCAATATCACTTGATAATATTAAGTCGCGTATTGCAAACACTGTTCACTCATAGTGATAAGAAATCCATTGTTGGACCAAATCTAAAAAAGAACGAAAAAATATTCTCACCACATCTATATATCAATGTAATACACATTAAAATACATAATTTAAAACAAAGATCAAAGTATCGTATCTTTTGATTAGAAGGTGAGTGTAAATGTGCATATTAACACATAACTACACCTGCAGGCATTGCAGATGAGAAAATTAATCAATTAGAGGCAAAAAATGCCCGTTAAGTAAATGAGCAGTATATGAATATTACTTGCTAATGGGCCATGTCAAGATGTCAGAATGAAAAGGGTCCTCATAAGAGTAAACCTTCACCAAATTCCAAATAGGAGCCACTGCATGAATCGGCGGCAAACGAGGGTCCGTATGTAGCGAACACACCCGTACATATATATTAACAAGCTCCACAGTACAGAAAGACCGTTACGGGAGAAAAATAGAAACGAGCAGGAACAAGGCAAATCAAACAATCCCCATAACCCTTGATTCATACGGCGCAAATATCATTAAAAGCCACACCACAGACCGCATATAACAAATGTAAGTATTAGAAACCGCTGTTCGTCCGTCATCCAAAATTAAAATGAACAGCGAAGGTATTGCAAAATTGAAACGACTAATACGGATCCCGACTTGTCCTAATCAAAGGACTGAAGCGTATAATTCAAAAAACAACCCCATTGCCACAAAAAGACCCGTCTGACCGGACTCACCTTAGTATTCAGAAGATATCCGACGGCATGGTAACCGGCAAAAGAGCAATACAGCAAACGGAAACACATTTAAATGTCGGTTTAAATATACCGGCCAAAACGTGACCCTGCGTCGCCCTGCAACAGTGACATCAACATAGTAGATGGACAAAGCGGATATAACTAACGGCGCCGCCATCTTGGAATATACATTCTTAGTCAAGAAGTCCTATAGCAGTCTAACATAGTCCCTCCCTATAGCAACACATCGAAGTCATGTGCGTGAGGGAAATCAAAGACATAATAATCAGAAACTCTAATATTAATTATAAAAGAAGAGAATAATAGTTGTCATAGCGCAATGAATGCAACAAAGGATATATCATAGCGAACCGTGACATCAACATAGTAGATGGACAAAGAGAATATAACTAACGACGCCGCCATCTTGGAATATACATTCTTAGTTAAAAGTCCTATGGCAGTCTAACATAGTCCCTCCCTATAACAACACATCAATGTCATGTGCGTGAGGGAAATACAAGACATAATAATCAGAAACTCTAATATTGATTATAAAAGAAGAGAATGATAAGTGTCATAACGCAATTAATGCAACACAAGATATATCATAGCGAACCGTGCGGCCATCTTGAAGTGGTGCTTACATAGACCACGGAATCATCCGTTGACTCAATTAGGAAAAACAGAAAAAATGTAAAAAGGACCATACATAATAATAAGAAAAGGAAAAGACAAAAAAGGGGACAGAAAAATAAAGAGGCAGAGGAGAGAGACATAAGAGAAAAGGAACAAACAACCATTTTTCATTTATCAGTGTGTGTACTATACATTTGTCTAGAATACATAGACATGAAGTTATAGAATGTAAGCATCAGGAAAATTAACAAATTGTACAATACATACAGAGCCTTATTAGTTCCAATCAGACAGTATCTTTTTGTTACAGACTTCATCAGCCCTCACGCCCTCCCCTCTGCCGACTACATCCTACTCGGGGACCTCAACTTCCACCTGGAGAACAACCACGACCACAACACCACCGCCCTGCTGGACAACCTCGCCAACCTCGGACTCCAGCAACTGGTCAACACCCCCACCCACTACGCCGGCCACACGCTCGACCCCCTCTTCTCATCCAGCAAGCACGTCACCTTCAGCCACTCCACCGGACTTCACTGGACTGACCACAGCTGCGTCCACTTCAGCTTCAAAAAGAACACGATCCACCACCACCCGAAGCAGGTTCCCCACAGAAACTGGAGCAAGATCACCGTCGACCAGCTCACCACCTCCCTCAGCCAGAACCCACCAGTCAGGACAACGGACCCTAACACAGCTGCCCTCAACCTCACGCAGTGGCTGACCTCCTGTGCCGACGACCTCGCCCCAATGAAGAACCCACTCACCAGACCCAGAAGCAAGAAGGCCCCCTGGTTCACCGACGAACTCAAGGACTCCAAGAAGGCCTGCCGCACCCTCGAGAAGGCCTGGCTCCTCGACAAGACCGCCGACAACATGACTGCCCTCAAACTTGCCACCCGCAAACACCACCAGCTCATCCGCACCACCAAGAAGAAATCCCTGAAGGAACGACTGGACAAGAACGCCCATGACAGCAAGGAGCTCTTCAACATCGTCAAGGAGTTCTCCAACCCCAGCACCGGCTACAACGACATCACTCCCAAGCAGGACCTCTGCGACTCCCTCGCCTCGTACTTCCACCTCAAGATCGCCGACATCCACAACAGCTTCGGCGTTCCACCCCCGCACCCATCGGTCGAACCTACACACCCCGCCGCCACTCTCCAGACATGGACCGAGGTGACCCCCGAAGACACGACACGCATGATGAACACCATCCACTCCGGATCTCCGACCGACCCCTGCCCCCACCATATCTTCAACAAGGCCGCCTCTACCATCGCACCCCACCTCCGAGACATCATCAACACCTCCTTTGACACAGCCACCTTCCCGGAGAGCTGGAAGCACGCCGAGCTCAGCGCACTAATGAAGAAACCTACAGCTGACCCGACCGACCTCAAGAACTTCCGCCCCATCTCGCTCCTTCCCTTCCCTGCCAAGGTCATCGAGAAGATCGTCAACAAGCAACTGGCCGCCTTCCTCGAGACGAACGGATCCCTCGACCCTTCGCAGTCCGGATTCAGAGCCAACCACAGCACCGAGACCGCCCTCATCGCAGCCACCGACGACATCCGAGCCCTGCTCGACAACGGCAAAACAGCGGCACTCATCCTCCTAGACCTCTCCGCAGCATTTGACACTGTCTGCCACCGCACCCTAGTCCAACGCCTCAACAACACAGGCATCCAAGGGAAGGCCCTGGAATGGATCATCTCCTACCTCTCCGGCAGAACACAGAGAGTACGCCTCCCTCCGTTCCGCTCTGAGGCCACCGAAGTCATCTGCGGCGTCCCGCAAGAATCATCGCTCAGCCCCACTCTCTTCAACATCTACATGAAACCCCTCGCTGCCATCGCACGCCAACACAACCTCAACATCATTTCCTACGCCGATGACACCCAGCTGATCCTCTCCCTCACCAGAGACCCCGACACCGCCAAAGCCAGCCTACACGAAGGGATGAAAGACGTCGCCGAATGGATGAACATCAGCCGCCTGAAGTTGAACACGGACAAGACAGAAGTCCTCATCCTGGGACCGTCGACCTCCGCATGGGACGACTCCTGGTGGCCCCCGGCACTAGGCACCGCACCCAAACCAACGGACCACGCACGCAACTTGGGCGTCATCCTGGACTCCTCCCTATCGATGACCAGACAAGTCAACGCCGTCTCCTCAGCTTGCTTCCACAACCTTCGCATGCTCCGCAAGATCTTCCGATGGATCCCGACCGAGACCAGGAAGACGGTCACCCAGGCCCTCGTCACCAGCAGACTTGACTACGGAAACACCCTCTACGCCGGTACAACAGCCAAGCTTCAGAAAAGACTTCAACGTATCCAGAACGCCTCCACCCGACTCATCCTGGACGTCCAACGACGCAGCCACATCTCGAGCCACCTAAGAGACCTGCACTGGCTCCCTGTCAACAAGAGGATCACGTTCAGACTCCTCACCCACGCACACAAATCCCTCCACGACCTGGGCCCAAGATACCTCAACGACCGACTGACCTTCTACACGCCCACCCGCCAGCTACGATCCGCGAACCTCGCCCTCGCCGTTGTCCCCCGCATCCAGAGGACCACCGCCGGAGGAAGATCCTTCTCCTACCTGGCGGCTAAGACATGGAACTCCCTGCCCGTCCACTGCGACTGACCCAGGACCACCTCGTCTTCAGGAGACAGCTCAAGACCTGGCTGTTCGAGCAGTAGCAGCCCCCCTCCCCCAAGCACCTTGAGACCCTTCCTGGAGAGTAGTGCACGATATAAATTTCATGATTGATTGATTGATTGAAGCAAATTGCTTCATAGTCAATTAGGGAAACAACACTAACCTAGGAAGTAATGCAATTCCTTATCAGTGTTGTGACCTACGTCAGTAGCCCTCAATCTGCAGATCCACTTTGTCTCCTTTTGTCTGACCAGAAGTTCCCTATTGCCCCCTCTGTTGTTAATAGGGACATAGTCTATTCCATGAAACCAGAATGTATCATTATTTGCATGTGTAAGTCTGTAGTGTTCACTCAAGGGATATCTCCGATCTTTATTTACAATAGCCCTACGATGCTCCTGTATTCGAATTTTTAAGGGGCGGATTGTACTCCCTACGTAAATGATGTCACAATTACAACCTATTACGTAGATAACGTGAGTAGTATTGCAGTTGATAAAATGCATTACATCATACTTTATAAAAGTATTATAGCAGAAATTAAGAGTTTTATTTTTCCCATGTGGACACATATTACACGTTCCACAGGTGAAAAAACCTTTAGGTTTAGTTGGCAACCACGTTTCCCTTGAATTAGTAACATAACTGGGACATAGGAAGTTCCGCAGTGATCTACCTCTTCTGTATGTTATAGACGGAACATTAGTAAGGCAACTCTTTAAAGATGGTACTTCTCCAAGGAGGCTCCAGTTTTTCTTTAAAATATTAAAGATCTTAGGACTGTTTACATTGTACTGTGTAATAAACCTAACTGGAGTTGCGTTTCAACCTGGCCGTCCCATCATTTCGGGTGTGGGTTCACCCACCGAGAGGCTATCAGAATTTGTGGACCTGAGACTGCAAAAATATGTTGTAAACCTCCCTTCATATATCCGGGACAGTAAGGACATTCTTGTCAAATTTAAAGATTTTGAATGGTCAGAAGAATTACTCTTCGTAACTTTTGATGTAGAAAGCCTATATACTTGTATTCGCAAAGACCTTGGACTTTTGGCAATTCAGTCCTTCTTGGATAAAGAGAATGCTGATCAGTTCTCCTTCAATGAGATGATCATGGAGATGATTGATATTATTCTTTGTAATAATTGTTTCCTCTTTGACAGATGCTGGTTCCAGCAAATTCTTGGTACTGCGATGGGCTCCAGGTTTGCTCCCTCCTACGCCTGCCTCTTTATGGGGTGGTTCGAGAGGGAGCATGCCTGGGTCAGAGGTACCTCCCCCTGGACGGATCACATTTTGTTCTGGGGGAGGTACATCGATGATGTGATCTGCCTCTGGTCGGGGTCTGTGGAAGAGTTGAATGAATATTTAAAATATCTGAATGATAATCAATATAATGTCAAATTTACGATGGCATTTGGCAAAGACAGTATCAACTTCCTGGACATAACATTTTTTGTAAAGGATGGGAGAATACACAGTACCCTTCACAGAAAAGATACAGCTTGTAACGGGATCCTTCATGCTGATAGTGCTCATGCACGGTCTGTTGTTAACAACATCCCCTACGGGGAAATGATAAGAATACGTAGGAACTGTAGCGATGATGACACTTACCTTGATAACATCTCGGAATTTAGAACTAGATTCTTACAGAGGGGATACACTAGAGAAGTTGTGGACAAAGCCATCGAGAAAGTAAAATGTCGTACTAGAGAAGATACTTTACAACCTTCATACAAAAGAGATACGTCCAACGCAACTCCAGTTAGGTTTATTACACAGTACAATGTAAACAGTCCTAAGATCTTTAATATTTTAAAGAAAAACTGGAGCCTCCTTGGAGAAGTACCATCTTTAAAGAGTTGCCTTACTAATGTTCCGTCTATAACATACAGAAGAGGTAGATCACTGCGGAACTTCCTATGTCCCAGTTATGTTACTAATTCAAGGGAAACGTGGTTGCCAACTAAACCTAAAGGTTTTTTCACCTGTGGAACGTGTAATATGTGTCCACATGGGAAAAATAAAACTCTTAATTTCTGCTATAATACTTGTATAAAGTATGATGTAATGCATTTTATCAACTGCAATACTACTCACGTTATCTACGTAATAGGTTGTAATTGTGACATCATTTACGTAGGGAGTACAATCCGCCCCTTAAAAATTCGAATACAGGAGCATCGTAGGGCTATTGTAAATAAAGATCGGAGATATCCCTTGAGTGAACACCACAGACTTACACATGCAAATAATGATACATTCTGGTTTCATGGAATAGACCATGTCCCTATTAACAACAGAGGGGGCAATAGGGAACTTCTGGTCAGACAAAAGGAGGCAAAGTGGATCTGCAGATTGAGGGCTACTGACGTAGGTCACAACACTGATAAGGAATTGCATTACTTCCTAGGTTAGTGTTGTTTCCCTAATTAACTATGAAGCAATTTGCTTGCTTTATAACAAAAAGATACTGTCTGATTGGAACTAATAAGGCTCTGTATGTATTGTACAGTTTGTTAATTTTCCTGATGCTTACATTCTATAACTTCATGTCTATGTATTCTAGACAAATGTATAGTACACACACTGATAAATGAAAAATGGTTGTTTGTTCCTTTTCTCTTATGTCTCTCTCCTCTGCCTCTTTATTTTTCTGTCCTCTTTTGTTTTTTGTCTTTTCCTTTTCTTATTATTATGTATGGTCCTTTTTACATTTTTTCTGTTTTTCCTAATTGAGTCAACGGATGATTCCGTGGTCTATATAAGCACCACTTCAAGATGGCCGCACGGTTCGCTATGATATATCTTGTGTTGCATTAATTGCGTTATGACAATTATCATTCTCTTCTTTTATAATCAATATTAGAGTTTCTGATTATTATGTCTTGTATTTCCCTCACGCACATGACATCGATGTGTTGTTATAGGGAGGGACTATGTTAGACTGCCATAGGACTTTTAACTAAGAATGTATATTCCAAGATGGCGGCGTCGTTAGTTATATTCGCTTTGTCCATCTACTATGTTGATGTCACGGTTCGCTATGATATATCCTTTGTTGCATTTATTGCGCTATGACAACTATTATTCTCTTCTTTTATAATTAATATTAGAGTTTCTGATTATTATGTCTTTGATTTCCCTCACGCACATGACTTCGATGTGTTGCTATAGGGAGGGACTATGTTAGACTGCTATAGGACTTCTTGACTAAGAATGTATATTCCAAGATGGCGGCGCCGTTAGTTATATCCGCTTTGTCCATCTACTATGTTGATGTCACTGTTGCAGGGCGACGCAGGGTCACGTTTTGGCCGGTATATTTAAACCGACCTTTAAATGTGTTTCCGTTTGCTGTATTGCTCTTTTGCCGGTTACCATGCCGTCGGATATCTTCTGAATACTAAGGTGAGTCCGGTCAGACGGGTCTTTTTGTGGCAATGGGGTTGTTTTTTGAATTATACGCTTCAGTCCTTTGATTAGGACAAGTCGGGATCCGTATTAGTCGTTTCAATTTTGCAATATCTTTGCTGTTCATTTTAATTTTTGATGACGGACGAACAGCGGTTTCTAATACTTACATTTGTTATATGCGGTCTGTGGTGTGGCTTTTAATGATATTTGCGCCGTATGAATCAAGGGTTATGGGGATTGTTTGATTTGCCTTGTTCCTGCTCGTTTCTATTTTTCTCCCGTAACGGTCTTTCTGTACTGTGGAGCTTGTTAATATATATGTACGGGTGTGTTCGCTACATACGGACCCTCGTTTGCCACCGATTCATGCAGTGGCTCCTATTTGGAATTTGGTGAAGGTTTACTCTTATGAGGACCCTTTTCATTCTGACATCTTGACATGGCCCATTAGCATGTAATATTCATATACTGCTCATTTACTTAACGGGCATTTTTTGCCTCTTATTGATTAATTTTCTCATCTGCAATGCCTGCAGGTGTAGTTATGTGTTAATATGCACATTTACACTCACCTTCTAATCAAAAGATACAATACTTTGATCTTTGTTTTAAATTATGTATTTTAATGTGTATTACATTGATATATAGATGTGGTGAGAATATTTTTTCGTTCTTTTTTAGATTATTTGGTCCAACAATGGATTTCTTATCACTATGAGTGAACAGTGTTTGCAATACGCGACTTAATATTATCAAGTGATATTGCCTTCATTTTTAAGTTTGAAGGTGAGTGTTCCGCATGGTGACCTCAGACTTTTAACTCACATACTTTTGTCATGTATGTTACGTTTCATTCATGATGTCATCGGTTTGTTGTGTGCCCATGATACTATTTGGCTTCTTATATTTGTGTTTCAGACGTGTTATTATACACCAAATGTGCGATACGTCATTATGATCTGGGTATTCCCTGACTCAACGAATATGGAATGAGTTTATTTTTGTGTAACCTACTCCATGGTGAGCCAAACCCCCCCTTTCTTTCTTTGACTTTTTCGCCTTTATTTAGTCATAGTTTTTATTTAATTTTGGTTTATATAAATTGTACCTGTCTTTTGTCCTTTTTTTATTTCTTTTTCTCATTCTATTCTATTTTATTAATATTTGCCCCTGTGACTCTGAGGCATTTTCCTCTTTTCGGTGTTTTCTCTCTTTCCCTTTCTCCTTTTGTTATTGTTATTTTTCTTGATATATATAGTCAGTATACACAACTTTTACTTTTCGCTTTTTGAGACAGAAGAATTCAGATCAGAAATATCCTATACATATAGAATTTTAATATATTGTTATGTGCGTATATATATGTTGTATTTTAGGTTGGTTCTATGTTCTCTTTTGATTTACTTTTATTGTGGTAATTTTAGTTATTTTTATATGTTGTGATGTAAATGTATTGTATATATATATGTTTTTGTTTATACATGTTGTTCTATACATTGATTGCAGCCCTGAAGAAGTTCCTGTGTTATAGGAACGAAACGCGTTGGCTGTCTATTCTCTTTAATAAATAAGAAGTTCAAGAAACATTCTTTGGAATATATATCAATTTGGACTTTGTCATTTGAGTGCACCTTCCTTTGTGTAAAAATTCGGGGTTCGTAAGTGTGTAAATGAGCTGGTACGAACAAAAAGGCACACTATTTCATTTGCATGGAAGTGTATACGTAACGCAACCCTTCAGCTAGAGAAGCCCTCGCCTCGGACTGGTGCATAGAGAAATAAACCTCTTTTCTGACTCAGTCTCGGGCGCGTCCAATAAAGTTATGTTTTGATCCTATAGACTTGACCCACTGAGCTTCGTGTTTCCTAGGTGAATGTAGTGAAAGGAAAATGCCTTCAAAAATAGGGCCCTGCCTTTCTGGCCAGCGTCTCAGTGCAACACCTCAAACTGTCGGACTTAATATAGCACGTCCACCGTTTCTAAGCGCTGAAAATACGAGATGCCATATTACACAGTTTAACAATACCCATTTTATTTGGTGGGAAGCTGTGTAGGCCTTGTCTGAATTGAAGTAGGGGAGCTCATTGAAGGCTCTGCCCACCTTGCAAGGCTCGCAGCAGCTGCACCCCGCGGGCCCCTTCACTGGATACACCTCGGACCAGGCGCGCAACACCCATTGGACTCACAGGGCTTCAGCCCCCCCCCCCCCTCCCCCCCCACCCCCGTCGTGTGTGGCAGCCCGGGATGAGACCGCTTCGGGCAGACACAAAGCCGTGCCCGAGCACTTCACAGGTCTTTAAAAAGACCATTTGCATGTTATTGAGGCTTCGCTGTTGTTTCACCCCTTCTAAGAGCCCCTGCAGCTCCACTCTGCCTAGATTCAGCCCCCCCACCCCCGAAATCAGCGCCACTCTGCCTACTGTTTAAAGATTCAGCCCCCCCTCGAAATGTTTGCTTTAGCCCCCCCCGAAATTTGGCTCTAGTTGCGCCTCTGCCTCGGACCTCATTACACTAGCAGCTGCTGCACTCCATTCAACAGCTTCCTACACGTTTTAAACAGTTCGGTTTTATTTAAACAGATTCAAGTTGCTTGTGCGGTTAAAAGCTGCCCTTTATTTGGTCTATTGTCACTTTCGTTCAACAGAAGAGTGAAACACGTAAATAACCCCCTCTCCCCCAAAAAAAACTTACTGTTGGGATTGTTGTACTTGAGCCGCTTTTCGTTCTAGGAGGGGCTGGGTCCTTACATCTTCACCACGTACTTTTCAAGCGCAGTTTGTGTAGTCTTCCATAATTCCTGAGTTTCCATTTCTGAGCGTTCGATTCATTCTCGAACATTGCTGTTTGAAGAATAGTGCACTGTGGTGTAAATGGAGTAAAGGTATCCTTAAAACGTCCGGGACTGCCCAACATTATTATAGGTACGACACTGTTTAAAATATTTTTTCTGTTAAGATTTCGTGTGGCAAGACGAAGAATCTCGTAAAAACGAATATTTTTCTAAGTGTAGAATTAATCAGAGCTGAGCCTCACCGCTGGCGTCGGCTATAAGAGTTCGGATCCCCCAAGGTAAACTCAGCGTTCCATGCTTAGGAGGTTGTTAAATCCAGTACCTTTAAATTGGAGCTAATAGTAACAAATGCTCTTTAGCGCTTAGAAAAGACAAAATCGGTGTTAAGCGCTATGTAAATATCACACCATTGTTCTGTGAAGGTTATTTGTCTGCAAATATTAACATATCGCGGATTCCTTGTGCTCTTTAAGATGCCAGGGCTAACAAGCATTTGCAATGCAATAGGTCTCGCATTTTCGCGAATTTAAGCTATTGCCATTGTAATTGACAAAGCCTTCTATTTATATTTTAAAAACTAAAACAAAAATAAAAGGCAGTTATTTGCAATGTCAATAGCACAAAGTAGCGTAAATTTTCAAAACCAACACATAGATAAAAGGTTTGTCATTTACAATGCCAATAGCTCAAACTTTTGCGAATGCGAGACCTATTGCATTGCAAATGCTTGTTTAAAATCCTAGCATGACGATGGAGCCACGTTAAACAATGCCCACTTCCATACTGAACGCACTGTTTGGAAGTCGCTCTCTGGGTTCAAAGCAAACGGCGCATAGGCGGCTCGATACTCTCTATTTTGAAATCCGAAGATGACAATAGAGCTATGTTGAACAATGCCCTCTTCCACACCATTAGGGCAGTGTTCAGGATATTATAATGTACATAATTTAAATGCACGCATTTCGATCGGTCCACTTAGAAAACAATAGTTTTGCAGCCCTTTTTTCCCCCTGTGATACCAGTCCTTGGGATACCGGCTATTTTCTTTCAATAAGTCAAACTTTTTTGCATGAATTCTTTGCAGCTCTGACTCATTATGGTCATAGAGATTTCAAACATTATTAAAATGTAACTGTTACAGTAGCCCTTATGTGCATCTAAGTAACTTTCTCCATTTTGTCAAACTTGCAGGGAGAATGACAAAGAAGAACCACCATTGCACATGTTTTCTCTTTTTTTTCCCCTTAGGTACACATACTACAGATCTGACTTCTCAAAGTAAGAGTGGTAAATTAACCACTAGATTAGGAGCCACAATGCGCTACTAAACAAAATCCGGTCCTGACGAAAGCCTCTAGTAACTGGGTCCACACACGCACCTCTTTATTTTTAATTTCCCACATCACTACTTCTCCAATAAATATCTGTGAAAAAGTGATGTCGAGAATTTTAACTTCACCACACCTGAGCACATTCACACCCTCGTTTTTTATTTCTAGACGCTACTGACAGGTGGAGGTCAGCATATATACTACCAAAAACCCAATGATGATGCTGTAACAGTAGACTCAGGCGTAGAATCAAGATATACCGCCATTTGCCTGTGTACGTATATGAGGGTTTTTTACGACGGAACCAACACAACCAAGACCCTGGTTATACAGGACAAGTGGTCCATACTCCCCCCTCTCTGACTTTTTGTACATAGGGATGTGTGCCATGTCGACTCTTCACTTTGTTCTGCACCAAGACACGCAGCCTGCAGCGGCAGTGTGTGAGTGTAATGGTACAGTACCTCTAAGGGTGGCACAATAAGTGCTGCAGCCCTTAGAGGCCTTCTCTGGTCACAGTGCCCTGGGTACCTGTGGTACCATTTACCAGGGGCTGACCTGTGGCCAGAGATGCCAATTGGGTTTGTTTTGGGGAAAGAACATAGGCCCTGGAAACCTGATTGGCAGGGATCCAGGGCACATCAAGTCAAAATGCATCAGTAGTCTGGCAAAAAGTGGGGGGGCTACTGCAACAGAAACCCACTTTTCTACACAAGCCTCCCCCCCAGCCTAAAGGCCAGGAGACTCAGCCAATGCTGGGAGAGTCTTCCTAGTCTTTCAGGCGAGGACAAGTAGAGGAAGTGGTTTGAAAGTTGCAGGGCCTACTCTGCCTTACATCCTTCTGTCCAGGTCAGTCCCTTTAGGAGCTGGCCTATCTCAACAATTTCAGGACCTAATGCCCAGTGCTCCTTTCCTAGCTCTTTACCCCATCTTTTTAGTTTGGGTTCAGAGGTGTCTACCTCTGCAAATTCTAATCTTAATTAGCTAGGGCAAAGCCCAGCTTACCCACAGAGGTTACCCACAGCTTGAGCAACCCCACCATGACCAATAAGGTCAGGGGGCCTAACTTGCTATTTGGCAGGGGGCTTGCCACCATGCCAAGGACAGTGCTGCCATGAAGGCTAACACCCAGCAGAGGCTACTGACAGCTGTCAGTTCCCAGAACCACGCCCTTAGCTCCTCACTGGTAAGTAAAGGGGCTACCTTCCAGGCTTCTTTGGGTTCTGGTTGCCTGTTTTCTATTTTAGGGTGGAAGGTCACTACACCTGGTAGTGAGCACCCTTCTTCCACCCTCTGTTCTGCCAGCTGAGGAGCCAACAACTCAGACTGGACAGTTGCCTGACTAGTCAGGGCTTTTTGTTGGCTAGGGGGGACTTCACCAGTGCCAATTTTGGAGCTCTCCCTTACTGGGATAGAATCTCCCTGGCCCACTGGAACTGTGGCTAACAGTTGCCCACCTTTCCTACACTGTTTCTTCTTTTTCTTTTGGGGCTTAGATGCACTAACTGCAGGTTGAGCCCCCCCCAGGGTTCTTGGGTGAGGTCTGGCATTGGACCAGCACCTTTCTTTGGCTTATACCAACCTCTGGGTGGTCATTCCGAAGGAGACAATTAAGGGGGAGGTCGTTACTGACTACCAACTTTCTCCATCTAAGGTGCACAGCTATTTCTAGGAGCACTATAGCCACAGGCCTAACAGTGACACCCCCCTGGGACAGTCCTTACTCTTTTTGTTTCCCCTGGGACATACTGGTTTGAGAGAACCAACCTGTCATTCACCACAGTGTGGCTGGCACAGGGATCTCTCAGGGCAAGGGCTGGGATTCCATTCACAAGTAGGTGGTGGAAATGTCTACTCTCCTCTGGAATCTCCAACTCACCTTTTGGGCCCATTTTACAGTTGAAGGCTATGCGGGCTTCCTCATCTGAGGAACCACCCTCTAAAGCTACACTGACAACCCCTGGAGCTACACTAGGGGCTGTAATGTTTTAGAACAGCTAGGGTCCTTGATGTGGTGTCCTGCCTTTTGGCAGTTGTGACACCATACCCTGTTGGGATCCCAATTCTTACCTTGGTACCCTGTTTTAGTTTGTGAGGTGTCTTTGGGCCCTCAGGTTTTGGGGGGGCTACCTGGGACTCCTTACTTTTATCTTTGAGAGGTTCACAGTCGTTCCTCTGGGGAGGTTTTGTAACTCCTTTCTTTTGGTCACCACCAGTGGACATCCTAGTTACCCTTGTTTTGACCCAATGGTCCGCCTTCTTTCCCAATTCTTGGGGATAAATTGGACCTAGGTCTACAAGATACTGATGCAACTTTTCATCAGTGCAATTACTTAATATGTGTTCTTTCATAAACAAATTATAAAGACTATCATAATTTTGCACTTTGCCTCCAGTCAACCAGCCATCTAGTGTCTTAACTGAGTAGTCTACAACTTCCACCCAGGGCTGACTCTGGGTTTTCTGAGCCCCCATGAATCTAATTCTATACTCCTCAGTTGTGAATCCAAATCCCTCAATCAGAGTTCTCTTCATGCGGTCATAAGACCCAGCATCTTCCCCACTAAGGGTCAAAAGTCTGTCTCTGCACTTACCAGAGAACAGTTCCCAAAGGAGTGCCACCCAGTGAGTTTTCTTCACTCTTCTGGCTTCACAAGCCCTCTCAAAGGCGGTGAACCATTTTGTGATATCATCACTCTCTTCATATTTAGGGACAATCCCTTTGGGGATTTTAGGATCATAAGATTGCTGTTTATCCTTATTTAGTAAATTGCTGCCACCATTGATGGGTGCTAGGTCCATCTCTGCTTATTTTATTTATTTTATTTTTATTTCAGAGTTTTATATAGCGCTAGCCAGACCCGAAGGTATTGGAGCGCTGTACAACATTTGTTGAATAACATTTGAGTAAACAAAAGAGTGGAATATACATACAGTGTTCAAAGATAGGTCATTACTCGGTATAAGTCATATATAAATCGAATGCAGAATAGCAGTAGAGGTGATAATAGTCGGGGAGAGTAATGTGCGGAGTAAGAGTAAGATCCTGTAAGGAGTTGGTCTTATCATAGTGACTGGATCCTCAGTTGATGTTGGATCGGTAAATTGTAGGACCTTTGTCATTTTGGGAGAGCTCGATTGAGGAAGAGCACTTTGAGCTGGCATTTGAATTCTTTGAAGGAAGGGTTAGTCCTGATATGTACAGGGATGGCATTCCAAGTTCTGGGTGCATTTCCAGAGAAAGATCGAGGTAAGGTATTTTGTTAACGGGTTTTCGGGGAATGAGTAGCATAGTGTTGGTGCTCCTGAGATTTCTTGTCTGTCCCGCTTTGTTGAGTTTGGCGGTTAGATAGGAGGGTTTGCTAGTGTGGAGAGTTTTGTGGGTGAGACAGGCAGTCCTGAAGTTGTCACGTAATCCTATTGGGAGCCAGTTGAGCTCTTTGAGAACAGGGGAGATGTGATCGTATTTTTTTACCCCCGTCACCATTCTGGCTGCTGCATTTAAGGTAGATCTTAGAGGAGCAAGTTGTAGCGTAGCCGTGCCTGTGAGGGTGGCGTTCCCGTAGTCAAGTCTGGATAGCACTAGGGATTGTGTGACTTGCTTCAGGTCATTTAGAGGGATGAAGGGTTTTATTTTGTTTAGTAGTTTTAAGTTTAAGAAGGCACATCTTGCGGTGTTTTTTATGTGCTTGATCATGTCAAGGTTGGGGTCTAAAGTTATTCCCAGTGACTGCACAGAGTCTGCCGGTATGAGAGAGCAGTTGAGAGCATCAATAGACTTTATCCATTCCGTGATTCGGGGGGGTCTGTTCTTTGTTAGCTATGAGGAGGATTTCCGTTTTGTCCTGGTTAAGTTTCAGAGAGTTTTGGGACAGCCAGTTTTGGACTTCTAATAGGGTGTCATTGAGTCTTTGCATGTCCGCTATGGAGGAGGTTTCGAGGTAGATCTGGGTGTCATCAGCGTAGAGGTGGAAGGGTATGTTGGCTTTTTTGAGGATGATGGTGAGTGGCTCCATGTAGATGTTGAACAGTGCGGGTGAGAGAACTGAACCTTGGGGGACGCCTCTGGTTATAGGGTGTAGGTCGGACGTGAAGTCTCCGATTTTTATTCTTTAGGAGCGGTTTTGCAGGGAGGAGGTGAACCATTATAAGACCACCCCATCTGCTATTACCCTTTCTCTGAGTACGTTGATTGTGGTCAACCGTATCAAAGGCCGCTGAAAGGTCGAGGAGTATGAGTAGACAACAGCGATCCATGTCCAGTGATTTATGGATGTCGTCAATGACATTTAGGATGGCAATCTCTGTGCTGCATCCTTTTCTGAAGCTCGATTGGTGGGGGTCGAGGAGAACGCTCTGCTCTCTCTCTTTCTAGCAACCTGGTCTCTAGATCCAGTCTTTTGGTCAGCCTTACTAAAAGGCTGTCCTCCTCATTGAGGCTGTCCTCAATGTCCTCACTGATACCTGATCTACCTGTGTGAGATCTAGACACTGAGAGGTTTATTCTTGGAGACAAGGGTACTTGAACCCTTCTCTCCCTAGGAAGTGGAGGGGGTTGATCTACCAGGTCATTCCCTTCCTCTACTTCCTCATCTGATTGGTCTTCACCATTTTCAGATGGGTGGTCCTTAGCATACCCATCCAACAGCTCCTGGAGCTTTTGTTTGGTGGGATGGAGACCCATGGATATGTTTTTAAGTTTACATAGGGATCTTACCTCATTGAAAGACAAGTGAAGGTAAGGGGTGAGGTCAATCTCCTCAACCCTGTCCTCTATGTCATTGTGGTTATTTTCACTAACAGCTGGGTTCTTATTTTTGAGACATTGTTTAAATAAACTTCTAACCCCTCTAACCCTAGCTACAGTGACTTTTTATTTTTCTAAAATTCTACAGGGACTTAACCAAGGCCCTAGCAAGACTTTTAGTAATTTGCAAAAAATGCAGATTTGACACAACCAACTGGTCCATGGGCCATGTATCAAACGGCCCGCCATCCTCCCCTCCTGTATCTCTTTTGCATTCTTTCCCTAACTACCTGTGGATACTCTGAACCTGGTTTGAGATTGGGTGCCCAACGACGTACTCTTGGGCTGTCATACCCAAGCCTGAAACCCTCATTGAACCCCTGTAGCAGTACCGCAGCGTCATCTGTTCTGTCGCAAAAGGAGAGCCAGAAAGCCAGTTTTTCAAGGTTAATGGGAGTATGAGCCTTTCCCCCCAGATCCTTGTGCCACTCTACCTGACCTGAACCCCCCCATGCCCATATTGAGTCCCTTGTGGCGCTCCTGATTGGCTGCCTGCATTAGTTTGCTGGTGCCCATAACCTGTGGAAATGGTGATGCCTGCGGTAAAGCAAGAGACCCCCGGGTGTCTGCCCGAACATTTCGAGCATTCGTGGTGGAATTTACAAAATTTTCTTGCGCATATGCCTTTGTTATAGTCCTGGCATGCTCCACGCTGAGTTCCCTGGATTCTGCTGCTCCCCCCCACCCGCCTCGGGTGGGGCAACCCTGAAAGGGCTTGGTTACTATTGCAAACTACTGGCTGTGAGCATGGTCTTGCCACATTTTGCCAGACCTATAGTGTGCTTCCTTAAATCCGTGTCTAGCTCCCCCCTTTGGGCATCTGGGTCCACTGCCAATTGGGTCTGGAATTCTTCGTTGTATTGGGCCCAGGCGTCGTCGTCCCCCCAAAATGTAAATGCGCCTTCCTAATGACGTCCATATAACTACCACCCTGACTTATGTTTGATTCCGGACTGTGCCTCTGCATTTCTTCTTCGGCCTGAGTCCTGATTGTATCTCGGAATTTCTACCGTTCAACCATGCGCCCACCTTACCCCACCCGGAACTCGAATCTTGTGCACTACGGACCCAACTCCTGGTCCATTAACTACCCAGACAAAATTACCAGTAATGCAAAAAAGAACTTCAAGCATAGTACTCTAAAATAACACCCGGAAACACTCATTGTAGATAACTACCACACAGCGACCGACGGCAACACGAAAACGAACTTCATTTTCTACACAAATCGCCCGGCTAAATGGAAAACCACCTTCTCTCTTCACCTTCAAGTCCCCAAGTCAGTAATCATTCCCTATGGTGAAAAAATCTCCACTACCATCTCCCCGACCTTCAAAGGAGAACTCACCATCTCCATCTACAGAACTGGAACCATTCTCATACAGGCCACCGAGCCGCATCTCACCACTTTTGACCGCCACTTCCCCACACTTCTTTCCTTGTTAACTCAACTGAGCCGTAAAACCACATCTCCCCAACCCACCATCACCCTTACTAATAACGTGGAACTGATCCAATCTCCCTGCCCTGAAGAACCTCTCTTCAACTCATGGACATCCACCTTCACTCACTATAATCACACTACCCCTATCATTACTCTCCGCCGCCAAACACCCACAATTATTACATCCACTGAGCACACCAGGAACAACAAACTCACAATTAACAAATACCACAAGACCGATCTAGATCTTGACAGCTCGGACTCTAACCTCTGCCCTCCCGCGACTGAAATCCCCACAGGCACTCTCCGCTCGACCCCTGATAATCTGAACCCTCCCTCACAAACTACCTCTTCCTCCAACACAGACCCTTTTCCCCCGACCCTTACTTCCCCCATGTCCAACGTCATCTCCAATCCAGTGGTCACTCTACCCCCTACTACCACTGCACACTTCCCCTCCAATGTCCTACATCCACAGTCACAACCGGTCTCCACCACTTACCTCACTGACAACCCCTGTGACATCCCCATATCCAACGTTGTCACCAATCCAACAAACACGTTCCCCCTATTATCACTACATGCTCCCCCTCCGCCGTCGCACACCCACATACACAACCTGCCTCCACCTCTAATCTCATTGACATTCCCCAGAACTCTGACTTCTTACCTAGAATTTCTCTCCCTCCTCACTTGGACAGTAGACCCTCTACTCCTCCTTTCAGGGGCGGCCTTAGGCATGTGCAAGCTGTGCACCTGCACAGGGCCACCAAACCCCAGGGGCCACCACGAGGAATCGGATACAATACATATTCCTGGCGGCCCCTGGCAGGGATTTGGCGCATAAACGACTGAGGCGTGCTAAATCCAATGTGATGCACGCTGAATGGTTGTTATACTCTTTTCCTTTCTAACCCAGTCTAGTCTTTGTGTGGGGTCGGCCTTGTTTCGGGCTCTTCTGGTAGGTCTTGTGCTTGTTTAGAACTTTTTTCCAGGAGAATCGAGCTTGTTTTAATAGTCCAGATCTGGCACCTCCGGAGGCTCGCATGCGCGCGCATGAGCAGTGCCCGCGAGTCCTGCAGCGAAGGGGTTACAGAAGCACCTCGCATCACTGGTGGCAGGAGGGGTGGCAGCACCCGTGCCCGGCGTGCAGCGAGCAGCACCGAGACCGGCCGAGGCCATGCACCGGCGCGCCTAGAGACCCTGGGCAAGAAAGGCCGCCTTGCAGAGGATAGCATGCCAGTGTGCAACCTTTGGTGCCAGCTACGAGGTGAGCAGCCCGAGGGTCAGGGCATGGGGAGGGGGAGTGAGGAGGTCAGCGTGTGCTACTGCAGAGTGAACCCGAGGGAAGGTGAGCCATTGGACGAGGGTGTGGGGAGCCCTGGGGAGGAGGGCAGATCAGGCGTAGGAATGTATCCCAGCCCGTGGGGGTGAGGAGCCGGGGGCGTGGGGAAGGTGGGGTGAGGATGTTATTGTAGATGGTGTGTGCTTTGGGTCTGGGTGGAGGTAAGCCATGTGAGGTGGCGAGCTGGAGGTATTCTGGTGGTCATGGGAAGGGAGGGCATGATGAATCGTGAGAGAGAGGCTCTCTCTCACGATTCATCTCTGAGACGGCGCGGGTCGGAGGGAAGAGTGAGTCAGGAGTGCAGGGGCGGTGTTTACTTGTGGCTGAGGGGAGGCATGGTGACTTTTGGAGGTGTAACTTGGGAGGCACGGTCGTATTGGGGGGAAGAGGAGAGCAGGGTACGAGGTGTTAGACGTAATGTTAAGGATTCATTAAAACGATTACAATTACTTATCAACAATCATGAAAACAGAGTATGAAGCTGATACTTGTGATCTAATGAGTGGATCTGCCTGCACAAATCTTTTAAAACATCGAGTGTTCGAATGTACTTGGCATTTGGTTATGTCTGTTTATATGGTGTTGAGGCAGACATGAAATGCAAGCACCTATGGATGGACGCCTGGAATAGGATGGCAGTGCCTACCCATGTTAACTCAATTTAATGCCCTTTTGCAGAGACCTTGGTAGGAGACTGGCTTCTTGATCATTTCTTTGATTACATTCCAGTGATTGTCATGTGACTAGCAGAGAAAACTAGTTTAACTAGTCCTCAGTTTGCAATTGGTGAAGCAGCCTTCTCTGTCCATACTAGGGGCATAGTTACCATTGGTTCAGCAAGTACAGTGGTACTGAGACCCAAAACCCTCAGGGGCCCATTGAACCCTGATAATTGCTATATTTTACTTCCTGAGCAGCAGCCAAAGGGGCCATTTTCCTTGCTTATGCCACGGCCCATGGGGTCATTGGTACGCTGTGCTAGTGATTCGTACGTCTGCTTGAAAGTTGTCTCCTGACTGGATGTTCCTTGCACATTCATTTTGCTTCAGTGAACCTCTAGTGCCTTTTCATAGCCTTAGGACTCACTGTAATTAATCCTTGTTTAATAGGTGCTCTGAAAGCGAACAGAACTGGTTGCTGGAATATGGCACTATACAAGAAACCTTAATTAAATATATTGTATTTTGTCTTTTGACAATGTGGTAAAGTGGACGAGTCTTTGGTTACCTGTAGGCTGTCTTCAGGATCAGTTAGTGACGTACTGAGACAGGTCTCTGTGTGCCATGATTTCAAGGTAGCTTACTCTCTTCCTGCTAAGGTCACTTCCCAAATAGATCATGAACTATTCTCCAGGCTCTACTGTTCTCAGTGGACTGAGAAAACAGACCTTGTATGCCAAGTCACATGATCTACCCTATAGTTTTATAACACTCTTCAAATAAACCTTCCATATGTGGCTAGTCCTCATAATGTGTCATACATGTAGTGGGAAGGGTAATTACTATCAATCAGTCAGGGTTTGTAAAGCTCAGCTGCTTCACACATAAGGGTCTCGAGGCGGTGTGGGATTCATGCTGCTGGATCATGCTGCTTGTTGGTTGAACAGCAAGGTCTTGTGGTCCTTCCTGAACTGCTGGAGCGATGGTGAGACTCTGAGGTGCAGGGGGAGGGTTTTCAGGTCTTCACTGCCAGGTGGGAGAAGTAGCGGCCTCCACTGTTTTATCAGCGGCTGCATTGGGTGGCTGCTAGGGAGATGGTTCTGGAACATATTTTCCTGGTAGGTTGGTGGAAATTCACTCGTTCACTAAGGTATGCTGGTCCTTCATTGTGTAGTCCAGGGAAGACATGGCTTGGCAGTTCGGGCTGGACTGTTCCCATGAGGCACAGGATCAAGGCTGATTTGCATATGGCCATGTCTGAACTGGGGTGGTGTGGTGAGCAAACAAACGATGGATTTAGGCCCAGATGTCTGTACTGGGGTGAAGGTATGACATTGTTCTGCATTCTGTCCATCAACTGTTGTTTTTGCAAGAAAATAAAAATGACACATCAAAATCTTTCAGCAGCCGCCACTGCTGATTGTCTTCTTTTTTTCCCTACCCACTGCTAGCCTCGCCCGCTGCATTGCAAGCAAAATGAAGAGAATTCGAGTACACAAATCTGGTTATTCGAAACGAAAGAGAAAGGTGGCTCAGCAGGCTTTCGTAGTGTCACAGGAAGGAGCAATCCTGAACCTTATCACCCAAGGGAAACCTAAAGATGGAGAATCCTCTGGCCAGAGTACTGCTGATGCACTCAGTAAAACAGGCGCTGACGACCATAAAGAAGAACAAAAAAATGATGATATCCATGAGTAGAATGATACTCATGAGCAGACCAATGAAAATGAACAAGGTGACTCTGAAATTGATACAAACATGCAGCAATTACCAACTCAGGGTGAGGATTATTGCAAAAGACCCTCAGACAGAGAAACTGAAACATCATTCATTGGTCCATCAACATCTGGCATTCTGAAGGAGGTTCAGAGTTTACAGACGGATGATGCTGGTATTGAAAAGGAAGCCAAAGAGCAAGACCATGTTACAGACCCGTGTTCTGAATATGATTTATGTGATTGGAGGGATTCTGCTTTGTGGCCGAACTCTCTTACGGACACGCAACGTGTTTTTCTTGTTGAAAGGGGTCCCTCCAGAGACCCAGATTCTAAAACAAAGTATCCAAGTGATGAGCACTCAAAAAGTAAACGTCGTTTTTCTGTTACCATGTTACTGGTCATCTAACGCCTTTTCTGGACGTTTTATTAAAACACCTTCCTGAGCTCCGCCCCGCCCGGACCCCCTCTTCCGGGGCCCCCTACCTGCGCTCCCTGCACAGGGCCACCATAAGCCTAGAGCCGCCCCTGCTCCTTTGAACTCCTTGAATGGGAGCATTACTAATCCGGCTCCCCGCGTCCAACCTCTCCCCTCTCCTAATCCCACTGATTCCTTCCAATCACCGACCCCTGTTCACTCTCCCTCCAAAGACCCAAGTCATTCTCGGCCCCTAACTAAAACCTTAAGCTTTCTCAGCTCAATAGCACAGCAACTGAACAGAATGGAGCTGAAAATTAACTCCCTTACTGCTGATTTCCTATACTTACAACAAGATCTTCTCAACAGGACAAAGCCGCCGTGCTCCCTCTCCCCGGGTAGATTTCCTCCCACCCCACTCAATACCGCTCCCTTGGCCCCACAGTGCACCCCTCGTCCCTCCAGTCCGTCAGCGAGTCAGGCACTTCGACCCAGCCGGGATCGCCAACCCTTTTCGATACCGAAACCTGATGAGATCAACGACTCTTACCTCGCTTGGACCCAGAAGTCAGCCCCTTTCCCCATCCCTGTTATTATCGGCACTAACAGAATCCCTAAAAATGTCCACTCGCCTAGACCTCCTGCTCAATACTCCTCTATCCACCTTACTCCCCCCATCATCGAGGCTCCATGTCCTCTCTCTTGGATGCTACTCAACTGCAGATCAGCAGTACAACACGCCACAGACATTGCTGAAGCTCTACTCGCTGAAGAAATTGACATCGCTTTCCTCACTGAATCCTGGCTCAATGTCCACTCCACCCCCATTCTTGACATTCTCAACCCTCCAGGGAACACCATCATCAGACAAGACAGACCGATCAAAACTGGGGGAGGACTAGCCATCATTCACAAGGCAGGAATACAGATTACCAAACTTAAACCTGCAGAATACCTATTGTTTGAATACCTGGGTGTCGAACTCACTGCCAACGGCACCTCACCCATCAAATTCCACACCATCTACCATCCTCCTGGAGAGCGTACCCTTTTCCCCGAAGAACTAACAGACCTAATATCACGGTTCTTCATGACAGACACTAAAGACGTGTTCCTGGGTGACCTCAATATCCACTGGAATGACCCAGAAGACTCCCCTGCCCAGAACCTATCCAACCTACTTGAAATATATAACCTCAAACAACTCTGCAATAAACCAACCCACATCAAAGGTGCAACACTGGATGCGATCATTACCAACAATGATCTGGTCTATCTGAGAGCGATTTCTCCCATTGACTGGTCCAACCACCACCTCATTCTGTTCAAGATTGATGCACTTGTCTTCCACCAACCTATTTGTGATGACAAACCTAAACACTGGACCAGAAATATCAAAGAAGTCCCTTTATCCGAACTTGAATCCAGGATTCATGCCCATCTTCAACCCCACCCTCATCATTGACGGCCGATGACCTCACTACACACGTTAACTCAAAAATGACAGAGGTCGGCAGTGATGAGAACCATATCACAGACGGAGGGGGAGTCGGTGGTACCGGAGCCTAAAAGATGTTTATTAAATATATGGGAACCCAATGACTTGAATCATCCAGCACATGACTGGGCAACTTTGGGAATGATGGTCGCAAAGCGAAACATAGCCAGACTGTGGGGTTCCAGGTGCTCGCCGACACTTGCGGAATGGTGTATAGACATGGATGAGGCCATGGTCGCAGAAAAAGCTGCGTATGTCAATCGAGGCTGTCCCCAGAAATGTGGGAGAATATGGGAGCCTGGAACAAGTATAGGGGCTTTATATGTGACCCACCTGAATTGCCAAATGAGGACGTTTCGGATTGAAGTGGGGAGGGAATGTAAAGAATTGTGTGGATTGATTAATGTGATCGATTATGTACTGTTTGTAACAAGGATATGCATACTATCTAAGAGTACTGAACCAGCCAAATGCAATAACTGTTTCATTTATATGACTTTGCTATGCCCTAACTTTAACAAAATAAAAAAAAGATTTTCCCCCCAAAAAATGACAGAGGTTCAAGACCAAGTAGCTCCTCTCAAACTCAAACAATTGAGGCAAACCAAATCTAAACCCTGGTTTAACGTGGATCTGAATGAGGAAAGGCGTCAACTCAGACAAACGGAAAGGTCTTGGAGACTAAACCCCTTGACCTTACACCTAGCGCAACTTAGATCTGCTCGGCAAGCATACAAAAAACACATTTTCAGTGAAAGGCGTCTTTCTTCCGCAGCCAACTAGATCTGGCGAAAAACAGACCGAGAGAACTCTTCAACATTGTCAAAAGCCAAACTAACTGCACTCCCTCTCAAGAAATCAAAGCCACCAATGAGCGTTGTAAAGAAATTGCCACCTTCTTCACTAATAAAGTCTAAAACATTGATCAATCCTTCATACAAACCTCTAACCCTCCTTCCTTCTTAACCTGCCCCACTCCAACCACCCCTGATCATTCAGAAAGAGTTCTTAACAAAGACAATTAGGCCTGCCTCCAGCTAAAAAAACAATGCGCATTGGTCCAACTTTGAGCTAATGTCGGAAAATGAGGTCTTCAGTATAATTTCTAACATAAAACCTTCCTCCCACACCATTTCCCCTTACTGGACAAAAATCATCAACACCTCTCCCACCTCAGGCTGTGTCCCAGACTCCCTTCAACTTGGACAAATCACACCCATTCTCAAAAAACCAGGGGCCGACCCTAATGATCTCAACAACCTCAGACCTATCTCCAACCTCCCATTCTTTGCAAAAACATTGGAGAAATGCGTTCTCCACCAACTCAACAAACACATTGATGAGTTCAACCTCCTCGACACCTTTCAATCAGGATTCAGGAAAGGCTGTAGCACGGAAACAGCTATGCTCAACGTCTCTGACGATATTCACAAGGCTTTAGATGAAGGTGATGCCTGCCTACTCATCCTGACCTATCTGCGGCATTCGACACAGTAACCCATCCAGCGCTTCTGGAGACTTAGTCGAAACGCTCCGGCATAAATGGCACAGTACTAAAATGGTTCACCTCCTTCCTTCAACACCGCTCGCAACAAATTAAAATCAACTCCTGTCTCTCGAAGCCAACAAAAGTCACACATGGGGTCCCGCAAATCTCAATCCTCTCCCCGGCCCTCTTCAATCTTTTCATGGAGCCCCTCACAATCATCTTGAAAAAAACTGGAGTGAATTACCACCTTTACGCTGATGACACCCAAATCTATTTCAAAATCAAGTCTCCCAGCGACATCCAACACCTTAATGCCACTCTAACCGAGATTCAAACTTGGTTCAACGCTAACCACTTAAAGCTCAACCCAGATAAAACAGAACTAATCCTATTCTCTCCAAAAAGCAACCATTGTCCAATCCAAGAGTGTCTCAAGAATCTGGTCACCCTAAACTGCCCCATCATCCTATCCGACTCAGTTAAGTCTCTAGGCATCATCCTTGACAAGAACTTATCTATGGAGGCCCACATCAAAAACTCCGCAAAAAGTGCTCTTTTCTCTCTAAAACACCTCAAGAAATTGAAACCTTTTCTTCCCCATGATGACCTCAAGACAGTAGTCCAATCCCTAGTTCTCTCTAAAATCGACTATGGGAACGCCATCCTAACAGGGACTCCAAAAGCTCACCTAGCCCCTCTTAGGGCAGTGTTGAACATGGCCACTCGACTCGTATCTGGAGTAAAAAGATTTGAACACATCACTCCAGCTCTCAACTCCCTCAACTGGCTTCCCATGGAAGGGAGGTGTATTTACAAACTGGCCTGCATCACACACAAAACCCTTCACTCTCCGGCCCCTAACTACCTGAACAACAAACTGGTAAGAGCAGGTCAATCCAGAATGCTGAGAAGCTCCAACTCACTCCTTATTCCTCCGAAACTGAAAAAGAAAACCACACAATACCGATCCTTCTCTGGCAACGCTCCCAGGATGTGAAACGCTCTCCCTAGAGTCCTCAGATGTAACCCCTCCTTCTCCTGTTTCAAAAGGGACCTGAAAATCCATCTCCTTAACAAATACTTTCCTGACCGACGTCAACTAACCTAGACTTCAATATCCAAGTTTACTCATCTCTCTAGACATTCAAGGATAGTCGGTGACCGGACTGTGTTAACCACCTTATCTTCCATGCTGTATTTGTTTTATCCCTGGTTTGCTTCCTTTCTGCATACCTACTATGTAATGCAATTTCCGTCTGTTTTTTTTCTTTCTTTACAGTATGTATGTAAAGCGCTCTGATACCTACGGGTCAAGCTAGCGCTATATAAAACTTTAAAAATAAATAAATATACTTGAATATGGCTACCTACCTCTCTGGGAACTTTTCACAGAATATGCTGGCATATATGAGGATGGCCGCAACCCAGTCCTCAATAGTCACTGGAACCCTCTGGCGTTTGGCTAGCTCTAATTCCTAATTTGGAGGTGTGCTCCCAATTGTTTTGCTGTCCCCATGTACAGTAACTTCTTAAATCTCACTTCCTTACTCTCTTTTTTGTCTCCTGAGTCCTGCTGGTCGCCCTGTTGCCCCACCCCCTGTATCACCCCTGTATCCTCCTTGCATTCTTCTGTTTTCGCAGGAGCTGGCTCTTCCTAGTTGCGCGCACCGGGTGGTCCTCTGTCCCAACTCCGGTGTCCCACACGTAGCGCCTTTTCCTTAAGCAGGCCTCTCCTCTGGCGTGGGGCTCTCCAGCCTCCACCCCTATTGACACCATGATTATGTGGGCCTCCCCACTGGCCAAATGCTATTTGGCATCAACCCCCACTGAAATCTTCTGCGAGCAGGCCTCCCCGCCGTACTGGGACCCTCCCTCCATGGGCCCTTCATGACCCCTTGCAGCTGCACGCACCTCGTTTTGTCTTCTTACCTGGTGCCAAGGTCTGTGCCCGCTCCAGGGCCCACCCTTTTCACCACCAGCTGTGGACTGTGGCTATCTTGACCTGCCCTGTGCTGCTGGGCTCTCATGTCCTGAAAAATACTAGTTGCATAGATGTTAGAGGACCCCCCCCCACTGGGCATCAGTCTCCTCCCGCAGCTTCCCCTTCTTTCAGACTATCCCCATCGTAATCCAGCCTTGTGTGAATCCTACCCCATAATGTTCACCGGTGCTATCACCCCAACCCTTCATTGGGGCCTTAACCGAGGGGCTGTACTCTGCCCTCCCACATTCTTACCGATGTAGGGTGTGTATACCCCTGATCCCATGTGGCGCAGTATGCTTGAAATCCTTCCACCCGTCGCACCGCCGGGGTCGTGCTGTTCCCATCTCCCGCTTATGGCAGTGATATTGGTGGCCAACGGTGAGTGTCAGCTAACCACGCAGGGCTTCGCTGCCTCTTCCTCTTGGGACCGCTGAGCTGCACTTCACCCACCCGATTCGGGCCTCCGTGCATGCGCCGCCTTGCAAAAACACAATCATGGTCCGGTGTGCTGGTTCAGCCAAATCACATAACTAAGGGCTTCCCCAACACCACTTGTGTCCCCCCGCCTGAGCGCTAATGCCCCGGAGAGAAGTCCGCCCGTGCCCCTGCCAGTCCTCTCTACCAGGGCCCCCTTCTGCTGGTCTGACAGTGGTCTGCTGAACCCCAACATGTTGTATACCCGGCCTGGGAGCTTTACCCTCCACGGACTGTCCGGTGACTCTGCCCTGCGACTAACCTCCTGCACCCCCCTTTCAACCCCTGCTCCTCCCCGTCGCTCCACTCCAATGCAGCCGCACCCGCCGACGGTTGTATGACGTTACCACGCATGCTATTACAACGCATGCTTTTACAACGCATTTTTTACAACGCATAGTCATTTACAACGAATGTTTTCACAACGCAAACCAATACATCGCAAATATGTAAAATGCATTGAAAAAGACATTACAACGCAAGACAATAGTACGCATGCCATTACAACGCATATGTCGATACATTTTTTATGTCAGATACCTCCAGGCACGGGATACAGGGAAAATAGGGGTTTTGGGTGGGGAAGTTTATTAAAATGTGAGAAGAAACTGTATTTTTTTTTTTAAAGTACTCGCTACTAAAATGAATACTCGGGTATTAATTTTAATACTCAAGTATTTCTCGAGTATTAAATTTTAGAAAAAATAAATTTACGATTTTAAAATACATCTGTTTGAATATTAAATATCAAAAACATAGAATATCGCAATAATAGCAATCGCAATAATTACGAAATGCCCATGAAGCCCACCATTTTAAGAGTTAAACTCGTACAGAAGTCCTACAACAGTTTCCATAACATTCTATCAACCCACGAGCACACAAAATGGAGGAGAAAACAGACACAATCCAAAGTAAGGGGCATAAACGCAAGCGCAAATTAAATTTAACGTTTAAACATGAAAAAAATGTGGAAAAAAGCATGAACACAGTACATATTTTTGTGAAAATTATGGTGGTAGACGAAAAAAGATATAAAAGGATCCGTCCTCCATTTTGAAAGCAGTGGTCAACTGACTACCAGCGAGAGCACACGCTTATTTGTCTACCTCCCACTGAGAGAGATACAGTGACTTTGACATCTCGAAACTGCCTCACAAATACACAAAGTAAGTAAGTGAAATAAAAAATGAATAAGTCACAATTATTTTTAAAGTAGCAAAACATTATTTTTAGTAATGTTAATTTTTTAACAGTTTTGCGATAAGTTTTAGCAGAGTTTAAAGAGAAGATTGAAAAGAATATTACTTTCATAGAGAATATGTTTAACCAAGAAAAAGGAATAAATGTAACAGATGTAAGCGTATTTGAAACAGAGAAATTACTGTTAAAAAAGGATGCTTACATTGAAAAACAAAATGTTGGTGAGTGTGGGGTTTATAATTAATATTCGACAGTAAAAAGGAGCCTTCCTTTGTTGAAAAGATGCATAGTGGTGAGGTAAAGCACAAGGGAAAGTATAACAATTAAACGTGATGCTTGTTTTGGTCATATTTTAGATTGAGGTGTGCAGAATAAAAGTTAGATAATTAAGAAGTGTACCCAACTGAGAGAAAAAAAAGGTAACTAGTGCAAAAAGAATTAGTGGATTTAGTTTGGATTTTATGTTTTTAATTATTAAAGATGCAACAAAAAGTAGGTGAATGCCTCAGTAATTTTTAAATAACAATCTCCTAAAATCAAATTAATAGGTTGAAAATGATGAATAGTTGTGAATAAAAAAAGTACAGTGAATCACTGAGGTGAAAAAGTTGATTACTGGTGTAGTAAATTAAAATATTGAAGCTGAAAAGGGGTGCTTGGATCAGTACAGAAGATGAAAACAGCTGTGGTGGTTAATAATCTGTTTTAAAGGTAATGCTTTCTAAAAAAACCAAACCATTTGTGTTCATATAGATACCAGCGGACAGACAATTCAGAACACAAATTCATAACTGAACCACCTTTCAACAGTCATCCAAAGAAACAAAAAATCTTTTCAACAACTTTTTAAGGTGAGTACATTCTCGTAAAAAAATCTTCGTAAAAGCTAACAATTACTTTCACAATAGCAGCCAACACACATAATAACCATAGAATTTTTTATAAACTAAATGTTTTGCTCTTCCAGAATTAAAGAAGAATCAACACATCAAAAGTATTCTTGAAAAAAAAAATTCAAGGAACCAGAAAAAAAGATTAAAAAAGGTAATTAGTACTAACAAAATTAATAATTAATTAATATTTTTTTTACAAAAGGACATAACTTGTTTGTAGTAAAAGTTTTACTCCATCAAAACATTGTCAGGAAATGTAATAAAGCTGTACTTTTTAAAAAAACAGTTTCCAAACCAAGCTGAGTCTGGCTCCATCCAAAATTAATAGTGAATGGTGGGTTAATAATTAATTTACAAAGTAGAAAGGTTATTCTGCCTCATATAAGATGCAGGATAGTGATGTAGTACCACTTAGTAATCCAAAGAATTCATAAATGTAGCGAGGGAAAACAAGGAGTATAAAGGAGGAGTAATTACTAATTAAAGATGTGCTTTCTTCCTAAAAATGTACTTGACAGTCAACAGATACCAACAGACAGACAATACAGAACCGTAATTCAAATCTAAACCAGCTTCGAAGGACCATCCAAAAAACAGAAACACCTCCTTGAAGCTTCCTGAAAATTTTTAAAGGTGAGTTCCTTTCCAAAAATATCCTCAATAATAACTAACTCTTTTTTATCCTTAGCGAGGAAGACACATGACAATCCATAGAAATAGTTCTAATCTATATTCTTATCTCTACCAGATAAAACGAAGAATCAACATCTCTAACATATTTAAGCATCCAAAAGCAACGTGAAGCAATTCAAAACTTTTTAAAAGGTAATTACAACTGAAACACTTTGCAAAATCCAACAAATAATTTTCAACAAGGAAATATATCTATATTTCTTAAAAATTCAAATCAAGAAATGCAAGTCACAAAATTTAGCATAGATGTACTTTTCAAAAAAGCAGTTAAAAAATCAATAATATACCTTGAATACTGTTTAAAAATGTTTCAATTAAGCGCATTTATTCTCAAAATATAGACACAAACTTATTTTTTTTTTTACGTTTTCTTATCATTACAGATAATGTCATCAAATAATGAAGCAACTTATGTAAGCTCAAGCAGGGGAAACCGACTCCTGAAGCATACAGGATACATTTATTGTAAGGAGAGACACAGGTGCCGATTACGATCCTGTAAAAACCGGGTACGAACCGTCGGACGGAGCATATTCTCCGTCCGACGCGTACCCGGTCGTCAAAATATACAAACATGGAATTACGATTCGCACGGAAACACCATTTCCGTACGAATCGTACAAAACCCCGACCGATGAAAATAAACATACAAATGCGATCCGGGAAAGCGCCGACGTGACGTCGGGACGCACGCAGCCTGCCATTCACGAACCAGGAATTACGATTCGCACCGACGTCATCCCGCACGGACAATATTTTCCGGCTGCCAAAAACTGCCGGGAAATCAGTACGACGCGAACAAGGAGTACCTGTACGCGACGGACAGACATGGACCCGAACCTACGTGTCATCCCGGCCCTCATAGCAGTCGACCTCCTCTACAGGTTCGGACGCAGACGCCGCAGAAGGTCAGAACAACAAAGGGAGGGGGGAAAGGGGGGGGGGTGGCAGGACCAGGGGCAGGCCACAAAACCCCCACCAAAGTCACACAGCACACATGCCCTGGACATACCTGACCCTCAGGCCCTGGTCACTACGAGGGGGTGGGGGCGTGTCCAGCAAAGCCAGCGACGGCCACAACGGAAGTGCTTGATGACGCGAACCGGCAACACAACAATACAGGTACGTCCCGTACCCACGCCTTAAGAGCGTGGGTGCGAGTCGTACCACGCCCACAACTACGTCACCCCAACAATGGCGGGACGGCTCGTACCCACGTGGCAAAGGCCTGGGTACGGCCCGCACAAGCATTCCACAGCGTGGGTTCGGATATGTACAGACCGTACCCCCACCTGCGTATGCATGGAGCGTACCCCCCACCCCAACAGTGTAAGTACGACCCTTACCCTCACCCGCGTATGAATGGAGCGTACCCACCACCCCAACAGTGTAAGTACGACCCGTACCCTCACCCGCGTACGTATGGAGCGTACCCCCCATGCCAACAGTGTACGTACGGACCGTACCCCCACCCCGTATGCATGGAGCGTACCCCCCTCCCCAACAGTGTAAGTACGACCCGTACCCCACCCGCATACGTATGGAGTGTACCCCCACCCCAACCGTGTATGTACGACCCGTACCCTCACCCGCGTACGTATGGAGTGTACCCCCCATGCCAACAGTGTACGTACGAACCGTACCCCCACCCCGTATGCATGGAGCGTACCCCCCACCCCAACAGTGTAAGTACGACCCGTACCCCACCCGCATACGTATGGAGCGTACCCCCCATGCCAACAGTGTCTGTACGTACCGTACCCCCACCCCAACAGTGTAAGTACGACCCGTACCCCACCTGCGTACGTATGGAGCGTACTCCCACCCCAACAGTGTAAGTACGACCCGTACCCCCACCCGCGTATGCATGGAGCGTACCCCCACCCCAACCATGTATGTACAACCCGTACCCTCACCCGCGTACGTATGGAGCGTACCCCCCATGCCAGCAGTGTATGTACGTACCGTACCCCCACCCCAACAGTGTAAGTACGACCCGTACCCCACCCGCGTACGTATGGAGCGTACTCCCACCCCAACAGTGTAAGTACGACCCATACCCCCACCCGCGTATGCATGGAGCGTACCCCCACCCCAACCGTGTATGTACGACCCATACCCTCACCCGCGTACGTATGGAGCGTACCCCCATGCCAACAGTGTACGTACGGACCGTACCCCCACCCCGTACGTATGGAGCATACCCCCCCATGCCAACAGTGTCTGTACGAACCGTACTCCCACCCCAACAGTGTAAGTACGACCCGTACCCCCACCCGCGTATGCATGGAGTGTACCCCCACCCCAACCGTGTATGTACGACCCGTACCCTCACCCGCGTACGTATGGAGCGTACCCCCCATGCCAACAGTGTACGTACGGACCGTACCCCCACCCCGTATGCATGGAGCGTACCCCCCACCCCAACAGTGTAAGTATGACCCGTACCCCACCTGCGTACGTATGGAGCGTACCCCCACCCCAACCGTGTATGTACGACCCATACCCTCACCTGCGTACGTATGGAGCGTACCCCCATGCCAACAGTGTACGTACGGACCGTACCCCCACCCCGTACGTATGGAGCGTACCCCCCCATGCCAACAGTGTCTGTACGTACCGTACCCCCACCCCAACAGTGTAAGTACGACCCGTACCCCCACCCGCGTATGCATGGAGCGTACCCCCACCCCAACCATGTATGTACAACCCGTACCCTCACCCGCGTACGTATGGAGCGTACCCCCCATGCCAACAGTGTATGTACGTACCGTACCCCCACCCCAACAGTGTAAGTACGACCCGTACCCCACCCGCGTACGTATGGAGCGTACTCCCACCCCAACAGTGTAAGTACGACCCATACCCCCACCCGCGTATGCATGGAGCGTACCCCCACCCCAACCGTGTATGTACAACCCATACCCTCACCCGCGTACATATGGAGCATACCCCCATGCCAACAGTGTACGTACAGACCGTACCCCCACCCCGTATGCATGGAGCGTACCCCCACCCCAACAGTGTAAGTACGACCCGTACCCTCACCCGCGGACGTATGGAGCGTACCCCCACCCCAACCGTGTATGTACGACACGTACCCCAACCTCGTATGCATGGAGCGTACTCCCACCCCAACAGTGTAAGTACGACCCGTACCCCACCTGCGTACGTATGGAGGGGGTGTGCCTATCACTCCCAGCAGTGCCCAGAGACAGGAGGGGTGTGTGCAGAGTCCTCCCAGCAGTGCCCAGACACAGGAGGGGTGTGTGCAGAGTCCTCCCAGCAGTGCCCAGATACAGGAGGGGTGGGTGCAGAGTCCTCCCAGCAGTGCCCAGACGCAGGAGGGGTGTGTGCCTATCACTCCCAGCAGTGCCCAGAGACAGGAGGGGTGTGTGCCTATCACTCCCAGCAGTGCCCAGAGACAGGAGGGGTGTGTGCAGAGTCCTCCCAGCAGTGCCCAGACACAGGAGGGGTGTGTGCAGAGTCCTCCCAGCAGTGCCCAGACACAGGAGGGGTGGGTGCAGAGTCCTCCCAGCAGTGCCCAGACGCAGGAGGGGTGTGTGCCTATCACTCCCAGCAATGCCCAGAGACAGGAGGGGTGTGTGCCTATCACTCCCAGCAGTGCCCAGACACAGGAGGGGTGGGTGCAGATTCCTCCCAGCAGTGCCCAGACACAGGAGGGGTGGGTGCCTAACACTCACAGCAGTGCCCATGGAACGCAAAGGGTGGAGTAGCCACAGATACCATGCCCACAAATTTAAGTCAGGTGCACAAAGACCCTGCAGTACATGTACCACATGTGTGCGAGGCTGGGAGTATACGCATGCATAGCGCTGAAAAGAAAACATGTCCACATGAAGTCATGTCAATAGTCCACATACACAAGTACAATGACTACCAAGGATGCCACGAATGATGCAGGTGGAGACATTGCTCAGCATGCATGTGAAAAAGTTGAAGGAGTCCGTCACACACCCAGCTAATGTACACACAGCTCAGCGCTAAATATTGGGAACACCCTGCAGGGAAGATGTCAGGGTACACAGAGGAAGGAATACACCTTTGGACAATGTTACCGTGCAGCAACTGCTTACATGAACAGAGAAACCTAGCTAACACCGTGTGATGGCACACAGATCCCAGGGTCCCCCATATGACCAGCACACTACTACATTTCCCACACACCCAACACATGAACACCACCCAAAACCATGTAGCAGCCCCACCAACAGCAATACCAGCAAAGCAGTAGTGTTCCAAGGGGAAAAAAATAAATTGCTTTATTCAGCATGAACCAAAAAATCTTGTCTGTAGGAAGTTCAATATTTACAAAGCCCATAGGGCAGTCCACAAGTCACAGCTGGATGGGGGACACAGTGGGATGCGTGTCCCCTAGCTTGCCTGCACAGTTAGATTCCGTCGTCTTCCACAGGGGTGAGGGCATCATGTGGGGGGGAAGAACCAGGCACCGCAGGGACAGGAGGGCGAAGGGTAGGCGTCGTGGGTGCAGGGATGGAGGACTCCACCACAGGGGGTGGGGCAGGGCCAAAGGCGGAGGCCAGGATCTGGCTGCACACCTTAGCAAGGTCCTCCAGGGAATCCCCTGCACCCGAAGGAACCACAGGCCCCAAGGAGGGGGGGGGGGGGTCAGAGGGATGGGTCACAGCGCCACTGGGGGAGGGTGTAGACAGGGGGGGACCCAACCACCCTGACCGGGGACTCCCTTGACCGCTTGCGGGGTGGTGTCACTGTGGGGCTCAGGGACAGAGCGGCCATGAAGGAGTCTTTGTGTGAGATGTGGCCAGGAGAGCTGAGGGGAGGGGATTTGGAGGGAGTGGATTTTGTGGAATGCGGACTCCCACTCTGGCTGCGTGTCTTACGTTTGCCCCCCGACCCAGTGGGTATGCCTACTTCACCCTGTGTGTGCGTGCCAGGAGGTGTGCGGGTGACCTTCCCTGCTGGTGTGGTGCCTGTGTCCGTCGTGGTGGGTGCATGCTGACGTCTGGGTGTACGTGGGACAGGCATGGGAGTGGGAGGTGTGGATGGGGCAGGGGTAGGGGGTTGGACGTAGCGCTGCAGGAGACCCACTGCTGCAGTCAGTGTCGAGTCTATCGATCTCAGCAAGCTGCGTTGGTCAGCCTGCGATGAGTGAATGCCCTCCAAGTATGCCTCCATGTTGTTGAGGACCTGGCTGTGGCCATGGAGGACATTAAGGATCGCAGCCTGACCAACCTGCAACTGCCGCTGGATGTCCACAGACTCGGCATTGGTGGCAGCAGTGGAGACAGGGGCAGGGGGTGCGGTGCCTGGCAGGAAGGAGACATGTGGTGACCGGGCACGTTGGGAAGGGACACGAGCAAGTGGGAGGCGGCTGATGGCAATGGAGGGGGCGGGGTGCGATGTTGTGCCGCTGTCAGATGGTGGTGCAGCCTCCACCCACTCGGAGAGATCCTCCTCGGACCTGTCCGCTTCATATTCGGTGGTGCCAGTGGACAGGTCCTCGGCCTCTCTCTCCTCCGCCTCTGCCCCACTCAATGTGCCAGCCACGATGTCAACGCTGGCACTGGTGCTCGGTCCCTCCGCTCCGTCTGTGCTCATGTCTCCCTCCGTGTCCCCCGACGATGCTGTGGGCAAGGTGAAGAGACAGCAATTAATCACACACCTGTATACATATGTCACATGAGTCCAATCTACATAGGTTACAGTGCATAGCCTGAAAAGAAAGATCAGTAACATCTACAAAACAAGGTACAGATGTAGGGCATGCAACACACAGTTGGTTGACCCACCATGCCACTGAAAAACTATGGAGAGCATGACACAATAGCAAATGACATGAAATGGATTTTGACAGAGGAGCCAGGCCCTGGGGACAATCCAGCACTGCATCTGCACCACACAGCGTTGCCGAAAATAGGGATGAGCAGGGACCATATCCATGAACTTGAGGCACATGCTGCATTGGTAATACTGAAAATATGCCCAACATGACTGGCTCACTGCACCTTGAGTGTAATGTCCAGACAAACATCACACACTGGCCAGACCTAGCAAGGAGACATCAGGATTTGACATGTAGGCTTTGCCCGCACCAACCACCCCCTACATGAGACAATTTGTTGAGACACAGAAAGCACTTACATCTCTTAGTCTGGGTGAAATACACAGGGGCTGCATAAATGCAAGATTGGACGCCAAATACCCAAGGTGCGCCTGTCCAAATAATCATGTACAAATGGTCATCATCAGATGATTGTAACAAGACACACAGGCACTGGCCAACGTGAGTATGAACCAGGAAAATCAGGTCAGGCTGTACAGTGGACACTTGTACTACATTTCACGTCAATATACATGGTGCCAGGGGACAATGGCACAGAGCACAACCTATGCTGTAGACACTGAGAGTGTCCACGTTTTGTGATGACACACATGACACCTAGGAAAATATGCCCCAGGGGACAGTAGTGGCAACACAGCTCCATGGTCCTGAATGGGAATGACTGCAACACACGCCACCATCCCTGCACTATGCGTATCGCACACTCATGCACATCATGTCACAGGCCACAACATAGGACATGCGCACTGTAAGGCATGACACTTGTGAGACTAACTCCCATGTCTGGACTCTGCATCAGTGCCAACTGACATGGAACCCACATGTACTGAACTGGACAGGGAACAGGCAAGGTCCAAAAACCTGTTACACACCACCCCCACACATGATGCTACAGGCATAGTTCACGTGGAGAAAGTGCCAGCCTAGATAACCTTGTGAAGGAGTGACTACACACAGACCAGGGAACACATTGCAAGGAGGGGAAGGGAGGCAGGAGAGCACAGCTATACAGTGGGTAACTGGATCTGCACAGCACCTTTAAACCCTGGCAGTGTATCCATGCAACTGTGCACTTACAAATGCTGGTGAAACACAACAAGCACACATGTACCTACCCCCTTCCTGCTGCTGCATCTCCTGTAAGCGCCTCTCCAAGTCTGGAAAGATCACCGGCAGCACACGCTCAGTCGGCGGCGCCCGCGGTTCTTATGGCTCTCAGGTGAGTCCCCCAGCAGGACCTGTGCGATCCTCCGCGTCCAGCACCGGATATCCTGCCAGCGTTTCCTCACCTGGGACAGGCGCCGCTTCTGACCATCCGCACTCCTCACGGCGCTGACGGCGGTCAGCCATATCTGCTCCTTGGCAGAGGCGCCTACCTGTGAGGATGAACAAGTGACACTACATCAATACACCTGGCACATGTCACAGAGACACATATTCGAACACATTTGCTGTTTACAACAAGGCATAGTATGCATCCAACGCATTGCACCTTTGTCATAGGGACATGATCCTCTGGGGAAGGGCAAAAGCAGTACGTGCCATTGAAAGGACACAGGTGGAATGAGGGCAACTACACAATCAATGATCCAGGCTCACACTGTGCATCACAAGCTACACCAGGATCATGTGCAGCACCTCTAAGCAGTCACATGCCACAGGCCACTGACGCTACCGCAGCAGAGTACACAGACACACACAGGCACAGGACATTCACCTGCCATTGCCAAATGCAGCGACAAACCTCACTATGCACATGTGCCACTAGACTGGGGGGGCTCACAGGTGTGGGGCTGGCTCTGCACGTCAGACACACAGCACTGCTCCCTGCTCACATCACATGTCCAGGGAATATCCATCCCTCATGCAGCTGGGGTGCTACACTCCACATATGCACCCACCCACATGACAGGGGAATTACACACACCGATGTCCAGGGTACGAACACATCATGTGGACACTCTCAGCACAGGTACACAGAACTAACACACATCTGTGGGTACAGTCACCTATCACACTGGGCTGACCACATAATCACATGAGGACTGTAGAGGCAACATTCCCAGGAGGATAAGACAGGCAGAATGTGGCATGCACCATGCAGTGATTGTCACAGTAAACACGTTGCAAGTGAGGACGGCAGACATGCACCACTGCATGCTCTGGCTGGGAGACATCAGGCATTCCCCCCCCGGGACCCCCCCTACAGTACATAGCATGTGTGAGACACCTGGACACAATGCCAGAAGTCACAGTCACAAAAAAGGGACACAGTCTGTGCCAGTGGACTCTGCACTCACCTGATACCCTGATCGCCCATACAGTAGGGGGTACTGTGGGAGGATCACATCCAGCAAAGCCAGGTTCTCCTCCAGGGTGAAGGGCTGTGACCTCTCCACAGACCTTGACATGGTTCCAGGGAATCAGTAGCAGCAGCTGGGTCGTCGAATCCAAAGATGTGCAGGCAAGTGCTCCCTCATGGGACCTGGCTGCCTTATATCTGCCTTGCTGGCCTGTTTCATGCACAGGAGTACAGAGTGATTGGTCACTCACATTTGCATCCTATGTTTCCTCCAATCCCTTCAAACCTAGCACAGTCAGTGGGTTCTTATTGTGTTTTTTTCTTCAGCATGATGTCAACCCCACAAACACATTGCAACAAAGTAGATTCATTCCAACTGACTTCTGCTGTGCACCTTCCAGAACAAATTCAAACTTTAAACTTGGTCTCCATGACAACCAGCATGCATGTAGGCCTTAATACTTGTCCCTCATGTGTCCCCTATGTAATTTGGAGGTTCACACACAGGTACGGTGCGTTCCGGGGCCCTAGGGCACCCCAAATGCATAGCAACGGCCCGTACAGGCGTGTGTACGGTCCGTACCACTATGAGCACGCATACGCAAGAACACCCATAGTGGTACGGCCCGTACACACGCCTGTACCTTCACTATCACTATGGGTGTCCTCGCGTATGCGTACTCGTAGTGGTACGGCCCGTACACACGCCTGTACGCTCACTATCACTATGGGTGTCCGCGCGTATGCGTACTCGTAGTGGTACGGCCCGTACACACGCCTGTACGTTCACTATCACTATGGGTGTCCTCGCGTATGCGTACTCGTAGTGATAGTGAGCGTACAGGTGTGTGTACGGGCCGTACCACTACGAGTACGCATACGCGAGGACACCCATAGTGATAGTGAACTTACAGGCGTGTGTACGGGCCGTACCACTATGGTTGTTCCTGCGTATGCGTACTCATAGTGGTACGGACCGTACACATGTACGCTCACCATCACTATGGGTACACATACGGCAGCACTCCCATAGTGATACGGGAACGTACACAGGCCCTCTTAGCAGAAGTACGGTGGTTTTCACACATCACAGTGGTGACAGGCAGCACACAGGAAGGAATAGGGCTGACATACTTGTCCATGGATGGACATCAAGGCATTGTCTGGGCAGTACTACATGTGTGGGGCACAGGTGTGAAAGGCTGTGATGTGGCACATTACTCCTGAGTGGAGAAGGCACCAGATGTATGATGAGATGTGTACACATGTAATGTGTGACGGTGCAATGTGTGCCAGGCATGCCCTTGACTCCTTTGACATGTGTGCATGTCGTACTGCACACTTGGGATGAGCGTTACTGGCATGGCACGGACACCAACCCAGGGAAGTGTCCCCTGAGGCCCGGTACAGGGGTTACCACACCTGACATGTCACTACCCACGGTGCACGATGTGACTATGTCATAGATGTGTGGGGGGTTCCCATTAGGTTGATGTTGGAGCTCCCTCAAAAGCTGCAGCTGTTGCAGCAACCAACATGTGTCTGTGTGTAGATTGACATTGCACACTGTTCCGCACACCATGCCACATGTGGTATCAGATTTGAGGTGCGTATGTATGCATGGGACACGGAGTAGCGTAACAAGGACATGTCTGCATCCTCTCTATGAATGTGTGGTGAGTCATGACATGTACACCTTAATGGCAAGGTGTGTGGGCTGTTCTAGTGTAATGTCATGTGACCTGTGGCTCTAGTGTTCTGCTACCAGTCTCTGCAATCGACATCCTACTTCTGCTGATGTGTGGATGTATGTCACTCCTGTGTTGCGTCTGGCTGTTCACTTACACTGGGACACAGCTAATCCCATGCCATGGCATGTGGAGGTTCACAATCTCCGTGTGTAGCTGGGTCTTGGTAGGAGTGTCACCTGGCAGCCATACGTGTCCAGGGCATGTGGCACATACATGACTCCGTATGTAGCATATGTGTATAGACAGATTAACATGTGCTCAGTACAAATAAATTGTTGTAGTGGTGCACTCACTCTTCCTTGTCACTTCCAAATTACTGCAGAGCGCCGCCTCTTCCCCGACCAATTCCGGACTTGGCTGCCATGCGGGAGAATGACTGTATCCGGCGCTACCGCTTCCCCCAACGGTTGATTCTGGAGTTGACGGCGAGACTGGCACCACACCTGCAACCGCTGCACAGGTATCCTACGGCACTGACACCCAAGCTGAAGGTAATGGCAGCCCTACATTTTCTAGCCACGGGTACCTTTCAAAATACCATAGCTCATGTTGGTGGCATGTCCCAGAGCATGTTCTGCCGTGTGCTGCATGATTTCTTAGAGGCCATGTTGATTCACCTGGATGACTTCATCCATTTTCCTACCCCTGAAATGTTGACTGGGGTCAAGCGTGGATTCTATGCCCTGGGAGGGATGCCCCATGTCATTGGGTCCATAGATGGGACACATGTGGCTTTGGTACCACCACAGGCACAGGAGGTAGTGTACCGGAATCGCAAGCACTACCACTCCATCAATGCCCTTGTGGTGTGTCTGTCCAACATGGTGATTTCACATGTCTGTGCTCGTTTTCCAGGATCAGCACACAATGCCTACATCATGAGGCGTAGCAGGGTGCCTGAAATGATGACGCAGCTGCGCAACGAACGAGCATGTGTTGTTGGTGGGTACACTCTGTCTGTCCTGTATTTTGCGTAGACTTCCAGCACGACCGCTTCTCCTGTCCTACTTATGTCCATGTGCTTTCCATGTAGGGGACGCTGGCTATCCCAACATGCCATGGCTGATCACACCTCTCCGCAACCCCATCACGCCGGCCCATCTCCGCTACAACACCGCCCATGGCCGGACAAGGCGAGTGATAGAGAGGACGTTTGGCCTCCTGAAGAGCCGATTCCGATGCCTCCACAAGACCGGCGGCGCCCTCCCATATGCCCCGGCGAAGGTCTGCAAAATCTTCATGGTCTGCTGCATGCTGCACAACATGGCAGATGAGAAAGCTGTGCCACTCATCCTGGATCAAGATGACCAGGACCATCCACCCGTGGAGGACGAAGGGCTTGGCAATGGGGCTAGTGATGTGGAGGATGTGGAGCCGCAAGAGGACATCCGGACTCTGCTCATACGCGACTTCTTTGCTTAGTGGTGAGTACCAGTGTCTGAGTGTGCACGCATTGGTCCCCGTGTGGCATGTGTTGCGATGTGTGTCTCCACCTGCATGTATGGCACGTGAGTCAGAGGTGTGTGTGGATGTGTCACTGGAGTGATGGTGCCAGTGATGGGTGTATTTCCCCAGTCATAATTGTCACCTAGCATGTTGTCATCCATACATGTGTCGAGTACATGCATGCAAGTGGCTGTGCTTTTTGTGGCTGACTTCTTGTGTGTCTCTCTTCCCCAGGTACTTGCGCATGCCGTCTGCTGGTTGCATTGTTGTGGCACTGCTATTCCTCATGGACACGTCATCGTGTGCTGACTCAGCTTTACAAGCACGGACACGTTTGGAAGTCTCCTTAGGGTAAGGGATGCATCAGGGGTGTATTGGGTGTGGCAGTTGTTCACGATGTATGCACACTGCCCCAGTCGATGTTTGGTTCCTCTGCAGACATGTTGCATCACCATGGTACACATTACATGCAGCTGGGTACACCTGAATAGATGGTCAGACTTGTTGACAGTCATCAGTGATGGGATTGTGGAATGTGATGATGGCATCAATGTGTGTAACACTGCCCTCGGACACATACGGTTTGCATTGGCTTGACATGCTGTGGGACTTCCACATCAGCGGATCAATGGTGTATGGCAGGCTCTCCGTGAGCAGCAGGGGGTGTTTAGCTGTTAGCCGACACTTGTGTGCCAGTTCCATGGCTATCACGCATTTGTGCTGCAGAAGGGGGGTGCCAGTGTTGGACCCACATGTTACTCCACATGCACTGTTCATGTGTACTCCGAGTTGCCTCTGCAATCCCGAATACATGACTAATAAAGGTGTTCCTATGCCTCCAAGGTGCCTCTTCTCAGTCAATGCTGGTGTGTTGCCACGTTGCATCCGGCATGTCTGGCATGGTTTTCCGTGATAGTGGCTATGTGTCTATGTGTAGAGTAGCAAGAAGCAAGCTGTTTGTGTGGGATTAGACTGTGTATTGTGCATGATGTCCATGACTGTGTGGGTATTGTGACATGTGCCATCCCCATGCATCCAACGTTGGCCAGGCCACCATTCTCTGCATCCACCTGACTCAAGCTTGCAGGACATGGTTGTGCCACCTGTCTACACATACCTGGGTGCCCCCCAGGACACTCGACATGATCCCTGACCTCTGCGCATGACTGTTGCTGTACTCAATATGTCTGTCGGCACGGTTGTGCGGCCACCCCCTCAGCTGGTTGGGCCCATCACGGGTGTGTATGGTGCTCCATGTCTGTCTTGCCTAATACACTGTGACCCGTGTGTCCTGTGCCAGACTCAGGCCCCAGGGTGTGGATGGTTGAAGTCAAAAAGAGAACTCAGGCATGTTTAGACTTTACAAGACACATGTAAGGTAATAATGCAACCAGCAGGCATCTTCTCTTCATGGTGTGTGTGGGGGGGGGGGGGGGGGGGGGGGGGGTTTGACATGAGGGGCTTTCCGGGTGTTTGGAATCCAAAGTTCACTAGGGGAGTTGTTGTCCTTGCCATTAGAAATCCTCAGAGTCCATGCCACAGTCTTTGTCAACATTGGTCAGTGACCAGCAGGGCCATGTGGCAGAGAATGTCTTTTGGTGTCCTGGGAGATGGTGCTGTAGCGCCGACCCTCACGGTCTTTTCCGTGGACGACCCGCCCTCCTGCGGGGACCCTCAGAAGCAGGCCGTGACGATGTTTGGTATGCTCCATCGGATGTTTCCTCCTCCTCCTCCTGATCCCTCCCTGTGGGTGGTGAGGTTCTACGCCTTCTGGCACAGGGAGGGTTGCCCATGGTGTCGGCCATCCGACGGAGTGTACTGTGAATTCCAGTGAACACCGTCACGAGCTCAGCCTGTCTGTCCTCCATCCTCCGTTGGTGTTGCAGTAGACAGGCATGTTGCTCCGCATGTTGCTGGGCCTGCTGGGTCTTGATCTCATCGAGGGTCCCCTTCATATCGTTGAGGGTGGACACAACCTGGGCCATGCCCGTGGTGTCCTGCCGGTATGTGTCCAGGATGTTTCGGACATGGGAATATACCGGTTCCCCAGCCAACTGGTCAGGCTGGCGCCTCCGCTGTCCTCCACTCCCACCACCCCTGCCCACTTGCACCTGGCCTGCCCTTGTGGGCACATCGGGTCTCCGGGACTCCTGAGGGGTGGCATTGGCGTTGTCGCCTGCCTCCTCCTGGGTGCCCGGGACACCGTGTCCCTCCTGGCCAGCCTGGCTGCTTTGTGGTGGTGGGGCAGGGATCCTGGGTGTCTCCTGGGATGTGGCAGGAGTGGGGGTGGTGGTTGGCCCCGTTGTACTTGACGCAGGTGCTGCAGGTCGTTGGACACCAGAGGGGCCAGGTTGGTCGGGGTCGTCCACAGAGTGGTGAGAGTCGTCGCTGCCGGTGGGATCGGCATCCCGCCGAGCCGGGTCCTGTGAGTCTTCCCCCCCAGTGTTGGGGGGTGATCCACGACGTTGACCTGTGTGTGAGAGAGACAATGTTAATTTTGTTCAGCAGTGGAGTGGGCAGGTGTGGCGAGCCGTGCATTGGCGCCTTCCGTGTAGCACTGTACGTGGGCACATGAAGTTGTTCCACACACTTATATGATGCAGGTAGCTGTCGTTGTGCTCGTGCACAGGTTGTGACATGGCCCTGTGTTTTGCCATGGAGGAGAGGGGGGTGCTGGCACTGGCCACCCTTGTCTACATGCATGCAGTCCACCTGCTGACGAGCAGACATTCCCACACACCACAAGGCTGATTTGCTCTCCCTGTATGTCCCTTTCTCGCTCCCTCTCTGTCCCCCTCTCCCTCCCTCTGTGTGTCAGCCTCCTCCCTCTGTCCGCCTCCCTGTGTCTCCCTCCCTCTCTGTCCCCCTCTCCCTCCCTCTGTGTATCGGCCTCCTCCCTCTGTCCGTCTTCCTGTGTCTCCCTCCCTCTCTGTCCCCCTCTCCCTCCCTCTGTGTGTCGGCCTCCTTCCTCTGTCCGCCTCCCTGTGTCTCCCTCCCTCTCTGTCCCCCTCTCCCTCCCTCTGTGTGTCGGCCTCCTCCCTCTGTCCGTCTTCCTGTGTCTCCCTCCCTCTCTGTCCCCCTCTCCCTCCCTATGTGTGTCGGCCTCCTCCCTCTGTCCGTCTTCCTGTGTCTCCCTCCCTCTCTGTCCCCCTCTCCCTCCCTCTGTGTGTCACCCTCTGTCACCTCAGCCCAGCTTCCTAGGCACACACTTTTTGCAGATCTTTGACTGGCCCTTGGCTTGTTGATGTGAGTTTGTTTCTGATCAGCAGGCACCCATTGGGTGTAGTGTCTGTGTCTGCGCTGCTGCTGTGGTGGTGTGTGCTGCCACTCTTTCACAGTGTTGGCTGTTCATTAGCTGCTGTCATGTGCAAAAAGTGCCTTCACCCCCATGTCTTAATGCAAGGCGTCCGCCATTTGCTGGCAAGTCTTTCCTGTGTGGGGACACACTGTTTGTCTGGCTGTGACCTAGGCCATATGGGCAGAGGGCATTGTTGTCTGCTTCTGAGTTGCACTATGTGATTTTTGGGGCCCACACTACCGCCATCCGGGTTACCGTGTCTTGTGTTGGTGTTTTCTGTGGCCTGTGACTTGACATTGTCCAGCTGGGTGCATGGGGCATGGTGGCGCCAGTGGCATGTGCATGTTCATGGAGTGTGGTTGAGTCATGCAATAGCTTGGGGTGGTTGCGTGCCTGTTTGTGAGTTTGGTTGTGGATGACGTTCCCCCCATGTGAGGTGAGTTGTTTGTGTACTCACCCGGGTCTCGGAGTCCGTCTAATCCGTCCACTGCCTCCACCGGCAGTATGGCCATCACCCTCTCCTCCCAGGGATGGTAGTGTACGGGTCTGCGGGACAGCCCTCCTCCAGTGACGTTGGCCTGGTTGTGTTCATCCGTCATCTTGGCTCGGACCCTCCTCCGCAGATCGTACCACCTGGCTTGGCATTCCTGCTTGTTCCTTCTGGTGTCCGCAACAGCATTCACAGCATCGACGATGGTCTGCCACATGGCTGTTTTTGCTGAAATGCTGGTCTGTCTGACCAATGTTCCAAAGAGGTGTGGCTCGACTCTGAGGATTTCATCGACAAGGACCTCCAACTCTCGGCTAGTGAACTTTGGATTCTTGTTAGTGGGCATGGTGAGGGGTGTGGGTGTGGATGGTGGGGGGGGTGTGTGTGGATGGTTGTGGGTGTGTGGGTGTGGTTGTGCAGGTGTGTGTGTGAATGTGATGAGGGGGTGTTTGTGAAGGTGTGTGTGTGAAGGTGTGCAAGTGTAAGGTGTGGTTAAGGTTCTAGTATGGTGCTGTAGGTTGTCTGTGGGGTCTGGCAGCAGTCTGTTGCAAAGGCTCATGGTTTGTGTGTGTGGGCCCTTTTTATTGGTCCATTGGTGGGTGTGGCTGTGTTTGAACTTTGGGTGGGTGTGTTATAAGGAGTGGTTGTGTTTTGGGCCTCTGTTTTGGATTTTGGCAGTTGCAGGTCAGTGATTGTGTTGTTTTTGAGCTTGTTGGACATGTTTAGTGGCTTTGTGCCATTCGAATGGTGTATTCATGTGTTATTTTGCTTTGTCCTGGTTGTGTATGTGCGTTTTTAACGTGTGTACGGTGTGTACTTCGGGCATTTTGTTGTACAGTGCTGTCCTTGTGTCTGGCTTGGTACGACTCGTACATGCGCGATGTTGTGTGAATGTGCTGGTGTTGGGGCCTGGGGTACGCTCCATACGTCCGCGGGTGAGAGTATGGGTCGTACATACACGGTTGGGGGTACGACACGTACACGGGTGTACATGCACGGGTGGGGGTACGACTCAAACGTACACGGGTGTACATACATGGGGGTACGACACGTACACGGGTGTACATACACGGGGGGTACGACACGTACACGGCTGTCCATACCCGGGGGGACGACACGAACGTACATGGGTGTACATACACGGGGGGTACGACACGTACATGGGTATACATACACGGGGGGTACGACACGTACACGGCTGTCCATACCCGGGGGGACGACACGAACGTACACGGGTGTAAATACGGGGGGGTACGACACGAACGTACACGGGGGGGGTATGACACGTACACGTGTGTACATACATGGGGGTACGACACGTACACGGGTGTACATACACGGGGGTACGACACGTACACGGGTGTACATACACGGGGGGTATGACACGTACACGGGTGTACATACACGGGGGGTACGACACGTACACGGGTGTACATACAGGGGGGGGTACGACACGTACACGGGTGTACATACACGGGGGTACGACACGTACACGGGTGTACATACACGGGGGGTAGGACACATACACGGGGGTACATACACGTGGGGGTACGACACGTACACGGGTGTACATACACGGGGGGTACGACACGTACACGGGTGTACATACACGGGGGGTACGACACGTACACGGGTGTACATACACGGGGGTAGGACACGTACACGGGGGTACATACACGGGGGGGTACGACACGTACACGGGTGTACATACACGGGGGGTACGACACGTACACGGGTGTACATACACGGGTGGGGGTGTACATACACGGGGGGTACGTCTCGAACGTACGGGGGCTGGGGGGAGTGTTGGGCGCATATGCGGGCACATGTCTCCATGGTTGCTATAGGAGTTCGGTGCGGACGGTGTTTTTTCCATACGGTGTAACATCGGACGCACGGGATGGATCGTGATTCCGCGGTCGGACTTCACTTTTCACATTTGTACGGTAAATCGTCCGAGGACGTGTCGGACACATTTTCCGACCCGAGGACGTGTGGGGAATTATTCCCAATGCGATTCGTATGGTCTTTTTCCCATGAGAATCGTAATTGGCAGTTTGTACGGCACTTGTACGATTCGTACGGTAAAAAGACCGGATACGAGTCGTACGGGGAAAATTTTTACCGGATCGTGATCGGCACCTAAGTGAACCAAGGTGTCATTGGAGGTGTGTGTAATACTACTCATCCCATTGCACAGGCAGAGCGGTTACTCTGGGTGACTCTGTTTTAAGAACCACAGACCACAACCACTCTGCCTCTGCAATGGAGATTGAGGTGAGGGAAACCATAAATGAAATCAAGGAAATTGCATCCACCTCCAATGATTCCTGTAGTTCAATTTTGAGGGAGGTTGCACAACACGTCCTAACTCATGTTGCCAGCAATATGCCCATTATACCCAATCTGAGACGAATAGTACTACGCAAAAAACAGGCAAGTAACCCACAACGAGTTACTCCACAAACATTCTCTGATATACTTATTCCTCCTGAACTCTCTCTCTCTATTTCCAACAAACCTTTCCTATTGCATGATAACAAAAACTCTCTGAAAAGAATCCTCATCTTTAGCACACCACGTAATCTTGCTACGTTGGAGAATAGTGATGTTTGGATGATGGAAGGAACTTTTAAAAGCACCCCCCATCCATTCTACCAAATATACACCTTTCATGCACAAATTAACAATACAATAATCCTCTTAGTGTACAGTTTTCTACCTGATAAACAAACCATAACTTACACTGAACTTTTAACAGTGTTAAAATCCAAAACATCAAACAAAAGTCCTAGAAAAGTAATTCTTGATTTTGAATTTGCAATGATTAATGTTATTTTCAAAATGTACACAGATACCCAAATTCAAGGATGTTTTTTCCACTTTTCTCAGGCATTTTGGCGTAAGATACAAAAAACATCCTTAGTTGTGGATTACGTATCGGATAGCAAACTGCAATTTGAACTAAAAAAACTTACTGCACTTTGCTTTGTTCCTCCTGATAGTGTAGATGAGTACTACACTGCAATTACAGAATCAGAATTTTTTACCACAAACGAAGACAAATTGGCACCCTTACTAAATTATTTTGAAGACACATGGATTGGACATCTAAGCAGGTCGGGTTGCAGGAGGAAGCCACGTTTCCATGTGGAGTGGTGGAACTGCTACTCGAGCTGCTTAGAAGGAGGAGCAAAGACAAACAATGCCATAGAGGGATGGCGCAACTCCTTCAATCATTCAATTGGCAAGCATCACCCAAACTTCTTTCATTTTTTGGAAACTTTGAGGAACGAGCAAAGTTTCCAAGAAATGAGAATGTCACAAGCATTAACAGGTAGCCTGAACCCACGAATTAGCAAAAAATCAAAAGAAATGTCAGAAAGACCATTAAGATGTATACAACAATTTTCGTTGTGTGTGGCTACAGACTACCTGGATAATGTTGCACACATTCTACATTACTTATACACACTTCACTATTACTTTCCTGTTTTGACATAAAATTGAAACCTTTATTAAATTTGCATTTATTAACATTCAAAAATTTGAAAAAGGGGTCACCTTACCTTTAGATATTTTCTTTCTTCTAGTTGTGGTCTGTATATCCGGACATATGTACAGCAAGACTGTCTTTTTACAAGAAGTAATCATTAAGCGATAATCTCAAAAATTGTTGCAAGTTCCAAGCAACTCATTTCCCCAAAAATCAGATGTTCCCCCCCAAAAAATTCTTCTAATTTTTTCACAAGTTTTTGGGGTCACCAAAGACCATTTTAAAAATAATATAAAAAGTAAATGCCCAAAAAAGGAAAAGGTTGAAAATCGTCGTCACACTCCAGTGTGTAAACCATAAATTATTCTTCTCCATATCCTAATCCTTGTAAATTCCAAATTTTCCAAAAAACGAAATTCTTCAAATGTTTTGCATTCTTTCCCAAGTTTCCAAATCCATATAGCAAACCATGGACAAAATAATCCCAAAAAAACGATGTAGTAAACGAAAAAAAATCCTCATTCTCCTTCCGGTTTCCTAAATCAATCCAAGTGCCGAAAGTCGATCTTTCCTTTTTTCAGTATTTTAAGAATAATAAAATGTTTACATTTTTGTTAATCAATATTTATAACAACGAATAGAGAACCTTTCAGTAGCCACTTTAATTAACTTTCCAAAATTGCATCGGTAAACATGTGTCCCGACGTGGGCATACGCTGACAACATAGTTATTGAAAAGTAACGTAAAACACATTAAACACATTTTTATAATGTAGAAACCTCCCTCGTCTCTCCTTTCAAAAAATGTCACACATGCACTATAGATTTAAAGTATTTAAAAGTATCTTACCTGAACGCAAGTCTACCTTCCTTCTGCTCTGTCCGGAGACGATCCTCAAAATGGCTGTCTTCAAGTTTTACGTTTACGCGTCAACGTCATCTGGAGCGACAAAAAAGAAAAACTGACAATTACTTTCATCATAAAGTATACATAATTTTAAATATTTTATATGCATTTTAAATAACTTAAAGCATTCTGTTTTTATATTGCAAAAATAAAAATCTTTTTAAAACACGTTTGTTTTTGAAATGTAAATTAAATAAAAAGAATACGCAAACACGCTTTTTCCATTTCTTACCTTTTAGCTGCTCCAACATGCTTCTACTGTGTCCCGCGATCCTTCAAAAATTAACAGGAATCAAGTAGACGCGGCTACGTCATAGGTTACTGTAGAAATAAATGAAGGAAAATTTTCACCACTGACATCAATGTAAAAGCGTGGGAAAATATATCATTTATGCATTTTATAATATTGAACTCAAAATAATCTTATTAATAAATATTATTATTATTGTTTATATCATCCCAAAATAATATCATAAATATTTCATGATTATAAGTCAAATTTTATGTGGTAAACATTTAATTTTTACAATTATTTTTCCCTTTATTAATCCTAGAATATTGAATAAATTGCTTTTTAAGTGCAAACATTTTATTTCATAATTTTTTAAAACTTATTTTTGTTTAAAAAATATAATAGAGTTATTACTTGCTTCAGAATAATTATTTTTAAAAAACATAGATATTTTAATATTTTTATGAATGTATTTCTAATGTAATTATACCCCAAGAGTAGGGTAAGTGCTGGATAGTGTAGGGGTTATTATTTACTATTCGAACTCCTGGGGGGTGTAACTGTAGGGTAAGTGCTGGATAGTGTAGGGGTATTAATTACTATTCTAACTCCTGTGGGGTGCAACAGTAGGGTAAGTGCTGGATAGTGTAAGGGTTTTTATTACTATTCTAACTCCAGGGGGGTGCAACAGTAGGGTAAGTGCTGGATAGTGTAGGGGTATTAATTACTATGATAACTCCAGGGGGGTGCAACAGTAGGGTAAGTGCTGGATAGTGTAGGGGTTATTATTTACTATTCTAACTCCAGGGTGGTGCAACAGTAGGGTAAGTGCTGGATAGTGTAGGAGTATTAAATACTATTATAACTCCAAGGGGGTGCAACAGTAGGGTAAGTGCTGGATAGTGTAGGGGTATTAATTACTATTAACTCCAGGGGGGTGCAACAGTAGGGTAAGTGCTGGATAGTGTAGGGGTATTAATTACTATTCTCACTCCATGGGGGTGCAACAGTAGGGTAAGTGGTGGATAGTGTAGGGGTTATTATTTACTCTTCTAACTCCATGGGGGTGCAACGGTAGGGTAAGTGCTGGATAGTGTAGGAGTATTAATTACTATTCTAACTTCAGGGGGTTGCAACAGTAGGGTAAGTGCTGGATAGTGTAGGGGTATTAATTACTATTCTAACTCCTGGATGGTGCAACAGTAGGGTAAGTGCTGGATAGTGTAGGGGTATTAAATACTATACTAACTCCATTGGGGTGCAACATTAGGGTAAGTGCTGGTTAGTTTAGGGGTTATTATTTACTATTCTAACTCCAGGGTGGTGCAACAGTAGGGTAAGTGCTGGATAGTGTAGGAGTATTAAATACTATTATAACTCCAAGGGGGTGCAACAGTAGGGTAAGTGCTGGATAGTGTAGGGGTATTAATTACTATTAACTCCAGGGGGGTGCAACAGTAGGGTAAGTGCTGGATAGTGTAGGGGTATTAATTACTATTCTTACTCCATGGGGGTGCAACAGTAGGGTAAGTGGTGGATAGTGTAGGGGTTATTATTTACTCTTCTAACTCCATGGGGGTGCAACGGTAGGGTAAGTGCTGGATAGTGTAGGAGTATTAATTACTATTCTAACTTCAGGGGGTTGCAACAGTAGGGTAAGTGCTGGATAGTGTAGGGGTATTAATTACTATTCTAACTCCTGGATGGTGCAACAGTAGGGTAAGTGCTGGATAGTGTAGGGGTATTAATTACTATTCTAACTCCTGAATGGTGCAACAGCAGGGTAAGTGCTGGATAGTGTAGGGGTATTAAATACTATACTAACTCCATTGGGGTGCAACATTAGGGTAAGTGCTGGTTAGTTTAGGGGTATTTTTTACTATTCCATCTCCTTGAGGGTGCAACATTAGGGTAAGTGCTGGATAGTGTAGGGTTTTTTATTACTTTTCTAACTCCAGGGGGGGGGGGTGTACAAGAATAGAGTAGGTGCATGATAGTGTAGTAATATTTATTCTTTTTTTACACATTATTAAAAATGAGTAATTTTAATACCCTGTTTTTTTAACACTTTTAAACAACTTACATGATATTTAAATTATCCAAATGATGAAAAATTAGTAATTTCATAATTCAGAGTATAAATATTAATACCCCATACATAAGTAATAGTAGTAATACATGCTTTACACTATCTTTCTAAAAATTCAATTAATTAATTTTTAATATTAAAACTAAAAGAAATTAGAAATACATGCTTTAAACTACTTTAATAAATCTAGAGTACTTACCCAAAATTGCGTTGTAATGGCATGCGATGTAATTACATATGCGTTGTGATGGCATGCTTTGAAATAACATGCGTTGTAATAGACTTCGCGTTGTAAAAGTTGCGTTGAAATAGCTCTGCATTGTAATACCCGCGTTCTGATAGCTGTTTCCCCCCCGACATTCTACCCTGACCCCCTTCCTCAGAACCCACATGCCTGGAAGCCCCCAGTCCCTCCCTGGAGGACCCCCCCACCCAGCAAAACCCCTACTCAAGGCATCCCTGGCTCCTGTAGGAGCCATGTCCAGCCAAGAATCCCTCTCCCATGCTATATTGGGTTTTAAGTGACTGCCACTTATTGCAGTATTTTACCTCTACTTGTATCTTGTATGCTTCACTTGTCACTTTTTCCTCTTGTAACGTTTGCTTTTGTTATTTGCACACTTGTCACCTTTGCCTCATGTAACGTAACGTTCTCTTTTGTAATATGCCACCTTGTAATTCTCTCCTCTCCTCATGTAACGTTATTGTTCCTATTGTGAAGCGCTCTGACACCTTTGGGTAAAGTCCGCGCTATTTAAAAACGCATAAAATAAATACAAATAAATAAACATCCTGCCCCTCCCCCCCACTCTGCCCCATTAGGGCCTTCTCCTCATTCCCTCCCCCCCCCCCGATCCACTGGCTGTATACCTCCCTGAAGTCTACCTCGGGCCAAGGCACCTCGTGTGCCCACCTGGGCCCTGATCTGGCTGATTCGTTCCTCCAGGCCCCCTCCCCCCATTCTGATGGCTGATGGTGCCCTCTGAGTCCCGCTACTATGTCCGCGCAGGGCCATGCGCACCTCGGCCGTGGCCCCACCAATGCCTGAAATCTGTGAGGCCACGCTGACGTCATGCGAGGCCTCATGCTGTTCAGCCCCGCCTCCATAATCCTCCTGTGAGGCCTCCGCTGTCTCCCTGTCGGCCTCACATTGCGGCAAGGTGTTTTCCAGGGAAGAGACCTCCTGTTCCCAGAGAGAGGCCTCGCCGGCTCCACCACATCTCTCAGTGCGGCCCTGACACCCGGGAGGGGTCGGACTAGCGTCAGTACTCCGCCCCCCACCCGGGTTGGCCGCCATGTTCAAATCCTTCTGAGCTGCTCTCTGCACACAGGAGCGACCCCTCCTTCTCACCTGTCGAGCAGGCGGAGGCCTGCGCTCAGGGGCGCATGTCAATATCAATGAAGCTACCCCCCACCCGACTTCTGCGGAGGAGGGGCAGACCATGGTCGAGCCTCCCTGCTTTGGCCAGCAGGCGGACTGCCTGCGCTACATGCTCGTCGACCATGGTGAGTGATAAGAGCCTGCCTGACTAAAAGACAAACAATTGAATAAAAGCTAGTTAGGTGTTACAATCACGGGGGGGGGGGGGGTCTCCCTCCCGACACCAAGGATCGCGCGGCCTAATTGGCACGCTGCATAAATAACAGGCACACTCGGGAATTAGTGTGTGGCGCGGACTGCCTGCCGGCTCCACCCATCTTTATTTTATATACGCGCTCACGCTGGCCAGCGTGAGCGCAGGGGCGGTCACGGTGTAGTGCGCGCCAGCGATAAATGCTGGTGCGCCAACCGTCACATCCCATCTCAACTCAACTCAGTCCTTGACTGGATCTCAAAAGTCTCCTGCCCCCACCGCGTACCTGGCAGGGCCCCGGCCGGTGGTGGGGGCAGGGACTGGTGTGCTGGGTCCCAGAGGTAGGGTAGGGGTTTCACCGGGGACTTCCGGACTTGCCGGCATCGGAACCACTTCAGGACGGTGATCGTCAGCTGCTTGGGGTTCACCTTGTCTGGCCTCAGGCTCCTCGGCGGGGTCTGCGACAGTAGGGGTGGGGTGAGGCCTGTCCACCGTTTGAACCAGGAGCCATTGCGAGTCACTGTTTCTCCAGCCTTCTCGACAGTCACCATGGTCCCTTGTGTGTTGGTCACTGTCCAGTACCCCTGTTCATACCTGGTCCGGAATTTCCCTCCTGGTCTCCTGTCTTTCATGATGACTGTGTCCCCGAAATGAAGCTCTTCGAACTTGGCTAGTGGTGGTGTTGCGCTGTTCCCTCCTCCGGAAGGCGCTTCTTTTGTCAAATGGGGGGAAGACCACCCGGGCATGGTGGGGAGGCCGGCTCGGCGGGTGCCATGAAACATTAGCGCCCAGGTCGCTTGGCGTGTTGAGCAGTGCGGCGTGCTTTGGTACTCCCGCAGGAACCTTTGCAGTTCATGTTCTGGGTTGTTCTGCTCTGCCAGTGCGATGTGGAGGGTTTTGTTTATTGTCCTCATGAGGCATTCCACCTCCCCATTGGCTTGGGGCTATTGTGGGGTGATGTGCCGGTGCCGGATACCGTGGTGGTGCATAAATTCACGGAACTCGTGTCCTTGGAATGGGGGCCCATTGTCACTGCTGAGTTCGTCTGGACATCCAAACAGGCCGAATATCTTCACCAGAGCTGAGCCGACATGCAGGAAGGCGGTTGACTGTACAACTTCTACTACTGGGTACTTTGAGTAGCTGTCAATGAGAGCTAACGTGATGCGCCCGTCGGGGAAGCTCCCAAAATCCACGCTTACTTTTCCCCAGGATCGCCGGCCGTGCTCCTCGGTGAGAATGGGTGCTGGTCGTTCTGGTCCTCTCGTTAGTTGGCAGGATGGGCACCTCCGGACTGTCTCTTCTACTTGAGTGTCCATCCCTGGGAACCAGACCTTCTCTCTCATTTGAGCTTTCATTTTCTCCACTCCTTGATGTCCCCCGTGGGCAATTTGCATCGTCCGTACCTGTAGGGATGTCCATGTCGTAGTGCTGGAGCCCGATGGCCCATCTTTCAATGCATGGCGACGGGTGGGGCGCTGAGCCTTTGAAGAGCGGTACTAGCGGTTGGTGATCCGTGACCACAGTGAAAGGGTATCCGCATATGTAGAGGTGGAAATGTCTGCATCCCCATCGGATGGCCAGAGCCTCTCTCTCGATTTGAGAGTATCGCTTTTCAGTTGGGGAAAGCGCTTTGCTGGCATACGCTAAGGCAGTCTATCGTCCTGGCTCTTGTTCCTGGGTGAGGACAGGCCCTAGGCCTACGCGGCTGGCATCTACCAATATTTCCGTCTTCTTTGCCGGGTCAAAGTATACCAGTGTGGTGTGGTCGAGGAGGGCTTCCTTGACTGCTTGGAACGCTGTCTCTTCAGCCGGACCCCACTGCCACATGGCGTCTGTCCTGGTGGAGTTTTGGAGAGGCTCTGCAAGAGTTGCTAGGTCCGGAATGAAGCGTCCACAGTATGTGGCCATTCCCAGGAAGCTGCGTACTTCCGCCACGGAGAGTGGGGCAGCTGCAGTCTTGATCGCTTGGGATTTCCGTGAGTCGACTTGTATACCTTTTTGGGTGAAGGTGTATCCGAAAAATTCAATCTTTTGTTGGAACAGCAGACACTTCTCTCTGTGGAGGGTGATACCGTGGTCTAGGAGTCTCTTTAGGGTGGCTCGCACGTGCCGGTAGTGTTCTTCCGCTGTCTTGGAGTGGATGAGTATGTCATCACTTACGTTGAGGACGCCCGGTAGCCCTACCAGGATCTCTTTGACAGCGTTCTGGAATATTTCCGTGGCAGAGGATATTCCGAAATTCAGTCAAATTGTACCTCCGGAGACCTAGGTGCGTACTGAACGTGGTGATGTACCGGCTTTCTTTGGCAAGGGCTAGTGGTGATAGCCCACGTTCAGGTCCAGCTTCGAAACCCATCTGGATCCGTTCAGGTCAGCTACGATGTCGTCCATGGTCGGCATTATGTGGCGCTCACGCCGAATGGCCTTGTTGGGAAGGCGCATTTCAATGCAGAGTCTGATCTTCCCTGGTTGGCGAGGTTTTTCTGCAATCACCATGGGTGATACCCATGGCATGGGCCCGGATACCTTCTCTGTACCCCTTGATCGTCGAGTTTCTGCAATTCTTCCTCTACCAGAGGCCGTAGGGGAAACGGGATCCTCCGGTGTCGTAGGGCTGTTGGCGGGACAGTTGGGTCTATGTGCAGGCGTATGGGGTCTCTCTTTATCTTCCCTAGTCTTTTGAACAGGACTTTGAACTGGCTCAGTAGTTCTTCCATCTGGTCTGCTTGTATCCTTTTAGCAAACATCACCAGACCCAGGTCTTCAGCTGCATGGCTACTGAGCAGCGTGTCCACTTCTTGGTTGATGACGTGAATCTCAATGGTGATCTCGACGTCTTCTGACCGCACTGGCACGGTCATTTTACCTCGGAGGGGTAGTGGTGAGTCGCTTCCGTATGCAAAGATCTGTGCTTTCGACGGTCTCAGCTCTGGTCTGGGTCTTAATTTGTTGTACTGCTGGATTCCCATTACGGTTACTGAGGCACCGGTGTCTATTACCGCGTTGACGTCTGTCCCTGCAACCTGTACTGTGCAGCGGGGTTGGGGTCGCCTCCGGCTCTTCAGGGCCCGGGTAAACGAGATCAAGTAAGTTTTCTCCTTCGGACTCCTGAGGGCGGGTGGTGGGGAGCTACTGGCACAGGGCCCGAGGCGGCGTTATCTTGATCTCTCATTACACTAAACGTAGGTACAGAGGGGTGGCTTGCCGAGGACGCTGGTGTCTTGTGGTGGGCCTAGGCGTGTAGGCGTTGGCGCACGATCTGGAAATCGGGAGGGCTTGCGCGCTTTCTGTGGTGTGCCACTCACCGGGCTGGCGTGGGCCAGTGCTGTGCCCTTTGACTCCTTCTGGACGTCCGCAGTTAGCCCCCTCGTGGTGTGGGGTCGGAGACTTCCGGAAACTTCTGTGGCAGGTGGTGGGGGGGCAGCCCTATCTGAAACTGTAACCAGGGAGGTTGCAACAGGCTGAGTCAAGCAGGGTGTGGGTTGTAACCCTCTGAAGCAGGGCAGAAACAGCGTGTGCTGCCCTCTGGAGCAGGGCAGGAGCAGCGCGTGTTCCTCCCTTCCCTCGTCGCCAATGTTACAATCACGTGGGCCTCCCTCCCGACATCAAGGATCGCACGGCCAAATTAGCACGCTGCATAAATAACAGGCACACTCGGCAATTAGTGTGTGGCGTGGACTGCCTGCCGGCTCTGCCCATCTTTATTTTATATACGCGCTCACGCCAGCCTGCGTGAGCGCAGGGGCGGTCACGGTGTAGTACGCGCCAGCGATAAACGCTGGTGCGCCAACCGTCACACTAGGGATGCCAGCCACAGTGCCACCACGTTAAAATGGTGTCTGGCACCCAAAAATGACGGCCTATGTATGTTGGGCTATAACATAGCCTAAAAGGAGCCCAACCCGCTGTGCAGTCCTTCCCCAAAGGGTCGGCTGCCCCCCAAATTCCCATTCTCAGCCCAGTGCCACAGGTAGTCAAGACACTGCCAGTCACCCAGGGGTCTGATACATTTAATGCATGCAACACCAGTGGCATAAGCAATGCTGCGGCAACAAGAGGCAATGTACTTAACTTAGCAGAATCACAAACTGAGATTGAAATACATCCCAACAAGGCTCCAACACGTCCAAACGTAAAAGAGAGGGTTTCTCTTTTGAACTTGTCTTTCCTTCAAGAAGTTCAAGTCAAAAAGAGCATTTTAACATCACGGCCAGATAATCATACAAACAGGTCCCCGAATCATCTAAGTAACACACACGGCGGAAGTCAGGGATACACGCTGGTGGATGGCGTCCACCTGCTAAGAAGTTGGACCCAATTTATAATGTGCTGAACTCGTCCCGGTGTAATTTTCAAACACTGGGACACATTCAGCAGCGCCTGCATGCTGTCTGCTTTCTATCCCCAACAACGTTGGGGAGGGAGCTCTCTTCTTTCTGACACCTGCTGGGCCCATAACAAAGGCCAAATTTGAGGGGTCAGCAGGCCTCCTTTTGTTCGAGTCTCCTGGGTGGGAGCCTCACACCTAGATGCCAATGCAGCAGAGGGGAAACAAAGGCTCACACCTTGTTAGCACTTCACACATGCTTAAAAGAGGCAGCTTTTCACTTTGTGCAGTCCCTGTTTACAAGATATGCATGCACTGTAGGAATGTCAGATGTGTTGGTCTTTCGCAGGATTTACACAAAATAAATTGCATTTATACAGTGCTTACTACCCTTGAGGAGGCATTGAAATAATTTAAGTACCACTATTTTTTCTTATCTAGTGCTATTCATCCCAATGCAGGGTGTCAGCGCTTTACATCACACATACATATTACATATACAATAAATCATATGCATTTGGCAAATCAAATTACAGGATGTGTTACATAAGACAGTGGGGATTACAAAATGTAGATGTCACATTTTATCTTCCATAGCTCGCTGTACTATATTAGAAGGATTACAATGCAACTGCAAGTATCACAAGGATCTCTGTGTTCAAAGCTGTAACCCACATACCTATCTTCATAAAATAAAATCTGTTATTTGCATATTACATGATGTGCTTTGCAGGAGACACATTAACTCTCTATGCTATTTTGAGTCAAAACTGAGGCTAGGCAAAACATAGAACTTTCCAGCAAGTGCATTAACCTCCAGAGTTATCTTACAATTATTATTCACTCAGATTTACTGGGAACACACAGATCTCTGCAACAGGTGCCTTAACCCCATAAGAGTTTTTTAGGATCCAGTTTTTGCAACCAATTAAGCAGAATATATTTACTGTCAGTCTTCTTCTTGTTGCCACTTTCTTTGTGGCAGAGTTAAAAAAAAAAAGAAATGTATAAGTTGAGGCCCAGATTTTTTATCAGGGTTAAGTCACTTTTCTGGCACAACCTGGACACTAAATCTATTTTGAGATTTACAGTACCACACAAATCCTGTTTGTGTGGGTTAGTAAAAAAAGTTTTTTTCTAAACTAACGCAAGGACCTGCCTTGCTTATCCTTACATCAGGTAGGTATTACATGGGTGGTGCTAGGGCGTTCCTGTGCATCCATCGATGTATTTTGACCCAAACCCATATTTACAAACGTTTGTAAATATAGTTTTGCACCAAACTGGTGAGTCTACCTGAGGCTGGCATAACAAGGAGAAATATATATACATTTCTCCTTGTTATTTCCTCTTTGCATGTATACTGCATTCTTCAGCACCTACAAAGCCGAAATTGCCTCATGGGATAGTTTTTGTGTGGCTTTGGAGGAAAAAAATATTCAAGGCAGCCCATTGCGCTGCCTTGCATTACCGTGCGTCAGGTATTTTTCACATGGGTGGTGCATTGGCATTCTCGTACATCCGCACATGTATTTTATGTTCAAATAATATACGCAGTCTTCTGAAGGCAGGCACACTAACTTTCCTTGGATCAGCTCTCAAGTTCCACTTCCTTGTAAAAGAATCAGTTATTCCCTATTTATGTATGGCGGCATTTCATCTAGGACCCGCTAATGAGTTCAAGTCTTAGAAGTTCCATGATGGCTTTGAGAAAGTCAAAGTGCCCCCGCTCTGTAGCGTGTCAGTCAGAGCAAGCCTAGTACTGGTGGTACAGTATTCAGTCTTACTCACTTGCCCTGGAGTGGAGAGTCAGAGTGCCCTGTCTACAGCGGCGGCCGCCATAAACAAAGAGTGGTGAGGTGCAGAGCAGCCATTGGATTGGTCTGAGTGGGCAGGAAAGATGCCCTGCTCAGACCAGGGAGTCTGTGGGGTTTCTCCAGCCCAGCTTCTCAATGCAGCTGGGCTGGAGAAAACATAAGTGCGCATGTGTGTTTTGGTCGGCCTGAGACAGCTGACCACACACACGTGTACTTATTGAGTGGAGTGCACTAACACTTCTCCCCCCTCCCATGCCTCAGCCCCGCCCCTCTTAACACCGCTGTCTAAAGCCGGGTAATGTAAAATAAAATGATGCAAGAACATTGTTTTATTTTACATTACTGGCTCTGAGCCAGGCACAGAGGTGATGCTCCTCCATCATTGTGGAAGAGGCACCACTGACTTTCTTGTGTCTGCAGCCCGGTGGTGAGCAGAAAACTGGATACTACGGTTGAGGCGGCAGGCATCCACATGCTCCTCTGTAAATCTCTTGGGTCCTCCTGAATTGTCGGGTAGTTGAATTGTTGCTCTTCCTCTACGAGTAATGGCTTGTTCTCCTTCAAAGCTGCACTCCGCTCCAAGGCAACAGCCCTCTCACTTCACCATGGTGCCCTTCCTGGCATACGGGGTTTGTGACAGTGCACACAGGGAAACAGCCTCTTCAGGTCACAGCATTGCACAGTGCAACGGCCCTCTTCTCAATAGAGCATTGCACCAAGATGACAGCCCTCAATCATCCTAGTGCAATCATCAATGGCAAATGGAGGTCATGGGCAGCACACAGGTTTTCTGCATTCACTTTGTGCAATTCAGACACTAAATGGACATTGCTTTATTTCTCCTATATCTCATCAAAGGTCAATGTTTTGTATTTAATTCTTGGTGCACGGGGTTAGAGTGTGGCTGGCAGGCAGAAGCCACAGGAAAGCCAAGTGTCAACTGCATTATATATGTGGCTTAGATTCTTATTATTATATTCCAAGAAGGAGTGACTGAGAAGTAAGCAAACACAATAAGATGATCAACAGAGTGCTGAAACTTTTCAGTCACTCACCCCAGTGGTGACTGAGAAGTGATGCGTGATTTGCTCACCTTCCCAATCACCTAACCATCGATAAACAACAGCAACAAACCTCTACATGCTTAGCCTCTCTCTCCAAACCAGCCCAAGGGGATCACCCTATGGTATTAAAAGGGCTCTCACCCACTGGAATTCCAAGTGGCATGCTTCATCATAGAGTCCTCATCCAGATAGCTAGTGTATCTGGGTGGGCTCAGCATTGGTAGCCAAGGAAGCTCTTCGGTTATTGAGCGGGATACTAGATTTAAAATAGTCTAGGGTGGCCTGATGGTTAATTTTATTTTCAAAGGGTACCCTCACGGAGTTAAAATAGTTGGGGATACACTAAGGAAATTAGTATCCTCTGTTTCACTGGGTCAACATGTTTCAGCCATCACATCAATGTCTCACCCGGCTAGTTGGATTTCATCAGGGCCTCACAATGATCCTGTTAACATTCTATTTGCATTCAGTTGAGAAACTTCCATTCACTATACTCATACATGCCATACATGCTTACCCATTTGGTAGCTATGTTCGCATTTCTTTAGCAGTGTCCTATTTAGAGCTCCATGAGGGTAAGGAGCCAAGTGGACCTTGTTATCAAACTTTCATCACAGGTCTGTTCCGTGCCATGAACCTATTTGTTTCCTCATTCCCCCGCATCCTAGTTTCTTATTATACATGGTGCAACATTACAGCCTATTAAATCAAACACAAGGGAGAGATTTGCCTAGGATCACAGAATGTGGTCAAGCTGGGAAGCCGGGATTGATCCGAGGTTTTCAGCTTTCACATTGTTAATTTCAGCCATTAGATGGACATCCCTTTAGTTCTCCTGTTGTACATCAAAGGTTAATGCTTTGTATTTCATTCTTGGCAAATTAAGTTGAGGCGTGTGTGGCAAGCAGATGCAGCAACTGTGCACTTTCACTTCAAATAGGGACTGCCTTGCATAATCCTGCTTGCTCCTCTATGATCCAGATATTTCATTTTTGTGCAGAAGATCCTAAATCAGTTACTCCACAACAAAAAATGATTTCCAAACATTTGAAATTCTGTGCCTTATTTACCAGTTCCAATCACTAAATGTTGAAGAGCTGTTTTCCTCAAAAGAAAGAAAAGCTGCTTTTTTGTAGCTCTGGATATTCGAGAGCACTGGAAATGGCTGTGCTAAATTTTGCCAAGTTGTTACCCTACCGAGTTATGTGTGGTTTTGTTTTTTACCCTTCTCACACCTTCCTACTGCAGCAATGTTGCAAAGTTTGCAATTACCTGTATTAAAACACAATAACACAGGTTAGCTTTGTTGTTATGATGCTCTTAGGTTTGGGTGACTAATGTAATTCAGAGTTATGTTATCTTTGAAATCAGAGATAATCTGTTCTTACCTAGGACTGGCACCTTCAGGTTGAGTTTACAGTGAATAGGTTAGCCCACCGGTCTATGGTGCACCATGTTGGCAGTGTAACATGTCTAGAATAGGCAGAGGTCTTGTTAGCGAGCATAGTCTAGTGTAGATTCTGATTACTGGCATTAGTTTGTGGTGTATCGTGCTGTTCCTACATCTTCCCACTTGGGTAGTTTTCTATGCAAACTAGTAATATTTCTTACGGAAGGCCAATATTTTCTTGAAAGTGCTAGTTGGGACTGGAATTGCATGTACCTTTTTTGTGTGAGTTACCTTTGTCACCATTTCCTTTTCATCCATGGATACTGTGCAGCTTACGCTTATTTTGATGGGGAGCTGATACCTCTTACTTTAAAATTTATGGTCCATTATTTGTGTGTGCATTCTGGTGGTACTGATTCTAGGGTGAGCTGTCAGGTTGTACTGGTAAAGTTGAGGGTAGTTTAGATATAGTCATTCCAGCAATAAGAACATGAGTGATGTCTGCTGCTAAACGTGGAAGTGAAATTTTGGGGGACAGTGTGTAATTTGAAAAAACATAACTGCTGAGCCCCAAACTTTTTCTTAGGGTCCTATTGCTGAATGTCAAGGTTGCCATAACCTATTTCTTTCACGACACTACAATTGCTTATTCTTGCAGGTTCTTTTTTCATTCCCTTTTCTGCATTCATCATTGTTTTCTTATCTCTCTCCTTTCTTCCCTTTTTGTCTTTCTCACTTGCTTTGGTTCATGGTCTGTTGGCGAAAAATGAGTCCCAGTCTCCTAAAATTAGTGCAGGTGGGTAAGGCTGAGTAAGAATACTTCACATAGGAGAGTGGTCTCACCTTTGGAGAGCGCATGCAGCTAAAGCAATCACTTCTACATGGAAATATGCAGCATTCCTGAGTAGGCTGGTGATAGGGTTAGTTTGTTCAATCCTAGGGTAAAGGAAGCTTTGCGCTGACAAAAGGCAACATTGTTTTATGTGTAGCTTCCAAATGTGTGAATCTTCTTCCTAAATCAGGAGGGTTTGAATGTATACTCGAAATGCGTTCAAATGTACTCATGATAGACCTGCTAAACATATATGTGAGGGCTTAAGATCTGATGTCACTTCCTGTGATGCCACTTCCTATAAAGTCGTGGCTTGTGAGGCCACTTCCTGTGATATAAATTCCTGTGATGCCACGTGTGATGTCATGCTCCGTGATGTCATGCGCCGTGATGTCATGCGCTGTGATATCACACGCAGTGATGTCACCCGCTGTGATCTCACTTGCATACTGCCTAACTAGGTTAGCCCCCCACTTCTGTTTTTTAGGACTTGTGCCCTGGTAACACATCTGATAGTACTCTGCACACGACTGATGAAGGTACTATTCCCAGGGCAGGACTGGGGACCCAAAGCAGCCCTCGCAAATGTTGTAGGACCAGCCCCCAGGTGAAAGATGAGGGGGGGCGGTGCATGTGCGAAGCACTGCTGTTTTTCGTACTGAGGGACGATATTGCAGCATGTCTGCTGCAAAACTGGCCGATAGTAACAAAAACAGCCCCAACTGCTGCAAAACCGGTCCCAGCCTCCCAGGAAAACGCCTGATGCCCGAAACGGCCAGTCCGGCCTTGATTATTCCCAACAGAAGGACTCGGCCACTCTTGAGGGAAAATGCCCATCAAGGCCTGTGGAGTTCCCAAGTAGCAGAAGGTGACTACCCTGCCTGGCAATCTCTTTTGTACTCAATGGAGGCAACAGTGGCGTCATTGAACTACTATTCAGACAAAATTAAAATCCAAGTTATCCCGCTTAATACACTGGCTCTCAATGTGTTAGGTTTAGACGAAAAGCTAAGACAGCTTAACTCACTTATTATCATAGTCCAGGCGAAAATTTGCAGAACTAATTAAACTTTCAGTGCCTGCACCTGCTCTCCGATCTTAGGCATATTAACCACTGATCCTATATCATCATAGGCCTCCTCAAAGAAGTAAAATTGAATAGACCAATACCCACAAATGGCAAGTCCGATCTAACCAATGAAAAGGACTCCTCGATTGCAGGTGTAACCCAAGCAAGCTCGGAAAGATGTGCTTCGAAAATAATAAAGGTTACAGCTGAAATACACGCAGTGGCGGCTCCTCCACTATGGCGAAGGAGCGTCGCCCCACTGCTGTGAAGCAGTGAAATTAAGGAAAAATTAAATGATAATATCTCAAGGTTATTATCATTTTATTTTGTCCTGCTGTGGTAGCTTTTCAGGGTGGTGTGAGGCTGCTCTGTTGACAGGAGCAGGGGATATGGTATGCACACTTTGTAAGTGCGCTTGAATGTTTGGCCGGCTGTCTCGGGCCAGCCAAACATTCATGCGCAGTTTGCATGTTCTCCACCCAGGCTGCATTACAGCCTGGGTGGAGAACATGCCCAGGCTCCTATTCCCTGACTGAGCGCCGAACCACCGCGCTCAGACCAATCACCACGCTTTGTGATTAGCTTAGGGGAGTCTGGATGTGCTTCCTGTTCCAGTGGTGCAGGGAACGAGGAGGTGAGACGGAGGAGAGACGCAGGGGTAAGGTGAGTTTTTTTTCCTTATTTTTGATCCTTTTAACCACAGTCCTCCGCGTCCCTGTCCTCGCCACCCCTGATCCATGCCGACCGCCACTGAATATATGGGGTAGAGAATCATCAAGAAACTCACATCAAATATGACACTTCACGTCCACAACTCTAGGATAAAGAAGATAGAGACCAGTCTATTGAGAATGTCCCTGTGACCATCATCCCAGGCCAACCTGTGCAGGGCAAAGACGATCAGAAAGAGGAGACTGAGGGTGAGGGAGTCATGGATTCACATATAATGCAGGAAACCCCTGAGGGCACAGCTAAAGTGTGACGACTCAATCAGGAAACCAAACCCCGGAATGCCCAAAGTCCACAATGTGGCAAATCTTCAGCTCAGCTAAGTAAGCGGGAAAGGAAGAGACAGCATAAAGGTAGGAAAAGATACTCAGAATCAACTGTGAAAAGGAATGTGGGAAAGTTATATCCAATTTTCAAGAAGGATAGTATCAAGGATTCTACTAAAAACAGAGAATAGCCACACTAATAAGGTGGGCCGAGAAGTGGCACACTCAGGTCACACCCAGCGGCCGCGTGACAGCCAGAAGTCAATCTAAGTAGTCAATCAAAGTAGAGGGAAGCGATGGCAGAGAGAGCACTCATCTTGGTAACAACTGAATCCCAACCAGAGGAAGTCAATCCTGGGAGGCAGCAGAGTCTGCTTGTGACAGACATAAGGCAGAGGTCAGTTTAAGCAACTAGTCATGGCAGAAGTAACCCATAACAAAGGAAACTCCCATGATGGTAACAACTGAATGCTAAACAGAATGGGTCATCCCAAGGATCTTGCTTCATTGGCTGGTAGCTGCCGAATATGAAACGAGCAGATATTCCCAGTCCGCATGAGAGCCACACCACTAGGCAAACTGCAACTGGCGAAACAGAAAACATAGAGGTCCTTCAGGATCAGAGCAGAGAATTCCAAATAGCTCGATTGAGTCATATCTGGTCTTAACATCACGGCAAAACCATATCTTCCAGTATCCAGAGTATAAGACAAGGGGTCCTCATGACGTTTTAAATCGGTTCCATTATCCTGAGGCTGCTGGCGTAGATTTCGGTATTGGCAGGCATAAAGGTCATGTGATGGAGCCTCCATAGAGTTCATTACCCCAAGTGAACTTCAGCAGACCAAACCCACCATTGTCACTTTTGTTATCATCCATGCAGGCCACTCAGGTTTACATGCATAAGACCACTCTCAGGAATTGGGGTATTAGGATCAGCCGTTTTCCAGGGAATGCCCGTCCTCAGGCTATCAGAGAACCTTTCCGACAAGGCAGTCACAAAACCATATCTGTTCTCCAAGGAGGAGTGAGATCCTTGGCAGGATACCCCCTGCCCCAGAAAGGGGATGTCAACACACCCTCGATGAAGCACCACCAGGAGGAAATCAGGCATACCCACAGACATCGCAGTAGACAGATACTAGAATGGGGACAGCTTCTAACAGCTTTATCTATTCAGCATAAGTGCAAGAGACCAGTTAGATCCGCATCCGCCAGTCCAACAAAAAGCAATGAAATAAAAATCTGCTCGTGGAATATTGGGGGCGTAAACAATAAAGTTGAAGACACCGATTTCACAATGTATCTACAACAATTTGAAATCAAATTAATACAGGACGCATGGTCCCAAATCCCTCTGTCTCTAATAGGATTCTCTGAACATATCAGCTAGGATGTCAAAGCAATGCAGTACGGTCACCCTTAAGGGGGTCTATCTGTTTACATCAGCGTAGCGTAGATCTGAAGGTACAGGAAGTGGTGACTGTACTATCAAAGCCCGGTTTCCTCGTAGTGCTTCTGGAAGGGTGGAAAGCAGAAGGGAACACACGCCTAATCATCTTAAATATCTACCAAATCCCCATTCGAAAGATAAAGGGCCTGAGGCAGGAAAACTTTGTGAAGCTTTAACAGATCTGAAGCCAACTTACGCTGATTCAGACATGATCCTTACAGAGGATTTTAATTTGGACCTATTCTATCGTCAAGAAGAAGAAGCAGACATACATGAAATGGGCCGTAGAGAGGTATTACCATATCAAACACTGCCATCAACAAAGCGCCCGAACAAATTAGGCAAAGTTGTGTTTGACTATTGATCCTCAGTAGGCCTGAGGGTCCTACACGGCAGGTCCCCAGGCAATAAAGCCCCCGCCTGGACAAGGATAACAGAAAACTGTGTCTCTTACCTGGATTCTATGCTTGCAAATGTAGCCCTCTTCAGCTACATCAAACAATTTTATATTGATCAATGGCAGATAGTGATCGCCTGCCTCAAATTACAATCCTATCACTAAATATCATTTGGAGCCTACAACATTTCTGTTGAGAGGCATACTATAAATCTGAGGAGGGTGAGATGGGGAGAAGCCATGGCACATACATCCCGAAACCTGAACCATATACATGCAGAACAATCCAGACTCAAAGAATCCCCAAGATAGCTAGTCGGAGCTTGTACAACACATCACATTAATGTAGCTGAGCAAACAAAGGCCATGCACTGACTGCATCGATAAAGTCATGGCTCCCACCTGAAGTGGGAAACTAAAACAAAACCATAAACAGGTTAATGCAGCAGTAACCCGAAAATTCCCCCTACTAAAGGCAGCAGTAACAGGCGAGACGAGCAAATTTATGAAGAAAGTTTGGGCACTTAAAAAGGCAAAGTAGGACGACTACTCAGCAAAACTCATCTGTACAAGTAAGGATAAAAACGCTGCAAACTTCTGGAGCAAGATCAACAAAAAGGAGTATGGGTCATGGTAAGCTAACAACTCAGTGAGGAGGCCTGTACAGGCTATCTAACAAATCATTTTTTGGCTCCCAAGGATTTCCTCGGGAACATGAGCCAAGTAAGATCAAATAGATGAAGCGGGGACAAAATAATGGAAATTCCAACTGAAACTGTACAAGACACCACACTGCAGTCGACGCAACAAATGATAGGTGTCAACCTGCCGGGATAGTTAACACCTCAACTGTATCTTGATTTACCTGGATTGACGCAGGATTGCTATATCGTATTTCTCCCATCCTCCAAGACAGCAACTCGCCGGACCCGCTTCGCGGGTCCTGCAGCGCAACAGATCACCGCAGGAGTTGCTAGAGGGGCCAGCGCGTTAACAGGGGCGAGTGTATCTTGATCAGGCTGCGAGCAGGGGACTCCATTGCCCAGGAGTCCCAGCGAGCCCAACCAGTTACACCTGGGCTGCTCTCCCTGATCGCCACGCCCCCCCGCCCACAGGAATAAAAGTGGATCGTGAGCTTCCTATCAGTGGGTCACCAACTGTATCTTGATTTACCTGGATTGACGCAGGATTGCTATATCGTATTTCTCCCATCCTCCAAGACAGCAACTCGCCGGACCCGCTTCGTGGGTCCCGTAGCGCGACAGATCACCGCAGGAGTTGCCAGAGGGGCCAGCGCGTTAACAGGGGCGAGTGTATCTTGATTAGGGCTGCGAGCAGGGGACTCCATTGCCCAGGAGTCCCAGCGAGCCCAACCAGTTACACCTGGGCTGCTCTCCCTGATCGCCACGCCCCCACCGCCCATTATTCCCACTATTTCAGGAACTTAGTTAAGCCCGGGCAAAGGGCGGGCCGTTCGAGGACCGGAGAGACCGGACCGGGCCATCCCTCCATTTTCATTCTGTTTCGGGACTCATAGTCAACTTGTATGTATTGATTCTTTATTGTTATTAGACTTCTGTGATTTTAAATACATAGCCCTACTGATTATTTGCTTGATAAGTCCTGAAATCTTTGTATTGATTTAATAGGAATTATGGTACTAATTAGAGGAAACAAATCTAAAACTAAAGTATCGGGGGGTGGGGGCAAACTTCTAGGTCCCATGGACGACTTTATTACCAAGGCTAATATATTCATTGACCAAACCATCAGTCTGATGGACGGTAGGGTGTCCCTGGATTTAGCACTCGCTAAAAGATCATCCATGGGTAAACTAGCAGACGCAAGATCCCCCGTAAAAGAAAATAATTTTGGGCAAAGGGCGCTTTGTGAGGGTAGGCGTAGTCTACCAAACAACGTGGACCTGTCGGCCTCCCAGCTTTCTGTTCTCCAGATAAGTTCAGACTTAGAAAGGTCGCCAGAACTGGCTCCCCAGATTACACCAGATGAAACAAGGCAAGCAATGGGGAGGAGGGAGGGCGCTATAAAGAAAAGAAAGAAAAAGGCGAAAAATTCCATCCCCAATGAGAGTAGCGACACGCATAGTAGAAAAGAGAACGCACCCTCTGGAGACGAACAGGCTGTAGATTCTACGTTTATTAATCATCCTGTACATCACACCCCAGACTTCATTTGCCTGGAATCTCCCTCTCAATTACATTTTACAAAGGAAATAACCAATAGCAATAACGCGCAATTGTTAAATAATATCGCAGATCTACTGAAAACTTATCTCGCTCCAATAGAAGCTAGATTATTACAGATAGAGAACCAACTAACTAAATGTATAAACCTCAGAAAGTTGAAGCAAGTGTCGGGGGCCCAAATAACGGGGGGTAAGAAACAGACTTTTTTTAAGCCTGCAGCTTTACAAACGAATGCACCTACACCCCTAGATGTAACACCTAAATCAATACCCTGTGAAATAGTAAATACCAACAGGGCAGCAAAAACTTCCACTAGCGTTGCCATAACCTCATCCCAGGGTAATTCTCCGTTGGAAACAACATCGGTGCCCACAACCCTGGAACCTAAAAAATCTGTGTCCAAAACTGGGGCTTCAAAAACACCTGTTCTAAAAACTCCGGCCCCAGTATCCAACGGGGGGGCCCCGGGGGACCTCCTGAAGCTAGACTTACTGTCGATATGCCACCGGAAGCATGCCCTTTTGTAGTTGTAATGACAGGCGTGCCCGAGCTGGTGGAACATAACGCAGAACCTACGTGGTCTTTGATAAATAAAGTATGACATTGGCTAAACATTAATCGTCCTACTCCACCAACTCGGTCATGTAAGATCTTGATGGCACGCAGGATCCCCTGGGTAGGAAATGGCAGAAAATTCATATCAGGAGATTGCATCGCGATTACATTGGATGACCCTCGAGTGGTAGATCATATCTGATCTTGGGAGCATTCGAGCCTAAAAGGAGGTATAGGCACCAAGCGACTCTCCTTTTTTTATCCTTCTCAACATCGTAATAATCCTTTTAATAACTATGATGGCCCCCGGGAAGTAGTAGCTTCTCGTTATAGTGAAAATGGCAACCTAAGTCAAATAGCGGGTCCTCGTCACCACGACCATGACAATTCTTGGTATACAGTGGGGACATGTCATCAGGGAGGAGGTTGGGATGAATGGGGTCAGAACATACAGAGGAGGGCTTATAGAGAGCTGCCTCGTAGGGATCCTTGGTTCACTATCCCGACGATGAACAGGTTTAGCGGCCTTGAAATGGTCGATTGACCATCAACGGCGACCGAACCTATTAACCCTAAGCCACCCCATTTAGCGCCCAAAGTAAAAATCATTGCCGCGGGAGACGAATCTCTGGCGATTAATACAGAATTACAGCCCTTATCTATCGTATCCTGGAATGTTGCGGGCCTTCACCCCAAAATCGAGGACGGGACTGCTTTGAACTTCTTGGAGCAGGGTAATATCATCTGTTTACAGGAGACGTGGTCTACCACGGAGCTCCACCTTTTGGGTTATAAAACTTATTTTGTCCCAGCTCTGGGTAGTGGTGTAGGTAGACCCAAGGGAGGGCTGACTATGTATATTGCAAATACCTTGAACCATCTAAAAGCTTCTATGGTTGATTATGATTCGAATTTTCAATTTCTTTCTCTCTCTTTTAAAAAGAAAGAGTCTATCCTTGTGCTTAATCTCTACAATAACCTAGAGGAAGATCAATTTTTGACTCTTCTCCTTGACATTCAGGCGAAATTAATCCATCGTCTTCAAACTAAGGCAAGAAAAGGGGTGGCTCGTACCACCATTGGAGTGGTGATGGAGGGGTACGTGCCGTACCCACGCCCTCAGAGCGTGGGTATGGCCCGTACCACCATTGGAGTGGTGATGGAGGGGTACGCGCCATACCCACGCACTCTGGGCGTGGGTACGGCCCGTGCCACCATTGGAGTGGTGATGGAGGGGTACGCGCCGTACCCACGTCCTCAGAGCGTGGGTACGGCCCGTACACCCTATGAATGCAGGGTTAGGGTCCGTCCCACCCGTACCCCTACGGCACCAGTACAGAATGGATACAAGGCGTACACACGCCACGAATGTTGGCATAGGGCCTGATGCAGCATATAAGCAGTATATTGGTGTGTGTGTATGCACAGGAAAGCAGTGTACTGCACCAAGGGGGCGGGTGGGTGGGTGGCTGCAGAGGACTCCCAGCAGTGGACAGAGACATGGGGGTGGGTGCCCAGGACTCCCAGCAGTGGACAGAGACATGGTGGAGGGTGCAAAGGCCTCCCAGCAGTGTCCAGACATATGAGGGGTGGGTGCATATCACTCCCAGCAGTGCCCAGACATATGAGGGGTGGGTGCAGAGGCCTCCCAGCAGTGCCCAGACATATGAGGGGTGGGTGCATATCACTCCCAGCAGTGCCCAGACATATGAGGGGTGGGTGCATATCACTCTCAGCAGTGCCCAGACATATGAGGGGTGGGTGCAGAGGCCTCCCAGCAGTGCCCAGACATATGAGGGGTGGGTGCAGAGGCCTCCCAGCAGTTCCCAGACATATGAGGGGTGGGTGCATATCACTCCCAGCAGTGCCCAGACATATGATTGGTGGGTGCAGAGGCCTCCCAGCAGTGCCCAGACATATGAGGGGTGGGTGCAGAGGCCTCCCAGCAGTGCCCAGACATATGAGGGGTGGGTGCATCACTCCCAGCAGTGCCCAGACATATGAGGGGTGGGTGCAGAGACCTCCCAGCAGTGCCCAGACATATGAGGGGTGGGTGCAGAGGACTCCCAGCAGTGCCCATACATATGAGGGGTGGGTGCAGAGGCCTCCCAGCAGTGCCCAGACATATGAGGGGTGGGTGCATATCACTCCCAGCAGTGCCCAGACATATGAGGGGTGGGTGCATATCACTCCCAGCAGTGCCCAGACATATGAGGGGTGGGTGCAGAGGCCTCCCAGCAGTGCCCAGACATATGAGGGGTGGGTGCATATCACTCCCAGCAGTGCCCAGACATATGAGGGGTGGGTGCAGAGGCCTCCCAGCTGTGCCCAGACATATGAGGGGTGGGTGCATATCACTCCCAGCAGTGCCCAGACATATGAGGTGTGGTGCATATCACTCCCAGCAGTGGCCTGACATATGAGGGGTGGGTGCATCATCCTCAGATGACCACAACTCCATGGGTCCATGAACGCATCCCCAATGTGCGACTATGTTGAGAGTGCCATATCAACACATCACTGACAGCAGTGTCCCACTCCCATGAGGATGAATGTCATTCCCCCACTGCATGACACACCACATGTGGGTGCGATGACAAATGACACATGCATACCCACCCCTGGCGGATGCAGCACAATACACACACTGAGATCATGTCACAAGACTGTATAGTTATGTGAAACCCACTAAACTAAGAGAGCCAAAGGGAACACACACTGTCACGCACATTCCAGGACTGATAGGAATGTACAGGTGCTGGCACAGCCACCAAGTTGTCTCCCATGGAAGGAATAGGGTGGACTTCCCACAGATACAGTGCCCACAATTGTCAGTCAGGTGACCAAATACCCTGCAGAACAAGTACCATATGTGTGCTAGGCTGGGAGTACACACATGCATAGTGCGGAAAAGGGACCATTTCCCCATGGAGGCATGGCAATAAACTCTATACACAAGTACAGTGACTACCAAGGATGGCACAGACTATGCAGCCGGACACATTGCTGAGCAGGCATGGACATAGTTGAAGGGATCCATCAGCCACCAAGGGAATGTAGACACAGGTCAGCACAACAATGGTGCAACTCCCTGCAGGGAAGATGTCAGGTGCCACAGAGGAAGGAACACTCCTTGGAACAATGTCTCAAAACACAAAGAGCATACACGGCCAAAGAATCATTGCAGAGACCTTTTGATGCCACGCAGATACCAGGGTCCACCCCATGAGCAGCAGACTACTACATTTCCCAGATACCCAACACATGATCACCACCCCAACTCATGGAGCATCAGCACCAACATCAATACCTGAAAAGCAATCGTGTGCAAAGTAAAAACAAAATGCTTTATTCAGCATGAAAACAAAAAGTAGAAAAGGACACTATTTACAAAGGCCATAGGCCAGTCCAGACACGAAGTCCTGGGGGGAGAGGACACATGGCCACGCGTCTCCCCTAGCTTGCCTGCACATTAGATACCTCTGGTTGATCGACTGGGGTGGGGGCATCATGTGGGGAAAGACCAGGCACCGCAGGGACAGGAGGGGGTAGGGCAGGTGTTGGGGTTGCAGGGACAGACGACTCCACCACAAGGGGTTGGGGCAGCGCCAAAGGTGGAGGTCAGTATTGCGCTGCACACGTCCGCAAGCTCTTGCAACATCTCCCCTGCACCCGAAGGAACCACAGGCCCCAAGGAGGGGGGGGGGGGTCGGAGGGATGGGTTGCAGCGCTACTGGGGGAGGTGGTGGACAGGGGGGGGGGACTCAACTCCCCTACCCGTGGTGTGCCTTGCCCGTTTGAGTGCAGGTGAAACAGTGGGGCTGAGGCCCAGCACAGCCAAGTAGGTCTCCTTCTCAGACTGTGGGGCAGGGGAGCCGAGGGGAGTGACATTGGAGGGGCTGGGGAGTGAGGCATGCGGACTCCGACTGTGGCTGCGTGTCTGCCTGTGTGCCCTAGAACCAGTGGGTGTGCCTTCTTCCCCCTGAGTGTGCGTGACAGGAGGTGTGCGCTTGCCCTTCCCTGTTGGTGTGCTGCCTGTGTCTGGTGTGGTGCCTGCCTGGGAAGGTGTGTGTGTGCTTGGGACAGGAATGGGAGTGGGAAGTGTGGATGGCGCAGGGGTAGGTGGGGGGAGCAAGCGCTGCAGGACACTCACTGCTGCCGTCAGTGACGAGTCCATGGACCTCAGCAACATCCGTTGGTCAGACATCGCTGATGACATGCCCTCCATGTACGACACCATCTGTGTCAGCAGTCTGGTGCGGCCATAGGAGGACAGTCAGGATCGATGTCTGCCCAACCTGCAACTGCTGCTGAATGTCCACAGACTCGGCAGTGAGGGCAGCAGGGGAGACAGGGGCAGGGGGTGCGGTGCCTGGCACGAAGGAGACACGTTGTTGCCCTACACGGACAGAAGGGACCGGAGCAACTGGGAGGGCGGTGATGGGAATGGAGGGGGCGGTGACAGTTGTAGTGCTGCTGCCAGCTGTTGGAGCAGCCTCCGCCCCCTCAGGGAGTTCAGCCTCGGACCCGTCTGCGTCGTAGTCGGTGGTGGTACTACCCAGGTCCTCCGCCGCACTCCCCTCACCCTCCGTGCCACTTGATGCTGCCGACTCGCCAGGAGTGGTGGCACTGGTGCTGGATCCCTCCTCCACGTCCGTGCAGGTGTCTCCCTCGGTGTCCCCCGATGATGCTGTGGGCAAGGTGAAGAGACAGGAAATAATCAGTCACCTGTGTACATCTGACACATGAGTCCAAACTAAATAGGTCACAGTGCATATCATGAAAAGCATCATGAGGAACATCTAGAATACACAGCACATATGTAAGCCCTGCACTCCCCAGTTGGTTCACCCAACATGCCCCCTGAAATACTGAAAATCAGGACACCACAGCACATAACTGGATATCCAATTATACAGAGAAGCTAGTGTCTGTGAACAGTGGAGCACAGGCAGACCATGACGGCATGCCACCTCCTGGTCACTGTGAACGAAATAGTATTGGTGCACCCAATGCCAAATAACAGACGCCAATGCTGAAGGGGTCCCCACACTCATAGACCTGTGAGTACTGTAGAAAAGCAAAAGTAATACTATCTGATCCATTGGGAAGCACAAAACTTTACACAATTGACATATTTGGAATGTGTGAATGTCCCACCTGTGGAACAGAACACACATGTGCATGAATATCAGAAGTCACACAAGGAGGTGCACACAAAACTACATTTACACAGTCATTGTATGAGCTGCCCGCCTAATGCCAAAAAGCCAATGTTAAGAAGAAATGTGGTATCAGGAAGTACATATACATGGCACCACGGTGGTCGGGATGACTTGACACCGGTAAGTTGGCATCAGCAACAACCAAGGACTAACCCAAATGCTAACACACTGTGGGAACATGGATATGTATAATTCCTAAACAAATTTTGGACAGAAATGTGCCCATGTTCTAATTGTGCCAGCGTGTTCCACAAAAGTGTAAAAGGGGTACTTGTGGTCTCCCTTGGGAGACATCTGTCATGCAGGCACATCATTGTCCTTCACAAAAATCAAAGTGAAGCATATCAACTATTGGGACATGTTGACAAGTGTAGTGAGTGCCAGGGCACATGACTTCTTGAATAACAACTTAAAACATGCCACCTGTCACATGGCCATCCGTACCATGATGACACAGTTGGCAACACATCTGACACACTACCTGTCATGTGGAGTGGCACACATGTCCAGACACAGGACAATGCATTAGCAAATGGCCCTGAAATTGTGTTGGAATAAGGAGCACCTGCACTGAGGAGACACCCTGATGTGAACGAAGAATGTCCACACAGATGTCAGCACACACAGACCAAACCACATAGCATCTGGAGCACACACCCGTGCCAATAATGGATGAGCAGGAAACATGTTTTTTAACTTGTGACACATGCTGCAAAGCACAAACATGACACCCTGCACAACATGCCTGGGTCACTGCACGTTGAGTGCCTGTCCAGACAATCATCACACACTGGTCAGACCTGGCAAGGAGACATAAGGTTTGGGCATGTAGTCCTTGCCCGCAAAAACACCCCATACCTGAGACAATGTAATTGAGACAGTTCAAGAAGTGACACCTCTCAATCTGGGTTTACTAAAAAGTGCATCAGGAAATCCTAAATACTCCACATCACCTCGTGAGGCTGCCAACACATATTTGTGACAAAAAACCTCAACAGATTGTTGTACATAGACACACAGGCACTGGCCAGTGTGAGGATGCAGAAGCAAAATGGGGTCAGCCTGTACAATGGGCACATGTAGCACACTTTAGATAAATACAAATGAGGCCAGGGAACAATGCCACAGAGGCAAAACTATGCTGAACACATTGAGAATGGGCACAGTGTTGGATGACACACATGAGACCGAGGCACGGGTGTCTTAGGGTACTGTAGTGGGCACACTGCTCCATGGTCCTGGAATTATCTGACTGTAACATGAGCTACCGTCCCGGCACTATGCATATCTCCCACTCATGCACATCATGTCTGAGGCCACAACATCGGTCATGCATGCTGCAAGTCTGTTCATTAGAACACTCACACCCCTTTGTTGAGACTCAGCATCAGTGCCAACTGATATAGACCCCCAAATGACTGAACAGGACAGGGCACAGGCAAGGTAACAACACATGTCTCCGACCCCACCCCCACATGATGCAGACAGCAATGTGCACTTGGATTAACTGCCAGCCTAGATGACCATGTGCAATAGTGACTACACACAGACCAGGGAACACATGTCAAGGAGGGGAAAGGAGGAAGAACAGCAGCGGATGACTTTGGGGAACAGAAAATGCAATGCACATATTAACCCTGGTAGTGCATCCATGCGACTGAGCACTTCCCAAAGCTGGTGACACACAACAAACACACATGTACCTACCCCCTTGCTGCTGCTGCTTCGCCTGTAACCGCCTATCCATGTCAGGGAAGACCACCGCCAGGACACGCTTCATTTGGTGGGTCAGGCGCCGGCGCCCGCGGTTCTTGCCTTCTGGTGAGTCCCCCAGCAGGACCCGGGCGATCCTCCTGGTCCAGCACCGGATGTCCTGCCAGCGTTTCCTCACATGTGCCAGGCGCCGACTGCGACCCTCCACGGGGATCACGGCCCTGACGGCCCGCTTCCATATCTTCCCCTTCTCGTAGGCGGTTACCTGTGAGGATGCCAAAGTGAGAATAGATCACTACACCTGCTCCATGTCACAGAGACACACATTAGTACATCTTTGATTTGTTGAACAGGGCATAGTATGCTGCAAAATAATAGCCTCTTTGTCATAGGGACATTGGCCTCTGTGTAAGGCCCAATGCACTACATGGCATTGGAAGTACACAGGTGGCATGAGGGATGCGACACACTCCCTGATCATGGCACACACTGTACATCACAAGCAACACAAAGCTGATGGCCAGCACCTCCAAGCAGTCACATGCCCCAGGCCACTGACCCAACATCAGCAGACTACACAGACACACAAAGGCACAGATCATTCACCTGCCAGTGGCAACAGCCGATACAAACCTCCCTCTGCACATGTGCCACTTGCCTGGGGGGTGTCACAGGCGTGGGGCTAGCCCAGCAAGTCAGACACACAGCACGGATCACTTCTCACATCATATGGGTAGAGCTGTTGCCTCCTCCATGCAGCTGTGGTGCAACACTCCACATAGACACTCACCCACATGACAAGGAACATTCACACACATCAATGTCCAGATCATTTGGACACTCTCACCACAGCTCCACTCAACTCACACACATCTGTGGGTACAGTCACCTGTCACACAGGGGGAACACTGAATCACCTCAGGACTATAGAACAAGAAGGGCCAAGAGGATTAGCTATGCTGAATGTGCCATGCAGCATGCAGTGAATGTCACAGTAAGCACAATGCAAGTGAGGAGTGCACACATGAACCACATCATGCTCTGCATGACAGACATGAGCCATTCCCCCCCCCCCTGGGACCCACTCTAAACAGCATTTCATGTCTGTCACACCTGGACACAATGGCAGAAGTGCCAGTCACAAAACGAAGGGGCACAGTCAAAGGTAGCGGAGTCAGCACTCACCTGCACCCCTGGTCTACCATACAGGCTGGGGAACTGTGGGAGGATGACGTCCAGCAACGCCTCATTCTCTTCCTGTGTGAATGGCTGGGCCCTCTCCACAGTCTGCGACATGGTGCCAGAGGAATCACAAGCAGCAGCAGTGGTGTTGAATCAAAGGTTGTGCAGGCAAGTGCCCTCTCATGGGTTCTGGCTGACTTATATCTGCCTTGCTGGGCTATTTCAGTAACAGGAGTACAGAGTGATTGGTCAGACTCATTTGCATCCTACGTTTCCTCCAATCCCTTTAAACATACACCAGTGACAGCATTAGCATTTTTTTCAAATTTGCAGCATCATGTCAAGTCAGCAACCACTTTGCAACAATGTATAATGTGGCCAACTGCTTTTTCCAGGCCACATGATGGAAAAATGTGATCTTTAAACTGGGTATCCATGACAACCAGCATGTATGTAGGCCCTAATACTTGTCCCTTATGTGTCCCCATTGTAATTTTCAAATCCCCACACAGGTACGGTGCGTTTCACACGTACCCCTAGGACACCACTACTCTAGTGATACGGCCCGTACCCGCGTGTGTTCGGCCCGTAGCACTATGGCGTACGCCTACGGCAACACTACCATAGTGCTACGGGCCGTACACACGCGGGTACAGCCCGAAGCACTATGGCGTACGCCTACGGCAACACTACCATAGTGCTACGGGCCGTACCCGCGTGTGTACGGCCCGTAGCACTATGGTAGTGTTGGCGTAGGCGTACGCCATAGTGCTACGGGCCGTTCCCGCGTGTGTATGGCCCGTAGCACTATGGTAGTGTTGGCGTAGGTGTACGCCATAGTGCTACGGGCTGTACCCGCGTGTGTATGGCCCGTAGCACTATGGTAGTGTTGGCGTAGGCGTACGCCATAGTGTTACGGGCCGTACGAACGTGTGTACGGCCCGTAGCACTATGGTAGTGTTGGCGTAGGCGTACGCCATGGTGCTACGGGCCGTACCCGCGTGTGTATGGCCCATAGCACTATGGTAGTGTTGGCGTAGGTGTACGCCATAGTGCTACGGGCCGTACGAACGTGTGTACGGCCCGTAGCACTATGGTAGTGTTGGCGTAGGCGTACGCCATAGTGCTACGGGCCATACACACGCGGGTATGGTCCATAGCACTATGGCGTACGCCTACTCCAACACTACCATAGTGCTACGAGCCCTACACACGCGTGTACGGGCCGTATCTCTATGGCGTACACCTACGGCGACACTCCCATAGGGATAGGACCAGTGTGTACACGTACGTGTGTACGGTCCGTACACACACGCGTACTCCTACCCTAACCCCATATAGTGATACGACCGTACACACGCCCTCAGAGCGTGTGTACGGTGCGTTTCACAGCTTACACTGGTGATAGGATGCACACAGGAAAGGAATGGAGGTGTCTGACTCGCACAAGGATGGACATCAAGTCATTGTTAGTGCAGTCCTTCATGTGTAGGGCCTAGGTGTGTCAGGCAGTGAAGTGGCACATGTCTCCTCATGTTTTAGCCCAATAGTTGTGTGATGACCTGTGTACACATGTCATGTGTGATGGGGCACTATGTGGCGCACTTCCCCTTCACACCTTTTACATGTGTGCATGTAGTACAAACTTGTCAAGCACTGCATCACTGGAATGGCACAGTCACCAACACCCGCAACTGTCCCCTGACGCCAGGTACACGGATGATGACACCTGACATCTCACTACCAGCGTGCCACGATGTGACTATGTCATGTGTGTGTCATGTGTTCCCATGATCTTGCTGTATTGTTCTGTCAACGGCATCTGCTGTAGCTGCATCCAACATGTGTCTGTGTGTAGATGCCCATGTCACACTATTACTCACACCAGGACACATGTGGAATAACACGTAACATGTGTCTGTATGCATCAAACAGGGACTTGCGAGCTTAGGACATATCTGCGTAGTCTCAATGTCTGTGTGATCATTTTTGACATGTACCCCTTCATGACAAGGTGTGTGGTCTGTCCTTTTTCCATGACATGTGACCTGTGCGTCTAGCTTGCCGGCAGCTGTCTGTATGAGATAACATCCTTCAAATGCACATATGTGGATGTATGTCACTCCTGTAGTGTGTCTGGCTGTTCACTCACACTGGCCCACAGCTCCTTTCATGGCATGTCATGTAGACCTTGACAATCCACGTTTGTAGCTGGCTCTTGGTAGGAGTATTACCTGGCTGGCATACGTGTGCAGGATGGATTGCACAGGCCAGACTCTGTATGTAGCATATGTGTATTAGCTGTTGAACAGGTGCTCAGCTCATTGACATTGGTGTAGTAATGTACTCAATCTTGGTTATTCCTTCCAAATTTCTGCAGGGCACCGCCTCTCCCCTGACCAATGCCAGACTTGGCTGCCATGAGGGAACGTGACTGCATACGCCACTACAGATTCCCCCAACAGTTAATTGAGGACCTGACAAACAGGCTGGCACCACACCTCCAACCGCGACACAGTTATCCGACTGCGCTGACCCCCAAGATGAAGGTGATGTCAGCCCTACATTTCTTTGCCACCGGTACGTTTCAATTCACCATAGCTGATGTGGGTGGCATGTCCCAGACCATGTTCAGCCGTGTCCTGCATGATGTTTTAGAAGCCATGTTGGAGCACCTGGATGAATTCATCCATTTTCCAACTCGTGAGCAGTTGACAGGTATCAAGGGTGAGTTCTATGCCCTGGGAGGGATGCCCCATGTAATTGGGTCCATTGATGGGACACATGTGGCTTTGGTACCACCACAGGCACAGGAGGTAGCCTATCGAAACCGTAAACATTATCACTCCATTAATGCCCTTGTGGTGTGTCTTGCTAACATGCTGATTTCCCATGTCTGTGCACGTTTTCCAGGGTCAGCACACGATGCCTACATCATGAGGCGTAGCAGGGTGCCAGAAATGATGCTGCAGCTGCACAACGAACGAGCATGTCTTGTTGGTGGGTAGACTCTGTTTGTCCAGTATTCAGCGGCATCTTAGTATGTGACGGCATCTCCTGACCCACTTCTTTACATGATGTTTCCATGTAGGGGACTCTGGCTATCCCAACATGCCATGGCCGGTGACGCCTCTCCACAACCCGAGAACAGCTGCAGATCACCGTTACAACAACGCCCATGGGCAGACCAGGCGAGTGATTGAGAGGACGTTTGGCCTCCTGAAGAGCCGATTCCGTTGCCTCCACAAGACCGGCGGGTCCCTCCCATATGCACCGGTGAAGGTCTGCAAAATCTTCCTCGTGTGCTGCATGCTGCACAACATGGCAGTGGAGAAAGCTGTGCCACTCATCCTGGATCCCGATGAGCAGGAATATCCACCCGTGGAGGATGACGGCCTTGGTCACGAGGCAAGTGAGGAGGAGGAGGAGGAGGAGGATGTCAGGAGTCAGCTCATACGCAACTTCTTCTCATAATGGTGAGTCCCTGGGTCTGAGTGTGCACGCTTGGAGCCTTGTGTGGCATGTGTTGCAATGTGTGTGTCCAGCTGACTGTATGCTAAGTGACTTTGAGGTGTGTGCTGATGTGTCACTCGAGTGCTGATGTCATTCCACACATTTTAGCTGACACACTCAATTGACAACTAGCATGGTGTCAACCGTATTCATGTAGAGTACATGACCATGCATGCGGATGACTATGTTTTTCCTGACTTCTTGTGTGTCTCTCATCCCCAGGTAGTTGCGCATGCTGTCTGCTCGTGGCATCGTTGTGCTCCTGCTATTCCTCATGAGTAATGCAACGTGTGCTGAATCAGCGTTACATGCACGGACATGGTGAAAAGTCTCCTTTGGGTAAGGATTGCAGCAAGGCTTTTTGGGTGTGGTAGTTGTTTGTAATGTGTGGGCACTGCTCCTGTGCAGGTTTTGTTACTATGCATACATGTCGACTCACCATGGGGCACATGACATGTAGCATGACTCACATGAATTGATAGTCACACTTTGTGACAGTCATCTGTTATGAGATTGTGGTTTTTGATGAAGGCATCAATGTGTGTACAACTTCCCTCGGAAACATACGGGAGGCTACGGGTGGACATATTGCGGGACATCCCCATAAGAGGCTCAATGGGGAATTGCAGCCTCTCCGTGTGCAGCAGGGGATGTTTGGCTCACCCCCTTCACTTGTGTGCCACTCCCATGGATTTACAGTATCTGTGGTGCGAAGGGGGTGTCCAGTGTAGGTCCCACATGTTAATCCAAAAGACCTGTGAGTCTGTTAATATTGATGCATTTCCATAGGTGTGAGCCTGAGTAATAAAGGTGTTCCTCAGCCTCCAAGGTGCCTCATCTCTGTCAATGCAGGTCTCTTGCCACTGAGCATGCGCCATCTCTGGCATGGTTGTCAAGGATTGTGCATATGAGTCTATGTGTAGATTAGCAACCTGCATGCTGTTCTACATGTATTTGATTCTCTATTGTGCATGAAGTCCATGGCTGTGTATGTGTTTTGGTATGTTGGTCCCCACAACGGGCCGTCAACACCTTCTGGGGTGTGTTTCCTGTGCGCAGCTTGGCCTTCAGTTTCATGATCCGGTGTCAGTCATCTTTGGGGATTGTGCATCCTTTATCTCTGGGTGTGCCATTGAAAACCGGTCACTCCTTCCTTGACATACACATGTTGCAGTAGTCCTTTCTGACATCCTAGTCTTTGTGTGGAAATTGTGGCATAGTTCCCAGGACATGCCGCCTGCTGTTGCAGCCACTGCAGCAAGGGCACACAAAGTTTCCTGATTTGGCAACACACACACATCAAAGATGCTCCTCCCTTCCTCCATTAACCCATTCATTTGGCTGTCATCAGCTTGTCTGTGCCACAGTTGCGGCCACGCGGTGCCAAAGGCTGGACCGTCTGCACATGCAACGTACACATTGCACGAGCCTCATGTCTTTGCATGACCCACATCACACTACAGTCTGATGTTGCAGCCACCCTCCAAGCAATGTCCATCTACACATCTGCCGCCAGCTCTCAGGCACACACTAAGCGCACACACAACACCTTTGCATGATGAGTGTGCAACTCTGACTGCCTACACAGCGCTGCCACGCCTTTCAGGCCCTGTCACACCCACCAGGTCATGTCCCTCCTACTCCCCACCGGCTCTGTACCCCGGCAAGGCCATGGGAGTGGGACTCAAGGCTTCTGCATGTAGTATGCTGTTGTTGTGAGGCACATGGCACAGGTATCATCTCTCACCGTGTCAATCTACAATGTGTCCAGGACCCCCCTCTCCACCATCACATGCGCACACAACCTCATCATCAACTCGTATGCCATTGAAAGCCAGGTGCTCCTCACCCTCACCAAGGATGCAGACATTGCCATTTCCAATATTCTAGATTGCATGAGATCCATTGATGAATGGCAGAACAGCAGCCACCTGAGGCTGGACTTGTACAGGACTGAGGTCAACATCTGAGGATTGTCCCCTTAAAGCTGGGTCAACTGCTTGTGTCCCACCCACAGAAGCCCCACACAAGCACCCAGTGCCCATGCACACAAGATGGTGTGCATCATGGATTGCTTGCTCACATTTGCCATGGTAATCACCAGCATCTGTGCCTCAGACTGCAACACCCTCTGCATTATGCACATGATCTCCAGATAGATCCACTCCAAGGAAAGACGGACCATCCCCCAGGTCCACGACAACATCCGTGTCAAATACTGCCCTGCCCTCTATGGGGCAGCCACATCCAAACTCCCTGGACACTTGTCCACATCCAGGCTGCATCTGCACACCTCAGCTGCAACATCCCGCGCCCCAGCCACATCACCGTCCAGCAGAGATAGCTGCAATGGATCACTGTGTGCTGCAGGATGACCTTCAGACTCCCCACCTACACTCAGGAGGCAGGCCACAACCCCGACCCAACACCAACCTTGTACCACTGTCATACGAGAACCCGTAGTGCCATCTCCGTGCATCCAACCTTGACCTGGCCACCATTCTTCAGATCCACTGTACTCCAGCATGCAGGACATAGTTCTCCCACCTGGGAACACATACCTGGGACTCCCTCCCCGGGAACATCCAAATGAGGCATGACCTCTATGCCTTAATGATACTCTTCCAAATAGATCTGTCCACACAGTATTGCAAGCAACCCCTCAGCAGCTTGAGGCCATCACAGGTGAGTATTGTGCTCCATGTCTGCATTGACTGATAAATTGTGACCCATGTGTGTCCTGTACCAGACTCAGATCCCAGGGTATGGATGGCTGGAGTTAGTTCAACACTCAGGCATAGTTTGACATTTACACACACATATGTTGTGGACTAATGACAAATGACAGCAACATCTCATGAAAATTTTTATTTTTTATTTTTGGTGGGGTAAGTCTTTTGGTAGATGTACTAAGGTGCTCTACCGGGTGCATAGAATCCAAAGCTCACAGGGGGAAATGGCATCCTTGTCAGTTGGAGTCATCAGAGTCCAGACCACAGTGTTGGTCATCATTGGTCAGACTGTGACCAGCAAGTCCATGTGGCAGAGAATGTCATTGGGTGAGGTGCTGCTGTTGCGCCAGTGGGCCAGGTGCCAGGCCAGGTGACCTGGGAGATGTGGATGGTCCGCTGACTCTCACGGTCTTTTCTGTGGACGACCCACCTTCCTTGCGGGACCCTCAGATGCAGGCCTTGACGATGCTTGGGACGCTCCGTCGGATGGATCCTCCTCCTCCTCCCTCCCTGTGGCTGGTGCTGGTCTTCGCCTGGTGGCACAGGGAGGGTTGCCCATGTTGTCGGCGATCCGACGGAGTGAACGGCTCATGTCCGTTTGCACCGCCAGGAGCTCAGCCAGTCTTGCCTCCATCCGTCCTTGGTGTTGTTGTTGACTGGCATGTTGCTTGGCCTGCAGGTTCTTCATCTCGTCGAGGGTCCCCTTCATCTCTGTGAGGCTCGACACTACCTGGCTGATGCCCCTCGTGTCACACCGGTAGTTGTCCAGGATGTGGCGTATGTGTGACATACCGGTTCCCTCAGCTAGCTGGTCAGGTTCTCGCCTCTGCCTGCCTCCACTCCCACCACCCCTGCCCACACGAGCCTGGCCTGCCGTTGTGGGCACATCGGGTTTACGGGACCCCTGAGGGATGGCATTATCTGGGTTGTCTGCCTCCTCCTGGGTGCCCGGAGAACCTTGTCCCTCCTGGTCAGACTGGCTGTGTTGTTCAGTGCGAGCAGGGCTCCTGGGTGTCTCCTGGGATGTGGCAGGAATGGGGGTGATGGTTGGCACAGATGTACCTGACGCAGGTGCTGCAGGGGCTTGGGCACCAGAGGGGCCAGGTTGGTCGGGGTCATCCACGGAGTGGTGAGAGTCGTCGCTGCCAGTGGGATCATCTTCACGCTGAGCCTGGGACTGTGATTGTTCCCCCCCATTGTTGGGGGGAGGTCGATGACGTTGCCCTGTGTGTGAGAGAGAGACAATGTTAATGCTGTTTCATGCCACATCCATGTTTCATACATATTCAAGTTGTCACAGATCCTACAGGTAGTTGGATGTGCCTAGCATTCCTCTCAATGTACACTTGGGGATGGGTATGTTGCGGGGGACAGATTGGTATGTTCTCCTGAGTGTTTGACCAGTAGAATTTTGGCTCGGATACTTATTTGGCGATGGATTGGTCTTGTTGTGTCACATGTCCATTGTTGGGTGTAGTGTGATTTGTCATTGGGTCTCCCAGGTGATGTGTCTGTCCCCTCATGGTGCATGCTGGCATGACAGTGAGTTTGAGTGCCTGTGCTAGATATCTGAGCTTGTATAGTTGGTGTTTGAGTGTACAGTGGTTACAGGAGGGCCTTGTGCTGCATACAGAAGGGCCAAGTGTCAGCTACCTTGTCAGTACTTTGCCAGTCCCTGTGCATTGGGCATGGTGCATGGCTATGTACCTAGGCCATATGGGCTGAGGGCATTGGTGTCTGCTTCGGAGTTGCACAATGTGTTGTGTGAGCCCCACCCTCCCAGCATCCCGGACATCCAGTCTTGGGTTTGTGGTTGGTGTGGCCTGGGACATGGCATTGCCTTTATTTGTGAATGGGGCATGGGGACGTTAGTGGCATGAGCGTGGTTTTTGAGTGTGGTTGTGTGCGGTGAGGGCTTGGGGGTAGTTTCGTGTATTTTGTGTATTTGTGGTGTGGATGGCATTCCCCCCATGTTACGTGAGTTGTTTGTGTACTCACCAGGCTCTGCGACTCCTTCGACTCCGTGTACTCCCACCGGCGGAAGCATGGCCATCACCTTCTCCTCCCAGGGATGGTAATGTACGGGTCTGCGGGGCAGCCCGCCTCCAGTGATGTTACTCTGGGCGTATTCCTCGTTCATTTTCCTCTTGACTGCCCTGCGCAGATCGTACCACCTGGCTTGGCATTCATGCCTGGTCCTTCGGATGGGCGCAACAGCATTCACCTTATCGACAATCCTCTGCCACAGGCTTGTTTTTTGGGCCATGCTGGTCTGTCTGACCAATGTTCCAAACAGCTGTGGCTCGACTCTGATGACTTCGTTGATGAGGAGGTCCAGCTCCGCCCTTGTGAACTTTGGATTCTTGTCTGTGGGCATGGTGTGGGGTGTGGGTGTGGATGGTTGTGGGTGTGTGGGTGTGAATGTGACGGTGTGTGTGTGAATGTGAAGAGGGGGTGTTTGTGAATGAGGTTGTGTGAAGGTGTGTAAGTTAAGGTGTAGTTAAGGTGTAAGTAAGGTGCAGTTGTTTGTCTGTGGGGTCTGTCAGCAGTGGGTCTGTTGCAAAGGCTCATGGGTTGTGTGTGTGGGCCCTTTTTATTGGTCCATTTGTGGGTGTGGCTGGGTTTGAATTTGTGGTGGGTGTGTTATAAGAGGTGGTTGTGATTTTGGGCCTCTGTTTGCCTGTTTGGATGTGCCAGGTCAGTCATAGAGATATATTTTGTCATGTTGACATGTTTTGTGGTGTTGTGCAAGTCGAATTGACCCTCCTTGTGCTGTTTTACAGTGTCCTGGTTCTGTACGAGTATTTTTCGCGTAGGTAAGGTCCGTACATACGCGATGCTGGGTGAGGGTGCTGGGGTACGGTGTTGGGGTACGGTGCGTACAGGTACGGGGCTGGGGTATGAGCCTGGGGTGCGTCGCGTACAGGTGGGGGGCTGTGCTACGGTGTTGGGGTACGGTGCATACAGGTGTGGGGCTGTGCTACGGTGTTGGGGTACGGTGCGTACTGGTGCGGGGATGTGCTACGGTGTTGGGGTATGGTGCGTACAGGTGCGGGGATGTGCTAGGGTGTTGGGGTACGGTGCGTACAGGTGCGGGGCTGTGCTACGGTGTTGGGGTACGGTGCGTACAGGTGCGGGGCTGTGCTACGGTGTTGGGGTATGGTGCGTACTGGTGCGGGGATGTGCTACGGTGTTGGGGTACGGTGCGTACAGGTGCGGGGATGTGCTAGGGTGTTGGGGTACGGTGCGTACAGGTGCGGGGCTGTGCTATGGTGTTGCGGTACGGTGCGTACAGGTGCGGGGATGTGCTAGGGTGTTGGGGTACGGTGTGTACAGGTGCGGGCTGTGCTACGGTGTTGGGGTACGGTGCGTACAGGTACGGTGCTGGGCTATGATGTTGGGGTACGGTGCGTACAGGTACAGAGCTGGGCTACAGTGTTGGGGTACGGTGCGTACAGGTACGGGGCTGGGAGACGGGCCTGGGGTGCAGCGCGTACAGGTGGGGGGCTGGGGTACGGTCCTGGGGTACGGGGTGTACAGGTGCGGGGCTGGGAGACGGGCCTGGGGTGCGGCACGTACAGGTGTGGGGCTGTGCTACGGTGTTGGGGTACGGTGCGTACAGGTGCGGGGATGTGCTACGGTGTTGGGGTATGGTGCGTACTGGTGCGGGGCTGTGCTACGGTGTTGGGGTACGGTGCGTACAGGTGCGGGGATGTGCTAGGGTGTTGGGGTACGGTGCGTACAGGTGCGGGGCTGAGCTATGGTGTTGGGGTACTGTGCGTACAGCTACGGGCTGGGCTACGGTGTTGGGGTATGGTGCGTACAGGTGCGGGGCTGGGCTACGGTGTTGGGGTACGGTGCATACAGCTACGGGGCTGGGCTACGGTGTTGGGGTACGGTATGTACAGGTATTGGGCTGGGAGACATGCCGGGAACGCGGCGCGTACAGGTGGGGGGCTGGGGTACTGTCCTGGGGTACGGGAATACAGGTGCGGGGCTGGGAGACGGGCCTGAGGTGCGGCGCGTACAGGTGCGGGGCTGTGCTACAGTGTTGGGGTACGGTGCGGAGGGGGGTACGGTGCTGACATACGGGGGTACGGTGCTGACATGTGCAGGGTGAGGGGGGCTGTACGACTCGTATCCGGGCACAAGTTTACCCGTGTACATGTAGGCTACAGCGTTCGCTCCGTACGGGGCATTTTGCATGCGGTTGTGTATTCAGACGGGCGGTACGGATCGTACTTGCGCGCTCGAACTTCTGTTTTACGATTTGCACGTAAAAATGTCCGGCTCCCTATCGGACACTTTTCCCGACGTTATTCGGACGTAAAAATTTACGGCTCCCTCTCGGACCATTTTCCCGACGCAATTCGTATGTATTTTTTACGTACGAATCGTACTTCGCAGTTTGTACGGTACTTGTAGGATTCGTACGTGAAAATATACGGATACGAGTCATACGCAATTTTTTTTACCCGGATCGGAATCGGCACCTATATGTTTATGTCCGGTACTACTTGAGCCCATGGGCAGTTCCTTCATCAACAGTTAAATCTTTTGAGTGTTCAAACGTATAAACAAACTGTAATAGCAGAAATGAACCCACAAAACACAATCCTGAATATCAGGCTTGTCAGGTTTCTGTTAATATTCTCCCATTTGATAAAGTCACACAAGAGTGAAGACTGAAGTGTACTTGTTTGCACGTGAGCAATGACTGTATGAACTGAATATACTATTTGCTTTTATCAGTATTTATCCTACGGCCTAACAGTTCTTACTCTTGTAAAATCAATATAATAGCACTGTCACTTTTTGATATTTACACTTCGGTAACCTTTTGCCAAACAATCCTTTTTAAATTACCTATGTACATTCATTGATTTTATTGCCCGCTTGATGGCCCTGATTATATTTTTTATAATACACATATGCAATTGCAAAGGTTTTTATTAATCGTGCAATAAACTATTCTATATGGGTTCTTTTCCACTGGTGAGAGAGTGGTAAAAGAGGGGTACCACTGTGGTACTTTTAAAAAAAGATATAGTTCTGACTGGACGGTGAGTTTATTTTGGGTCATTTGCTTACTTCTAATTACAGTGTATGGGGTGCTATCCTTTTAGCAGCTCCTTGAGTAAGCTTTGTCTGCTTGATGTGCTACCCCAGGAGAGTCAAGAATACATAAGGGGTAAGATGAACAGTCGTACCTGGGACACCAATGGTAACCAAAGGTACCCACCATAGATACTGCCCAGTAACCAATACTTCCCCAGGACCCACACAACAACCCTCACAACATTCTACTGTGCCTTATAAGTATGTGGCACTTATTTCAAATAAACAGCTAGCTTCTTTAGTGGAATCATGTTTCCCTTCTTGCATTTTAGGACAGTAAAACAGCCAGGGGTGTTGTTCTGCCTCTTTTTATTCTCAAAGATTGTGTTCGCTTTGTCATAAAGGTTGTCCACATTGGCCTATCAGGCGAGACCTATTTACCTGTTGGTGACAGGGAGCTGGGCTTTCATGAATGGACAAAGTCAGGCTTATTACTGTAAGGGCCAAACTGGGAACCCAAAGCAGCCCTGGCAAATTTGTAGGACCCGCCCCCAACCACAACCCCCCTGAAGGGGAGAGGGGTGTTGGAGGCAGGGGGGCTGCAACTGTGAAGCACTGCTGCTTTTCTCACTGGGGGACGATAGTGCAGCACCGCTGCAAAACCTACCCCCATTAACAAAAGAACGGTCCCCACTGCTAGTAAAACTGGCCCCCACCCTTCCAGCCTTTCGGGGAAATGCCCGAAGCAAGCTGCAGCCAGTCCGGCCCTGATTACTGCGAGTCTACAGAGAAGCGGAATGCACTGGGGATTAAAATTCAGAGGGCGAATAGAAGATTTTCTCTGACGCATTGAAATGCATCTGCCAGCACAGGATGGATTCATCTGAGATAAAAGACAACATCTGCCTGTCATATTGCTCTGGGTGTCTCACAATCCCTACTCTCGGCTGCCCCCAGTATTCTGGGTGTGCGCTGGCTCAAATTCATCTGCTGGCTTCCACACCCTGTCTTATGACCTGGTACTTGCCTAAGCCCCCTTTCACCGAAGAAACCCCAAGTCCGCCCTTGGATGGATGAGTACTCCCTCCCCCCCAGGGCAAGTGTTGGACTTGGCCCTTCTGGCAAGTTCACCCCTAAAACTTTTTGCATTTATCCTAGCCTTTTCCTATGTTGTATTAGTGGTTTTAGGCCTCTAGGCGCTTTTACAGTGTGTCCCAGTGGAAAGTGCGTGCGCTCTGTGTATGTTTTAGTGAGACTGACCTGTCCTCCCATAGGAATGCATGGGGGATCTGAGAGACCGTGTTAAGTCCTGATGTGAGAGGAGTGCAGGGTCGAGTTTGCTATGTGCGAACTCGTGAGATTGAATGCTGCGCGATAATGTGTGCGGCGTTACTGTGTCTAGTGTAGTAGTGCCACTTCTAGCAGCTGGCATGTCTGTGTAAGAAATGTGAAGTGACTGTCTGGCTTGTGATTGGCGGGTGTGCCTGGCTCCAGGAGTCAGGATGGGTCTGCCTCGGTGGTGAATGGAGAGATCTGCATGTTGATGGCAGGGAGGAGTACACCTGGGACCTGAATAGGGCTGGGCTTTCCCTCCACACTGCTGGCTCCACCCCCTGTGGTGCGTCTGATGTCCCTGGCCTGTCCTATGAATAGGGAGAGGGGCTGAGCATAACAAAGTGCTCAGGAACCAGTTGCATCTGGTTCGCCCCTTCCCTGCACCTTTGGAGACAAAGGATTTTGTGTATAAAAGAGAGGCTGTGACCCCATGAAAATGTTCTTGTTCTTGGACTCGAATCTGCTAGGGGCGTGCTGCTGCTGGGGCCCAGGGGAAGACTTGCCTCCCTGGGCCCTGCCCAGCCCCTGGATACCTGGAAGACTTCTGGGACCTTTTTGGATTCATTTTCTTTGCCCCAGGACTTTTGCATTCTTCTAGCGCCTGGGAGCGCTGGATTTCAAATTGCCAGCTGGAGTTTTGCAGCGCTGTGCTGCGATGTGGGACTGCCCCGCATTTGGTAGTTGCTCGCGGGTGCCCACCCCGCTTGGTATTGTGCCTCAGAGGGAGTCTACCCCTCATTGTCCGCTTATTCTTAGCTTTTAGCGCGCAGGTGCCCACCCTGCGTCTTCGTTTTTACTTCATAAATTAATGCGGGTGCCCACCCCACTTCTGGGAGCCCTAGCGGGTGCCCACCCCGCATGTCAACTTTATTTCCAAACCGAGGGAGCCTACCCCTCTCACCGCCAGAGTGGTGAATTTGCAGGGGGCTCCCGTGAGCGGTTGGGAGCCCTGGCGACGTAGGGAAGGAAGTGCGGCGTCCGACGACCCAAGCGGGAGCCCACCCCACACTGGGATGCGCTGCGGGGGAAGCCTGGAGCCTTGCCAGCTCGATATCCAAGTCCCGGGTCCGAGGAGGGGGCCCGGGTGAAGGGAGGCAGGCGACCGAGGCTGACGATGGCAGCGCGGGGCTCCCTGGAGTGCAGGGAAGCCCCACGCCACGAGAAGAGTGCTGCTGCTCCCGCCTGCTGTGTCTGGAGAAGTCCCGGTCCTAGAAGAGGGACCGGGTGTGAAGAAGAGAGCCCGGTAAGTGGGGGCTCTGTGTTGTTGGTGCCCCTCGAGGCACAGTGCCTTTCCATAGTCTCTGAGCGGCCCCGTCTTGCAGCGGGCCGCTCCAACGTGAGCCAGTGCGCTCCAACGAGGGAGCCAGTAGTTCCAGTGGTGCCGCCGTAGCGGGCCACTGTACTGCTTGGGGGCAATGTTATTTTAAAGAGCCCCCAACAGGGCCCAGATGGCACCGTTGTGCCAGGGCCCATTTCGTCCTCCCCTCCCCCCCCCCCCCAGTTGATATGGGGACATCATGATTGTTCTAGAGCCTAGAGGGCTCCAATGATTGGCGCATATTGATTTCAGGAGCCCGTGCGCTCCATGGGGACATGCTTGTTTTCTGAGCCAGATGGCTCCAATGTGGGGCACATTGGTTTCAAGGGCCATTGAGAGCCCATGCCTCATATTTAACTTCCACAGCTGCGCAGCACTTAGTGCCAGCTGCAGCGTCTAGGCCCTGTTCTTGTCCCCAGCTGCCCAGCAAGTAGTGGCAGCTGCTACGTTTAGGTTCTGGTGCAACCTGGACCCTCATGTGATTTAGGTGCTATTGTGATTTATATACTAATGCTTTGGGTGTTAGGAAATGTACCGTGTGTAGTATGTTTTGCACACCCTGTGTTTTATACCTCTAGCTAATTCTGACAGTGGTCCATGTGGCCCTGTCTTGTGTAAATAGTCCCCTGTAAAATTCTGCCCAGTGCCAGTTGGCACAGCGTAAATTATGTGATTATCATCTAATGTGTTTATTATAATACAAAGGCTATTTTTTATATATAACCTTGTGTGGAGTTTCTTTTGTGGTGGGCCTAGGGTGTTGTTGCTGTGTGCGCGCGCAAACGCTTTACACATTGCCTCCGGGATAAGCCTGACTGCTCGTGCCAAGCTACCAAGGGGGTGAGCAGGGGTTATCTTTGGTGTGTAACTCCCCAACCCTGACTTAGAGTGGTGGTCTCTGCTTGGCTTTGGCGCAAGCCTTAGCCAACCAGAGATCCCATTTCTAACAGCAAGCATTTACAACCACACTGTTTTTGGATTAGGGGGAGTGACCTCCTGGCCGTATTTATTACATATTAAAACATTTTGATTATTATTTTACATTTTGTACACTTTACGCAGAAAGTACAGCGACATTGATAGATACATGACACTTGTCTAGCCTTAACATGCTCTAATACAATACATACCGTGATCTAGCAACCCCAGATCCCGGTAAACTAGAAATACTACTCCACCGGAGCAAGCTTGCATAGGGGGTACAGCTTATCAGACGCATACTTTCCCCCGCCCCCCCCCCCCTACGCTTTGAGCTTTAAACTCCATAACGGGGGCTGCAATTCTGCATATTTGCGCCCTGATGCACATGCGCGTGCGTGGGTGGCCACCGGCCTACAGGAAAGAGTGACTCCCTTGGCCCCCGCACCCCAACAGCCTACTGACTGGCTGTCACTGCCCCTGGAGTTACATGGTGCTGGCCACTAAGGGCAGAAGACTATGCTTACCAATCATGACCTTACCGCTGACCAGGGACACCCTACTAAAATACGACAAAATTCCTGCAACACAGACCTGTAAACTTCACACTTTATTACATATTAACAAACGTATTTCTACACAAATTACCTGTAAACGAAAATCATCAACTAAATCACACTTTTATTATCAACAGTATCACAATTTACTTTGAGCATATTACTAGAGATACCTGCAACAGAAAATGACACATACCAAACACCTATTACTGTAACACACACTCACAAATTGCCTGCCCTAGGGCATGGTGGGTGGGAAAAAGAAGTTACGGGCCGCTGATGGCCCGGGTGCCGTTCCTGGTGGGGAGCGAGAGGAACATGAGACTGTTCCCGCTCCCACTGCCCCCTTTTAAAAGGGGGCAGTATGCCCACTGGGCAAGCAGGTCTAAACCAGTCTGCCACAAATGTCCTGCGTTCATGTGAACCGGAAGTACTTAGAGTGCTTCCGGTTCATGGCCCTGCCTACGCCTCCATTGGATGTCGGTTGGGTTGGGGGTGTGCCACGTCATCAGATGGCGCGTGAGACCCCCGCCTCCTATTCTTACAGGGGCCTGGCGCGACCGCCATAATGGCGGCGCGCGCTAGGTAGCGCTTTGCCTTGCCCAGTCTTCTGGATGCCAATAGCCTCTTAGTTCTCTTACTCTAGGGAACCCATGCCCCTTTTTGCACACTCCTATTTGATACCTGTGCATGTGCTAAACTCCAATACCATCAGGAAGCACAATTACTGCACCATTTTGAATTTAAGACATTTGGGGTGTGGGATAATGTTAGGGTGACCAGAATTTTAAGCAAAAAACCGGGATATTTCACAAAAATAGAACAACTATAATTTTAGGTCAAGCGAACGCACAGAATGACAGGGCTCCTCAGCAGAGAATTACAAAACAGGCAGTAAGAACATACATAAGATGCAATTTTTAAACCCAGTAGCTTGCCTGTGAATTAAATTGCTTTCTTGGAACAACTGCTAACAATCAGAGACCCAGTCATATTGAGCTGGGCAGCCAATCAGCAGTATGTAATTACATAAATCGCGCCACGAATCCCACTAGAACCTGCAATGACATCAGACTGCTCCTGGCCGTGGGGTGGGTCTCAACAGCCACCCTGAGCGGCCGTCAATCATTCATAGCGCAAACGCGCTACCTACCTATGATGGCCCTATTTCTTGTTTCTGCCTTCACTTTTGAATTCCTGCATTTGCCTCTTCTGGCGCGGGCATGCAGTAGACTCCGAGTGCTGTGGTCTGAAGCTTGAGAGGTGGAGTCAGGAAAGTCAAGGCAAGGGCTAGTTGGCCGACCCTGCAGCCTGCATCTGTGTGTTTTTGCGCGTGGGAGTTTTTAGGTGCCAGCAGGTGTATTAAGGTAAGATTAGTGGTCGAAGTGTTCACTTTTCCTGCTCTGCCACTGTCAGCTGCCCCCTCTCTCTTTCTTCCTCTTATTCCCTCCCTTTCTGTCTATCTCTCAGCTCCTCACTTACTGAAAACCGTGCTTCAATAAGCGTCTTTTACCCTATGTTTCCTCTACTTTCCTTCATTCCTCCCCTTTGAAATGGATCCAAAGATAAAAGAAACACTTTTGCTGGAAATGTCCTTTTTTTAATTACATTTTTCTGTTACAAAGTGCAGCCTCGGGACCAAGAGAAAAATAGGTGCAAAATACGAAAAATAAATAACTAAATAAATCATTACACAGTCGTCACTCTGTAATGTTTTATTTAGTTTTTCTTTTTTTTGTACTTCACGTAAGAAAAACACCCCATAAAAAAGCCCTGTCAGTCAAATAAATATAGCTCAAGTAATGGTCAAGGAATAGTTCACACCCGGGCTTTCGGGCAGAACAAAGGGTCAATGAACTTGATGTTTATGTGAAAAAAAGTTGAGAAATAAGTCCTGTGAGGTGCAACAGAATAGAACGATTCCACATGCACCTCTACACCAGACAAACCTACTAATTGTAAAACCCTGCTGAATTTGAAAATCAACATCATATGGGCGAGTCGAGTCGTAAACACAATCTGTGTCTGTTAAACATTGTTAAAGAGGTTTGCATATCGCTATATAAACAAAAATTGTAATCGTGCCCTTCAAGATTATTTCATTATTCTCAGTTTATACTTGGGATAAGTGAAACCCATAAGTAACGCTTTACTTCTCGGATGAAACCTCCTCAATAAAGGGCAGAATAAGGCAATGTGTGTGATGCTTAGCCAGAAGTTCGTGTTTCCCACTGCACAATACAATGTGTGTTTTGATCTCAATTTTTGGTCTGGCTGAAGATAAATGACTTCCTAAGAGGTTCGGCTTTTGTACGAGTTTAGTAGTCGGCGCCCCGCTTGGAAAAATTTCTGCGGACGCCCATGTCACCACGTCATTATCAAATGACAGTGGTTTTGTCCCTACAGCTTAGCTCAGTGTAGAAAGGTGGTCTTGGGTACTTTAGGGTCCTGATGAATGCCATTGGCCCGTCCTTGTGGCACACAGCATTGGCAGAAACATGTTGACCTGTAACTTGAGGGTTAATCATTAGCCTTGATGTCTAAATTCCTTTAATTTTAGCCGAATTCCAGAGCCAATAATGAATTGGAAAGTTTAACTACAGACAGTTTTATATATTCAGCACTGCCCAGTATCAACATAAAAAGCAGGAATTAAAAACAAAAAGATATAAAATAAAGATTTCCACCAAGGGCTCCATTGATTGGGGAGCGGGACCGCATAGCTCATTCCTTGCAGAGACCCATGATGAGGCACACTAGTTTGGTGGGTCCGTGTCTTGCAGCCTTTTTGAGGAAAAACCCTTGACAACTAATCGCGAGCCATATATCAAATAAATATATGAGTGATTTTCTCTGTGTCCTCAGGAACATTATGCCTGTTGGTTCATTCATTTCATTAGCCAGGGCGTTTAAAGCCGCAGTAAAAAATGAGGTACCTGCTGGTTCACATGACTATCATAACTATTAAGCACTGGGTGTCTGCTGGTTCATTATACACACAATCATGGCTCTAATATCTTTGAGTCTGCGGGTTAACAATTTCATCACGGCTCTGATACCCTTGGAGTCTGCTCGTTCCTTATCCATACCATTGTGACTCTAAAAACCTTGCTGTTGCTAATTCCTTATGCATACCATCGTGGCTCTAGTATTCTTGGAGTCTGCTGGTTCATTATGCATATCATTGTGGCTCTAATACTATTGGAGTCTGCTGGTTCCTTATGTATGCCATCGTGGCTCTGATACTCTTAGAGCCTGCTGCTTCCTTATACATACCATTGTGGCTCTAATACCACTGCAGTAGCTGGTTCCTAATGCATACCATCGTGGCTCTAATACTCTTGGAGTCTTCTGGTTCCCTATGCATACCATTGTGGCTCTAATACCCTTGGAGTCTGCTGGTTCCTTATGCATACCATTGTGGCTCTAATACTCTTGGAGTCTGCTAGCTCCTTATGCAAACCATCATGGCTCTAATATCCTTGGAATTTGCTGGTTCCTAATGCATGCCATCGTGGCTTTAATACTCTTGGAGTCTTCTGATTCCTTACGCATACCATTGTGGCTCTGATACCCTTAAAGACTGCTGGTTCCTAATGCATACCATCGTGGCTCTAATACTCTTGTAGTCTGCTGGTTCCTAATGCATACCATCGTGGCTCTAATGCCCTTGGAGTCTACTGGTTCCTTATGCAAACCATCGTGGCTCTAATACTCTTGCAGTCTGCTGGTTCCTTATGCATACCACCATGGCTCTAATATTATTGGAGTCTGCTGGTTCCTTATGCATACCAATATGGCTGTAATACTATTGGAGTTTGCTGATTCTTTATACATACCATTGTGAGTCTAAAAACTCTGCTGTTGCTGGTTCCTTATACATACAATCGTGGCTCTAATACTCATGGAGTCTGCTGGTTCCTAATGCATAGCATTGTGGCTCTAATACCCTTGGTGTCTGCCGGTTCCTTATGCATACCATCATGGCTCGGATACTCTTGTAGTCTGCTGGCTCCTAATGCATACCATTGTGGCTGTAATACCCTTGGAGTCAGCTGGTTCCTTATGCATACCATTGTGGCTCTAATACTCTAGGAGTCTGCTGGTTCCTAATGCATAGCATTGTGGCTCTAATACCCTTGGTGTCTGCTGGTTCCTTATGCATACCATTATATTCACTTTAAAGGTAAGATAGAAAAACACTTTTTTTCATTACCTGGAGGGGTAGAGAGGATATCAAGTTAGAGTAACTCCTCCTATGATATAATCACTTAATCACTTAAATTACTCTAACGGATCAACCGCAGTTGATATGGGTACACTTCAGTGGGGAGAGATGTGAAGGATCTAAATAGAGTAAATACCTACGTCTTCACCAACAGGTGAGCAAGGAAAAGTCTTCCTTTTTGTTTATTTACCCTCACATCGTGGCTTTAATGCTCTTGGAGTCTGCTAGTTTATTATGCATACCATCGTGACTCTAACACCCCTGAAGTCTGCTGGTTCCTAATGCACACCATCGTGGCTATAATACCCTTGGAGTCTGCTGGCTCCTTATGCATACCACTGTGGCACTAATACCTTTGGAGTCCGTTGGTTCCTAATGCATACCATCGTGGCTCTAAAACTAGTGGAGTCTGCTGGTTCCTAATGCATGCCATAGTTTCTCTGATACTCTTGTTGTTTGCTGGCTCCTTATGCATACCATTGTGGCTCTGATACCCTTGGATTCTGTTGGTTCCTAATGCATTGTGTTGGACTTGGCACTTTTAGCAGGGTCATCCCTGAACTTTTTGCCTTCCTCCTATATTTTTTCTGACCTGTTGTTGGCTGTTTTATGACTCTGGGCACTTTACCACTGCTGATCAGTGCTAAAGTGCATATGCTCTCCCTATTGTAAATTGATGTATGAATTAGTGATTCCATGATTGGTTGGTTTGGTTTACCTGTCAGACCCTAGTACAGTGCACTAGGAGTGCCAAGGGCTTTTAAATCCAAAAGCTGCTGGTGGGCTTGCAGCACTGGTTGTGCCACCCACAGAAGCAGCCTGTAAAAGTGTGTCTAAGGTCTGCCATTGCAGAGCCTGGTGCAGTCTGGTACTGTCATGCTGACTGGGCAAGTGCACCCACTTGCCAGTCCCTAAACCTTCCCTTTTCTTCATATCAGACACCCCTATGGTAGGCCTAAGGGCAGGGTGCATTGTAATGATAAGGTAGGACATGCCCTGGTGTGTGTGGCATGTTCTAATAGTGAATTACAGCCATTTTCGTTTTTCACTATTGCAAAGCTACCTGTTCTCCATAGGCCAGAATGGGCAGTTTGATTATTACATTTTATAATCCTAACTGACTCAGGGAACATGGTAGAAATTCAAATTTAGTATGCCTGAACTTAGAATGATAAAATACATCTTTTAGTGAAGTTGTTTTTAACATTCTGTGTTTGAAAATACCACTTTAAGAAAGTAGGTATTTTCTTGTCTAACCATTCAAACCTCCCTCTGCTAGGCTGTGTATTCCTTGTCTGGAGTTTGAGTGACAGGGGCTGGGGAATTCCAGGGGGCTCGGGAATTCCCAGAGATAGGGTGAGTCAGCACAGGGCTGAATAGAGAGATCTCCATGTAGATGGGTGGGAGGAGTTGCACCTGGGACCTGAATAGGGCTGTGCTTTCCCTCCACAATGCTGGCTCCACCTCCTGTGGTGCGTCTGATGTCTCTGCCCTGCACTCTGAAAGGAAAGAAGGAGTCAGGTAAAGAAAGTGCTCCAGGACTGACCAGAACTGGTTTGAACAAGGCAAAGGCCCCTCTGCTCTCAGAGGACAAAGGATTTTGGGGTATAAGTATTGGGACCCTGATCCCAAGAATTTAGATCACTTTGGGGAACAAGAAGAAACTCTGCTGAGGAGAGGAACCAAGAAGAAACTGAGGAGAGACTATCCCTGAAACTGGGGGATTGGCTTGCAGGGGTTGCCTACTGCCAAAGAGAGGAGAAAGGAACTTTGTGTGTACTTTTGCTCAACTTGTGAAGGATCTCCAAGGGCTTGGAAAAGAGCTTGCCTCCTGCTGAAGTCTCAGGGACAACAGACTTCAACCACCAGCTCCCCAGAGTTCTTTGGAAGTGCCTGTTGCTGTTGTTGGGCCTTCTGAGGGACTGCGTGTCGCAAGGAGCTGGAAGCGCGACTCAAGAAGGAGAAGCGTGCTGCCGTCGGAGCTGTTGTTGTCGCATCACGTAAAGTGTGTTGCCGCTGCAGCTGTCGCATCGAGCGGAAGCGTCTTGCATCATCCAGGAAGTGTCTCGCAACGCCGAAGAAGCGTGTCGCCATCGCAGCTGACGCATTGCACCGCATCAAGAGAAGAGTCTCGCATCGAGGAAGAAGTGTGTCGCCATCGCAACCATCGTAGTTGTTGCATTGCACTGCATCAGGAAAAGCGCCTCGCATCCACGGAGAAGCATGCCGCCGTCGTCGGAGCTGTTGTCGTCGCATCGCGTAAATGGGTGTCGCCGCTGCAGCATCGCATCGAGCGGAAGCGTCTCGCAACTTCGGAGAAGAGTCCCGCTGCCAAGGCCGCTGTCATCGCATCGCATAAAGTGTGTCGCCGCTGCAGCTGACGCATCGAATCGAGTCTTCTCGCAACATCAGAGAAGCATGCCGCATCTGGAAGATCTTCACGTCTTTATTTCTTTGCACCAAAATCTTCAAAGCATCACCATTGTTGCAACACTTTCGTTGCCCTGCGTGTCGCATCTAAAGGTACATTGACTTAAAGTGTCGCATTTAAGAACTAAAGAGAACTAAGCAAAATTCTACCATCTAAAGTAACAGTATTGTGCATTTTTGTCTTTTAATGGTCTTGTGGTAAATCTATATAAAGAATGCTTATTTTTTTTCTATAAAACCTGTGTGGTGTCCATCTGTAGTGTTGTCACTTGATTACTGTATGTGTTCACAAATGCTTTACACACTGCCTCTGAGATAAGCCTGTCTGCTCGTGCCAAGCTACCAAGGGGGTGAGCAGGGGTTATTTTAGGAGTGTACCCCCCTTACCCTGACTAGAGGAGAGGGTCCCTATTTGTCACCAGTGCATACTTGTGCCAACTAGAGACCCCCAAGTCTAACACATACCATTATGGCTCTAAAACTCTTGTAGTCTGCTGTTTCCTAATGCATACCATCGCGGTTCTGATACCCTTGGAGTCTGCTGGTTCCTTATGCATACCATTGTGGCTCTAATACTATTGGAGTCTGGTTCTTTATGCATACCATTATAGCTCTAATACCCTTGGAGTCTGCTGGTTCCTAATGCATGCCATCATGACTCTAATACCCTTGGTGTCTGCAGACTCTTGTAGTCTGCTGGCTCCTAATGCATACCATTGTGGCTGTAATACCCTTGGAGTCAGCTGGTTCCTTATGCATACCATTGTGGCTCTAATACTCTAGGAGTCTGCTAGTTCCTTATGCATACCATTGTGCTCTAATACCCTTGGAGTCTGCTGGTACATTATGCATACCATCGTGGCTCTAATACCCTTGGAATCTGCTTGTTCCTTATACATACCATCGTGGCTCTAATACTCTGCATTTCCCCTAGTTTCGCCATCTCAAGACCTTTTTTTCCCTTGTCTTAATTTTGGCTCTGCCTCCTATGTACACCACCCTTGTACATAGGGGGCAGAGTCAAAATGAATGGGTGCTGCGATGGAACGCCCACCGCAACACCCACTGCCCACCCCTTTAACGCTAACCATAGTGTGAAAGGGGACCTTATGTACAAAGCAGCGTTAAGCCACGTTAAGTGGCTTAACGATGCCTTGTACATAAGGAGCAGCCCCTACGCCACCAACCTTATTACTGGACCTCGAATAATAGCTCAGTCACCAATAGTGACGTTGTGGTGGCGAAAGGGGCTTGTACATATGCCCCTTGGTGTCTGCAAATTCTAAATACTTCATTGCTATTGGGTATCTGCCTAGTCCCAATACATAGTAGTGCATTAGGAATGTCTGCTTATTCCTAATACTCTGCTGACCATAACACACTGGGGGGAATTTTACAAGGGCATTGGGCCACCATAGCGTCACATTTTCCGATGCTCCGGTGGCGCTATTCCCTGCTCCAGATTTATAAGGTGGAGCTAGACCCTCCTCGATGTAGTTTTCTGCTGCAAAGGGGAGTCCAATGGGTTTTGCTGTAGGCATTCACATGCAATACCCATTGCTTTTCGATGCTGCCCCAGATTTACAAGGCTCTTTCAAAAGGAGGTGTTAATGTGGCACAACGAGGAGAAATACGTTTATTTCTCCTTGTTTTTTGGTTTTTCTATGTGTGCTCCATTCTGAATCACACATAGAAGGAGCAAAACGCCATTAATGAGTGCTTTTGTGCAGGAAGGATTCCCTTCCTGAACAAACACAATCATCCCTGCAATGCAGGCACCCTTGCACCATAGTGCAAGGGTGCCTGCGCTGATGTGAGGCAACTTTTTTTAGTGCCGGCGCAGGAGAGAGCATAGTGGTTAACACGAGGCACCCCTACGTTTTTTAAATGATGCAGCACAGCTCAGCTAAATTGCTTGCAGTGCTGCACTGTGCCATTTCATTGTAAATATCCCATCAGGGTGTCTAATGGTCTGGATTTCAATGCTAACCTGGCCATAGTGCCTTGGATGTCTGCTGGTTCCCAATATTATACTTGCCCCAATAAGCTGTTTGTCTGCTGGTTGTCAAGGCTTTCCTGATCCCAATAGCGTGGGTGTCTGCTGCTTCCTAATAATGTCCTGGACTCAATACTTTGTGTTTCTGGTGGGTCCCAATACTATCCTAATCCCAATAACTTGGGTGTCTGCTGGATCTTAATACTGCTCTGGCCTCCATAACTGCATCTGTTTATGAACAATACCCTGCTGACTCTAATACCATTAGATTTTGCGGATTTCCAATATTGTCCCGGAAATAATACTTGGGTATTTGTTGTTCCCAACAGTTTGCTGAACTAAACAATGCCCTGTGTGTCTGCTTGTTCGCAATACTTTCCTGTATGAATGCCCTGTGTATCTGTTTATTCCCAATACTCTGCTTACTCTATTACTCTGGTGTCTGCTGATTGCTAACACTGCCCCAGCCCCAATTCTTTGGGTGTTCTTGGCACTCCCCATTCATATACTGACCAAATACGTCCTGGGTGTTTGCTGGTTCCTAATACTCTGGATGTCTGCTGCTTCGTAATACTGTTCTGGCCCCAATACTTTGGGTGTTTGCTGATTCCCGTTGCTCTACTGACCCAGAAAAAGGGCTTGGATGTGTGCTGGTTTCTAAAAATATCTTGCCCCTTTACATTGTGTGTTAGTTGCACCCATTTCTTTACTGATGCAAATAATGTGCTGGGTGTCTGCTGGTTGCCCAGTCTCCAGTGTTTCCAATATCCAGGGTGTCCCAATGCTGTGATGGTCCTTGCATTTTGTCAGGACTCTTCAATAGCCTATTCATTCTTTGACAGTCCACCCTGCTTTCCCTCACCTTCAGCCTGTGCTTGATATTCTGTTGTTATCCCAGTCCGAGGACCCATGGATGTCCAGGCCACCTGAACCCATAGTAGGAAATGCCTTGTAGGTCTCTACTTCCTGAACCCCCTAACGTGAAAACATTTTTTAATAGGGCTTGATTCAGAGGATGATGGTCATGGAATATTTACTTGAGAGCGGGAGATCGTCAACAGAATATTAGGAGCTGGCCCCATGAGGGAAGATCCTGCCTGTAGACATATGTCCATCTCTGCTATCAGGTCCATCAAAGGCCAGTGGCCAATGTGCCGTTAATGCTGGTAGAGCGGGCACCAACTCTAATGTGAGTGGTCATGTTTGACAAGAGTTAAATATATGAAAGACTGCCATGGAAAGGGTGTCACCAACGGGTGGGTAAAGTGCCACTACCATGCTGGGAAACACTCCAAAACATGTTAGGGAGAGTAGATGTGTGGGTACTTACAATGACCCCCTGTCATTTGGAGTGCGTTTCTAGTGCCCACATCTAGTAGCAGATATTAGATCATTCACCAATGGCTGTGGCATAAGTTTCGCCAGACTGTTCATCACCAAAGTCGCTCCTCTTATAGCAGATCCTGCCTCTCTCATAAAGAGGCCTCCACCAGCATGGAGGGGAACTCAAAATACAGCAGAATTTACAGCACCAGTGGGATGGTGAAGCGGATTGGTCTCATTGGTAGTTGCAAAATCCGCAAGCTGAATGCTAGCCCAGTCTAACAATGCTTAGTACTGGCTCTCGAACACTAGCTAAGCCTAACAAAGCTTAGTGCTGGATCTTGAATACTAGCCCAGTCTAACAATGCTTAGTGCTGGATCTCTAATAATAGCCCAGTCTAACAAACCTTAGTACTGGATCTCAAATAAAAGCTCAGTCTAACAATGCTTAGTGTTGGATCTCGAATACTAGCCCAGTCTAACAGTGCTTAGTGTTGGATCTCGAATACTAGCCCAGTCTAACAATGCTTAGTGCTGGATCACGAATACTAGCCCAGTCTAACAATGCTTAGTACTGGATCTTGAATACTAGCCCAGTCTAACAATGCTTAGTGTTGGATCTCGAATACTAGCCCAGTCTAACAACGCTTAGTGTTGGATCTCGAATACTAGACCAGTCTAACAATGCTTAGTGCTGGATCACGAATACTAGCCCAGTCTAACAATGCTTAGTGCTGGATCGCGAATAATAGCTCAGTCTAACAATGCTTAGTATTGGATATACAACAATAGCCCAGTCTAACAAATCTTAGCACTAGATCTCAAATAATGTCTCAGTCGAACAATGCTTATTACTGGATATTGAATACTAGCCTAGTCTAACAAACCTTAGTACTGGATCTCGAATAATAGCTCAGTCTAACAAACCTTAGTTCTAGATCTTAAATACTAGCCCAGTCTAACAAGCCTTAGTACTGGATCTTGAATACTAGCCCAGTCTAACAATGCTTAGTGCTGGATCTCGAATACTAGCCCAGTCTAACAATGCTTATTACTGGGTCTCGAACACTAGCCCAGTCTAACAAACCTTAGTACTGGATCTGGAATAATAGCTCAGTCTAAAAATACTTAGTATTGGATCTCGAATACTAGCCCAGTCTAACAATGCTTAGTACTGGATCTCTAATACCAGCCCAGTAAACAATACTTAGTATTGGATCTTGAGTACTAGTCTAGGCTAATAAAGCTTTGTACCGTTACTGCAACACTAGCCCAGCCTGAAAATGCTTTGTACTGGATCTCAAATACAAGCCAGGCCTAACAATGCTTAGTGTTGGATCTCGAATACTAGCCCTGTCTAACAATGCTTAGTGGTGGATCTCGAATACTAGCTCAGTCTAACAAACCTTGGTACTGGATCTCGAATAATATCTCAGTTTAACAATGCTTAGTATTGGATCTCGAATACTAGCCCAGTCTTACAATGCTTAGTACTGGATTTCGAATATTAGCCCAGTCTAACAATGCTTAGTACTGGATCTCGAATACTAGCCCAGTAAACAATACTTAGTATTGGATCTTGAGTACTAGTCTAGGCTAATAAAGCTTTGTACTGGAACTCGAACACTAGCCCAGCCTGACAATACTTAGTACTGGATCTCAAATACAAGCCCAGCCCAACAATTTTTAGTACTGAATCTCGATCAAATACAAGCCCAGCATATTACGACTTGGGCCTGCTTTAGAGTTCCGTGAATGGGTACTTCATCACAAACGTAACCGATATTCCATCCGCCATAATACAAAAACCATTGGCTGTAATGCACTTGTAATATGACAGATGGGAGATCCGTCATGTTTGTGATGGAGTAACCCGTCCACCGAGCTCTAAATCAGGTGCTAAATACCACCCTGAATACCAACCCATATTAACAGAACTTAGCACTGGATCTTGGTCGGCTTCTTCGCACTCCCATTTTGGCTGAAAAGTGAACTGTAGTAATATTTTTTTTTAGGGATTGTTATTTGGGGGTTAGCAATGTTTCTCCTTATTGCCTCCTAAATTTCTTTGTCTGGAGGGCCCAGTGGGTAAAGTAGTGTAGCTGCTTCTCCCTCAATTTTGTGAAGTTCCACGAAAATCTCACAAAATTACGCTTTTGTAGCGAAATGTGGTTTTCCAGCACGAGACTGATTCAATCAGAAAATGTCTCATGGCGAGACATTCTCTGTGAGAACCAGTCCCCCACTGGTATCTCGCGAGACGTTTTTATGTGAGCTTCGTGCTCAGATAAAGCAGTTAGGCAAAACTTTGAAAATGTTGAGAATTGCGCTGGCGTAATTAAAATGTTGCTCATGCCCTGATTCCTGATGCCCACGGTTGGGGCACCACCTGGCACAATAACTAGAGAGGTCTGATGGTTGATGGGACTTTGCTTTCAGTATGTATGCCTTTTGACAAATTATATTCTATCTGTCAAACAATTATAACTTCAATAAAAGAGCTGCACCTTTAATTTGATATACGCCAAGAATGCCAAACGCTTGTAAATGCATCAGACTTTGGTGTACTGTTCTGGGGATAGGTGGTGAGGTAATAAGGGGTCTGCAAAGGGGGTATCTGCCTGTAGCGTCTCCCATGGCTGTTCGTCAGAATATCGCTGCTGTTTGGCGAGGCTGCGCCCGAGTCACCGTTTGCCAGCCACAACCTTTTCAAATACGTTATGACTGCATCGCTGCCCTCCTAAAATAGGAATTGTGGGTGTTGTTTAGACAGCATCACAGAGGCTGAGAGCCAGTGATAACATTCCTGGGATCTCAGCTGAAAATGTCTTGGCACTCACAGCATCTATGGCAGTTTGAGTGTACTATCACAGGTGGCAGAGGAGGAGGGGAGAGCAGAGGAGAGAGGACAAAACAAATAGAAAGGATGAAAGCAGGAGAACAAGGTGGAGGAAAGGAAAGAACGAGATAAGAGGGTAAGATGTAGAGTGGGATGATAGAAACTTAGAGAAAGGTGTAGAGGTGGACGTGGAGGGGGGAAGAAACAAGCATAGGCAAAGCCAAAATATCTCGCCTTACTGGCCTATTTGGCTTTGCCAGTGCTTTTTGCCAATGCTGTATAGCATCAGTAAACAAGCATTGGCATAGCCAATAGGTCTCGCCTTTGGGACCTTATAAGTGTTTAGCCATGCAAAAGTTGCATAACTAAATACTTATAAGGTCCCAAAAGCGAGACCTATTGGCTATGCCAAGCGGCAGTGTGGCCGCGAAAATGAAAGTGATCGCGATCACGATCAAACATCAAAGCGGCCACTAAAGTGAAAGCAATCGCGGTAAAGTGCGGCGCGCGCGCCCGCGCACATGCACTGTAGATCTAGGCTGGCCTGGTAGCACTTTTTGGAGCCCTCTCAATAAGTCTCGCCAGACCAGGGCATGCGCTGGGTCAGGCGAGACCTAAAAATCAAAATGGCCAATGCTGTGCAGCACCAGGGGGGAAAACACAAAACGGTACAAAAAAGGTGTGATGAGGCGGCTGTATATGGTGGCCGCATCATTTTATAGGTGTGCGCATATATGAAAACGTGATTATTCATGTGTCACCACCACGCATGCGTGTGCCTATGGAATGACGTGGCCACAGTTTTCTTTTGTTTTATTTACCGTTCCAAGATGGGAAACGCCACTAGGATCGGTAAATAAACAAGCATTGGCATAGCCAATAGGTCTCGCCTTTGGGACTTATGTTTAGTTTTCCAGCACAATATCCTTGGTGCAACAACATCAAGTGTTGCATGGATAAACACTTATAAGGTCCCAAAGGCGAGACCTATTGGTTATGCCAATGTTTGTTTTAAAAGTCATGACTAATGCCAGATCTAAAAACAGAGGTGCTATAAGGAGAGACTCAGAAACAGAAATTTATATTAACTGTACACCAAAAAACACAAGTATCCTTGGGGGTAAAATTGCACTGAGTACCAAGGTTAACAATTTGTGATGGTACGTGGCAGAACTGGGGGTAAAAATAGAAAATATTATTTAATATATAGAGTCTTGATTTCACTGAGCAACTAGAAGCATAAGAGGTCGAGTCTAAACTAAAAACTGGGGTGTCAAATGGTCATAGATTGGTCATGCCTGCACTAAATAAATTTCGACTTTCCTGGAACAGTTAGAGTGGAATAATAAAAGTAACTGTATAGCTGTGGTAAAGTGGAGGCATGCAGTCTGAAAGTTACACTTACCAAGAAAATAGACCGACTGCTTGCCTTTACGTGGAGCTGACACTACTTCCGCGAGGAAGAGGCCTGCTGCTGAGTTTATGTTGCTACTCTGAGTGGTACTACCCTGTGGTATGGCTGGCATCAATCTAAGACGCGTGGGAATCAAGTAAACACTGTATCCCCACATACACACACAAAAGAAGCAAAAGGCGGCAGTCTGTTCAATTCTAAGCTAGGGAATGGAAGCCCCTTTGAATCCTGTGAACTCTAGACCCGATAGGCAGGTCTGTTTACAAAAAGTCCCGGGCCTGTTCTATCTGTCTCAGCAGCTCGTATTCACTGCTTGGAAATACTGCGCAGAGGTATGAAACTTCCAGTGGGGGGACTGTGGGTCGGCGGTATTCACAGAAGACTTCAGATTCGGAAGTTAAAAGAGGGCCGCTTGGAAAAACAATGCGCCAGTCAACGACAGGCCTCGTCTATTAGTGCGCTGTGCCAAGACCTACGCTGTGCTGGGTGCTGAGATGAAGGATAGGGCATTGGGACGCTTGTTTCTCAGCTACACAAGTGGTGACCACGCTGACGTGGCGTGGCCTGCATCGGCATCTGGTGACCGGAGCAGTTGTCTGTCAGGCCATACCCCAGGCAAAACAACAACAAGCAGGAAGTGGGATAAGGGAGGGGGTAGGGGAGAGAGGCACGCAGGCTGGCAAATGGTGAGCACTTTCGCGGCCGCTTTGATGTTCTCAGTGGCCGCGCGGCTCACAGAGAAGCGGCCGCGAAATTATCACGCAGGCTGCCAAATGGTGCGCGCGCCCGGCGCACATGCACTGTATTTGGAGGCCTGAAAGCACTAGTTTGCACTTCCAAATCCCCCATTTACTAAAGCTCTCGCCAGAGCAGCGCTAAAGCGCTGGCTCAGGCGAGACCTAAAAAAACTAGCTTTTACTAGTAAGAAAGTGCATGATAACATGCGGAGTGGCCAAGCAGCAAAACGTCCCTGCTAGGTCCTCCCCAAATTTCTTTTGTAAGTATTGTGAGGGATAGGGAGCAATGAAGGAGCAGGTGGGGGAATAGATGCAAAGGAAGAGAGCAGGTGAGGGGGAGGGGGGTTAAAGGAACAATTAAGGCACTTGAGGCTGGCAGAGAATTTAAGGGAAAAAAATAATAAGGAAAAACTAGGGAGAGATGGGGAAAGCAACACAAACTGTGTGCGATGGTGGTGGGTGTTTGTAAGGGGGAAGCAACACACAAAGGAAAGAGCATAGACTCTCATGGAGTACTGAGAGAAAAAGAAACAAAAGTAGTTCCCTGCATGTGAGCAGTAGAAGCAGAAAAGCCAGCCAATCAAAGGGACAGTAAAGAGGCTGTGCTGCTGAGGAGGGATAAGCACTAGGAGAAGAAGGCAACCCATCAATCAAGAAGCAAGTAAATGAAAGTGACAATAGTGGCAACAAATGAAAGGCAAAGGGCGGGCTTTAAGTCCACTGAAAGGTTTTGGATTGGTCCACAAGAGTGCTTTGATAAACAGACAGCTAAAAGCTCTCTTTAGGAGAGACCTAGAAACGGAGAAAGAGCAGGAAAAAAAGAAGTGGTGAAAAAGTCACTGAACATGGAGAATGAGGGAGGTGGGTGATAGGGAAAACACAAGGGACAGAAAGGAGAGGATTGAGAGATCCAAAAACAGCAAGCGGTGGAAGAGAATGTGAATGACGGTATCGAGGAAGATAATAAGTGGATGAAGCAGAGGGGTAAGGTGTGAGAAAAAGAGAGGAAAAAGAGGTCATAAGAGGAAAAGAAAGTAAGACAAGGGCAGGCAGAGAGAGCGGGACAGTGTGAGATTATTGGGTGAGGGAAAGTGACAGGGGGAGAGGAAGATGAATATAAAGGGTAAAAAACTCTACTCATGAGGCAGGACACATTTTGGATGGTATCTTTTCGATTGAATCCCGTCTTGTGGTAATGAATGGAGCCTTTTCAACTCTCCTGGTCAGATGCTGTTCCTTTTTCTCTCCAGATCCCTCTATCAAATAAAGTATTGAATATGAGAAATAGAAAGGAAAAAAAGGAATTTCAGCCATATCAATAAGGAAGTTCTCCTCAACACACTTAGTAATCTTCATTGGATTAATCACTCTGATGCCAATCTGGCCTCTAAAGAGTTCTCCAATTGGCTACTAACAGCTATTGATTCCCTAGCTCCCTCAAGGAGCACTATGTAGGCAGAAAAAAGCCCACTGCCCCTTGGTTTCTAGAGAGACTGAGGAAACTTAGTCAATTCTGCAGTCATCAAGAAAGGATCTGGCGTCGACATCTCGACCCAGCTGAAAGAGATCTTCACAAACAGAAATTAGTGGAATATAAAACCGCTATCAAAGAGGAAAAATCATCTTTCTACTCTCAAATGACAGAATCTCTCAGATCCTCTAGGGAACTTTTCAGTGTAATCAAGTCTCTTTCCTCACCTCTGGTTTCTGCCTATACATATAGCTCTCAGGATCTTTGCGACAGAATGGCCAAATTCTTTCATTCTAAGATCTCGGAAATATACTCCTCCTTGGGCAATCTCAATTCTGAGTTGTCCAATACAGTCACTACCACTAGCCATGCTCTTTTTAATTCCCCTACAAACCACGAGGGAGTAGCTAATTTATCTGTCTCCCCGCCCCCCCATCTCAGGAGCACATAGACTGCCTTCTAGGGGGAATTACCTCTGGATCCCCTCTGGAGTCCTGCCCCTTGAAGATCATGAAATTAGGTAGGTAGATGATTGTCACTCACCATACCGCCATACTTAATGTCACCATTTCATCAGGACAGTACCCCATCACATGGAAAACTGCAGTGGCCAAACCACTATTAAATAAAGGCAACTTTAGATCCCTCTGAATAAAAAAAATATCAGCCTATCTTGCTTGATGGCTTGCAGCATGATTTTAGGAATGGCCAAAGTACTGAGACTGCGTTAACTTCTGCAATTAACAACATCCACACTCAAGTTGATGCTGGGTACACCTCTTTACTCATTCTCCTAGACTTAACTGCCGCCTTTGATACGATCTCACCCTTGAGATTGGTTGGCCGTCTCAAAGAAATTGGGGTCACAGGCTCCGCTCTGAAGCTTCTTTTCTCACTGACCGGTCACAAAAACTAAAATTGGCTCAATTCTACTCGGATGACACTCATACATTCTGCGGAGTCCAACAGGGCTCTTCATTGAGCCCAACCCTGTTTAACATCTATGTTGCCCCTCTGGCCAAGGTCATTAGATCCTTTGGGCTGGAGGCTCTGTCCAATGTGGATGACACACAAATTGTTGTGTCAATCACTAATAGCAGAGAGGCGTCCGCAACACATTTTAAAAATTGCATGCAGGCTGTCGCGTCCTGGATGGTAGATAACTACCTTAGACTCAATGGTGACAAAACAGAAGTCTTGGTCTTTGGTAGTCAACAGTCTATATGGTCCCACGCTTGGTGGACTGAAAGGCTTGGCTAATGCCCCATGTCCAGCTCCAACAGCAAAAACTCTTGGTTTCATAGTTGACAGCTCTCTTTCTTTCGACCCCCAGATCAACTGAACGGTTGCCACTTGTGTGAGAAGTTGGCCTGGCATATGCTGGTCACTAGTTATAGTGGCCACCTTGCACCAGTCCAATTCGACTCTTATGGTAGATAGGTTTAAGACAACCTTTTAAAGAAAGCTATCCTAGTGGTAGCTGTGGAGAGCAGCCTTCAGGCTAAGTCTCTGAGGAATGTAAAGCAGCTTGTTTTACCTTATAATCTCTTGAATTACCAAATGAAAAGGACACCACACAGGTATATATATCAAATATATATGTATATATTTCTATATACACTCTACTAATCTCTTTATGAGATTAGAACCCAGATACACATTAAAATGTCAACAGTTCTCAATAAATTAAGCACAAATATGGCTGGAGCCCTAGGGGCGTACCAGACCATATACTAAGAAAATGGTTTAACAAAGTCGACTTGCAAAATGACAAAGCCTAGGGCCTTGGGAATCGCTGGGGCTTCACTACTGCAGTGTTAGCAGGTAAGTAACAAGCCCACGGGAGACGCGTGCAGTGTCTAAACACAGCCGCGGGTTTCCCATAGGTTACAATGGAGCAAGTCGCGGTTTGTATTTTAAAGTTTTAGGGCACTTCGAAGAAGTCAACAAGCAAGCCACTTACAGGGTAAGTATTTCGAGGGACCAACACACACTTGGGCACTGGAGTGCACGAGTTACCTCACCCAGGGATGCCGGGTGCATAGGTGTCTTTTGGTGTCGGGTCGCGATGCTGTTTTCAATGGAGACCAATGAAGACTTGCTGCTTGAGACGACTGAAGAGGTGCCCGCTGGACTCCGAAGGTGGATTGAAGATGAAGAGGACCTGAAAATTGAGGGGACAGTGTTCAAAGTCACTTGCCAGTTACCGGTGGCCAGCAGGATGGATGACCACAGATGTCGCGTCGTTTCAGGTCGTTGATGGTGATTTGTCTCTTCGCTCACGAGGTCCAGGAGGGATCGACAATGACCAGCAGCTGGATTCAGAGGGTCCCACAACGTCTGCAGCTGATGACGGTGTCGGCAACCGAATTGGAGCCAACAAGCCTTGGCAACTGCAAGTCTCCTGTGGACTGAAGATAGTCAGTGATGCAGACCAGCAAGGTTTGATGGACTTACCCAGCGAGGGTAAGTGAGGGCAGGCACGGAGCAACCAGAAGAGCCCTTGAAGTTGGTGAGAAAGTCTTCGGGTGAGTCACTAGCCAACGGGCAAGTAACCGCAAAGACGCCTTTGCAAGAAAAGTTCCACAGGAGCCCACGGTCACTCGGGACGGGGTAGGCCACTGATTTTCGGAACCCGACCTGCTAGGGACTTGGACTACAAATGGTCCAAAGCACAAGTTGGTAGAATGTTGTTTAGGGTTTGCAGTCGAAATCAGTGCACGGTTCCCTGGTATTGCCGTTCCTCGTCCCTCGTGGAGTCCAGATACCACAGCTTGGCTGGGGATTCAAAATGGGCATCGAGAGGTCAGGAAATCCACTTCAGGGGACGCAGGGACTTCGGACTCCGGTGGGAGCGGTGAAGTTTGCAACCGTCGATTAAAGTTACAGGTGCCTGCCAAGCAGGGGAGTCACTCCTTGACTCCAAGGGAGATTCTTCAGTCTTCCAGAGATAGTGGAACGTCGAAGGGCCAGGATTCTTCTTTGTAGAGCGTCGTCCAGGGTAATCTGAATTGCATTGGCAATGTTTGCTATCTTATAGTGAAGATAGGTGAGGGACTAGCTCTATGACCACTCCTCTAGGAGGGTCAGGATAGAGGGTGGTTACACCCACTTCCCTTTGTCCAGTTTCATGCCAGAGCAGCGGCAGGTAGCCCCTGAACCGGTTTGAGCTGGCATATGCACAGAGGAGCCTACTGCTCCCCCAGTGCAGGACTTCAAAGCACTCTGAGAGTGCACCCACCCAGCTCCAATACACTAAATCCTGTCTGGGAGGTGGTGACACCTCCCTGTGACAGGATACCTTTTGTTGGGCTTCCTCCACTGCGAGTTTCGGTCAGCAGCAGGAGGGCAGCCCAGTGTCTGTGCTGGTGGCATCCATTTTGTGATGCCAGGGCTCTAGAAGATTTCTACCGTTTAGTACAGTGGGTACATGTCATCCCCTCTAGAAGGGTGGGATCATACTCCCACACCAGTTACTGGTGTGGGGGTATGATTCCAAGTTGTTTGACACCAAACACGACATGTTTTGATGCAGTCATTCCAAAGTTAGCATTTACCGCGAGGTTATAATGCACTTAAGAGTATATGGTTTAACCGCATCCACAAACAGCAGCAGAGAATAGACTCTGCCAGCTGCAGAGGCGTCCTGCTCATGCAGAAGCACCCCCTCACATAGTAAACCAAGCACCCTGCCCTCAGGATTCATAGGGCCTGCAATAGGGGTGGCTGATAGGTTCATATGTGTGTGTATGGTGACATATAGGAACCTATACCTCAGTGAGGAGTGCTAACACTACCTCACACAGGCTGCAGTAGCAGGCCTGTGGTGTCAGATTGTTAATGCTTCCCAGGGGTGGCATAATACATGCTGCAGCCCCTGGTAGGCCTGTGAAGTACCAATGCCCTAGGTACCTAAGGTACCATATACTAGGGGCTCATAAGGTACCACAGTAGCCAATCACTAGTGCATCTAATATGCACACCAAGTTGTTTAGAGAGATCAGTGAGACTGGGGCCCTGATTAGCAGGGACCCAGCCAGACTATAGCCAAAAACCAGTGCATACATCAGAAAAAAGTGGGGGCAACATAAGTGCAGATCCTACTCTCCTACAACTTGTTTTGGCATTATTAGGGTCTTGAGGAAGATCTTTCCATGTCTTTCCTTTTCCTCTCGAAAGCAGGCAGTTGTCACCCTGGTCCTTTCCAGATTGGATTATTGTAATGCCCTCTATTTGGTCATTAATAAGGGATCCATTCACAAACTGCAGCTTGTATAGAATGCAGTGGCCAGGCTAGTGATGGATCTTCCTAAATTCTACCCTGCTTCCACGTCGCTAGGCCGGAAAATTTTATTCAAGGCTCTTTGCCTCATTCACAAAGTTTTTAATAATTTAGGCTCTGAAGCCATCAAAAGGCTTTTTCAATGGTATGTTCCTACCAAACATTAACGATCTGCCAGTAAAAACTGGCTGGTAGTTTCCAGGTTCAGGAGAGCCAGGTGGGGGGAAGAGCTTTTGTTGCTGCTAAGCTCTGGAATACTTTTCCGCTATCAATCTCTGGACAAGAATCTCACTCTCTTTTCCGCAAGGTCCTGAAGACCTGGCTCTTCACCTCTTAATTGTTAGGAGCCTTTCTGTGCCCCTGCAACCTCTGGCTCTATCCTCAGCGCCTTGACGCCTTTGGGCAATGTTTGCGCTTTATAGGACTAATATTTATTCATTCAAGGGCATTGGCAAAACTAATAATCCCTGCCTTTCAGTGTCATTACCTGACCTTTTAGCTTTGCCCATGCTTGTCTGGAAATGCGGAAGAGCACTGGCAAAAAAAAAAAAAGCAATCTGCAGCATGATGACATATATGTATGCATGCATCGCCACGCCTGCAGACAGATGTAAACATATGCAGCAGGTTTTTTTCTGGGGCTTTTTTTGTAACGATTAACTTACCATTGCCAGATGACGAACACCAATCTTGTAGTGGTAAATTAAAAATACTTACGAAAGCATATTAAAGAAAAAGAAGTACCCCAGTAGTGAAGTTGTAGCTGGGAGGCTTGTCAAAAAAGGAATAAAGATCACTTCTTTTTTTTTTAATGTATGCAAGCAGGAGGGGCTAGGGAGCAACGGAGGAGCAGGTGGGGCGTAGTTGGGGAACAAGTCAATACCACAGAGCAGTGGGGCCCAGGGCTGGACTGGGAACCCAAAGCAGCCCTGGCGAACTTTGTCAGATCAGCTGCATATGGTGCATAGCCTGACCGCTACAAGGGTTTTGTGGGGGTTCCCCTCCCAAGAAAATTTAGGAAAACATTGCAAAAATTGTGTATTCTACAACACATTTTTTATTATTTATTCAATTATATTCGTTTTTAAAGAATAGTAAATGACGACCTTGCAGTGCACCAGGATAGGGCAATCTTTATTGGGGTTCTGCAATGACTCCGTCACTATCACCCTCCAAGAGTTCCCCCATCGCTCCATAGCCCCTCCCTCACATGTATTTCATTTGTGTTATAGCACCTCTCATACCAGTGTAAAGTGTCGGAGCATTTTACTTCACACACACATACAGAAACAATGAATCATGCGTGTGTAAGTCAGTGTATAGAAAATTTTACATAAGACAAAGGGGACTACAAGGGGTAGGATTCATGTGTCATCCATAATGGTAGGCATTTTTAAGAGTCCTTGGTCTGGGGAAGCAGAAACTCAGGTTTCAGAACAGAACAGTGGTTTGGGTTGACTTTACTAATAGGAATGTATTTCTACCCAAACAAACCCATTTTAGCAACATTGGGATAATGACGGATTGGGACAAAAAAAAACATAGCTTTCTAATCTACATGATTGTTAATTAATGTACTGAACAATAACAGAATTACCTCCGTGACAAAAGCAGTAACCCACTGAGATATGCACATAAAATACTGTTCTGTTATCTGCGTAGTAAACACTCCTTGCAGCAAGCATATTATCCCCCTCCGTACTTTAGATGAGTCAAAACCACAGATGATAAAACTCCGTTCTCTCGCCAGCAGGTACATTAATCACCAGAGTTGTCATGGCACTTGTATTGTTGCCCGAAAACTGTTGGATATACAAGGAACTCTGCTGGGCTTTTAAAACTGCTGCACTGCTACAAAATTGGCCCCCAGTAAAAAAAGCGACCCGCATCCACTCGAGCCACCTGGGGAAACGTCCGATGCTCGATACAGGCAGTACCACCGTGGTGGGGCCAGGGAGCAAATGAGTAGTCAGGGGTTTGAAAATGTACAAGAAAAACAGTTGGAGAGCGGTGAAGGTGGCAATGGAGGAGCTGGGGCGAGAGGGGTAAGAACACCAAGAGTGAAAGAGTGTGTGTTTGAGGGGGAAGCAGCAGAAAAGAGAAAGAAAACTCATTCACTCCCATTAAGTGCTAAAAATAAAAGAATGAGTTAGGTCTGTAAATGAAAGCAGAGAAAGAATACAAGTCATCCAATCAAAAGGATGGTAAATGTGCTGTTGTCCAAGGGAGGGACAAACACAACAAGATGGAGGAAAACCATAGAATAAGAAGTAGGAAAATGAGATTGAAAACACCCACCAATAGAAAGTAATGGGCTGACCCAATGCTCAATCAATTATTGTGTTTTGATAAAGATAACTAAAAGCCGCCTTCGGGCAAAACCTAAAAAGCTGCAGTTCCAGAACAAGCATTTGCAATGCAATAGGTCTCGCATTACTGACAGTTTGAGGTATTGGCGTTGCAAATAATAATACAATGCCAAAAGTTCATACTTTCAGTAATGCCAAACCTAGTGCATTGCAAATGCTTGTGTAGTGAGCCAGGAACCAGCATTGTATTTCTCCGTGCAGTAACGCAAGCTGCTCCTAGAGGTCCCTAGAGAGCAAGGCACCAGCACTGCATGTCTAGGTGCAATACCGCAAGCTGCTCCTAGAGGTCCCTAGTGAGCAGTATTGAGAAGTTGCTGCTGCTACATTAAAAAGTAGCATTGGTAGAATAATGTAATTCGTAATTTCACTTCAAGGCTTTGATAAGTGGGCCAGCAGTTTCGGGTTGTAGCTAGACAGGTTTTGTTTAAATCATTTCACCACCTTCCGAGCGTGAAGGCTTAGATTTCCTATGGTGCACTTACCGTATTACAGAGGCGCATTTGTACCTCGGTAGTTACGACCAACAAATCACTAGATACAAATTCCCATTTGGACCCCAATTAAATGACATTTACTTTCTTCTGCGCTTGATTATTGATGCTCATTGATCAAAGTGGTCATAAATTAGAAGAGCGGTCCTAAAACCGGTGATTTTTCCAAATAGCATGGAAATCTCCCTAGGCCAAATCCTTCCAAAAGAAGTCAAAATCTTCTACAGGGAAACACACTGTATTTGGCAAGCACGTATGTGTAGATCTATTCTGTGCCTTTTGTTAGGGATTTTCATTCAGCCATTTTTTTGTTAAAAAAAATCAATACAAAATGCAAAAACAAATGCAAACGTGCCTGAACAAAAAATAAGTCTTCGCAAGCATTAGATGTTTAGATTGCACAGGAGCAAAGCAAGTGCGCTCTAGAGATAGCATCATGTTATGAACATTTAGGGGTTCAGAGAACATCTTAAATGGACCATAATTCAAACTGGGAATGGGTAAAGCCCTCCTAATGCTACAACTTCACACATCATCGAATAAGATGTTCTCAAACAGTATGTACCGGTCACTGCAATGCACACAAGGCACAATGAACCTATGACACATGGAGCCAAACCAGGTGTTCTGCACCTGCATAGAGTTGATGCTAGAAATGTGCTCAACATGTAATATATGCTGTTCCTGAACATGTTATAATAAAGTACACCACATTACACACAAAGCTCAACACACTCACATGGAAGCACATACCGTGTGCCATTTCCCTAGATAGAGCCAGTCACGGGCGAAGCCCAATCCTTGCTGATGCTACTAACGCATGCTACATGGAATATGCTGTTTGCTCGTGTAATAAAACGCAAAACATTAGACGAAAGGCATAATGCCCCTACATGGAGCCGCAAGCGAGCTACTTAAGACCTACAAAGACATGCTAAGTTGGCATACACAATAATCAGACTCAATACATTTATCTCATAGACACACACAAACCAAGCACTTCAGAAATACATGGCGATACAAGTGCATAATTTCAAACTAACGCTTCCCCCATACACTCACACAAGTGAATAATGTCCTAATAACTCTGCCACCATACACCCACAAGGAAAAGTTTTGTTGTTACTAAATGAACATCACAATAAAACACTCAAATGTACTTTGTTTCAGCTGATCAAACATCTCTGATGTAGAGGGTCCAGCAAATCCTTCTAGGCAACACCATACTTTTCAACAATGTTCACAAACATCAAGAAGCACCAAAACTAATTTTAAAATGCGATGTATCAACAATGTGTTGAAATTGAGAGTCTGGTTAGTCAGACACAAATCAATTAAATGTTTGAGAACATTATATACAGCAAAAAAATGTACCTCACTTTTTGACCTTCTAACAGCTGAAAATGTATAGACACACATCATTTACATTAAAAAAACAGGGTATAGAAAGTTAGATGATGATGGACTACATATATGTAGCATATTACAAAGCATATTACAAAGCAGACAAAGATGGCAAATTAATCCAGTGACGGTTCCACTGTCACCTAATTTCCAACCCTGCCACATGCACCTCACATGCAACATTTTCACATGTACAGTGTCACATTATGCATTGCATAGGATCATTAATCACATTAACTATGATCACACTAGGATGGAATCACGTTTTTAAATGATAAAAAGTGCACTACCACCATAAGATAGCCAAGGTCGTTGCCATGACCGATAATGACAAGATAATAATGATTCTGACCATAACAAGAAACTCACTAATTATGTCCTTAAATGCTTTCACAAAACAACAATATGTTACAATACGACAATTGTGCAGTTAATATGGAAATCCAGTCATCTTCCAGCTACTTTGTCACGCAATCAAACAAAGCATTACACACTCATTCCATCAGTCACTGACATCTCATTTCCATCTTCCACACATGATGGGCTTGGCAGGGTGTCAAGCTACTGCAGTACCTACATTGGTGAATATGCAGCCTGTTTAGTTTTTGTTCTCTCTTCTGTATTTATACCCTCTCAATTTAAAATTCGCCCTTATCCATTGTTTTCACGCTGTATGTCTTCGGGTACATTCACACTACATTTCAAGACACTGGGAGCCACTACAACGCAGACACTACATCGGGAGCCTATAGATCGTATGTAAGTTTTAATGACATTACATTAGAGTCATATCGCAGGACTCATTACTTCACATGTAAATATTTGTAATTATTAATACAAAATAGATCAGTTCTTCTAAAATTAGAATGATTACACACATAGAGATACATATACATATTAAAAATCTAAATTGGTAGTCCTTTCAATTGGTCACATCCTCTGCGGTACAATTGTGTAATTGCAGGCGTGAACCGCATGGAGCACCTCCATTTGTCACAATGCTATGGGTTAAAAAACAAGCGCGCGGGGAAGCTAAATCAAGCACGCGGTGGGAGCAGAGAGGAGACGCCATGCGCGTGCACATCGTCTGTCCGTGCGCGCACATGGTTTGTCTCCCTTCGCGCACCAAACCGACAACAATAGGTCTCGCAAATGTGACAGCTTGCATGCGCTGCGTTCGCTAGGCGAGACCTAAAAAAAAGGAGAACAAGGAAGGGAAAGAAAGGGACTACAGAAAGGTTGGGGTATGTTGTTTCTGCAGTTCGTTGTACGGAGCACCTATACATTTAAAAGGCGATACTACGAGCTCGCCCTCTGGTTCAAGGGTACTAGATAGCGGGTATGAGGACAAAGATCTCAAACTGCTCAAATGTAGAGGCTGTATTACTTTGATGTTTTTTTAATTTAGCCTTATCTTCGTGGGTACCCCTCCGGGTGACCCTCAGAAGTAACCAGGGAATCAAGTCGAATACCAACAGAGCTAAAGGCAGCTAGCGGATAATTGGACAACAAATGTGTTCTTTGGGTACAGCCTTTTTTCTTTACCCATGAAATGAGGTCCAGCACCCCCCCTATTTAAAACCCATATGAGTGTGCCACAATTAGACCCATCCTTTTGTGTCCCACTAGGTAAGCTGTAATATGTCAGTAATGAATGGTTGAGACCCATTCTTGAGAGATGCATGGTATGAATGGCTTTCTTGATCTGCGGGTCCCTTATTGGGCACTTGTATTAATCACTTATCCATTGTGTCATGTGTGGTTGTGTATGGTTTGTAGTGATTGTTTGTTTTATTTGTTAAAAGCCTATATATGTATGCATGCACCAATCCACCACCACTAGACCAGCCAGCCGAAACTGGAGCAGCATCACTGACTGACACACCGCAACAGCTTCCCCAAAGCCATCAACAATTGGATCACCACCTACCCTGACTCCCTGGTCCCCCTCAAACACAGCAATACAACAAGATCCAGATCTCAGGTCAGTTGGTACACTGAGGAACTCAGACTGATGAAACGCCCCTGCAAACAACTGGAGCACAAATGGAGAATAAATCAGAACAAAGCAGACAGGAGCATGTTCAAATTCACCCAGAGACACTACCACCAAATGATCCAGGTCACCAAAACGTACCTCTCTGATGACCGCATCCATGCCAGCACCAACAGAAGCAAAGAAGTATTTGCCATTGTAAAACACCTCACCATCAGCCGCCTGCAACTCGATCACCCTCTCGCAGGATCTCTGCAATAATCTCTCTCAATTCTTCAGCAACAAAACGACCACCATTCACAGCAATTTCAGCCCACAACCGGACCCAACAGACCTCACCAAACACCTCCCGATCTTATCCAAAGAACCAATTCTAACCACAGGGTCCATCATCAACCCAGAAGAAATTGCCGCCACCATGAAGCCCATCCAGTCAGGGGCCACATTGGACCCCTGCCTCCACCTTGCCCATTCCAGAGGACTGCAACCCATCAGTGCCATGTTCACACCCATTCTGAATTCCTCCACCTCTTCCGCGATCTTCCTAGATGCTTGGAAATACATAACTGTCTTCAACATTGCTGAGGAATCCCTCTGCGGACCCTTCAATGCTTGCCAACTACATACCTCTCTCCCTGCTACCATTTCAGGCCAAGGTCATAGATAAAATCATCAACAGACACCTCACTGAATACCTCAATGGCCACTAACTACTCAACACCACTTAGTCTGGATTCAGACCTAACCACAGCACAGAAACGGCCTTCATCGCCGCCATGGAGGAAATCCTCATGACTCTGGGCAGAGGAGACACGTCGGCCGTCATCCTTCTGGACCTCTCCACATCATTTGACACAGTCTCCTACCCCATCCTTATCCAGGGCCCAAACAACATTGGAATCCAAGGACACACAATCCAATGGACATGCTCCATCCTGACTGGAAGGAAACATTCAGTTAGCCTGGTACCGTACACCTGGGACGTTCGCAACCTCATCTGCAGAGTTCTGTAGGGATCCTCCTTGAGCCCAACCCTCTTCAACACATACACGATCATTCTAGCCAGCAGTATCCACTCTTACAATATCAATGCCCTCTCCTATGCTGATAACATGCAACTCATTTTCCCCGTCGAGGACAAGAAGCCCAGTTCAAAGATCAAGTTCAATACCTGCATGACTGAAAACTGGTATGTGTGAGCCTGGCAGCCCGCAGAAGTAGTCCAGCTATTCTGGGTGTGGCTTAGGGGCGGCCGCTGCACGTCCACTCAATTCATTCAGTCATTCAGCATTTAAGAAGCAGTTCAAGCTGCAGTGACCTGAGTGCTAAACCATTGAGCCTTGGGTTGTTCGGGTATTCTGTCTTCTTCTGTGGAGGAAGCAGTCACGATTATGAGCAAAAAGCTACAAGCAGCAACACGCCGTTGGAAAAATCATGTCCCCGCACTCTTTGGACATTCTGACAGTAAAAAGGTTAAGATCGGGGAACTAATATCTACAAGACGTTGCCAAAAGACTAAAGCGAACCCGCTAAGTAACAATGCTTTACAGCTGGGCAACTTAAGAGGGAGATCAACTGTCCCGGTATATTTTATGAGACCTCACAAAGAGCACCCTAAAGCAGGAATGGATTCATTAACTGTGAAAGAGGTGCCAAAAATGAATTCACATTTGGAGGCCTCTGTGGAGGATGCTGGGAGGACTTTTAACAATGTGTTATGCAGCGAGAAAACCTCTGAAATGCCTTTGTTTGGTCAACATCAAGCATTCTATACAATGTTCTTGTGGTCCACCTCCTTCGGTGTGTTACGGTGAAGCCAATCAAAGAATCCCTCGGGTTGATCTAGTCCCAGTGTTGTAACGGAAAAATAGTCCGGATTCATGTGGTATCTTCAAGTAGTTTATTAGTCAAGGTACAGGTAGAAACGAGGTAATGAAGTAATGAACTAAGAAGTAAGAAGTAAGGTACAATGAACGAAGAACAAAACCCCAACAGGAGCAGCCTCCTTGCTGCTCAGCCCTATTCCCAACTGACATTCACCCACGCATACAACACTCTATGACATCGTACACTCATACTAACATTCTACACACATCCATTGGCTGAACAGCAAGCTGGAAGCAGATATCACACCCAGGGGCGAGCCCCATTAAGGCCAATCAGAGAACCCCATGAGCTGACCATTCTAGAGACTACTCTAGAGATACTTCATTAGTGGATGAATAAACGCTCCCGCAGATCCCCCGTTCAAGCCTGCTTCATTGGTCTCAAGTAAAAGCATCCCAGGGAGAGTCATGCCATTATCACATAATAAGAGAAGGCCATTGGAGCTCTTCTGCAGTACTCTTATTGGGTTTAAATCTTTCTGTGGCATCGAAATTACTGCTTAATCCTTCAGTGAATCTCTCTGGTGTTTATGTCAACTTATCCAAAATGCTAGAATGTCTTGAGAGAATTTTTGCTTCTATTATGAACCTTCTGGAAAAACTACGGGCAGCTCAGATCATATCTTGGACATACTATCAGAAATTCCGAAAGAACTCTTTGTGAAATCTGAGGGGGTGTTTGTACCATTGTCCCAAAAAATATGATCCAAAAGAAAGACGTCGGTCTACAAGTTTGCTGTCCCACCTCAAAAATGGCAACGCATAAGCAGAAACCAATTTAATAGGCAAATTTATCCTCACTGGAGCTTCTGTTCACGGAAAAAGAATCAGAAAAAGATACGTCCCGCCAAGTTTCTGCAAAGGATGCTCTGGCTAAGCGTTATCCTTCTTCAACACTATCCATGGAAACTGAAGTCTTGTCGATTTTTAAAAGGAAGGAAAAAAAAAGAAGGCCAGTAGAAAAGTCTCTGGCCCCAGTTTTGATACCTTAAAAAATTAAAGAACAGAAAAAAGCAAAAAGAAAGCTGAGAAGGTTAAACAAAAAGGGGTTAGAAAAGTAACATTTCCTACGAAAACTCATACTATTTTGACCACAGTAGACCCAGGAGATAGGGATCAAACAATTGCCTCTGCCGCAACCAACAGATGCTCATGAGAATCCCGATGTTCTAATGCCATCGAAGGAACCGGGGATAGCAATCAATAAAGATTTTTCTTCTTTATTTAATCAGGCTGAAAATATGTCAGCTGTACTGAAGAGCTCTGCAACAAATGTTCATTCATCTTGGGACTGAAATGGATTAGAAAAAGAAAAAGCATTTTCTTCGGTAATGTTGAACTCGATCGCTTCCGACTTTGTGCCTCAGCGATGGTTCAATGGCTTGGACAATTGTCCCCAACAGCCCCAAACTTACCAACCAAAGATGCAAAGGAGGATATCACTTGGCTAGATTTTATTACCTTATTTGAGGATGACCCATTCTCTTTAAACTGATCTCTTTTGTTAAATCGTCTGGTTCAGGTTGATCAACTCAAGCTGGTAAGCAGTAGTGACCTGGTGTAGGGGAGTAGGATCTGCACTTATGTTGCCCCCACCTTTTTTCTGATGTTTACACTGGTTTCTGGCTATAGTCTGGCTGGGACCCTGCTAATCAGGGCCCCAGCCTCTCTGTTCTCTCTAAACAACTTGGAGTGCATATTAGATGCACTAGTGATTGGATACTGTGGTACCTTATGAGCCCCTAGTATATGGTACCTTAGGTACCAAGGGCATAGGTACTTCACAGGCCTACCAGGGGCTGAAGCATGTATTATGCCACCCCTGGGAAGCAGACTAAATCTGACACCACAGGCCTGCTACTGCAGCCTGGGTGAGGTAGTGTTAGCACTCCTCACTGAGGTATAGGTTCCCTATATCTCACGTTACACACACATATAAACCTATCAGTCACCCCTAAGGCAGGCCCTATCAATCCTGAGGGCAGGGTACTTGGTTTCCATGTGAGGGGGTGCCTCTGCCTGAGCAGGGCCCCTCTGCAGCTCTCAGAGTCCATTCTCTGTAGCTGTTTGTGGATGCGGTTAAACCATATACTCTTAAGTGCATTATAACCTAGCGGTAAATGCTAACTTTGGGATGGCTGCATCAAAACATGTCAAAACAGTAACTGGTGTGGGAGTATGATCCCACCCTTCTAGAGCGATAGACCTGTACCCACTGTGGAAACACGGTAGAATCCTGAAGAGCCCTGGCATCACAAAATGGATGCCACCAGCACAGACACTGGGCTGCCCTCCTGCTGCTGACCGAAACTCGCAGTGGAGGAGGCCCAACAATAGGCATCCTGTCACAGGGAGATGTAACCACCTTCCAGACAGGATTTAGTGTATTGGGGCTGGGTGGGCGCACTCCTAGAGTGCTTTGAAGTCCTGCACTGGGGGAGCAGTAGGCTCCTCTGTGTATATGCCAGCTCAAACTGGTTCAGGGGCTAACAGCCCCTGCCCTGGCGCAAAACTGGACAAAGGGAAGTGGGTGTAGCCACCCACTCCGCTGACCCTCCCATAGGAGTGGTCATAGAGCTAGTCCTTCCCTTCCTTGTAGTATAAGTTAGGGAACCCTGGCCATTGCAAACTAGATATCCCTGGACGATGCTCTGAAGAAGAATCCTGGACCTTCGATGTTCCACTACCTCTGGAAGACTGAAGAATCTCCCTTGGAGTCAAGGAGTGACTCCCCTGCTTGGCAGGCACCAAAACTTTGCATCAACGGTCACAAACATTCCTGCACCCGCTGGAGTTCGAAGTCCCTGCAGCCCCAGAAGTGGATTTCCTGATGTCTCGATGGCCATTGTGAGTCCCCAGCGAAGCTGAGGCGAGTGGACCCCACGAGTGACGAGGAACAGCAATACCCGGGTACCGTGCACTATTGTCAAGTGCAACCCCTTCATGACGTTCGACGAACTTGTGCTTTTGACCACATATGGTCCAAGCCTCCAGCAGGATTTCCTTCAAAACACAGAGGCTTTCCTCGTCCCGAGTGACCGTGGGCTCCTGTGAAGTGAATCCTCACAAGGCGTCTTCGCGATCCCTTGCCAGTTGGCTTGTGGGTCCCCTGAAGACTTTTCTACAGAACCAAAGGGCTCCCCTGGTTGCTCCAGGCCTGCCCTGATTTACCCTTCCTGGGTGAGTCCCTCAGACCTCGCTGGTCTGCACCGCTGACTTTCTTCACTTTCCACAAGACTTTCTGTTGCCAAGGCTTGTTGGCTCCAATCTGGTTGCTGACACCTCAGTAAGCTGCAGGCTTTGTGGGACACTCCGAATCCAGCTCCTGGTCATCGTCGATGCCTTCTGGACCTCGTGGCTGAAGAGTCAAGACACCTGTGATCACCTGAAATCACCTGACTTCTGTGGGCATCCAGCTTCCTGGCCCGGGTCACTGGCAAGTGACTTTGAACACTGTCTCCACTGCTTTCAGGTCCTCTTTCTTCAGAATCCAGCCTTGGATTCCACCGGACACTTCTCCTGTCTTCACAAGCAGCAAGTCTTCTTTGGCTCCCATTGAAAACGACGCCGCGACCCGACACCACACCAAAAGACACCTATGCACCCGACTTCCCTGGGTGAGGTAACTCGAGTACTCCAGTGCTCCTGTGTGTGTTGGCTTTAGAACTACTTACCCTGTAAGTGACTTGGGATCCGCGGCTGTGTTCTCACACTGCATGCGTCTCCCGTGGGTCCTTTACTTACCTGCCTTGGGTGGATTAGTGAGGCCCCAGCGCTTCTCAAGACCTTAGGCCTTCTCCCTTCTCAAGTCGTTCTTCTTATATCTCTTTTTTAGTATACGGTCTGGTACGCCCCTAGGGCCCCAGCCATATAAGTGCTTAATTTGTTGTGAAATGTTGATTTGTGCATATGTCCTTGACTTCTAATCTCATAAAGAGATTAGTAGAGTGTGTCTAGTAATAAATACATATATATTTTATATATATACCTGTGTGGTGCCCTTTCATTTAGTGATTCAAGAGATTATAAGGTAAAACAAGCTGCTTTACATTCCTCTGAGACTTAGCCTGAAGGCTGCTCTCCACAGCTACCACTAGGATAGCTTTCTTTAAAAGGTTGTCTTAAACCTATCTAGCATAAGAGTTGAATTGTACTGGTGCAAGGTGGCCACTTTAACTAGTAACTGAAAACCACTAAAGGTACTCAAGGTACATATAAAGTCAAGCTTAGTATCAACAAGTTCTACTGAACTTAGAGCTGTGTGTGAAGGGATAGCACACCCTTGATACAGCTCAAGCTAGGATGAGTAGGGCACAAACTAGTGTAGGTAGTACAACATTGCACAACACTAGAATGTCCTTAAGGGTTGGAACCAGTGGGTCCACCCAGCCTCAGTATAAGGACATGACTTTCTTTGACTTGAAAGCCATGTGTGCTGCAAGGCACCTGAGGATAGGACAGAGTCCCTCTACACTTCACCTGATAGATCTGCTGACAGCAGATGATCTTAGATTATCTCTAGGAGCTAAGGGGTCTGAATCAGGGGGTGGGTCAGCTATAGTCTCTGGGTCAGATGATGAAAACGAAGATGACCTGGACTCTGTGGTTGAAGGGCCAGACCCACAAGGGTCTGAAAAGGACAGAGGAATTCTCCCTAAGAGAGCTGACAGAGTGGAAGAGAGGCCTAGGTCCCCTTCAAGGTAATCTGACCACTCCTATCACTCTGGCAGAGAATCTGTCCAGAAGAGGAACTCATACTTTAATAGAAGAGAGACTTCCTCTGAAAGAATGTACAAACAGCTGCAGTATGAGGAAGCAAGAGTTGCCCTCAAGGCCAAGCAGTTGGCATTAGACAGAGATGCCTTTGAGCTCCAGAGAGCTTCTAGAAAAGAGGGGTTAGAACCCCCTGGTGGCAGCAACAGTGTCCCTAGAGTCAGAGATTACATTCCAGACCATAGGAACCTGTCCAAGGTTGTTCCTCCCTACTAGAGTGGGGATGATATCCACAAATGGATAACTGCTATGGAGAGGGCCTGTAGAGTACACCAGGTCCCCCAGAAACAGTGGGCAACAATCTTGTGGCTCTCCTATTCTGATAAAGGTAGAGACAAGCTCTTCACTGTTAGAGAAGAGGATGCTGATGATTATGAAGTCCTGAAGAGTGCATTAATAGATGGGTTTGGCTTAACCACTGAACAGTACAGGTTGAAGTTCAGAGACACCCAGAAAGCACAGACTCAGGACTGGACTGACTTTGTTGATTGTGCAACCAAGGCTCTGGAGGGTTGGCTGGTTGGTAGTAGAGTTGCTGATTTTAAGGGATTGTGTAATCTTATGATGAGAGAACAGATCCTTAATAATTGCCAAAACCAGTTGTTGCATCAGTACCTGGTGGACTCTGATCTGACCTCTCCCCAAGAATTGGGAAAGAAAGCAGAGAAATGTGTCAGAACCAGGGTGAGGCAGAAAACCCAGAACCAAGGGGGTGACACTAAGAAGCAGGATCCTAAAGGCTCTGAGAAAGGTGGGGATAAGTCAAAAGACCAGAAGTCTTCACAAGGGCCCCAAACATCTGCATCTAGTGGGGATTCACAGTCTAACAAAGGGAAAGGCCAAAAGAAGCCCTGGTACAAATTCTGTAAACAGAAAGGCACTGGACTTCTGATTGTACCAAGTCCAAAGACCAAACCACCACCACTCTAGCCCCTAAGGCAACTGTTCCCCCTAGTGCAGTCATTGGTGGAGGTAATACTCAGAATAAGGGAGTAGTAGGGTTGACCCTGGGTTCTGATGTGGACTCTGGCCTAGTCAGAGTACCAACACATGCATTGCTAGTTTGTGAGGGAGACCTTGATATGTCCTTCCTAGTGAGCCCCAGTAATCTGGGCAAGTACAAACAGCAGCCTATCATAAATGGCAAACAGGCTTTGGCATTTAAGGACACAGGTCCCAGTGTCACCATGGTGGCAGAGAATCTAGTGGACCCTGCACAGATCATCCTGGGTGAAATGTACCAGGTAACCAATGCAAGCAACACCAGGACCAACCATAGCCTGGCAGTTGTGAATTTTTCCTGGGGAGGGGTAACTGGCCTCAAAAAGGAAGTAGTCAGTGCAGACCTCCCTCTCGAATGTTTGTTGGGCAATGATCTGGAGACTTCAGCCTGGTCTGCAGTAGAATTATGGACTCATGCTGAGATGTTGGGCATACCTGCAGAGGTATTTGCTGTGACCAGGTCACAAGCCAAAATGCATAAAGCTGAACCAGCTCTGGATCCTGAAACTATGGACCAGATGCTACCCAAGAGGAGGAGCAGTAGGGTTAAGGCTGGGCCTTTCCCTCGGTCTCAGATCTCAGATTCCCCTCCTGAGGGAGGATAAGCAGATCCTGAAGAAGGAACTGCCCCAGAGGAACTTGAGACTGGTCAGGTTGAGTTCTTGGGGGCAGGGGGACCTTCCAGGGAAGATCTGAGCAAAGAGCAACAGTGCTGCCCAACTCTTGAACCCCTCAGACAGCAGGCTGCTGCTGAGGCTGCTGGGAGTGCTAGTGGGTCCCATAAGGTTTATTGGGATGAGGGGCTCCTATATTCTGAGGCTAGAGATCCTACCCCTGGAGCCACAAGGAGGTTGGTAATTCCTCAGAGGTTTAGGGGGTTCCTCTTGACCCTAGCACATGACATCCCATTAGCAGGACACTTGGGCCAAAACAAGACCTGGGACAGGTTTGTACCACATTTTCATTGGCCACACATGTCTGAGGACACCAAGGAGTTTTGTCGCTCCTGTGTCACTTGCCAAGCCAGTGGCAAGACAGGTGGCACAACAAAGGCCCCCCTGATACCACTACCTGTGCTGGGGGTTCCCTTTGAAAGGGTAGGGATTGACATTGTTGGACCCCTTGACCCACCAACTGCATCTGGGCACAGATTTATACTGGTGGTAGTGGATCATGCCACCAGGTATCCAGAAGCTATACCCCTAAGGACTACCACAGCTCCTGTGGTAGCAAGAGCCCTCATTGGAGTCTTCTCCAGAGTGGGTTTCCCTAAGGAGGTCATTTCTGACAGAGGTTCTAACTTTATGTCAGGGTATCTAACTGCAATGTGGAAGGAGTGTGGTGTCAACTACAAATTCACTACTCCCTATCACCCACAATGCAATGGGTTAGTTGAGAGATTCAACAAAACCCTAAAGGGAATGATTAAATCCCAGAAAAGCTTAGGCGAAAATGGGACCTTTTACTTCTCTGCCTTCTGTTTGCATACAGGGAGGTTCCACAGAAGGGGGTTGGCTACAGCCCTTTTGAACTTCTGTTTGGGCACCCTGTTAGAGGACCATTATGTTTGGTGACGGAGGGATGGGAGTTACCTCTCAAACCTCCCAAACAGGATGTGATGGACTATGTACTTGGTCTCCGCTCCAGGATGACAGAGTATATGAAGAAGGCCACTAAAAACCTTGAGGCAAGCCAAGAATTACAAAAAGCTTGGCATGACCAAAAGGCTGTCCTGACTGTTTACCAGCCAGGCCAGAAAGTGTGGGTGTTGGAGCCTGTGGCCCCAGCAGCTCTCCAGGACAAATTGAGTGGCCCCCATACAATTGTTGAGAAAAAGGGAGAGGTCACCTACTTGGTAGACCTTGGCACTCCCAGGAGCTGCCTTAGGGTGCTCCATGTCAACAGACTGAAGCCATATGTGGACAGGGCTGACATGAGCTTGCTCATGGCAACTGATGAGGACCAGGAGGAGGAGAGTGACCCTCTCCCTGACCTGCTCTCACAGAACCCTGATGATGGATCAGTTGATGGTGTTGCTTTGGCAAGCAGCCTCACTGAACATCAACAAACTGAATGTAGACAAGTGCTACATCAGTTTAGACATATGTTTAGCCTGACCCCAAGTCAGACTTCCTGGTGCACCCATGAGGTGGACACTGGAGACAGTCTGCCTGTAAAGAGTAAAATCTACAGGCAACCTGACCATGTCAGGGATTGTATCAGGACTGAAGTCCAGAAAATGTTGGAGCTAGGTGTTATTGAGCCCTCAGATAGCCCTTGGGCTAGCCCAGTAGCCCTTGTGCCAAAACCTCACACCCAGGGTGGTAAGAAAGAGATGAGGTTTTGTGTTGACTACAGAGGCCTCAATGCAGTCACCAGGACTGATGCCTACCCAATACCAAGGGCAGATGAACTAATAGACACTGTGGCCTCAGCCAAGTATCTCAGTACATTTGACCGTACAGCTGGCTATTGGCAAATCAAGTTAGCTGATGATGCCAAGGCTAAAACAGCATTTTCGACCCCTGGTGGGCACTATCACTTTGTGGTAATGCCCTTTGGTTTGAAGAATGCACCTGCCACATTTCAGAGGTTGGTGAATAAAGTCCGGACTGGTATGGAAACCTATTGCTCAGCTTATCTTGATGATATTGCTGTCTTTAGTTCCACCTGGCAGGATCACCTTGTCCACCTCAGGAATGTACTGGAGTCCCTGCAGAAAGCAAGCCTCACTATCAAGGCTACTAAGTGCCAGATAGGGCAGAGTCAGGTTGTGTACCTGGGCCACCTTGTAGGTGGAGGCCAGGTTCAACCATTGCAGAGCAAGATCCAGACCATAATGGAATGGGTAGCTCCAACCACCCAGGCACAGGTGAGATCCTTCTTGGGCCTGACAGGGTATTACAGGAGGTTTGTTAAGGGATATGGATCTATAGTGGCCCCCTTAAATGATCTGACCTCCAAGAAAATGCCAAAAAAAGGTTCAGTGGACAGCTAGCTGTCAAAAGGCATTTGATGACCTCAAGCAGGCAATGTGCACTGCCCCCATCTTACAGAGTCCAGATTACAAAAAGAAGTTCATTGTTCAAACAGATGCTTCAGAGCTGGGTGTGGGAGCTGTACTGTCTCAACTTAATGATGAAGGTCAAGACCAGCCAGTAGCTTTCATAAGCAGAAGGCTGACCCCTAGAGAGAAACGTTGGTCAGCTATTGAGAGGGAGGCCTTTGCTCTGGTGTGGGCCCTGAAGAAGCTGAGGCCATACTTGTTTGGCACTCACTTCATAGTTCAGACTGACCATAAGCCCCTCCTATGGCTCAAACAGATGAAAGGTGAAAATCCTAAACTGCTCATGTGGTCCATTTACCTACAGGGGATGGACTATACAGTGGAACATAGACCTGGGACCCAACATGCCAACGCAGATGGACTCTCAAGGTATTTCCACTTAGAACATGAAGACTCAACTGGTCAAGGTTAGTTTAATGTCCCTGCGTTTGATGGGGGGGTTGTGTAGGAGAGTAGGATCTGCACTTATGTTGCCCCCACTTTTTTTCTGATGTATACACTGGTTTCTGGCTATAATCTGGCTGGGTCCCTGCTAATCAGGGCCCCAGTCTCACTGATCTCTCTAAACAACTTGGTGTGCATACTAGATGCACTAGTGATTGGATACTGTGGTACCTTATGAGCCCCTAGTATATGGTACCTTAGGTACCTAGGGCATTGGTACTTCACAGGCCTACCAGGGGCTGCAGCATGTATTATGCCACCCCTGGGAAGCATTCTCAATATGACACCACAGGCCTGCTACTGCAGCCTGTGTGAGGTAGTGTTAGCACTCCTCACTGAGGTATAGGTTCCTATATGTCACCATACACACACATATGAACCTATCAGCCACCCCTATTGCAGGCCCTATGAATCCTGAGGGCAGGGTGCTTGGTTTACTATGTGAGGGGGTGCTTCTGCATGAGCAGGACCCCTCTGCAGCTGGCAGAGTCTATTCTCTGCTGCTGTTTGTGGATGCGGTTAAACCATATACTCTTAAGTGCATTATAACCTCGCGGTAAATGCTAACTTTGGAATGACTGCATCAAAACTTGTCGTGTTTGGTGTCAAACAACTTGGAATCATACCCCCACACCAGTAACTGGTGTGGGAGTATGATCCCACCCTTCTAGAGGGGATGACATGTACCCACTGTACTAAACGGTGGAAATCTCCTAGAGCCCTGGCATCACAAAATGGATGCCACCAGCACAGACACTGGGCTGCCCTCCTGCTGCTGACCGAAACTCGCAGTGGAGGAAGCCCAACAAAAGGCATCCTGTCACAGGGAGGTGTCACCGCCTCCCAGACAGGATTTAGTGTATTGGAGCTGGGTGGGTGCACTCTTAGAGTGCTTTGAAGTCCTGCACTGGGGGAGCTGTAGGCTCCTCTGTGCATATGCCAGCTCAAACCGGTTCAGGGGCTACCTGCCTCTGCTCTGGCGCGAAACTGGACAAAGGGAAGTGGGTGTAACCACCCACTACCCTGACCCTCCTAGAGGAGTGGTCATAGAGCTAGTCCCTCCCCTATCTTCACTATAAGATAGCAAGCATTGCCATTGCAATTCAGATTACCCTGGACGACGCTCTACAAAGAAGAATCCTGGCCCTTCGACGTTCCACTATCTCTGGAAGACTGAAGAATCTCCCTTGGAGTCAAGGAGTGACTCCCCTGCTTGGCAGGCACCTATAACCTCAATCAACGGTTGCAAACTTCACCGCTCCCGCCGGAGTCCGAAGTCCCTGCGGCCCCAGAAGTGAATTTCCTGACCTCTCGACGGCCATTTTGAGTCCCCAGTGAAGCTGTGCCATCTGGACCCCACGAGTGACAAGGAACAGCAATACCTGGGAACCGTGCACTGATTTCAAGTGCAAACCCTAAACAACGTTCTACGAACTTGTGCTTTGGACCATTTGTGGCCCAAGTCCCTAGCAGGTCTTGTTCCAAAAATCAGCGGCCTTCCCCGTCCCGAGTGACCGTGGGCTCCTGTGAAACTTTTCCTGTGAAGGCGTCTTTGCGGTTACTTGCCCGTTGACTAGTGACTCCCCCGAAGACTTTCCAACCAACTTCAAGGGCTCTTCTGATTGCTCCGGGCCTGCCCTCACTTACCCTTGCTGGGTAAGTCCATCAGACCTTGCTGGTCTGCATCACCGACTATCTTCAGTCCACACAAGACTTGCAGTTGCCAAGGCTTGTTGGCTCCAATCCGGATGCCAAAACCGTCATCAGCTGCAGACTTTGTGGGACCCTCCGAATCCAGCTGCTGGTCATTGTCGAGCCCTCCTGGACCTCGTGAGCGAAGAGACAAATCACCATCGACGACCTGAAGCGACGCGACATCTGTGGTCATCCATCTTGCTGGCCACCGGTCACTGGCAAGTGACTTTGAACACTGTCCCCTCAATTTTCAGGTCCTCTTCATCTTCAATCCACCTTCGGAGTCCAGCGGGCACCTCTTCAGTCGTCTCAAGCAGCAAGTCTTCATTGGTCTCCATTGAAAACAGCATCGCGACCCGACACCAAAAGACACCTATGCACCCGGCTTCCCTGGGTGAGGTAACTCGTGCACTCCGGTGCCCAAGTGTGTGTTGGCTCTCGAAATACTTACCCTGTAAGTGGCTTGCTTGTTGACTTCTTCGAAGTGCCCTAAAACTTTAAAATACAAACCGCGACTTGCTCCATTGTAACCTATAGGAAACCCGCGGCTGTGTTTAGACACTGCACGCGTCTCCCGTGGGCTTGTTACTTACCTACTAACACTGCAGTAGGGAAGCCCCAGCGATTCCCAAGGCCCTAGGCTTTGTCATTTTGCAAGTCGACTTTGTTAAACCATTTTCTTAGTATATGGTCTGGTACGCCCCTAGGGCTCCAGCCATATTTGTGCTTAATTTATTGAGAACTGTTGACATTTGAATGCGTATCTGGGTTCTAATCTCATAAAGAGATTAGTAGAGTGTATCTAGAAATAAATACATATATATTTGATATATATACCTGTGTGGTGTCCTTTTCATTTGGTAATTCAAGAGATTATAAGGTAAAACAAGCTGCTTTACATTCCTCTGAGACTTAGCCTGAAGGCTGCTCTCCACAGCTACCACTAGGATAGCTTTCTTTAAAAGGTTGTCTTAAACCTATTTACCATAAGAGTCGAATGGTACTGGTGCAAGTTGGCCACTTTAACTATTGACCAACATATATCAGGGCAACTTCTCACAATTGGAATTGGTGAAACTTTTAGATTCACAAGTAGAAGAGAAAACTAGGGCTACATTTAAGTCAAAAATTATTGCAAATTTGATACTGAACAACTGAGTTCTTTATAGCACAAGGATTTGATATTGTACCCTCCCCTCTTGAAAATAGGGGGTTTCCTGTAGGTGTGAATAATTATTTGGTAAATCTTTGCTCTGTTGATGAATGTACCCTTTCACAGGAAGAGATGACCACTAATGCGAAACTAACAGTAGTCTTTTGTAAAGCTCGTTCCAGGGTGGTCTCTTTTAACAATTCCAAGTTTGGCATGATGTGAAAAAATTAATATGTTTCTCAATGGGCATGGTTACCAGGTTGGTTAAATAGTGGAGAAGCGGCTGCATCAAACAGGTTGAAGTGAGGTTTATTTTATATGTTTATATAGCAGTAGCTAGACCCGTGGGTATTAGAGCACTTTACATACAAGAAAGAAAAATAGCATGGTGTAGCATGACATAAGGATGCATAAAGAGAGAAGCATAACATTTTAAGACAGCATAAATTAAAGGGGTGAATGATAACTTAGATAGTTGAAACAGTCAAATAACCACCTATAATTGATGGCCTAGTTATGAGGCGAGTCAGCTATTGAAGCCTAGATCAGTTGGCTTGGGCGGTAAAGTATTTGTTGAGGAGAAATCGTTTCAGGTCCCTTTTGAAGCAGGAGCAGGAGGGGTTGCATCTGAGGTCACTAGGAGGTGCGTGCCACATCCAGGGAACATTTCCAGAAAAAGATCGAGACTGGGAGAATTTCCTTTTCAATTTCAGAGGAATGAGAAGAAGTGAGTTGGAGCTTTTCAGAGTTCTGGATCTTCCTGCTTTCACAAGTATGCTGTTTAGGTAGTTGGCAGAATGTGTGTGAAGGGTTTTGTGTGTGATGCAGGCAGACTTGTAAATACATCTACTTTCAGAGGGAAGCCAGTTGAGAGATTTGAGGGCTTGCGTGATGTGTTCAAACCGTTTACTGTTATGAGCCAGTCTGCCATGTTTAGGACTGACCTTAGTGGGGCTAGGTGAGTTTTTGGCATCCTTGCAAGGATGGCGTACCCATAGTCCAGTTCAGAGAGGACTAGAGATTGTACTATTGTCTTGAAATCATTATGGGGGATGAAAGGTTTATTTATCTTGAGGTGTTTTAGTGAGTAAAGCGCTCCTTTGGCAGAGTTTTTGATGTAATCCTTCATTGACAGGTTCTTGTCCAGGGTAATGCCTAGGGACTTTAGTAATGTGATCTATTCCATTAATATTGTGTCTTGAAAAATAGTTGGGTGTTGGAATAATCTGTGGAAAATCCGAAACTTGGATGCTATAAATCCAGAGGTAGTTTCTTTGCAAGAAACGTGGGTCCCCAATGCTTTTGAGGTTGAAAACTACTATGTGATTAGCTATCCTGCTACCAAATCAAAGAAAGGCTAGTGGTGGTTAGCAATATTATTGTATACAAATTTTAATTGGACGTATCAGGTGTATTGTCATAATCGAACCTACTACAGTGTATTGCATTCCCACAGCAGACTGCAAGTTATTGTTCTATTTTCCCTTTTATTTGGTAATCTTTATATTCTACCTGACCACGAAAGTAACTACTTGCTAAGCAAGTTTTTTTCATTATATTAACATGATTATGTGGAAAGTAGGCATCGTAAAGGTTCTACTATGTCTAAGCATCTACTCGCTTTATTTGTGGATAAAGAACATGAAGAGGTCGTTAATTTACCGGCCTCCATGTTCCCTGCCTACTCTAAGGCAAATAAAAGAGGAACGCTTCTTCTCGAGGCATGCAGGGAACATGATTTAATTATACTTAACGGAAGGTGACAGGGCGATATTCCAGCTCATCCCACCAACGTTTCAGCAACATCCTCTACAACAACTGGCTACGCCATTGGCTCATATATGGTCTTCCTCTGTCTCTTGGATTAGAAGGTAGTCAATAATATCTGGAGTGATCACAATATTTTAACCCTTTAAGATTAATGGGAAAGCTGATGATGTGCATCCATTGCAGATCCCTGACAGTGATGATGTGTTACTTAGTACTGTGAATGGGAAGGTTTTATGGACTGTTAGACCTGTCACCTTGGCGTGAGTCTCCCTTCCACTTTTTTGTCGCTGTGCCTCATGTGTTTTGCTGGTGTTAGCTGCTCAGAGCACTGTGCCACTGCCAACCAGTGCCACAGTGCAAGTGCTCCCTATTTAAAATGTATATGTTGGTTGGATTCCATGATTGGCTTATTTGGTTTACTGTCAGACCCCAGTAAAGTGCACCAGGAGTGCCAGGGCTTGTAAATACAAATGCTGCTGGTGGGCTTGCAGCACTGGTTGTGCCACCCACAGAAGCGGCCTGGTAAAATGTATCTAAGGTCTGCCATTACAGAGCCTGCGTGCAGTCTGGTATTGTCATGCTGACTGGGTAAGTGCACACACTTGCCAGTCCCTAAACCTTCCCTTAACTTCATATCAGTCACCCTATGGTAGGCCCAAGGGCAGGGTGCATTGTAAGCATAAGGTAGGACAAGCCCTGATGTGTGTGGCATGTCCTAATAGTGAATTACAGCCATTTTCGTTTTTCACTATTGTAAGGCTACCTGTTCTCCTTAGGCCAGAATGGGCTGTTAGAATTGTTACATTCTATGATCCTAACAGACCCAGGGAACATGGTAGAAATTCGAGTTTAGTATGCCTGAACTCAGAATAATAAAATACATCTTTTAGTAAAGTTTATTTTAATATTCTGTGTTTGCAAATACCACTTTTAGAAAGTTGGTATTTGCTTGCTTGACCATTTCAGCCCGCCTCTGCTATGATGTGTAGCTGCCTGTCTGGTTGTGTGAGTGACAGGGCTGGGGAAACCCAGAGGGGCAGGGCTAGGTAGCCTGGTGGTGAATAGGAAGATTGGCAGCCAGATGGGTGGGAGGAGTACACCTGGGCTCTGAATAGGGTTGTGCTCTGCTACCACAATGCTGGCTCCACCTCCTGCGGAGCGGCTGATGGCTCTGCCCTGCACCCTGAATAGAAAGGCAGAGTCATGTCAACAGAGTGCTCAAGAACTGGTTTGGACTGGGCAAAGGCCCCTCAACCACCCCAGAGGAACAAAGGAATTAGGGGTATAAGTATTGGGATCCTGCTCCCAAGAAATTAGATCCTGCTGAAACAAGAAGAACCTCTGCCAGAAGAGAAGGAACTGGGAAAGCTGTAGGAGGAGTAACTGTCCCTGACCTGGGGGATTGGCCTGCAGTGGTTGCCTTGCTGCTGAAGGAGAGGAGAAAGACTACTAAAGACTTTGCTTCAACTTGTGCTTTAAAAAGATCTCCAAGGGCTTGAACTGAGCTTGCCCCCTGAACGAAGTCCCAGGACCAGTGGACTTCACCCCCAGCTCCCCAAAGTCTTTTGGAAGTGCCTGCTGCTGTTGTTGGGCCTTCTGAGGGACTGCGTGTCGCAAGGAGCTGGAAGCGCGACGCAAGGAAGAGAAGCGTGCCGCCGTCGGAGCTGTTGCCGTCGCATCTCGCAGAGAGTGTCGCCGCTGCAGTATCGTATCGAGCGGAAGCGTCTCGCATCATTCCGGAAGTGTCTCGCAACGCCGAAGAAGCGTGTCGCCATCGCAGCCATCATAGCTGTCGCATTGCACCGCATCGAGAGAAGAGTCTCGCATCGAGGAGGAAGCGTGTCGCCATCGCAGCCATCGTAGTTGTCGCATTACACCGCATCCAGAAAAGTGCCTCGCATACACCGAGAAGCGTGCCGCCGTCGGAGCCGCTGTCGTCGCATCTCGCAGAAGGGGTGTCGCCGCTGCGGCATCGCATCGTGCGGAAGCGTCCCGCAACGTCGGAGAAGAGTGCCGCTGCCAAGGCCACTGTCGTCGCATCTCGTCAAGGGTGACGCCGCTGTAGCTGACGCATCGAGTCGAGCCTTCTCGCAACATCGGAGAAGCGTAACGCATCTGGAAGATCCCGTCTTTATTTCTTTTGCACCAAGAACTTCAACGCAACTGCATCGCTGCAACACTTTCGTTGCCCTGCGTGTCGCATCTAAGGTACATTGACTTAAAGTGTCGCATTTAAGAACTTAAGAGAAACTAAGCAATCTTCTACCAAATAAGCAACCGTATTGTGTATTTTTAATCTTTAATGGTCTTGTGATAATCCTATATAAAGAATCCTTATTTTTAATATAAATACCTGTGTGGTGTCTATTTGTAGTGTTGTCACTTGGTTACTGTATGTGTTCACAAATGCTTAACCTATAACGCTCTGAGATAAGCCTTGTCTGCTCACGCCAAGCTACCTAGAGGGTGAGCAGGGGTTGTTTTAGTAGTGTAACCCCTTACCCTGACTAGAGGAAAGGTTCCCTGCTTGTCACAAGTACCTACCTGTGCCAACCAGAGAACCCGGATTCTAACATTGGTGGTCAGCGGTGAGGATTCTGGACTTGCATTTGTGACTCATGTACAGTGATTGGTGAACACTACTTAGTGAGTGCAGACCTTAAACGCAACCAATACTTGTTGGTAGATTTCTTTTTGGGACTGTCTATTTTTGAGCACTGCCAAGCTTTACCATGGTGGAGAAAGCAACATCCATAGTCTCTGTCAATACAGAATTTGAATGGGAAGAAGAGGAAATAGATAATTACACTGCCAAGCAGCTAAAGTTCTTTTGCAAGAAGTTTAATGTTTCTACAACTGGATGTAAAAACAAAACACAGCTCTACAAGGCACTGAGGGCCTGGGTAGAAGCAAGGAAGGCCACTGATGATGATGATGCAGATGAGCAACTGGATGAGCCAGTGGGCTCAAGAGGAAGGAGAAGCCCTTCCTCTGCTGGTAGCAGTGTTTCTAGGAAAAGTATATCTCCAGAGGAGCTGGCAGATAGAAGAGAGGGTAGGATGCACGAAATGGAAATGGCAAAGCTCAAACTGAATGGGCAGCTGGAGCTAGAGAGCAAAAAGCTGGCTCTGGAAGAGAGAAGAATACAAATGGAGCATGAAACAAAGTTGAGGGAATTAGATCTGAAAGCTAAGAGTTTAGAGTCTACTCCCTCTGGTGGCAGCACACCGTCAGTGCAGACAGAATCAAGGGTGTACATACCCAAGGATGTGGTTAAGGAATTCTTCAAGAATGATGACATAGGGCAGTGGTTTAAGGCCTATGAGGTAGCCATGTCTTCCCACCGGGTCCCTGAGAAAGATTGGGGAGCGGGGTTGTGGGGATGGTTCCTTAGTGAGGGGCGGGATACACTGTTGGATTTGCATTCAGATGATTATAATTCCTATCCCCATATGAAGGCTGCTTTGATGTCTAGGTATGGGTTGACCCCTGAGTTGTATATGCAAAGGTTCAGGGGTTGCACCAAGATTCCAAACAGTACGTATGTTGAATATGTGACTTTTTTTTGCAGAGCGCTGGATGGTTGGGTAAAGGGTAGCAAAGTTAATGATTTTCAAGGGCTTCTTGATTTAATGGCATGGGAGCACTTGTCTAGTAATTGTTTTCCTGAGCTACGCCAGCACCTGATTGATAGTAGGCTGACTAACCCTAGGAAGCTTGCTGAGGAGGCGGACCGCTGGGTCAGTACCAGGGTCCACAAGGGTCAAGTGGGAGAATCCGCCAAAGGTGGGCAGGGTCCCCAGCAGAAGAGTGGGGGGGACAAGGGTAAACACAGGGAGTTCCAGAAGAGGCCCCAAAGTAATCCCCAAGGGAACCAAGGGAAAGGTTCTCAGCCTCCCTGAAGTGACCACAGCCACAACCAGTCAATGGTAGAAGGCGTATTTATTGCTGCTCATCTCATTAACAGCCTCCAGGGAATGAGTCTGTGTTACAAACACAAACATTCTATTACCAAGGAGCCTGTAGAACATTCTCAGTGCTATGACAACACCAGTAAGACTATTACAATATCTCCCTTCTTTGCATAAATAGAAACAACAAATGAAAACACACAAATAGCAACATAAAAATAAATACATAAAAATAAGAAATGAATAAACAAGAAATAAAATCATTGATAATACAGAATAAACTTAATACAATCTAACAAGAAGTAACAAATTACAAATCCATGCGTTTAGGAACAACTCTATGGCGTGTACTCCTCCTAACTGAAACAGAAGTTCCCTCTGGAGACGAATCCCCAGATGACTCATTGCAGGACTGACCATCCCTGTTAGGTTTAACAGGACCACCCTCTGGGAAAGAAAAACCAAAGCCTGGTACAATATTGTTGTTCCTCAAACCCATTTGAACCACAACCTTATCAGGGATTCTATAAACCCTAGACACATTCCACCAATTTTTCCCCTTGACCCTCACAGCATGCCGCAAGACTAAATCAACACACTGGGGTTGACTGAACTTGGAAAAACCTTTGGGAACATTATGCGGAATTTTAATCTTAATCCAATCCCCCACTTTGATGTTGTGAGACCACCCCGCTATAGAAGAACTCCTAGCAAAAGAATCAGAGGTAATCTCATCAACACGACCTTTATGATACACTTGTGAAGATGACAAACCTGAACCAGACATACATCCCCACTGTCTCATCCAAGCCGGACACATGTTGAATGTGGCAATCCTCCCTCTCAGTAATTCAAATGGACTTTTCCCAAACTCCACACCAGGTGTAGTTCGATGTGCCCATAGCATGCTCTGGACAGCTCCTCCGATGTCTATATTACCAGAAACAGCCCATTGCACGCAATCCATTAAAATACGATTCATGCGCTCAATGAAACCGTTTCCTTGTGGGTGATAGAGAGCTACACGTTTATGGAGAATACCGGATTGACTTAAAAAACAAGACATTTCCTTGGAGACAAATTGCACTCCATTGTCTGACACTAGTTCTTTAGGAAAACCTTCCCTGGCAAACAAACTCTCCAAAAACTTGATAACTTTTGTAGTATTAGGTTCAGTCATAAAACACACTTCCCACCATTTACTATAATAGTCCGCAACCACCAAAGCGAATCTATATTTGTTGGATAAAACATTGAAAGGACCAATAAAATCCAAAGCCAACTTCATCCAAGGCCCTGAAGGTAATTCAACACTCACTTTAGGAGGAGTCACTGTTTTGATTACTTTGTCACTAGAACAACACGTGTAACAATTTTCAACCATGCTCTCAATATGCCGATCCATTGAGGGCCACCAATACATGGAACGAACTCTGCGCTTAGTACACGTCTGTCCCAAATGACCTTCGTGCCCTGCTTTAATTATGAGATCTCTCAAACTGGTTGGAGGTACAAATTTGTCACCACGTAAGATCATTTCACCTTCCTCCAAGGTCAATTCATCAGCCACTTTAGCAAAAGGTTGTAAATCAGGATCTAGATGTTTCTCTTTTGGCCACCCTTGAATGATGCACCTTTTAACCTCCTTGAGAACTGAATCTGCTTTTAACGCATCAAACCATTCAACCTCCTTGAAACACCCCTCTTTACAAACATCAATGCTTGCAATCAAACATTCCTCATCATCCTCTGCATCACATACACCCTGTACTTCGGGCAACGGCAACCTAGAAAGACAATCTGGTCTAATGTTCTTTCCTCCAGGAATGTGTTCAACCGTAAAATTGTACTGAAGGAGCTTGGAGCTCAGCCTAGCAATCCTGGGCGTGTGATCTTTTACCAACACCCCATTAAGTATCGGAACAAGAGGTTTATGATCCGTCATAAGTCTGAAGGATCTGCCCCAGAGGAAACCTTTGAACCTCTCCACTGCCCAACAACAAGCCAAAAGCTCCCTCTCGATCACAGAATAATTCCTTTCACTGGGACGCAATGATCTAGATATGAATCCAACTGTGTGTTCTGATCCACTTTTAATTTGAGTCAACATGCCTCCCAGGCCATCCAAACTAGCATCAACAGACACAATAGACTCTAAAGAAGAATCGTATGGAGTCAGAATATTACAGTGATTCAACTCATTCTTGATTTTCTCAAAATCATCTTGACATTCCTGATCCCACCGAAACACAGTACCCCTCTTCAAAAGTTCACGAAGATGTGCAGTCTTAGATGAAAAATTAGAAATGAATTTGGCATAAAATTCACACATTCCAAGAAAAGATGAAACCTGCTCTTTGGATTTAGGGGACGGAACTTTAACAATAGCTTCAATCAACCCAGCCCTAGGAAGAATTCCCTCCCCAGAAATACAATGCCCAAGATACTCTATAGACTATACTCCGAAAACACATTTGCTTAAGTTCCCTACAATGCCCTTGTTTTGCATTCTATTACCAAGGAGCCTGTAGAACATTCTCAGTGCTATGACAACACCAGTAAGACTATTACACTCCCCCACCACAGAAACCGACCATGGCCCCGACAGGTACACCTGTTCAGAAGGGGCCCATCAGATGTTACAAGTGTGGTAACATGGGGCATTTTGCCTCTGATGTGAAATGTCCTTGTTTGGTAAACCAGCACCCAGTAGTGCTCCATCCCGGCAGGTGACTAGTGTAGCCCTGGGGGAGGAGATGGGTGTCCAAGGTGGGTGGGGTCCCACAGAGATGTCCCTTGTCTCATTAGGAGACCGTGAAGTGGTCCCCCAAACCCAGCTGCCTGAGAACACTAAAAAATACAGGCAGTGGGTGACCATAAATGGCCATAGGGTTGAAGCTCTCAGAGACACAGGAGCCAGTGTGATGGCTGTCAAGCGCCACCTGGTGTCTCCGGAGCAGGTTGTCCCAGGAGCATTCTATCCGGTTGTTGCCGCCGACAACACCGAGAGTCACTGCCCAGTGGCTCAGGTTCCCTTTCAGTGGGGGGGGGGGGTCTCTGGTACTCTTCAGGTAGCTGTGAGGCCCGCCATGCCTGTAGACTGTCTGTTAGGGAACGACTTAGAGAGCTCACCTTGGGCTAAGGTGGAGCGGAGTGCTCACCTGGAGATGTTGGGTATGCCGGATCGGGCGTGTCACCACACGGTCCATGGCAGCGAGTAGAGGTACTCAAGAGGTCCTGGAGCCTGAGAGGGAGGCCCAGGGACCGGCCTTAAAGAGAAGGAGCAGGGGGCGCGGGAAACCAGCCCCTGAAGTTCCCACGGTCCAGGAGGGAGCAGACCTTGAGGGGGATGCCCTGGAACCTACAGGGGAACAGATAGCTGAACTGGGGGACCTGCCTGAGCTGACCCATTGGCAGCAAGAAGGAGGACCCTCCAGGGAAGACTTCTTCAGGGAGCAGAAACAATGCCCTTCTCTTGTGGGTATGCGGCAGCAGGCTGCAGACCAGGCCAACGGTGATCAGTCCGGAACACATTTCATTTACTGGGAGAACGACCTCCTGTATTCTGAGCCTAAGGTTGCTGAGCCTGGGTCAGCCCGTGTGCTGGTGGTACCCCAGCGCTTCAGAGCCTTCCTACTGGAGCTGGCTCACGATGTACCCTTAGCAGGACATTTGGGGCAGGACAAGACCTTTGAAAGGCTTGTCACCCACTTCTTTTGGCCCCAAATGTGCAGTAGTTCAGATACTCACTGCAGAACATGCCAAACTTGCCAGGCAAGTGGGAAGAGTGGAAGGAAGCAGAAGGCTCCACTCCAACCATTCCCTGTGGTCGGTACCCCATTCCAGCGAGTGGGGATTGATATTGTAGGGCCACTGGACCCCAGGACAGCGATGGGCAATAGGTTCATCCTGGTCCTGGTGGACCATGCCACCCGGTACCCGAAAGCCATCCCTCTGAGGACAGTGACGGCCCCCGTGGTGGGACGTGCGCTTATGGGAACTTTCTGCCGAGTGGGATTCCCTCTAGAGGTGGTGTCTGACTGAGGTACCAATTTCATATCTAAATATATGAAATCCCTTTGGCAAGAGTGTGGTGTAACCTACAAGTTCACCACACCTTACCACCCCCAAGGAAACGGGTTGGTTGAGAGATTCAACCGAACCCTCAAAGGCATGATAATGGGCCTGGAAGGACCCATGAGGCGTAAGTGGGACGTCCTCTTACCATGCCTCCTCTTTGCTTACAGAGAGGTGCCACAGAAGTCTCTAGGGTTCAGTCCCTTTGAGCTTCTGTACGGACACCCAGTGAGAGGACCTCTAAGTCTGATCAAGGAAGGCTGGGAGCAATCTCCCAGGAAACCTCCCCAGAATGTATATAGCTACATGCTGGCCTTCAGGAACCAGACTAGGCGTTTCAGGGAACTTGCTGAGGCAAACCTGGAAGCCAGCCAGGAGGAGATGAAGTGGTGGTATGACCAGAATGCCACTCTGGTAGAGCTTCAGCCTGGACAGAAGGTATGGGTCTTGGACCCCGTGGAGCCCTGTGCGCTCTAGGATAAGTGGACCGGTCCCTTTGAGGTGGTGGAGCGCAAGAGTCCGGTTACCAATTTGGTGTACCTGAAGTCTCCTAGGAACCCCTCAAGGGTCCTACATGTCAACCGCCTCAAGCCCCACTTGGAGAGGTCCCAAGTGGGCATGCTCTTAGCGACAGATGCTGGGATGGAGGAGGAGACCGAGCCTCTTCCTGACCTCCTGTCAGTCAAGGAGCAAGATGGGTCAGTGGATGGTGTCATCCTCTCTTCCACCCTGACCCCTGAGCAACAGGATGATTGTCGCCAGCTGCTGGGACAATTTTCTGACCTGTTTTCCCTGGTTCCCGGTGTCACTGATTGGTGCGTCCATGATGTGGACACTGGGGATAGTACACCTGTGAGGCACAAGGCCTACAGGGTGACTGACAGGGTAAGGGCCTGCATCAAGGAGGAGGTCTCCAAGATGTTTGCCCTTGGGGTAATTGAGTCCTCAAGCAGTCCTTGGGCCAGCCCAGTGGTCTTGGTCCCAAAGGCTGCAGCGCCGGGAGCCACACCCGAACTCCGGTTCTGTGTGGACTACAGAGGACTCAATTCAGTCACCAGGACTGACGCACACCCCATCCCCAGAGCTGATGAGCCCATAGATCGGCTAGGGGCTGCCAACTACCTCAGCACGTTTGATTTAACGTCTGGGTACTGGCAGATCGCCTTGACCGATGGGGCCAAAGAGAGGTCAGCATTTTCCACCCCTGATGGGCATTACCAGTTCCGGTTTATGCCCTTTGGGATGAAAAATGCCCCTGCCACCTTCCAGAGGTTGGTCAACCAGGTGTTGGTTGGGCTGGATTCGTTCAGTGCAGCATACCTGAATGACATCGCAGTGTTCAGCTCCACGTGGGAGGAACACCTGCGCCACCTCTGGGAAGTGTTGATGGCGCTGCGGAGGGCAGGCCTCACGATCAAGGCGAGTAAGTGCCAGATCGGGCAGGGTTCAGTGGTGTACTTGGGGCACCAAGTTGGGAGTGGCCAGGTGGCACCCCTTCAACCCAAGATAGAAACCATCCTGAATTGGGAGTCGCCCAAAACCCAGACAGAGGTGAGGGCCTTCCTAGGTCTCACCGGGTACTACAGGATGTTTGTCAAGGGGTATGGCAACATGGTTGCCCCCTTGACAGCGCTGACTTCAAGGAAGCAGCCCAGGAAGGTGATCTGGACTGACACCTGTCAGAAATCTTTTGAGGCCCTGAAAGCTGCTATGTGCACGGCGCCCGTGCTTTTGGCTCCCAACTTCTCCAAAGAGTTTATCGTTCAGACAGACACTTCAGAGCATTGTGTGGGGGCTGTTCTTTCACAGATTAATGAAGAGGGCCTAGATCAACCTGTAGCCTTTATTAGCAGGAGGTTACTTCCACGGGAACCCGAGATGGAGTGCGATTGAGCGTGAGACATTTGCTGTGGTCTGGGCGCTGAAGAAGCTAAGACTATACCTGTTTGGGTCTCACTTCCGGGTTCAGACAGACCACAGGCCCCTCAGATGGTTGATGCATATGAGGGGTGAGAATCCAAAGCTGCTGAGGTGGTCCATTTCCCTACAGGGTATGGATTTCACGGTGGAACATCGCCCTGGTACAGATCACGCCAATGCTGACGGTCTGTCCAGATTTTTCCGCCTTAGTGATGAGGAACTCCCTGGGGTAGGGTAGTTCTCCCCACCTTTCAGCTGGAGGGGACACGTGTTAGACCTGGCACCTTGGCGTGAGTCTCCCTTCCACTTTTTTGTCGCTGTGCCTCATGTGTTTTGCTGGTGTTAGCTGCTCAGAGCACTGTGCCACTGCCAACCAGTGCCACAGTGCAAGTGTTCCCTATTTAAAATGTATATGTTGGTTGGATTCCATGATTTGCTTATTTGGTTTACTGTCAGACCCCAGTAAAGTGCACCAGGAGTGTCAGGGCTTGTAAATACAAATGCTGCTGGTGGGCTTGCAGCACTGGTTGTGCCACCCACAGAAGCGGCCTGGTAAAATGTATCTAAGGTCTGCCATTGCAGAGCCTGCGTGCAGTCTGGTACTGTCATGCTGACTGGGTAAGTGCACACACTTGCCAGTCCCTAAACCTTCCCTTAACTTCATATCAGTCACCCCTATGGTAGGCCCAAGGGCAGGGTGCATTGTAAGCATAAGGTAGGACAAGCCCTGATGTGTGTGGCATGTCCTAATAGTGAATTACAGCCATTTTAGTTTTTCACTATTGTAAGGCTACCTGTTCTCCATAGGCCAGAAAGGGTTGTTAGAATTGTTACATTCTATGATCCTAACAGACCCAGGGAACATGGTAGAAATTCGAGTTTAGTATGCCTGAACTCAGAATAATAAATACATCTTTTAGTAAAGTTTATTTTAATATTCTGTGTTTGCAAATACCACTTTTAGAAAGTTGGTATTTGCTTGCTTGACCATTTCAGCCCGCCTCTGCTATGATGTGTATCTGCCTGTCGGGTTGTGTGAGTGACAGGGCTGGGGAAACCCAGAGGGGCAGGGCTAGGTAGCCTGGTGGTGAATAGGAAGATTGGTAGTAAGATGGGTGGGAGGAGTACACCTGGGCTCTGAATAGGGGTGTGCTCTGCTACCACAATGCTGGCTCCACCTCCTGCGGAGCGGCTGATGTCTCTGCCCTGCACCCTGAATAGAAAGGCAGAGTCATGTCAACAGAGTGCTCAAGAACTGGTTTGGACTGGGCAAAGGCCCCTCAACCCCAGAGGAACAAAGGAATTAGGGGTATAAGTATTGGGATCCTGCTCCCAAGAAATTAGATCCTGCTGAAACAAGAAGAACCTCTGCCAGAAGAGAAGGAACTGGGAAAGCTGTAGGAGGAGTAACTGTCCCTGACCTGGGGGATTGGCCTGCAGTGGTTGCCTTGCTGCTGAAGGAGAGGAGAAAGACTACTAAAGACTTTGCTTCAACTTGTGCTGTAAAAAGATCTCCAAGGGCTTGAACTGAGCTTGCCCCCCGAACGAAGTCCCAGGACCAGTGGACTTCACCTCCAGCTCCCCAAAGTCTTTTGGAAGTGCCTGCTGCTGGTGTTCGGCCTTCTGAGGGACTGCGTGTCGCAAGGAGCTGGAAGCGCGACGCAAGGAAGAGAAGCGTGCCGCCGTCGGAGCTGTTGCCGTCTCATCTCGCAGAGAGTGTCGCCGCTGCAGCATCGCATCGAGCGGAAGCGTCTCGCATCATTCCAGAAGTGTCTCGCAACGCCGAAGAAGCGTGTCGCCATCGCAGCCATCGTAGCTGTCGCATTGCACCTCATCGAGAGAAGAGTCTCGCATCGAGGAGGAAGCATGTCGCCATCGCAGCCATCGTAGTTGTCGCATTGCACCGCATCCAGAAAAGCGCCTCGCATCCATGGAGAAGCGTGCCGCCGTCGGAGCCGCTGTTGGCGCATCTCGCAGAAGGGGTGTCGCTGCTGCGGCATCGCATCGAGCGGAAGCGTCCCGCAACGTCGGAGAAGAGTGCCGCTGCCCAGCCCGCTGTCGTCGCATCTCGTCAAGGGTCACGCCGCTGTAGCTGACGCATCGAGTCGAGCCTTCTCGCAACATCGGAGAAGCGTAACGCATCTGGAAGATCCCGTCTTTATTTCTTTTGCACCAAGAACTTCAACGCAACTGCATCGCTGGAACACTTTTGTTGCCCTGCGTGTCGCATCAAAGGTACATTGACTTAAAGTGTCGCATTTAAGAACTTAAGAGAAACTAAGCAATCTTCTACCAACTAAGCAACCGTATTGTGTATTTTTAATCGTTTAATTGTCTTGTGATAATCCTATATAAAGAATCCTTATTTTTAATATAAATACCTGTGTGGTGTCCATTTGTAGTGTTGTCACTTGGTTACTGTATGTGTTCACAAATGCTTAACCTATAACGCTCTGAGATAAGCCTTGTCTGCTCGCGCCAAGCTACCTAGAGGGTGAGCAGGGGTTGTTTTAGTAGTGTAACCCCTTACCCTGGCAAGAGGAAAGGTTCCCTGCTTGTCACAAGTACCTACCTGTGCCAACCAGAGAACCCGGATTCTAACATGGACTAAGAAAGATAAGCAGTCACTAGCAGTAGCATTGAGGAAAATTGTTGAAACCCTACACTCGTCAGATTGGCTACCAGTTATTGTGTAGGAGGAGCACATGGAAAAACTTGTAAGGGTAACTCCAAGTATGGCAAATAGCCACACCTTCAAAGCAGTCTCATAACTTTAGTAGAGTGTTTATGTTTAATAAACTTATTAATCACCTTCAAAGAAGGCAATAGACCTTTTACTCCAAAGAGCGTAAAAGGTAAATTTCTGTTTGAATAGAAGAAAAACTAGGTGGGTGACCATTCAAAAAAGATCTATCCCTGATAACATCAGTGTGAAAATAACAGAAGTGATGAATTATAAAAGTCATAAAGCCTTCTGGAAAATCATAGAGGAGAACAGTGACTCATTCTTTGAACCTAAGATTAATAATAACACCAGCATGAATTGGCAAAAATATATAACTTCTCTGTATGCACAAATTAATCAGAAGGGCTATGAGAATGGCATTGAGTTCCCTTGTGGGTTTTCGGAGGGGAAAAAGTCTCCTTTTTCTCCTCCGACTAGACAGGAGGTGTTGAATTATCTTAAGGTGCTAGGAACACAGGTGTAAGAGAACCATATCAAATACCCATTACTATTATGAAATTGGATCTGGATCTATGGGCCTCTTACCTAGTGGCACTCTTTTTCTACTGCTCTACACAGAAGTGGTCCCTAGCTCTAGGAGGGGTAGAGTTATTCTGCTGCTACATAAAAAAGGCCTTTTAAAATCACCTAGCAATTATAGGTAGACTAACCTACTGCATGCTACAGGAAAAAAAATCGCTAAAAGTTTATTAGTTAACCTCTTAGAATGGGCAGTAGAAAAGTGTATCATACCACTGGAGCAGCCAGGATTTAGAGAAGGTCATTCGACTTTCGACAATAGAACTGCAATTTATCCTATTTTGGAGAAATATGCAAAGTGAAGGGGAATGCTTGTCCATGGAGCTCTTGTTGATTACTTAACTGGTTTTGACAGGGTAGACAGGGAGACCCTCTGGAGGAAGTTGAGCCCTATGGTAATACTGGAGGACCTTTTGAAACTTATTATTTTCCTTCACACTAAAACTGGGTGCTATGTTATGTTAGGAGGGAGGCAGGGTATGACTCAGAAAATCCCTACCAGAAATGGTTTGAAACAAGGATGCCTCTTTGCCCCCCTCCTCTTTTCGCTGTACATGGCGGATTTGCCAAATGTGCTGAGTAAGGCTGCTGGCGATGCCCCAAAATTCGGTTTGTATCCTTTAGGCACACTACTTTATGCGGACGATATTGTTTTGTTGGACCTGACCCACAAAGGTCTTCAGAGATGTCTTGATACCTAGTCATCATATTCAGATGCTCAATTCCTGAAGGTAAATATAAATAAAACTAAGGTCATGAGGTTGTGTCCAAAGGGGTGTTGGATAAATATAAAGTATAATTGGCCGTTCAATAATTCCGTCTTAGAATTGGTAAAATCCTGTACTTTTCTTGGCAGAATAATGTCGACAAACTTGAGTGACACTGACCATATTGCACATATATCAAATAAGGCGTTAGCCCATGGAAATGCACTAAAGATAATTTATGGAGCAACAGGGCATAGACATTTTAATCACTGTTTAATTGTACATAAAATGAAGATCTCCCCTAAGCATTTGTATGCTATAGAGGCAATAACGAACGACCAATGGCATTTTATGCATAAGGTAGTGGGGAACATTCTTCATACTATCTGTACCTTAAAGTCATGGTCTCTATAGAAGACGTAAGGTTCGAATTAGGACTGGAGAGCACTTTTGTAAGAGGGCTAGCTGCTATATTATGGTGGTATCATCGTTTACTACATGATATAGAAAAGTCCTTACGGAATATTACAGATTCAGAATGTTTTGCATCTACCATGGGGACTGGATCCTTTTTTATTAATATTTTAACTGCACTCCGGTACTTGTCTCTAACTCAATCAGATACTGCAAATAGGAGTTATGTTCATCTTAAAAATCATTTAAAACATGCTATGAAAAACTGTTCCATGGAATAAGAAATAGAGGTATGTAGAGTAAAATGTCGATTTAAAACATATTTCAATCATGTCGGGCAGCAGTTCCTCAAAAGTATCTGACTTGGAATTTGGAACACAAAGTGAGAAGCTGCATAATGCTTTGCAGACTTAATTGTTTACCTCTAAAAACCGTGACGGGTGCATGGCAGACGGTAAGCTAGGAGGAGAGAATATGCACCTTATGCTATAATGATGTACAGACTATTGAACCTTTCTAATTTGCTTGCCCTGCTTTGAAAATTTATCAACAAAGATTTTCAAACCACTTTTTTAAAAAAATTGTATCGCAAGGGCAAGTGCTGCAATGGAGATGATCAACTGTTGAGTTAATAAATTAATGTGCTGTAAAACTTATACATTGTTTTAGCTCTTTTTTAAATTCATATTAATTAATGTAATTTTCTATACTGTAGATCTCATTGTAAGATCTAAATCTTCAATAAACTTGAATAAGATCTGCCTCCTCACTTCTTGAATTCCAAAGAAGCAGAAGACCTGGAATTTTGAGTAGTCCTGTGTGCCTAGACTCACATCTGCTCAGTGCCAGAATACCCTCCAGGGTGATAGTGCGCTCTACAAATCTGCATAACGTAACATAACATAACATGCATCACATGTAAGGAATACAGTTATGGTGCATTCTGGGAGTGAAGTGTGACATGTTTAAGCTAACTTTATTGAAATGGTTCGAAGCTGTCTACTGGTCTGATGAGAGAAAATTGATGTTGAGTTGGAAGCACCTTGTTACCTATATTGCTTTAGTGCTATATAGCGCTCATGAGAGTGTCAGCTCTCTGTCTAGCATGTTCTGAGTGAGCAACGTGCTGTATAGTGGAAATTGTTATTGCCTGTCTGATGTTAGGAAATTACGATACCTTTCAAGTGTGTTGAGTTTGTGTAGCTTGTTCTGTCTACTATGCACTAATTTGTGTGGCGTACGCAAAACAGTTGTAGATCACTATTTTCCAAAACTATGCTGTTGTGTTAAGTAATTCCTATTGAAATCTAATTTGTCCTACAAAGGAGAAAAAATGTAAGGTAAAAGTGCAGGTTATAATAATCAGTAGCAAAATGAAAAGTACACTGCAGGGTTTGGAGACAAAAGTACAGTGCACTGTTAGAACTGTGTGGGACGTTTTGACCAGTAAGTTCTGTTGGGTCATGTTGTGGGAGCAAGCATACAGAAAGGCAGCACAAACTTTCAATTATAGATATATTGATTTCAATATAAATCATTCAATTAGTATCAAAAGAGAAATTACTTCTAGTCAACCCTCTCACAAGAGGAAGGGGCTGATGATGAAGGTCATACAGTGTCCCGCTGTAGACTTGCCCTAAGAAGCAAGGTCTCCTCTTCCTCCTCTCTTCGTGAATTAAATATCCGTTGCTTCTGGTTGTGGCTGTCCTAAAACATGTGACGGGCTCTGGTACTTTTACCTTCCTTCGAGAAAGATTTGCTAAAAGTTTTCAAGGCGTGGATCAATCTTCTAAACCCAGAGCTCACAAGCACGGCGTAGAGGCAGGAATAGATGGAAGCATCAAGTTCCTGTTAGGTTGGGTGACTTAAAAGTCGAACTGAGGTCAGATGAGTAGGAGGTTTGGGCAGGAAAGAAGAAATACATGACAATCACCCATGTCATCAAGGTGGCTAAAGACAGGAGGGAAAAGGTCCAACAACTAGGGTTAACTTCACAGTAGAGGTTAAAGACTGAAAAATTATGTCCGATAGATCTCAGAGGTGTAAGTCTTAGGTAGGGCCAGGAGAGAGATGGCTGAGTAGAACAGGTCAACCAAGGTCAAGCACAACAGAACTATGGAGAGCAACAGAATGGGGAGGGGTTCTCAAGGGTGGGAGCACACAGCTTGAGACGTGGTTCATCAAGATCTGGAAAGGGATTACAGATCTTACCCAGCTACCACTCAGTAAGATTCTAGGTAGATCCTAGGAAAACCCCAACAGATAACTCAGTAACTCATAGATGAATAAGCTCCAAGCTAGAAGATCCTCTGGATCCGCTTTGTGCACCTACTCACATAATCCACCAGACAGCCCACCGACCCATCCTCATGGGACCCCAACCACCGCAGCCTGCGTGCCACAGACGAAGATTACAGTGAATTATCAGAGCTATGTGACAACGGTGCTGAATTTGCCGAGGGCTGCAGAGCTGCAGTGAGGTGAGATGGTCTGGCTTTGGTGTGTGAGAGTCCTAGTACCTGAATAGCAACAGGTGAAATGTCCTGACAGAGCAATTTGTGAATTTAAAGCTTTGATTAGTGAACACCCTGATGTTCACAATCAGTGTGAGGGAAACAAGATCGCTGCCTTCTGAATTTGTTTTTAGAGGGATTCTAGTTAATCACTCACTGTGGGAACCTTCGGCCAATCAGAATGCTTCGTATATATAGGCTCAAATTTCACTAGTACAAAACCATAAAAATTCTGCAGTTATAGTTACCCGAGCTAACTATAACTTACGCCCCCGCTATGCACTACTTATGACCCCACATATTACATCACTTATGACATCGCCAGCAACATCACTGATGACATCACTGGTGACATCTCAAATGACATTACCGATGACATCACCAAGTGAGTGTAAGTGCTTTTCAGAGTTTATGGGTGCTAAACATACCTACTACAAAAATTAGATTAGTATACTAGTTGTACTACTAATGAGCAATACTATCTCTAACATGTGTGATCTGAGTGGGTGTGTGAGTGTCTGTATCTGTGTGAGTGGCTGTATGGGTGTGTGCCTGCATGCATGAGTGACTGGGTGAGGGAGTGGATTTCTGACTTGGCTTGTAGGTGTTTGAGTGGTTGTGTCAGTGGTTATATGGGTGTGTGAATGGGGATCTGAGTGGTTTTATGGGTGCGTGAGTGGATGTATGAGTGTGTGAGTGGCTGCATGAGTGCATAGGTAGGTATATGAGTAGCTGTATGGGTGAGTGAGTGGGTGTGTGAGTGACTGTATGGGTGAGTGAGTGGGTATCCTAATGACTGTATGAGTGAGTGACGGTGTATAAGTGGCTGTATGGGTGAGTGAGTGGCTGTTTCAGTGAGTGTTTGGTCAAGTGTGTTGCTGTGTGAATGGTTGTATTGTAGTGTGTCTGTGTGATTGACTGTATGAGTGAGAAAGCAAGTATGAGAGTGCTTGTAAGGATGTGTGAATGGGTATGTAAGTGGTTGTGTGAGTGAGTGTGTGAGTGCTTGTATTTCTGAGTGAGTGGCTGTGTTGAGAGGCTGTATGGGTGTGTGAGTGGCTGTATAGGTGAATAGGTCTGTGAGTGATTAGCTGTATCAGTGAGTGTATGGCTGTGTGAGTGGGTGACTGGTTAAATAAGAGTGGCTGTATGGGTGAGTGAATGGGTGTATGAGTGGCTCTATGGAAGCATGAGAGGGTGTGTGATTATTGGTATGGGTATGTGAGTGGTTGTGTGAGTGTGCAAACATACAAGAGGTTGTATGGGGGGGCCAGGGGTTCTGTGGATGATGTCATTAGTGATGTCACTGACCATGTCATGAGTGATGTTACATGTGCAGCCATAAGCAGAGCATTGTGGGGGCATAAGTTATAGTTAATTTCTATGGTTTTGTGCGAGTGAAGTCTAAGCCTAACTATAACGTCCCTGTAACCTTTCTTTTTTTCAGTGAATTTCTATGTTTTTTAAATTCTATTTCCTAACAGTGGTTATATGGGTGTGTGAATGGGGATCTGAGTGGTTGTATGGGTGCGTGAGTGGATGTATGAGTGTGTGAGTGGCTGCATGAGTGCATAGGTAACTATAACGTCCCTGTAACCTTTGGTTTTTTAAGTGAATTTCTATGGATTTTTACATTATATTTCCTAACTATAACATCCCTGTAAACTTAGTTTTTTTAAGTTTCTATGTTTTTGTTTAACTAGTAGTCGCATTTGAAGAGTGGCAGAGAAAGGGGTGGGGCCTCTGTCCAGCTTTAAGCAATCCCACTGTGTGGGTCTTACTGGAGGTAACAGGAGGGGTTGTTGGCCCCCAAGGACCCTCATTAGCCAAGGGTACGTCATCCCCCAACCAGTAGTACACTAGGAGGCGCGTTTGCAGAGTGGTTGAGAAAGGGGGCGGGTCCTCTGTCCAGCTTTAAGCAATCCCACTGTGTGGGTCTTACTGGAGGTAACAGGAGGGGTTGTTGGCCCCCAAGGACCCTTACCAGCCAAGAGGACTTCATCTCCCAACAAGATGTGTGACAGGAAGGCCCTTTGCAGAGCGGTTGAGAAAAGAGGCTGGGCCTCCAGCGACTTCCCCAGCCGGCCTTTTTAAACAAAAACCTATAATTACAGGTGGGGGCGGTGTGGCCCCTCTTCCCCAGGTCGATTTCAGCCATGGGGACCCCATCCTCCGGGGCCAGGCCTTTTTTGTAATGGTGGAGGGGGCAGCACGGCCCCTCTCCCCAGACCAATTTTGGCCCAATAGTCTCCATCCCCCGGCCTACTTGTAATAGGGGTGGGAGGGCATGCAGCCTCCCTCCATGGGCTGATTTCAGCGCTGGGGACCCCAAATCCCAGGTTCTGGCCTTTTTTCATTCTTTAAATATTAATGGAGAGGAGGGCCGCACACCCCCCATCCCCTGGGGCCCGCTAATACAAATGGGGGCTGCGCCTCCCCCCTCCCCAGGACCCCATCCCCCTGGGCCTAACTATCTTTCTGTGGGTGACCACTGGGTGAGCCTGAAGGCCCCAGCGGTCCCTGCTGGTTACCCACCTATTGCAGGAGTCGGCATTGCTTTCAGACATAGGGAGCTGCTAAACATGCAGCTCCCTGTGTTAGAAAGCAATTCTGCTCTGCTTCCAGCAAGCAAGAGCATTTTCAATGCTCTCGCTTGTTAGAAGCGGAAAGTTTGCTGTGACTTAGCAGGAGTGCTATAGCTGCTGCTAAGCCACAGCAAACAGTTATGTCCTGGGGGAGGGTATTGCAGCACATAGCAGGAGCCGGTCCTGGGGGAGGAGGAGCGGTCCACAGACCCATTATTGGCTCCAGGAAGTGGGCAGTGCAGCCCCCTTCTCTCTTCTATTACGACCTGCCCAGGGGGTGGCAGTCCCTGGGGCAGAGAACGGCCTGGCAGGGGGGGGCTACGTGGCCCCACCCCATTTTAGAAAATGTATTTTGGTCCCGGGAAGGGGGCGATCATCAGGGCCCGGGGGGGGTCAGTGAGGCCCCTCATTTCAAAATTAAACAGCCCCTTGGGTTGGTGGACCCTGGGGGTCCACGAGCCCCCCCCCCCGATTTATTTGGTATTAGCCCTGGGGAGGTGGCTATCTCTGGAGCTGCTGGGGAGGCCGTACGGGCCTCCCCCACAATCATTTCATAAATAACCCTGGGAAGGTGGCAGTCCCGAGGCACGGTGGGTCAGAGAGACTCCCCCATTTGTTTTAAATAATAAAGGCTGTATGCCCCAGGACCTGGCACACCCGGGGGCTTATTAATAGAGAAGCCCGGGGCGTGACTTGGCGCCGATTGAAAATGGCCGCTGCCTGAACAGGCTGCATGGCAGCTTGAGGGAAGTGCGGACTCTCCGACGGACCTTTCCCTCCTCGTTGCTCCTCAAGGACCAGAGCTGCCATGGGACACATTCCGCCACCGCCTCATGCCTTTCTGCGGCTTCAGTGGGCATTTTTGAACGGTAAACACGACCAGCGCGTTTTTCCCTCACCTTGCGCCCGCCATTTTGTCTCTACATGACGCTCGTCGCCTAACAGTTTTTACGAGCAGGAATGTTTCTAGACACATCTGTTTTTGCTTATTCCTCACATTCTCTGCTTTCAATGCATGACATTTGATGCTGGCATTTTTATTATTGCATTTTGTAACCTTTATATTTATGCTGGCATTTTATGAAAGGTCTGCAAAGTCTTGCTGGAATTTTTCTTCGTATGACTGCCTTTTCTTGATATTTTCTACGCTTGGACAGTGAAATACCTATTTTTTCTCCTCAAACTTCATCTGCACTGTGGTCTCTTTGAAGGACCATTATTGACAGAAAGCAGCGCTACTGATCCAGCGCAGAATGCAAAATCCCTCCCTACTGCCACGGACCAAATGATCTCACACACGCACACTATCCATACATTCGCTGGTGGGGCCCATGACACCAACACACACTCACCATTAGTCCGTGCGAGAGGCGATTATCCTTCCAAGCGCTGGATAATGATGGAGGATGATACCACTTTACCCTAATGAGCAACAAACCTACAAACCCTTCTCATACTCATTAGGTCCTAGATTCCACATTTGGTATTACCCTCCTAACCGGGACGGATCGGTTAGTTGTAGTTTTAGTGAAATTCTAATTCTCTAATTAACCCTTTCATTAACACATTTCAATGAATAAACAACCCAACTCAATTCTGTAGATGTTCAAATCCAAATTTATATTAATATTGCAGATTAAATCATTCATTTGATCAAGTTGCCATTCATATTTACCTATTCTGGCTAAAGTCGTCCTCTATGTCAAATCTGGTAGTCTCGCAAATCTATGCCCATCAATTTTAGCAGGTTAAGTTCATCAGGTATTTGGGCATTAATTCAGTCCGTCAAAGATTCAGGCTAACAGCTGTCCTGCAGTGTCACCGTCCTCTCTGTCAGCATATCATCAGGAAATCGAAGGAGCGACTTCCGACCTCTCTATTCTATGGGTTTTTATAATAATTTCAATAACAAAATGTAACAAAATTGAGTTTTAAACTGTTCTGATTGGCTGATCAGGGGTCAACCTCTCCGTTCCCATAAGGTTTTAGTCCATGGTGTCAGCATAGTTGCTGGTTCCGGTTCTTTAATAAGGTCTTTTGTCTGTAGCGTTGGCACCATTCCCAGTGGCCTTGATAAGTACAGCTTGCCTGGGGTCAGGACGGGGCCATTGTTGCTCATCTTAGCGCAGGCGCACTTCACCCAAGCCTGGTTCAGCGTTGGCAGTCGGGTTAGGCACCAGAAGCAGCCATCATTCAATAGGCCAAAATGGACAACTTAAGCAAAGAAACACAAAAACGTAATTAATACATAGAAATGACTAATAAAATGTTATTCCCTCGCTAATACCCATATGTGTATGTATTTATCTAGCCAAAAGCAACACTCAATGCGGTTTATACTTACAAAATAAAGCACGAATTACAATTACATCACTAAAGCAATATATATCATGCAACATTCTAATTATCTACCATTAACATGCGTACAAAATTTAGTTTACATAATTAATTAGGCCATACAAATGCAAATCCCACGTGTATTTCGGTCATTATTAAGGTTGGTTAGTTATTTCCACATCACTCCAAACCATTAGTACGATTATAATTAATCAATTAATCTAATTAATAAAATGATATGCAAAATGGGGTGGGTATACGAAATTTTGCATAACCCGCTCCAGCACTACATTATTAATTCAATTGTTTGGGGAGAACGAAATCCCGACAAAGTGTGGCAGGTCCTCCTGTCCCTTTTTCCTCTCTGGCAGATCATAATCCTTATTCAATTCTTTCAACAACAATGGACAAAATTGAAGGTACTGCAACATCATCTCATATAGACGCTCTGGTAACATCTGCTAATACTTCACTTTCCTCGCCTACTCTTGCTCCGAAATTGCCTACTACTACTGGTAAACGAATTAAAACGAATCCTCCGTCACCTACCACATCTCCTCCACCAGACACTATGGAGGTGTTACTTGAGGAAATACGCGCGCTTCGCCCATATATGGAAGAAACAAACAGGCGCCTTCAATCCTTGGATGACAAGTGGTCTACAATGGACAATAGAATCATACTGATGGAACGACGAATGGACTCTAGCCAAGATGTAGTTCACCAAGTTCCTACTGTACAATCTGATATTCTCTCTTCAGAAACAGGTGGAAAATTTGGAAAACTGCAGCCGTCGCAATAACCTGTGCATATATGGCCTGGCAGAGGGTTTGGAAGGTTCAGATTCCATCTTTCTTTAAAACTTTTCTTCCTCAGATTCTTGGTCTCCCTCTGTCTCCTGCCTTGAATATTCAACGAGCTCACCGTTTGGGTCGGAACCCATCTGCAACATCCTCTTTATCCAGACCCAGAGGAGTCATTATCTATTTTTTAGAGTATACTGACTTACTACGGGTCTTACAAACTGCTAAATCTAAAGATGGTATCACCTGGCAGGGCTCCACCCTCTTCTTTGCTCAGGACTATGCCAAGACAACAGCAGAACGTCGGAAGAAATTTCTTGGTATGCGTCCAGCCCTCCGTGCTCTCAATGCTCGTTATGGACTCTTCCACCCCTGCCTTTTCAAGGTTTTTTATCGAAATAAATCGACAACCTATGAAGATCCTGTTCTGCTCCAGAGATTCTTGGACCAATGCCATGTTGATGATATGGACATATCTTGTTTTGTCCCTGCCTAATTGTTATCCTTTTATATCTTTTTGTACTTTTCCAACCTAAACATTTTTGGTGTTTTTTATTTCTCAGCCCATGTCATGTTGTGTTAATATACCATATTTGTATGTTTCATTTGTTCATGTCTTCTTTCTTTTACTTTTTTATCCTCCAGGTGCAGTAATTTTACGTATGTAATCTGTGTCATCCCTGGTCTGTCCTGGATGGCGTTCTTCTTCCCTGATCTGTCCTGAGACGCCTGGGAGCTGTGCCATTTTCCCCATGTGGCTCCACCACCCTTCATCCTTTTATGTTACTTGTAGTAAGTCAGTGTGTTTTTGAATCTTCTTTCTTGCTCTCTTTCTTTAATGTATTTCCCTTTCTTTATTATATTTTCTTTACCCCTCTTCTCTTACTTCTGAATCTCCTTGTTTCTCAATGATGCCTTGGTTTTCTCTTCTTTCTCTCTTTCTTTCTATCTCTTTCCTTTCTGTTCTTTTCTTTTTCTTTCTGTTGCTTTTCTTCTTTCTTTCATTCTTACATTTCTTTTCATAACTACCTATCTTTTTTCGTTTACTAAGCAATTCAATATTATCTGGTATGACGACATGTTTACTGTATTATTCATTGATGTTTTTTGCTGTTCTCCAATTTTCAATTGTTTTATTGATTACCATGCAATGTTTATACTGTTCTATCTCTTATAAATGGCGTTAAAAGTTGTTTCATGGAACGTTAAAGGTTTAGGTTCCCCGATCAAACGCCAGAGGGTTTTCTCCCATTGATCTAACTTGAACTGTGATATAGCTTTGTTACAAGAGACTCATATTGTAGATAAAGAAATTCCTAAACTTAAAAGATTATGGGTAGGAAACATTTTTGCATCCCCAGGCACAGGTCATCGCAATGGTGTTATCATTTTATGTCATCAACGTCTTGACTTACAAATTATTACTCAAGAATCTGATACTTCAGGTAGATGGGTTTCTGTCTCACTCTTACTTAATAATATCCCCATGACCATTTTTAATCTTTATGCTTCTACTGCTCCTGATATCACTTTTTTGCCCGCTATTTTATCCAAATTAATTTCCTTTCAAGTTGATTATTTATTAGTTGGAGGTGATTTAATATGGTTATGGATTCGATCATTGATCGTAAATCCACTTCTAAATTCATCCTGTCCCCTATGTTCTCCCAGTTTACTTCCACTATTCACCAACGGTCATTGGTAGACACATGGCACCTATGTAACCCTACTCTTTTAGAGTATACTTTCTTTTCTGCAGCACACTCTTCACATTCTCATATTGACTACCTTTTTACCTCACAATCACTCACTCAACATATCCTATAATCTGACATTGGTTCTATCCTAATTTCTGATCATGCAGCGGTTATTTTAAATCTAGACATATCTTCTCCTATACAAGGCACTAGAAGATGGAGATTTAATAACTCTCTTCTTCTAGACCCTAATTTTACTCAGCAGTTTCAATCGTTTGCCATTACTTTCTTTGCTGAAAATGAATCCCCTTCTCTGTCTCCTCAAATCATTTGGGCTTCTTTTAAGGCGGCCTCCAGAGACTTTATTATTTCTTTTGTATCCCGTCGCAAGAAATCTTCTCTATCTAAATTACAACATCTTATGACGCAAATTAAACGGTTAGAAACTTCCTTTGCTATCTCTTGCTCTAAATCTTGTTTGCATGAACTTGTTCAAACCAAATTTCAATTTAACAAACTTTCCACAGCAAATACTAACTCATTTCTACTTAAATCTTCAGCTAAATATTATGGTGGCCAGAATAAAGCCGGGAAACTTATAGCCAATTATTTAAAAATTAAGAAAGAGCGTACTAAGCTTAGCTCTATTCTCGACTCCAATAATCGGATGCTTTATAAAAATGAGGACATTTTGTCAGAGTTCACTCACTTTTTTCAATCTCTTTACACCCCTGAATCTTCTGTCTCTCCAGACTCAATCTCTCAATATCTTTCCTCTATTAGCCCTCCTTCCTCTCCAGATATAGACCTTTCGATGGTAAACGATGACATTAAAGAATCCGATATCAGTAATGCTATTCGTACTATTAAACGTGGTAAAGCCCCAGGACCTGATGGTTTTACCATTGAATTTTACTCTCATTTCTCTCGGTTCCTCATTCCCAAACTGTGTCAACTATTTCACGTCTTTATTTCTTCTAAAAAATCTAGGGGATCTTTTCAGGCAGCTCTAATATGTTTAATACCTAAAGACGGCAAAGATCATAATTTTCGACTTATTTCTCTCATCAATCTTGACTATAAGATTTTTGCTAAAATCCTAGCACTTCGTTTAGAGAAATTGCTACCCTCGTTAATTGGTCGTGAACAATGTGGATTTATTAAGGGTAGGCATCTCTCTGACAATACTAGACTCCTCTTCAATGTCCTTACTAAAGCTAGATCCTATAAAGATTCATTAGCAGCCTTCTCTCTGGACACTGAAAACCTTATGATAGAGTGGGATGGCCTTTTTATTTTCTCTACTTTATCCTGGTTTGGTTTTGGTCCTCCATTTATAAATTATGTATCTTTACTCTGTTCTTCTCCAGTTTCTTCTGTACTCTCAAACGGTCTTCTTTCACCAAACTTTCAATTACACCGTGCAGTGCGCCAAGGTTGTCCCCTTTCGCCGCTCCTTTTTATTCTTGCATTGGACCCTTTCTTAATAAAGATCCATTCAAATTCCCAGATCACAGGTTTTAAATATGGCTGTAACCAAATGAAATTATCTGTTTACGCAGATGATAGTTTGCTCTTTTTGTCCCATCTGCAATTATCTCTCCCAGCCTTCTTATCAGAAGTAGAATCCTTCGCCTCTGTATCCGGCTACAAATTAAATATTGATAAATGCAAAATTCTTCCATTAAATAAATTATGCTTTTCTGCAGATTATATTACATCCGGTTTCAAATGGAACGCTGACAAAATTGAATATCTGGGCTTATGGTTTAAATCCTCTATTAAAGATTCTATTTTAACTAATTTAAATGAACTTCACTCCTTTTTTAAATCTGCTAATCTGGATTTGCGAACCCTCCAGAGCAAGAGCTTCATGCTGATTGGCTGCCAACACTCCAAACCAGGAAGTGTTGGCAGCCATCTTGTGACTCTGTAGAACCGAGTCACAAGAAAACAGTAAACAAAAAAAAGGTTAAAAAACAAGAAAAGGGGGCAGGGTAGAAACAACCTGACCTCTTAGGCCTGCTAGGGGTTCCCACAAGGACCACCAGGGCCAAAAAAAGCATTTTTTTAAAATTATTTTGGCGAAATTTGTGTCGGGGTAGCGATTCCTGCCGAAATTATTTTAAAAAATGAAGTGTGGGCTCACGCTTCATTTAAATTAGGCCCCCGGGTGGACCAGGTCCCGGGGGGATTGCCCAAATAATAATAGAGGGGGCCTATGGGGGCCCCCGCAGCCCCGGGGACCGTGACCTCCCCTTGGCCATGCTGATTATTTGCGGGGGGCACAAGGCCCCCCCACAGTCCAGGGGACCGCCACCTCCCCGGGGCTTTTTTAATTGTATGCTGGGGGCACGCGGCCCCCCTCAGCCACGGGGACCGCCACCTCCCCGGGGCTCTGTTTAAAAATGTTTTTTTTTAAAAAGTGTGAGGGGGAGGCAAGAGCCCCTCCACATGCCCTTTTTTCAATTTCGGGTGTCCTTTACAGACGCCCAACCCCAGGGACCACAATCTCGCCGGGGCGTTCTAAATGAGGGGAGGGGGGCCCCGCTCCAGAAGCCCTAGATGGCCCTGTGGACCCCCACCCCCCTGGGCCGGATTCTGCAGTGTCCCAGGGTGCCCACCCCCAGGACACTGCTGTTTGCGGCTCCTGCCCTGTCATAGCAAACACTGGTTTGGATTTTGGAAGCGAGAGCAGGTTTCCTGCTCTCCCTTCCAAAATCCAAAGCAGATTGCTTTTCCACATGGGGCGCTGCATGTCAGCAGCTCCCCTTGTGGAAAAGCAATGCCGGCTCCCGCAGGAGGCGGGGAGCCGGCGGGACCGTGGGGGCATTGGGGCTCCCCTCATGGTCCCCAAGGGAGTGGCCAGGCCCCAGGGAATGGGGTGCCCCGGGGCTAGAAGTGGCCCGGGAGGGGGGCCACGCGTCCCTCCTGCCCCCCAAAAAAGGAAAGGCCGGCCCCGGGGGATGGGGTCCCTGGGGCCATAACTGGCTGGATGATGGGGGCCACACGGCCCCCCTCCATATATATATTTTTTTATTAATACTGGCCATGCCCCGGGGGATGGGGTCCCCGGGGCCGAAGATGGCCTCGGGAGGGGGGCCACGCAGCCCCCTTCCCGTATCTTTTAAAAAATTAAAGAAAAATAGGGGTCAGGCCCTGGGGGATGTGGTCCCCAGGTCCCAAAAAATAGGAAAAGAAGGGGGCCCACACAGCCCCTCTTCTAAAAAATAAAAATGAAAAATGGTATCGCGCCGGAGGCATCGCCCCTAAGTGCATCACTCTGCAAATGTGCCCCATGGCGTGTTGTAAGTTGGGGAATTAATTCCCCTTGAATGCTGGGGGTCCCTGGGGGCCAACTAGCCCACCAGGTACCTCCAGTATGCACCACAGAGCTGCGTTGCAGAGAGGTGGTACGAGGCCACGCCCCTTTTTTCACCTCAACCTAAAACGCGCCACGGGGCGCGTTTGCACAGTGGTGAAGGGAGTGGGCTGGGCTTGATGTGACATGTGTGCAAACATGTCCTGTGGCGTGTTTTAACTTGGGGAATTAATTCCCCTTGAATCCTGAGGGTCCCTGGGGGCCAACTAGCCTACCAGGTACCTCCAGTAAGCGCCGCAGAGTTGCGTTGTAGGGAGGTGTAAAAAGGGGCGTGGCATCAGACCACCTATCTGCAGTGCAGCTCTGTGGTGCTTACTGGAGGTACCTGGTGGGCTAGTTGGCCCCCAGGCACCCTCAGGATTCAAGGGGACTTAATCACCCAACTTTAAACGCACAACGGGCATGTTTGCACACTTGTGACATCAGGCCCCACCCCCTCCCTTCACCACTGTGCAAACAGGCCCTCTGGTGCGTTGTAAATTGGGGGATTAAATCCCCTTGAATCCTGAGGGTCCCTTGGGTCCAACTAGCCCACCAGGTACCTCCAGTAAGCGCCATAGAGCTGTGTTGTAGAGAGGTGTAAAAAGGGGCGTGGCCTTGGACCACCTCTCTGCAAAGCAGCTCTGTGGAGCTTACTGGAGGTACCTGGTGGGCTAGTTGGCCCCCAGGGACCCTCAGCATTCAGGGGGATTTAATCCCCCAACTTACAACGTGCTAGGGGGCACGTTTGCACAGTGGTGGAGGGAGGGGGCGGGTCTGATATGAGAAGTTAGCAATCCTTCTGTGTGGGACTTACTGGTGGTAATAAAAGGGATAGTTGGCCCCCAAGGTTGACGTTGGGGGCTAACTACTCCTCCTGTTACCGCCAGTAAATCCCACACAGTAAATCCCACACAGAAACTTTAGACAAAGCTACAGCCCGAACTGCGGAACAGAATTACATCAAATTTGGCAAAAGGTAAGTCTTGGTTCAGAAAGATCCCTTTTTGTTAAACGGTGTAAATCCGTTCAGTAGTTCCTGAGAAATTAGAAAAAGAAAAAGATGCGATATCTATGGCCGCGGTGGATTCGCGATCCCTCCTGAGCACAAGCTTCATTCTGATTGGCTGCCAACACTCCAAACCAGGAAGTGTTGGCAGCCATCTTGTGACTCGGTAGAACCGAGTCACAAGAAAACAGTAAGAATAAAAAAGGTTTAAAACAAGAAAAGGGGGCATGTAGAAACACCCTGACCCCCTAGGCCTGCTCAGGGGGTCCCACAAGGACCCACTGGGCCAAAACAAGCATTTGTTTTTATAATTTCGGCGAAATTCACGTTGGAGTAACGAATCCCGTCGAAATTATATAAAAACTGAAAGCGCGGGCTCCCGCGCTTCATTTAAATTAGGCCCCCGGGTGGGCCAGGTCCCGAGGGCATTACCCAAATAATATTAGCGGGGGCCCTTGGGGGCCCCCACAGCCCCAGGGACCGCCATCTCCCTGGGGCTATGCTGATTATTTGCAGGGGGTACACGGCCCCCCTGCAGCCCCTTGGACCACCACCTCCCCGGGGCTTTTGAAAGAAAAATGCGTGGGGGGGTCCTGCCCCGTCACGCGGCCACCCTCATCCCCAGGGAGCGCCACCTCCCCGGGGCTCAGTTTAAAAAAAAAAAAAGAAAGAAATGTGGGGGGAGGCAAGAGACCCTCCACACGCCCTTTTTTCAATTTCAGGGGTCCTATATGGACCCCCAACCCCAGGGAACACCACTTCCCCGGGGATTTCTAAATGAGGGGAAGGGGGTCGCGTGGGGCGCGTTTGCATAGTGGTGAAGGGAGTGCGGTGGGGCCTGATGTGACATGTGTGCAAACACGTCCTGTGGCGTGTTTTAACTTGGGAGATTAAGTCCCCTTGAATCCTGAGGGTCCCTGGTGGCCAACTAGCCCACCAGGTACCTCCAGTAAGCGTCACAGAGTTGTGTTGCTGAGAGGTGTAAAAAGAGGCGTGGCCTCGGACCACCTATCTGCAATGCAGCTCTGTTGCGCTTACTGGAGGTACCTGGTGGACAGCACACAGCATAAGGACAGTCCTCTCCTGCAGTTTTCCTTCAGTTCCACGGACAGAGGTTGGTCTTGAGATCCAGGGGCAATACAATTTGTAGGGGTTTCAGCACAGATATTTATACCCCAAAAGTCTTTGTTCTCAGAAGCTACAAGTCACTGAACGCAGCCAGAACCAGTTCTGCCCAGCCCTGGAGCACTTTGTTTACCAGGCTGCATCCTTCCTTTCAGAAAGAGGGGGGTCTGCCATCAGACGCACAGTGGGAGGTGGAGCCGGCATTCACCTTGCCAGGCACAGCCCTATTCAGGTCCAGGAGCTACCCCTCCCCATACTCCAATGCAGATCTCTCTTTTCAACCCAGGTCTGACTCAGCCACCCCGTCCCTCCAAAACCAGACAGCCAATACACATAAGAGCAGAGCACACTGGAAGGCTTAGGCAAGAAAATACCTACTTTCTAAAAGTGGTATTTTCAAACACAGGATATAAAAATAAACTTCACTAAAAGATGTATTTTAATATTCTGAGCTCAGGCATACTAAATTCGTTTTTCTACCATGTTCTAGGGTCACTTAGGACTATAGAATGTAATAACCAAACCTCCCATTCTGACCTATGGAGAACAGGTAGCCTTGCAGTAGTGACAAACAGAATTGGGTGTAATTCACTACCAGGACATGCTACACACATCAGAGCATGTCCTACCTTACACATACAATGCATCCTACCACAGGGGTGGCTTACATGATGCCAAGGGAAGGTTTAGGGGCTGGGAAGTGGGTGCACTTCACAGCCAAGCTGGCAGTTCTGGACTGCACACAGACACTACAGTGGCAGGTCTGAGACACACTTTCCAAGCTGCTTCTGTGGGTGGCGCAAACCAGCGCTGCAGGCCCACCAGCAGCATTTGGTTTACCAGCCCTGGGCACACACAGGCCACATTACTAGGGACTAACAGGTAGACCAAATAAGCCAATCAGGGATACATCAATTCATATGTCATCTTTACACAGACAGGGAGCATCCGCGCTGCGGCACTGAATGGCAGTGGCGCAGCGCCCAGAGCATCTATCACCAGAAAAAACAGAGGAGGCACAGCGAAAAAAATGGAAGGGAGACTCACGGCAATGGTGCCAGGTCTAACAGATAGACTTTGCAGACATATTTTAATTTGCTGAGGAAGAGTTGCATGTTAGGGTCTTGATACATTTTGCTTGCATTGTTTTGTGTATAGAGACTTATCAAGAGCATGATTTGTGTCCTGTCTGTATTGGGATGAGCAGGCATTTCATTTTAGTTTTCATTAAGCTACTCTCTTTTGTGTTTGACTCCTGGTCACCATGAAGCATTTCAAACTTGAAAAGAGAAGATGGAATTCTACTGTAGTGTCTTGGGACAGTTGTCTTGATCTCCAGTGGAAATGGTTCTGAGAAGCTTATGCAGGCAACTACTTACAACTTTTTGGAGAGACTAATCATGGCAGCTCTGGTGTTTTTCACTTCTATGTTTAATCTCCCAATTTCTAGTGAAAGGGTTTCTAGTTTTTTCTGTTTGAGTGTTAATGGCATGAGAAAGTAAGCAAGAAAGGACACTATTGTCATAAGAGTTGTAATTTTCTATTTTTAAATCGGATGAAAATTCCGTTTGTGAGAATGATCCTCTAATACAGATGATCAGGGGAAGGATATATGAGCTCTTCTGTTTGTTTTTAGAGTGTTGGAAGGAGTACAAAACCTAGGGATGGGTGCTTGGGCAGAGGGAGGTAAGCTCTACAGTCCAGATCAGTGGCAACTGATCATTTTCGCAGGGAGGGGAGTGAAAGGGACACACGCGCACTCACGACCATGCATTCACACACACACACACATATCCATTCACAACACTCACTCCCAAATATTCATGCATGCATACACCAAACATTACAAAAATCAAGTAAGCCCCATGTGAAAAGGCCTGCGTCACCCCTTTCGTCTGCTTCAAGCAGGCGTAAGGATTTGACGCAGTGAGGCCGTAGAGGTGTCTGCAACACTTTGAGGAGCCTTTTCCGCGCTGGAACGACCACCCTGTATACATTATACCTTTCGCAGGTATAATGTAATGCTGGGGTTTACAAAGTGACGCATCTGCCTGGATGCGTCACTTTGTAAATATGGCGCAGTGTGGTGCATTTTTTACAGTGTCACAAAAAGTGAAGCAACAGCAGCGTAAGGGCCTCATAAATCTGACCCTTCATTTTTATTGCACAGCAGAATTATGTGCAATTTAAATGTAATGTGCCTTACATACTCATAGTACCAACATTCTTGTGAAGCAACAAAAATATATGAAGGTGTACTTGTGAGTACTGTCATAAGCCAGTAGGAGGCATTATTGCAGCTGAGTCCAGCCACTGCTACCTGATTTGAATGGGTTCGAATGAAACTTTCACTCCAGCACAGTCTAAAATGTCCCAAAAAATTAACTCAAGTTAATCCTTTAATTACCTAAGCTTATTTTTAATCAAGAATTCTGAAGAATGTTGAATAGGAATGCCCACATTCGGGAAGACTCCAACTACTCAGAAATGTGCGTTTTATCTCCTCCACTTTTCTCCTGCTGCCCTCAAGGCTTGGAAAAGACTGCAAGGTGACAGTTTGCCTCTTTGCAAAACTCTAAGACAGAACAACTAACTCATTTTTTACATCGACTATTGGCTTACTACGATCAGGTCAACAGAAGTCGTAAACGGGGTAAACAGCGACACTAATTCCGACCTCTTATTAACAATTTACTTGGAGGCATGGTAAGGTCATTTGGGCTAATTTGGTTTGAAGTTATAAGTGGGTGTTGACTTCCTTTCCTAGGTCCAAGGAGGACAACAACGCCCACTGCTTGGTAAATTAAGTTCGATCTTCGTAATGCAGGAAGTGGCTATATTTAGCAGGCCTGACTCATTAACATCAACGACATAATGTGTGGGTTTATTGAAATGAGGGCTATAAATAACACGGAACAGGTTTGGAATTTGCAAATGAGGTTACCGAGGCGTGCCTATGCAGTCTGCAATTCGGAAGTGCTTTCATTTGCTAATTATCAGAGGTGCGCAGGGACGGCAGCTGGGGCTAGCGGATGTTTGTGTAGCGCTATGAGAAGTCGAGTATTATTAACAAATGCCTTGAGTGCGGTAGGAGTACAGCAGCAGGCTGGAGTGCTAAAAAAATAGATATAAACCTGTGTTTTACGTATGGTTTGAATTCGAATTTTCAGTAGTGTTCTGTTCAGCAAGTGGAAAGGTGAGCCTGAGCGGAATAGAGCCCCGAATCGAGTGGTGGCTGGTGGGTTTTGAAAGTGGTGAGGGTATTACTGGCTCAAATTTCAGCAGTGCCCGTCTTCTTATAGGGCGTGGGGAAATATTTCCCTCCGAGAATATTTTGAAACAAGCCTATGAACCAAAGAATCCAATGGGTGAAGGAAGCTGAATGAATGAACCTTAAAGATTGCACGGAATACAATATGCTTAGCATGGATGACGCAAGTGCCATTACACACACACCTAAACAAGCATTGGCCACGAAAGTCATCGCAATCACGATCACTGTGAAAGCGAAAGTGATCGCGATGACGTGCTAAAACACGCAAGGGATGCGCGCGTGCTTGTTGCGCATTCTAGTTAAACCAATAATGGGGTAACCCAGTATCCCTTGCGCATTCTAGCAAGCTGGCTAAAAAGCTGGGGGGAAAAATTCTACCGCCGGCCACAGCTTGCCCGCGCACATGCACTGCAAGCTGTAGCCGGCGGTAGCATTTTTTGAAGCCCTCTCTTACTAAAGTCTGTCCGAGCATCACATGCGCGCTGACTCAACGAGACCTAAACAGACACACTGATACAGATATTCACAGTTTAGTCACTAACCCATGCATTCAGTAAGGCACATTTAATCACTCACTTAGACAGTCAGTCACGTACCTAATAAATCCTCCATCCAGACACTTATACACCCACTCATTCTTCAATACACCTTGGCATATATATAATAAATATTTAAACTTAAAAGAAAAGCAGTCACTGGATGATGTCATCAGTGACGTCAGCAGTGATATCATTTGAGATGTCATCAGTGGTGTCATCAGTGATGTCACTGACCATGTCATGAATGATGTAATATGTGACATCATCAGCAGTGCATTGCAGGTGCGCGAGTTACAGTTAGCTGACCTAACTATAAAGGGGAAATATATATATATATATATATATATATATATATATATATATATATACACACATATATTCAGTGAAAAAACAAAGGTAAATTAAAATTACGGTTAAGTCAAATGTTCAGTAACAACAGAACATTTTAAACTAAAAAAAGAAAAAACACAGAAATTCACCAGTTACAGTTAGTTTTCTCAAGTAACTATAATTTGTGCCCTAAGGTAACTATAACTTGCTCTCCAGCCATGCACAGTTTTCTCATCAATAATTTAATTGCAACTGTTGCAGTGATATTATCAATGATGTCATAGAAGATGTCATAAGTAATGTAATATGTGGGGTAATTAGCAGTGCATGGCGATTTGTTTTTTTTATTTTATTTTAGACACAGGGGGCGTCCCAACGGGGTCCAAGGAGCAGAGAATCTCTACCCTGCCCCCTTATGTTCATTTTTTTTTACATAAGGTCCCAGAGTCCCGAAGGGGCTGACAGCCACATTTTTTCATGTTGCTGACAGTCAATCAGTATGTTCGCATTCGCAGGAGTCAGACTCCCACTGGAGAGAATTGGCCCAAAGGAAAAAGTACCCGGGGCCAATCAGAAGGCTCTATTTTTATGACTTCATCAAAACCCCATGGTCCAGATATACAAATATTTTTTAATCTTAATTTCTCTGAAACTACTGAACAGATTTACACCAAATCACAAAAGGCACAATCTGTGAACCAAGATCCAGCTTCCTGCCAAATTTGGTGTAATTCCGTTCAACCGTTTTTGCGGTAGCGCTGCCTAAAGAAGTCTATAGAAAATGCATGGGGATTTTTTGACCCCCTTTTATTCTCAGCCTCTACTTGATGAATCAGACGGAAACTTTACATGCACAAAGTAGGCAAAAAAGAGCCCTTTTTTTTAAAGTTCCGTGAGGATTCATTAAACAGTGCCAAAGTTATAACAAAAACAAAAAAGAAATTTCTATGGAGACTCTGATCAAACTATAACTACCTAGCGGCAACCGCCACTTGATAATATATATTTATGTCACACAACAGAGATTTACAGAGAAAAATTCTGCATATATTTTTCATTGTGCTGGTAAATAAAAATCTGCAAAACGTGAACGTGCAGTCAAAAATCTGCACACATTTTGCATCTTGGTTGGGTTTCAATAGAGTGAAAATGAATTTGCAATGCCGTGATAATTATCTTGCAATTCGTTGTTGTTAGAATCCGGGTTCTCTGGTTGGCACAGGTAGGGTACTTGTGACAAGCAGGGAACCTTTCCTCTAGTCAGGGTAAGGGGTTACACTACTAAAACAACCCCTGCTCACCCTCTAGTTAGCTTGGCGCGAGCAGACAAGGCTTATCTCAGAGCGTTATAGGTTAAGCATTTGTGAACACATACAGTAACCAAATGACAACACTACAAATGGACACCACACAGGTTTTTATATCAAAAATAAGGATTCTTTATATAGAGTTACCACAAGACCATTAAACGACAAAAATACACAATACTGTTACTTTAGATGGTAGAAGTTTGCTTAGTTCTCTTAAGTTCTTAAATGCAACACTTTAAGTCAATGTACCTTAGATGCGACACGCAGGGCAACGAAAGTGTTGCAACGATGCTGATGCGATGAAGTTCTTGGTGCAAAAGAAATAAAGACGGGATATTCCAGATGTTGCGAGAAGACTCGACTCGATGCGTCAGCTACAGCGGCGTCACCCTTGACGAGATGCGACGACAGCGGCCTTGGCAGCGGCACTCTTCTCCGACGTTTGCGAGACGCTTCCGCTCGATGCGATGCTGCAGCGGCGTCACCCCTTTACGCGATGCGACGACAGCAGCTCCGACGGCGGCACGCTTCTCCGTGGATGCGAGGCGCTTTTCTTGATGCGGTGCAATGCGACAACTACGATGGCTGCGATGGCGACACGCTTCTTCCTCGATGCGAGACTCTTCTCTTGATGCGGTGCAATGCGTCAGCTACGATGGCTGCGATGGCGACACGCTTCTTCGGCGTTGCGGGACACTTCCGGATTGATGCGAGACGCTTCCGCTCGATGCGATGCTGCAGCGGCGACACTCTCTGCGAGATGCGACGGCATCAGCTCCGACGGCGGCACGCTTCTCCTCCTTGCGTCGCTCTCCCAGCTCCTTGCGACACGCAGTCCCTCAGAAGGCCCAACAACAGCTGCAGGCACTTCCAAAAGACTCTGGGGAGCTGGGGGTGAAGTCCACTGGTCCTGGGACTTCGTTCAGGGGGCAAGCTCAGCACAAGCCCTTGGAGATCTTTTAAGCACAAGTTGAAATAAAGTCTTTGTAGTCTTTCTCCTCTCCTTCCAGCAGCAAGGCAACCACTGCAGGCCAATCCCCCAGGTCAGGGACAGTACTCCTCCTTACAGCTTTCCCAGTTCCTTCTCCTCGGGCAGAGGTTCTTCTTGTCAAGCAGGATCTAATTTCTTGGGAGCAGGGTCCCAATACTTATACCCCTAATTCCTTTGTTCCTCTGGGGTAGAGGGGCCTTTGCCCAGTCCAAACCAGTTCTTGAGCACTTTGTTGACATGACTCTGCCTTTCTATTCAGGGGGCAGGGCAGAGACATCAGCCGCTCCACAGGAGGTGGAGCCAGCATTGTGGTGGCAGAGCACAGCCCTATTCAGAGTCCAGGTGCACTCCTCCCACCCATCTGGATGTCAATCTCTCTATTCACCACCAGGCTACCTAGCCCTGCCCCTCTGGGTTTCCCCAGCCCTGTCACTCACACAAACCAGACAGGCAGATACACATCATATCAGAGGCGGGCTGAAATGGTCAGGCAAGCAAATACCTACTTTCTAAAAGTGGTATTTGCAAACACAGAATATTAAAATAAACTTTACTAAAAGATTTATTTTATAATTCTGAGTTCAGGCATACTAAACTCGAATTTCTACCATGTTCCCAGGGTCTGTTAGGAAAATAGGATGTAACAATTCTAACAGCCCATTCTGGCCTATGGGAGCAGGTAGCCTTACAATAGTGAAAAACGAAAATGGCTGTAATTCACTATTAGGACATGCCACACACATCAGGGCTTGTCCTACCTTATGCTTACAATGCACCCTGCCCTTGGGCCTACCATAGGGGTGACTAATATGAAGTTAAGGGAAGGTTTAGGGACTGGGAAGTGGGTGCACTTGCCCAGTCAGCATGACAGTACCAGACTGCACGCAGGTTCAGCAAAGGCAGACCTTAGACACATTTTACTAGGCCTCTTCTGTGGGTGGCACAACCAGTGCTGCAAGCCCACCAGCAGCATTTGTATTTACAAGCCCTGGGCACTCCTGGTGCACTTTACTGGGGTCTGACAGTAAACCAAATAAGCCAATCATGGAATCCAACCAACATATACATTTTAAATAGGGAGCACTTGCACTGTGGCACTGGTTGGCAGTGGCACAGTGCTCTGAGCAGCCAACACCAGCAAAACACATGAGGCACAGCGATAAAAAGTGGAAGGGAGACTCACGCCAAGGTGCCAGGTCTAACACGTGTCCCCTCCAGCTGAAAAGTGGGGAGAACTACCCTACCCCAGGGAGTTCCTCATCACTAAGGCGGAAAAATCTGGACAGAACGTCAGCATTGGCGTGATCTGTACCAGGGCGATGTTCCACCGTGAAATCCATACCCTGTAGGGAAATGGACCACCTCAACAGCTTTGGATTCTCACCCCTCATATGCATCAACCATCTGAGGGACCTGTGGTCTGTCTGAACCCGGAAGTGAGACCCAAACAGGTAGGGTCTTAGCTTCTTCAGCGCCCAGACCACAGCAAATGCCTCACGCTCAATAGCACTCCATCTCTGTTCCCGTGGTAGTAATCTCCTGCTAATAAAGGCTACAGGTTGATGTAGGCCCTCTTCATTAATCTGTGAAAGAACAGCCCCCACACCATGCTCTGAAGCGTCTGTCTGAATGATAAACTCTTTGGAGAAGTTGGGAGCCAAAAGCACGGGCGCCGTGCACATAGCAGCTTTCAGGGCCTCGAAAGATTTCTGACAGGTGTCAGTCCAAATCACATTCCTGGGCTGCTTCCTTGAAGTCAGCGCTGTCAAGGGGGCAACAAGGTTGCCATACCCCTTGACAAACCTCCTGTAGTACCCGGTGAGACCTAGGAAGGCTCTCACCTCTGTCTGGGTTTTGGGCGACTCCCAATTCAGGATGGTCTCTATCTTGGGTTGAAGGGGTGCCACCTGGCCACTCCCAACTTGGTGCCCCAAGTACACCACTGAACCCTGCCCGATCTGGCACTTACTCGCCTTGATCGTGAGGCCTGCCCTCCGCAGCGCCATCAACACTTCCCAGAGGTGGCGCAGGTGTTCCTCCCACGTGGAGTTGAACACTGCGATGTCATCCAGGTAGGCGGCACTGAACGAATCCAGCCCAACCAACACCTGGTTGACCAACCTCTGGAAGGTGGCATGGGCATTTTTAATCCCAAAGGGCATAACCCGGAACTGGTAATGCCCATCAGGGGTGGAAAATGCTGACCTCTCTTAGGCCCCATCGGTCAAGGCGATCTGCCAATACCCAGACGTTAAATCAAACTTGCTGAGGTAGTTGGCAGCCCCTAGCTGACCTATGAGCTCATCAGCTCTGGGGATGGGGTGTGCGTCAGTCCTGGTGACCGAATTGAGTCCTCTGTAGTCCACACAGAACCGGAGTTCGGGTGTGGCTCCCGGCGCTGCAGCCTTTGGGACCAAGACCACTGGGCTGGCCCAAGGACTGCTTGAGGACTCAATTACCCCAAGGGCAAACATCTTGGAGACCTCCTCCTTGATGCAGGCCCTTACCCTGTCAGTTACCCTGTAGGCCTTGTGCCGCACAGGTGTACTATCCCCAGTGTCCACATCATGAACACACCAATCAGTGACACCGGGAATCAGGGAAAACAGGTCAGAGAATTGTCCCAGTAACTGGCGACAATCGCTCTGTTGCTCAGGGGTCAGGGTGGAAGAGAGGATGACACCATCCACTGACCCGTCTTGCTCCTTGGCTGACAGGAGGTCAGGAAGAGGCTCGGTCTCCTCCTCCATCCCAGCATCTGTCGCTAAGAGCATGCCCACTTGGGACCTCTCCAAGTGGGGCTTGAGGCGGTTGACATGAAGGACCCTCAAGGGGTTCCTTGGGGACCGCAAGTTCACCAAATAGGTGACAGGGCTCTTGTGCTCCACAACCTCAAAGGGACCGGTCCACTTATCCTGGAGCGCACAGGGCTCCACTGTGGCCAAGACCTATACCTTCTGTCCAGGCTGAAGCTCTACCAGAGTGGCATTCTGGTCGTACCACCGCTTCATCTCCTCCTGGCTGGCTTCCAGGTTTGCCTCAGCAAGTTCCCTGAAACGCCTAGTCTGGTTTCTGAAGGCCAGCATGTAGCTATATACATTCTGGGGAGGTTTCCTGGGAGATTGCTCCCAGCCTTCCTTGACCAGACTTAGAGGTCCTCTCACTGGGTGTCCGTACAGCAGCTCAAAGGGACTGAACCCCAGAGACTTCTGTGGCACCTCTCTGTAAGCAAAGAGAAGGCATGGTAAGAGGACGTCCCACTTACGCCTCATGGGTTCCTCAAGATCCATTATCATGCCCTTTAGGGTTCGGTTGAATCTCTCAACCAACCCGTTTCCTTGGGGGTGGTAAGGTGTGGTGAACTTGTAGGTTACACCACACTCTTGCCAAAGAGATTTCATATATTTAGATATGAAATTGGTACCTCGGTCAGACACCACCTCTAGAGGCAATCCCACTCGGGAGAAAATTCCCATCAGCGCACGTCCCACCACGGGCGCTGTCACTGTCCTCAGAGGGATGGCTTCCGGGTACCGGGTGGCATGGTCCACCAGGACCAGGATGAACCTATTGCCCATCGCGGTCCTGGGGTCCAGTGGCCCTACAATGTCAATCCCCACTCGCTGGAATGGGGTACCGACCAGAGGGAATGGCTGGAGTGGAGACTTCTGCTTCCTTCCACTCTTCCCACTTGCCTGGCAAGTCTGGCAGGTCCTGCAGTGAGTGTCTGAACTACTGCGCAGTTAGGGCCAAAAGAAGTGGGTGACAAGCCTCTCAAAGGTCTTGTCCTGCCCCAAATGTCCTGCTAATGGCACATCGTGAGCCAGCCCCAGTAGGAAGGCTCTGAAGCGCTGGGGTACCACCAGCACACGGGCTAACCCAGGCTCAGCAACCTTAGGCTCAGAATACAGGAGGTTGTTCTCCCAGTAAATGAAATGTGTTCCAGACTGATCACCGTTGGCCTGGTCTGCAGCCTGCTGCCGCATACCCACGAGAGAAGGGCACTCTTTCTGCTCCCTGCAGAATTCCTCACTGGAGGGTCCTCCTTCTTGCTGCCAATGGGTCAGCTCAGGCAGGTCCCCCAGTTCAGCTATCTTCTCCCCTGTAGGTTCCAGGGCATCCCCCTCAAGGTCTGCTTCCTCCTGGACCGTGGGAACTTTGGGGGCAGGTTTCCCACGCCCCCTGCCTCTTCTCCCTGAGGCCGGTTCCTGGGCCTCCCTCTCAGGCTCCAGGTCCTCTTGAGCACCTCTACTCGCTGCCATGGACCGTGTGGTGACACACGCCCAATGTGGCATACCCAACATCTCCAGGTGAGCACTCCGCTCCACCTTAGCCCAAGGTGAGCTCTCCAGATCGTTCCCTAACAGACAATCTACAGGCATGGCGGGCTTCACAGCTACCTGAAGAGTACCAGAGACCCCCCCCCCACTCAAAGGGAACCTGAGCCACTGGGCAGTGACTCTCGGTGTTGTCGGTGGCAACAACTGGATAGAATGCTCCTGGGACAACCTGCTCCTGAGACACCAGGTGGTGCTTGACAGCCGTCACACTGGCTCCTGTGTCTCTGAGAGCTTCCACTCTATGGCCATTTATGGTCACCCACTGCCTGTATTTTTTAGTGTTCTCAGGTAGCTGGGTTTTGGGGACCACTTCATGGTCTCCCAATGAGACCAGGGACATTTCTACTGAACCCCACCCACCTTGGACACCCATCTCTCCGCCCAGGGCTACACTAGCCGTCTGCCGGGGGTTGCACCAGGGGGTGCTGGTTTACCAAACTGGCGACACTTGGGATCATTGGCAAAATGACCCAGCTCACCACATCTGTAACAGGTTGGGGGCCCTCTTTGAACAGGGGTACCTGTCGGGGCCCCAGTCGGTTTCTGGGGTGGGGGAGGCTGAGAACCTTTCCCTTGGTTCCCTTGGGGATTACTTTGGGGCCTCTTCTGGAACTCCCTCTGTTTACCCCTGTGCCCCCCGCTCTTCTGCTGGGGACCCTGCCCACCTTTGGCGGAGTCTGCCACGGGACCCTTGTGGACCCTGGTACTGACCCAGCGGTCCGCCTCCTCAGCAAGCTTCCTAGGGTTAGTCAGCCTACTATCAATCAGATGCTGGCGTAGCTCAGGAAAACAATTACTGGACAAGTGCTCCCATGCCATTAGATCAAGAAGCCCTTGAAAATTATCAACCTTGCTACCCTTCACCCAACCATCCAGTGCTCTGCAAAAAAAAGTCACATACTCCACATACGTACTATTGGGAATCTTAGTGCAACTCCTGAACCTCTGTCTATACATTTCAGGGGTTAACCCATACCTAGCCATTAAAGCATCCTTCATATGGGGGTAAGAGTTATACACATCTGAGGGCAAATCTAGCAGTGTATCCCGCCCTTCTCTCAAGAACCGCCCCCACAACCCCGCTCCCCAATCCTTCTCAGGGACCCGGTGGGAGGACATAGCTACTTCGTAGGCTTTAAACCACTGCCCTATGTCATCATTCTTAAAAATTCCTTCACTATATCTTTGGGTATGTACACTCTGGACTCTACCTGCACTGGGGGTGTGCTGCCACCAGAGGGAGTGCTTCCCAAGCCCTGGGCTTTCAACTCCAGCTCCCTCATTTTTACGTCACGCTCCATTTGGATTTTTTTCTCTTCCATTTCTAGCCTTTTTTGTTCCATTGCCAGTTGTCCATTTAGTTTGGCCATCTCTATTTCATGAGCTCTGGTTTCCTTCCTGTCTGCCAACTCCTCTGGAGATAAACTTTTACTAGAAACACTGCTACCTGCAGGGGAAGGGGTTCTCCTTCCTCTTGAACCCACTGGCCCATCCAGCTGCTCATCTGCATTCTCATCATCAGTGGCATTCCTTGCTTCTACCCAGGCCCTCAGCGCCTTGTAGAACTCTGCCTTGTTTTTACATCCAGTTGTAGAAACATTAAATCTCCTGCAGAAGGATTTCAGCTGCTTGGTAGTGTTGCTATCCAATTTCTCTTCTTCCCATTCAAATTCAGTATTCACAGAGACTATGGATGCTGCTTTCTCCACCATGGTTAAGCTTGGCAGTGCTCAAAAATAGACAGTCCAAAAGAAATCTACCAACAAGTATTGGTTGCGTTTAAGGTCTGCACTCACTAAGTAGTGTTCACCAATTACTGTACATGAGTCACAAATGCAAGTCCAGAATCCTCACCGCTGACCACCAATGTTAGAATCCGGGTTCTCTGGTTGGCACAGGTAGGTACTTGTGACAAGCAGGGAACCTTTCCTCTAGTCAGGGTAAGGGGTTACACTCCTAAAATAACCCCTGCTCACACTCTAGGTAGCTTGGCGCGAGCAGACAAGGCTTATCTCAGAGCGTTATAGGTTAAGCATTTGTTAACACATACAGTAACCAAGTGACAACACTACAAATGGACACCACACAGGTTTTTATATCAAAAATAAGGATTCTTTATATAGAGTTACCACAAGACCATTAAACGACAAAAATACACAATACTGTTACTTTAGATGGTAGAAGTTTGCTTAGTTCTCTTAAGTTCTTAAATGCGACACTTTAAGTCAATGTACCTTAGATGCGACACGCAGGGCAACGAAAGTGTTGCAACGATGCTGATGCGATGAAGTTCTTGGTGCAAAAGAAATAAAGATGGGATCTTCCAGATGCGTTGCGCTTCTCCGATGTTGCGAGAAGACTCGACTCGATGCGTCAGCTACAGCGGCGTCACCCTTGACGAGATGCGACGACAGCGGCCTTGCCAGCGGCACTCTTCTCCGACGTTTGCGACACGCTTCCGCTCGATGCGATGCTGCAGCGGCGTCACCCCTTTACGCGATGCGACAACAGCAGCTCCGACGGCGGCACGCTTCTCCGTGGATGCGAGGCTCTTTTCTTGATGCCTTGCAATGCGACAACTACGATGGCTGCGATGGCGACACGCTTCTTCCTCGATGCGAGACTCTTCTCTTGATGCGGTGCAATGCATCAGCTACGATGGCTGCGATGGCGGCACGCTTCTTCGGCGTTGCGGGACACTTCCGGATTGATGTGAGACGCTTCCGCTCGATGCGATGCTGCAGCGGCGACACCCTCTGCGAGATGCGACGGCAACAGCTCCGACGGCGAGACGCTTCTCCTCCTTGCGTCGCGCTCCCAGCTCCTGAGACACGCAGTCCCTCAGAATGCCCAACAACAGCAGCAGGCACTTCCAAAAGACTCTGGGGAGCTGGGAGTGAAGTCCACTGGTCCTGGGACTTCGTTCAGGGGGCAAGCTCAGCACAAGCCCTTGGAGATCTTTTAAGCACAAGTTGAAATAAAGTCTTTGTAGTCTTTCTCCTCTCCTTCCAGCAGCAAGGCAACCACTGCAGGCCAATGCCCCAGGTCAGGGACAGTACTCCTCCTTACAGCTTTCCCAGTTCCTTCTCCTCAGGCAGAGGTTCTTCTTGTCAAGCAGGATCTAATTTCTTGGGAGCAGGGTCCCAATACTTATACCCCTAATTCCTTTGTTCCTCTGGGGTAGAGGGGCCTATGCCCGGTCCAAACCAGTTCTTGAGCACTTTGTTGACATGACTCTGCCTTTCTATTCAGGGTGCAGGGCAGAGACATCAGCCGCTCCACAGGAGGTGGAGCCAGCATTGTGGTGGCAGAGCACAGGCCTATTCAGAGTCCAGGTGCACTCCTCCCACCCATCTGGATGTCAATCTCTCTATTTACCACCAGGCTACCTAGCCCTGCCCCTCTGGGTTTCCCCAGCCCTGTCACTCACACAAACCAGACAGGCAGATACACATCATAGCAGAGGCGGGCTGAAATGGTCAGGCAAGCAAATACCTACTTTCTAAAAGTGGTATTTGCAAACACAGAATATTAAAATAAACTTTGCTAAAAGATGTATTGTATTATTCTGAGTTCAGGCATACTAAACTCGAATTTCTACCATGTTCCCTGGGTCTGTTAGGATCATAGGATGTAACAATTCCAACAGCCCATTCTGGCCTATGGGAGCAGGTAGCCTTACAATAGTGAAAAACGAAAATGGCTGTAATTCACTATTAGGACATGCCACACACATCAGGGCGTGTCCTACCTTATGCTTACAATGCACCCTGCCCTTGGGCCTACCATAGGGGTGACTAGTATGAAGTTAAGGGAAGGTTTAGGGACTGGGAAGTGGGTGCACTTGCCCAGTCAGCATGACAGTACCAGACTGCACGCAGGTTCTGCAATGGCAGACCTTAGGCACATTTTACTAGGCCACTTCTGTGGGTGGCACAACCAGTGCTGCAAGCCCACCAGCAGCATTTGTATTTACAAGCCCTGGGCACTCCTGGTGCACTTTACTGGGGACTGACAGTAAACCAAATAAGCCAATCATGGAATCCAACCAACATATACATTTTAAATAGGGAGCACTTGCACTGTGGCACTGGTTGGCAGTGGCACAGTGCTCTGAGCAGCCAACACCAGCAAAACACATGAGGCACAGCGATAAAAAGTGGAAGGGAGACTCACGCCAAGGTGCCAGGTCTAACAGTTGTAAATGTTGCACGGCTGAAGGTAAACTTTTAAACTGGGAAACTTTGCAAACAGTGTGAACGGTCAAAGTCAAAACGAACTTTATTCGATTTTAGGCGTATAAAAGCAAATGAATTGTAAAAATAGGGAACATTGCAAAATATTGCCGGTGGGAAAAAAATGCCTAAAGACAAATAAAAAATGTTGTGCCTAAAAAAATGATCAGCATAATGTATCCATGCTCCAGGGGAGGGGCAAACAGACATAAAGGAAAGAAGACTATGGCAGCTGACAACTACGAAGAAAGGAAATGAGAGTGACAATGAAGCCAACTAATGGTAAGCAGCGGGCAGGCTACCAAGCCCACTGTTAGAAAACAAAAGGTCTTGAACAGATAGCGCATGATCTGTCTAGGTGGGACCTAAAAATGAGACACCTGGAAATGTTGTTCCAATGGCTTAATAAGGTTTACTTTGCACAAGCCACAATACTAAAGATTGTAATAATCATGGGAAAAGAAACAAAATAATTAGGTCACCTGCTTGCCATGATTCATATAGCCAGAAGTGCCTGAGAGGAGCATGCAGGGGTGAAAGTTCCACCATATACTGCTTCCAGGGTCATTACTATCCCAAGTGACTGATACAGATCCCCCCAGTAGAACAGCTGCTCATGTGTACATGAAAATCAAAAAACTGAACTGGTACAAGCAGGGTCCCGGATTGTCTCACAAGAGTTTTCTCCAAACTAATGACCTTGACCACAGTGTTGTCAAAGTTTTAGTTCCGCCAGTGGCGTTCCACCCAGAAGCAATGAAAAGCTAGGGGAACAAACACAGTAGGGCGTGGAGGTAGAGGAGGGGGTTGTAATGGCACCCAGACCGGTGTGTAGTAGACAGATAAGGTCACTTGACACAATAGGACTTCGTTTGCATTGATGTAAAGTACAGCTGCTGTCTACAAGGCCCCTGTAGTGCAAAGGAGCATCTACACCAAGCACAGATCAAAATAAGACAGTCATTCCCACTACAACTGCATCATAGCACATCTGGGAGTGAGGGGGTCATACTCAAGAAGACAAACGGATCCCTTTGTCTGGATGTTTTCTTGTATAGGGCACCACCCGAACTGAATTGCTTCTCAGCACTTCCAAAATGGTGGCAAACACGAGGAATTGAGCAACCAGGACATAGTCATTTGCCGAGGATCACAGAATTTGAGACTGCGGTGAAGCTGTGATTGAAATCTAGGTCTCCTTGTTCTATAGTATGTAATGTTACCACTAAACATCAGGGAAAGGAAGAAGGAAACATCTGGAGGGCTACAAGGGGCTGATCCAGCGCAAGACTGGGAAATGGGGAACAACATATACCGATATCCTCCCTGCGTCGCAGACCCGTCGTCACGCACACTCATTCATACATGCATTCATTGGTGGGGCCCATAACACCAACACTCACACAATCTATTCAAGAGTCTGCACACAGGAGGGATGAGTGATTCAAGCGCCGAAAGCAAGCCAAAGCTCAAAGTTCTTTGCTCAGCACGTTACAGTCCCAAAGATCGGCAAAGGACCAGAGACGTGCAAGCATCTATCATTGCTCGTAGATTTAGGAAAAGTTCGCAGTCATCAGATGAGCAGGCAGCATCCGGACCTTCAAGGATTCATGAAAACGTAGCGTAAAGTAGGAAGCGATGCGACAACATGCGATGACTCTCTATTCTATTACCCCTTTAATAATACAAAGAAGTAAAGATGATACAATTTAATGATTTAGGACAGTCGTGATTGGGTGGTTGAGATCGTCCGATGTCAGTTTTAAAGTTTTAGTTCAGTTCGAGGGGTGAGGTCATAAGTTAATCCAAAGTCGGCTTGTTCCGGTTTATTGTAAGGTTGATTGTTCTCTCGTTTTGGCTGTCATCCCATGCTACATCCTTGATCGGGGACATTCTGTACAGAGGTTACTACGAGGTTTAGGAGAATTCTTTGCGCCTGCGCAGCTCACTCGGAGCCTCGTGGAACAGTGGCCACTTCGTCGTGTGGTGTCAGCGGCCATCTTGGATTCAGGCCCAAATGCTAACTTAAGCAAAACAAACACAAAAGAGTAATTAATAAATAGAAACAATAAATCTAATGTTAACCCCTTACTAATCCCTTTATGTGCTTGTATTTATCTAGCATAAAGCAACATTTAAAGCCATTATATTCACTTTTTCGATCCTCCTCTTGGGCAACATACAAAAGCAACATATATCATGCAGTATTCTAATTACCACATATACTACTGTTAATATGCGTACAGATTTTAGTCATGAAAGTTATTTTAGCCATGCAAATGCAAATCCCACGTGTAATTTTAATATTAATAATGTTGGTTAATAAACATGCAAACTCGTTTAATAATATTATAGTTAATAGATTATCTAATTAGTATTTTCATGCAGAATAGGGGAGGTATACAAAATGTTGTACTACCCGCTCCATCAGGGCTCATTCCAAGACTTGGGGGCACGTGCCCCCTCAACTCCTCCAGTTGTGGCGCCTATGGGTACTGTGACAAGGCACCAGTTAGAATATGCAATGGGGAAACGGGGCACAAGACCCTGGAACAGTCACCAATCAGAACCTCAGACAAGGTACCAGTCTGAGCCTGCGGCCAGGCATGGGTCAGAAACTATGACAAGGCATCGGCCACAGCGTATGACAGGGCACTGGTCAGAGCGTGCATCAGGGCACCGGTCTGAACTTCAGACATGCGACCAATGAATGCCTTCGAGAATCACTAATCAAAACCTCAGACATGCGACCAATGAGAGCCTGCGAGAATCACTAATCAGAACCTCAGACATGGCACCAATGACAGCCTGATCAGGGCATGGAGTACGGCCCTTTGGCATGGCAAGGGTCACTACAGCAGGGCAGAGGTCAAAGCCTGATACAGAGAGCCAGGCATTGCATGGATATAGGTGAGAGCCTATGAAAAGGCATCGGACAGAATATGCAACAGGGCACTGATCAGGGTATGCAATAGTGCACGGGTCCGTGCCTGCAACAGGGCACTGGTCAGAAGTGCGATAGGGCACAAGTGAGAGACTGCGACATTGCACGAGGCAGACCCTACAACATGCCACTTTCCCATAGCTTTGGAACAGGGCACCAGTCAGAGCCTGCGACGGGGCGGAGTACAGGCCAAATAACGAGACAGGACACGGGTCAGACTCTGCAACAGAGAACTAATCGGGTCCTGTGAGAGGGCGCACGTCAGAGCCTTCAACGGGCGACTGCTCGGATCCTTGGCACCCGTTTCGGCAGTGTCAGGGCACCGGTGAGAGCCTCTGATAGGGAGGGACCGGTCACAGCTTGCGCTAGAGGGCTCCCATGAGGGCCTGCGACCCGGCACTGGACAATACAGACACCATTGCACCAGCCCAGGTGTGTGACAGGCAGTGACGTAATCTCTGTGACTGGACATCATGGGTTATGCCCGCGACAAGGCAGGTCGGACACTAGGAGCCCCATACCATGTGGCACAGGTAATGCCCTACAACCAGTGGTCGAAGTGGGCGGGATCGGCAGGGCACGGCATGCCCCTACTTCTTCAATTCCAAGGATTCCGTTCCCCTACTTTTTCATTTTGAAAATGCGCCACAGGACGCAAGAAATCACCATTGCCTATAAATAAAGCTCGGCGTTCCTGGCGTTCTTTGGAGGACGGGCGGCAGAGAAGTAACAGGACTCCGTCTTTTCCTTCCAGCCCAGAGAAGCACAATACAGTGCCCACTTCTGCTCTACCGCTTCAGCTGCGTCCCCCCGCCCTCCAACTCTTTCCTTCTTCCCTCTCTTTCTGTCTAGCAGTTCTTCTCTTACTGAAAACCGTAAATTCAAGACGAGGTTCCTGTTTTCTCTCCTTTCTTTTATTTGCTCTCCTGTGAAATGGATCCAAAAAAAGAAAAAAAAAATCTGGAAATGTCGTATTTTAATTCCAATGTGCAGCATCTGGAATAAAAGGTTAAAAATATGAAAAATAAATAAATAAAGTAAGGGTGGTAGCAAACTGGACAGATTGATTTTATTCACACCCAAACACATTAGCGCTACTTTTACAGAGTTTGCCAATGAAGCGCTATTTTTGTTTTCTTGTCTTTGTTTTCCCTGGGCTTGCAACTAGTGCACCAATCCTGGAGGTACTGCAAAGTGTGGATTGGAAAACAAAATGTGTACTGCGGCTCTGCGTCCAGGGATGTGGTCTTTTTACCATACTGCCTATGTTTTGTAAGGATATAAGCAATGGACATTGAAATGGGTCCATTCAGGGCCCTGTATCCATGTCCTTAACTTTTCAGGCAAAAGCACTCACTAATTTCTGAATAGTGAGTGTAAAAGCGTTAAGGTAACCATGTTGTTCCTGCTTACATTTCACATGGTTTGCTAAATTTTGCATTCCCTATGAGTGTTTGCTTTTTCCAGGATGTTGTTACTGTTTTTTTGTAGGCAGCATATTGCTCTTGTCTAGTGCGTCATTTAAATTGAGCCGCATCCAGGTGTTTATAGCCGGCAGCAATTGGGTTGTAGTTGAAGGCAGTGTGAGTTTTTCTCAGCGGGGCAGTATGGTGCTCAGTGGGGGAGAGGATGTGGCACTATGGCCAGAGCTTCTGAATTTGGAACTGGGGAACCAGGTTCAGCCTTAATAACCAGTCCACCAGACCACTCTCATGAGAGAGCACAATCCAAAGCTAGACCTTAGAAGGCTTTGCAAGAGCTTAGAAGCCCTGGTGTCTTAGCACCAGCAGGTGGACCCTAGCAGTGGCAAGTGTGGGTTAACCTTCAAGGTTTGTCCACCACAATCCATACTGAAGTTCACCTCCAGTTTTGCGGGCAGGCCTATGAAGCAGCGCTGTGACTCTGTCACTGTGGTCACAGGACTCTTGAGAAGGGCCAGCTCTAGGGCAGCGCAACCGGTGTGACCGCACCGGGTGCTGACTGTGGGTGTAGGCATTATATTTGCAAGTATATTAAGGTTTTAAAAGCGCTTGCTGCCTCCTTCCTGGCCTCCAGCAATTTTCGGCAACGATAAAAATGTCATGATGTTTAATGTTCTTCCTAGAGAGAGATCATTTTGTCTAGTGGAAGTTTTGATTCATGGAAATGTAGCTCAGAGGGATAATGTGCCTGCTGCAAAGAACATGTACCATGCTGTTCACAAAGTGCACATAATGTAAATAGGACAGTGGGCTACTGCTTTTGTCAGAGAGATCCTTTTGTTACTTGCAGTTTATAATTTAAAATCCTAACATAGAACAGTGCTCTATTAACTGCATACAAACTGCAAGGTATAAATTAGAGCGTTATGATTTTCCCCCAGTCTTTGATTATCCTAATGTTACAAAAAGTGTTCTTTTGGACAGAAATCAATTCTGATTATTAAAGAGAACCCTGAACCATGGTATTACTTTTTAAATTCTGAGTTTGTGTTTCTCCAGACCAATCACTATTAAACTATACAGCCTACTAGTATGGTTGTGACTCCTACACCTTGCAGTCCTTAGTCTTATGTAACATTTTCTATACAGTGATTTACACACATATTGATTGTCTCTGAGTAATGTGTGTGATGTAAAGTGCTCTGACACCCTACACTGGTATGAGTGGTGCTGTAAATCCAATTAAATGCATCTGAGAGTGTGGTTATGGAGACTTGAGGGGCACTGTTAAAGGGTGGTAGTGAGGGAATCCACAGCAGAGGTGGTCATTGGGGGGCAATAACAAACATTAATGCATTGGGCACCACCAGTGCTAAGGCCGGCGCTGCCCTTGAGGCCAGTCTGCCTCACCCATAGGTACCTCCATTGGCCTTGTTTCAGAAGTAGTAGCTGTACCAGGGATTGGCAATGCAGAATTTGCTCGCACACCAAACTAAGTTCACAAACGTCACAGTCTCTCTGCTTCATTCACAAGCACTTTTAACATGTGCTGCTTGCTGTGGGGTCACTGGAATTAATTATGCAGCAAAGGAGGACAAAATTATGCCGCAGTGTTGACTAAATTATGCATTAAAAAATGGCTGCAGTACATCTATCTTTTATGCCAATGTGATATGTTTGTGTCTTGGTCTTGCCATTTAAGATGTATTCCTAAATGGTGCTGTGTTATTTGTTGCAACCGAAAATCAATAAAAATTGGTTATCAAAAAAAAAATGGCTGCAGCGTAATGCAGTATATTTTCTGATATTTTATTATTTTGACATGTGTACACATGCTAAGAGTCTCTGGAAAGATTTTGCCTTATTAGTACCAGTGTAACATACAAATGCAACAGTGAGAAAGGTGATCAGTCAACCTTTGCAATAAGCCATCCACTCTGCAGCAAAACAAGTCACATTTTTTATTAACTTTTTATACGTTTGAGCTATAAACAAAGTTTAAATGGTCAGATCATGCAGCAAATCTTGCATTATGAGGCAAATATGGCAGAGCAATAATTATATAGAAAACATTTGCAAACTAGGATATTTTGCCATTAATATTTGAACTGCTGTTGTGGAAAAATTGAGAAGTGCTGATGACAAACTCCATGGCTCGGCGACAAATGGCTTGTGCTTCCACATTTCATCGTATTTGGGACATTCTGTGATTAGAAGCATATCTCACTTTGTGAATGTGTTTTAATGTCATAACTCATTATAACCTTAAATAATCATGTGTATCCATTGATTGATTAAACTGGGCAGTGAAATGCCAAACAAATACTAAAAATTGGGATGTTTGCGCATTCTGATCACACCTGGCTCCGCCCACTGATCCAATCCTCGGGTTATTCCCGCCCTCTGATTCTCCGCCCACAGTTCCCCTACTTTTTGTCCCCCACTTCGACCACAGGTCATCTATGACAGGCTTCGTAATGCTCGTGGTCAGTGAATGGTCAACCCCATGATAGGGCACCGCTCAAGCCCCATAAATTGGCACCGGCAGGGCCTAAAATACGACCAGTCTCTATCACGGTGCATCCCTGGGATGGGGGTGTCTCTCAGGGATTCAGAGTTAGCGCTGTTAGGTCCAGTGGCTGGGAACGCTCATGCCCTGTAAGTTGGCATCGCTAAACCCTGTTGCAGGGCACCTTTCACGCCCTTGTCTCCTACAGGGTAGCTGGAGCAGTTTCTGACTCACGGCCTCTGCAGAGATGAGTGACGCGTCAGGGAAGTTTTACACTGCCCTCCTGTAGGCAGCAGACACCGTGTGAGCTGGGACGAGAAATGAGAGCGCTTCAGCCTATGTAGGCCCCCTGCTGGCCACGCGGTGCCGGTGCAGCCTGACGGACACCGCTTTCAAGGAGAAAGCTGTTCTGTCCCTGTCAATGGCAAGGTCACCTCTTTACCTGCTCTCAGGGTAATTTTGCCAAAGGTAATGCTCTTTGGTAGGTGCTTGGTGTATACAGGTTTGCCTTCATCATCAACCAGCCGCACACAGCTCTGGCAGGGTACACAGGTGAGGGAAGACTGCAGGTGTATAAGATCTCACGCATGACCTCTTCGTCCGTCTTCCCTGCTACAGTTTTTACCTACGAGAGCTTTTATCTCCGTTCCACAGCACCTGTTGTGGTATCTGCTTCCAGCTTGCTGCTTAGCCAGTGTATGGTGTAGAATGTTAGCATGAGTGTATGATGTCATAGAGTGTTGTATGCGTGCATGAATGCCTTCCCACTGTGTTTTCATCATTAGAGATGTGGTGTTGCGGTCTAGTCCGCGGCGCGCACTACGTGCGACGTCACCGGACTTCCGGCGGCGGCCATCTTGAATTCGGCACTAGCGCGCCGATTCGAATAGAGATCGGAGCTCCGTACCGGCGCTCCTGCGGTGAATGTAATTAAAGGAATAAACCCCTTCCACCTTACTACAACGCCTAGTGTCATCTGTGGGGGCACCACTAGTAAGGAAAGGGGCAACATTACAATGGCGACGAGGAGGTGAAACGGCCCAGCGCTGCCTCCAGGGTGAGTGCCTCGTGGTGAGCACGCTGTCTACACCCACGGTCACCACCCCGAACCAGCAGGGGCGCGGCAGTGTCACGGAGAGCGGCGGAGGGCGCGCATCAGGTCAGACGGGTCCCAACCGAGCCCGGTTCAGGACGGCAGCAGCCCGGCGGCGAGGAACGGCGCCAGGGAGAGTCCACGTGGCTAGGCACCTCCACGCACCGTGGCGGGGGTCACAGGAAGACACGCGAGAAGCGGCAAATCCGACCGAGACGACGACCCAGGCGACGGGAGCCTCGACAGCACCCGGGGGTCGAGAAGTTCGAGCCCAAGACCGCGGCGAACGGAGGCAGGGAGTAAGATGAGTGCCACATCGACCGGATTGCCGAACCCAGTACCCTTCCTCACGAAGACAGGGATTCCGGAGATGCCGTGGGAGGACTGGAAGCCGTATTTCTTGAACTTCTTGTTCGCTTTAGAGGAGGAAGGCGGCGCAGAGTTCTCGAGCACACGCAGGAAGAGGATACTCTTACACCATTTGGGCCCTGCAGGTCAGAGAGTATACGACGATCTGGTGAAGGTAGTGCGGCCCGCAGCAGACGATGATGTGTTTCAGCACGCGATCGATGATATGGATGCCCACTACCGCCCGACCGTATGTGTAGCTGTCGACAGGTACAACTTCTACCACAGAGCGCAACAGAAAGGGGAAATGATCGACCAGTATGTGGCGGCGTTACAGAAGCTGGCCCTAACGTGCAAATTCGGAGCCTTCCAGGAAGAGTTGATCAGGGACCAAATAGTAATGCATGCAGTGAACGCGTCCATCCAGGATAAGCAGTGGGCTAACGGAGACGAACCCCTTAAGACAGTGGTAGCCATGGTGAAGAAAGCAGAAATGTCCAAGAGATGTGCGGAGACGGCTAAGAAAGACCGACTCCCAGAACAAGCAGTGTGCAGGATAGAAGATCGGAAGAGCCGCGAGAGACAGACGGCGGCAGAACAGCACAACACGCGGCCGCACAGGAAGCCCATGACCCGGGGCGCGAAACAGCAGGCACAGGGACAAGGGAGCACCAACACGTGCTACAGATGCGGTAGTGATAGACATGCCGCCAACGACAAAGTGTGCCCAGCGTTCCGAGCTAAGTGTACGTACTGTGGTCTGATGGGCCATTATGAAAGAGTATGCCGAAGGAAAACGCCAAGGCAGCAAGTAAAGTACGTGGCACAGGAGACGAGCAAGGAGGAAGAGCAAGAAAGCCAGGAGGATGACGAAGAGATCCTGATGATAGAGGACCAGATTTTGGGGATCGACGGTGCGGTCGACAAGAAACCCAGGTGCGACATGACCATCGGGGGAGTAGGAGTCACAATGGTCGCAGACTCAGGTTCCCCCTACACGATCATAAGGAAGAAGATATGGGAGGAGGACTTCGCACCGGTTACTACACACCAACTGCGTCCCACGGACATCCATCCGGTGACATTCACTGGGGAACCCATACCCATGGTAGGGTATTGCCCCCTAACATTCGAGTTCAAGGGCAGAACGTGCGATGGGAAATTGTATGTGGCAGAAAAGGGGCCATCAGTGTTAGGATGGAAGGATCAAGGAAAGCTGGGAATAAAGTTGAACCCGGGAGGACGCGTACAAGTGCTCATGATGGAAGAGGACCCCGGAGTGGGAGCAAGGCAGTGGAAGGAGGAGTTCCCCGAGGTCTTCAGAGACGACATAGGGAAGTTAACCAAATTCACGCACAAAATAAACCTGAAAGAAGGAGCCCGACCGGTGTCCCACAAAGTGCGAAACATCCCGTTCCGCACCAGGGAGGCAGTACAAGAGGAACTGCAGAGGTTAGAGGACAACGGGATCATCGAAGCCATCGACAATACGGAATGGTTGGCCACCTTAGTCGTGGCGCAGAAGCCGAACGGGAAGGTGAGATTGTGTGTAGACCTCAGGGAACTCAATAAGAACATTGTGGTGGACAAGTTCCCCCTTCCCCGCATCAATGAGATGCTAGCCAAGACCAAGGGCGCCAGGTGGTTCTCCACTGTAGACTTGACGTCTGCGTATCACCAGATCGCACTCCACAAATCGTGCAACCATCTCACATCATTCATAACACCGTTCGGGTGCTACAAATTCTTACGGATGCCGTTCGGGCTTGCCTCGGCAGCGGCAGTCTTCCAAAAATGGATGTACCGCCTGTTCAACAAGATGGAGGGAATCCAGTTCTTCCAGGACGACATCTTGGTGATGGGCGCCTCCAAGGAAGAGCACGACCGGAGGCTAGCAGACGTCCTGGCAGTACTTGAGCAGAATGGGCTTACAGCCCAGTGGGACAAGTGCAAGTTTGGACTGGAAAATGTCACGTACCTGGGGCATGAAATCAGCCAGGAGGGCATAAAACCCAAGGCATCCAACGTGGCGGCCATCAGGGACGCACCCACGCCCGCAAGCAAGGAGGAGGTACGGACATTCTTAGGGATGGCTGAATTCTACAGCAAGTTCGTATCCCACTTGGCGTCAAAGACATACCACCTGAGGTCGATCCTGAAGGACAAAACGGCGTTTGCATGGAAGGAGGAACAACAGCTGGAGTTCGAGGGGATGAAAAGAGAAATATGCGAAGCTGTACCCATTCAAGGGTTCGACCCAGCAGCTCCCACGACCCTGCCCACAGACGCGAGCGACCGAGGCCTAGGGGCGGTGCTAACTCAAAGGTCTGCACGAGGAATTACAGCCACAATCAGCTTCGCGTCCCGCACGTTGGCAGACAATGAACGCAAATTCAGCATGATTGAAAAAGAAATGCTGGCCGTCGTGTGGGCGGTGGAGAGGTTCCGACAGTTCCTGTGGGGAGGAAGGTTCCTCTTACGAACAGACCACAAGCCCCTGGTAAAAGTTCTCACGTCCAACGGCCATGAGCACGCAACACCAAGAATCGCCAAGATGACGCTGCGACTCCTCGACTACGTGTACGACGTGGAGTACATCCCAGGCACCAGGAACCGCGTGGCGGACTACCTGAGCAGGGCAGCTGCAAAGGAATCTGCAGAGGCGCAAGACGCAGAAAATTGGGCAGAGTACGCAGTGGCGTTCATGGGCGATCACGAAAAAGCCATCAGCAAGCAGGAATGGGAAGAAGAGTACGGGTCAGACGAGAAGGTGAAGGCAGTCAAAACATATGTGACGCAGGGGTGGCCGGAGAAGAGGTTACTCGGAGAAGAACTCAAACAGTACTGGGAGGTCAGGGAAGAACTGTCGCTGGGGGACGACCCATGTTTCCTGTTCCGGAGCAAAAAGGTAGTACCCCCGATGGCGCTGAGACCTAGAGTGGTGGCCATCGCCCACGAAGGGCACTTGGGAATCGTGAAAACGAAGGGAAGAGTAAAAGAGGACTATTGGTGGCCAGGGTTGGACCTCGCAGTGGAAAGACATGTCAGAACGTGTGAGCAGTGCAGCAATGCAGACAAGACGCAAAGAGTGCTACGTCCACCGCTGGGACGCTTCGACTGTCCGGAAAATCCGTGGGAAGAAATCTCAATAGACGTCCTAGGCCCCATACAAGACGCCAGTGGTAACCAGAAGTACCTCACCGTGGTCGTGGACAGGTACTCGAAGTGGCCAGAAGTCCATGTGGATGAAAACGCGGAGACAGATACCATCTTGGGGTTCCTCACGGAGGTGTTCATCAGAGAAGGGATCCCCAAAGCAATCCTCAGTGACAACGGCCCACAGTTCACGTCGACCAAATGGGAGGCCTTCATGGACAGAAACGGGATAACCGTCAGACGCACACCGGTCTACCACCCCGCGGGGAACGGAGCAGTAGAGAGATTCAACAGAGTAATAATGGGGTCAGTGCAAGCGGCCATCGGTCAGGGAGCAAGCTGGGAGAAGGAACTCAAGCGTCTGCTATGGGCTTACCGGATAACTCCCTCTTCCACAGGATACAGCCCGTTCCGCATACTGAGAGGAAGAGAACCGTTCACCAGAGACAACGTGGCCTGGAAGAAGCTCACCGTGCAGAGTCATTGGTCGCCGGCAGTGGTGCGCAAGAACTTGGAGAAGGCGCAAGCCGTGTACACAAACTACTACGACTCAAGGCACAACACCAAGGAAGTCGCATTGGAGAGAGGAGAGTGGGTGAGGGTGAAACTGCCAACACCGGGGAGGAAAGGGGACAGCAAGTTCACGCCCCCATTCCAAGTGGTGGAACCCTATTCCACATCAGCCTTACTGAGCGACGGGAAAATATGGGCCCAAGATCGTATGGCAAGATGTACCAGGGCCGACGAGACTGAGCAGAGAATGGAACTGGACAGCAGGGAAGGAGCCGGGTCCACACCGGCGGAAAAAAGCGAAAGTAGGAGACCAGATGGAGAAGCAGGAAGTGCTCCCCAAGGGACCTGGAGTCCAAGAGGAGGGGGAGTCGAGACTCCAGGACTAAGTGACCGAGAGACAGAGTTGGGCGGTCCTGAACCTCGAGAAGCGAGTGGAGCGGCGTTCCCGAGTGGGGGGGCACCGCCCCTACCGCAGACGCAGGAAGCAGGAGGACACGCTGCGGGAGGAGAATAATGCTGCCACGAAGATTCGAGGAGTTCAGCCTAGACCACAAGTAAGACTGTTCAAGTGTGAAGGAGGGACTGTGATTGTTGTGTTTATAAAGGAGGGAGATGTGGTGTTGCGGTCTAGTCCGCGGCGCGCACTACGTGCGACGTCACCGGACTTCCGGCGGCGGCCATCTTGGATTCGGCACTAGCGCGCCGATTCGAATAGAGATCGGAGCTCCGTACCGGCGCTCCTGCGGTGAATGTAATTAAAGGAATAAACCCCTTCCACCTTACTACAACGCCTAGTGTCATCTGTGGGGGCACCACTAGTAAGGAAAGGGGCAACATTACAAGAGACTGCTGCGTTTGTGGAGAAGGTGCCGTTTCTCTTACTGCCTTCATTGCGCTTTTTGTCTGCCTGCTGTAACCAGTGTACGAGTGTTCCACCTAAATATTTTGCTACGTTCATCTCCACTTCCTAATTTACTGCCGCCTGTAACTTAATTTGTGTTTTACTTCTGCTTCCTATGGCAGAAGGGAAAGGAAGAGATCTACGGACCATTTTACAATTAATATTTTACTTTGCTCTGGTTGTGCACTCTACAAGGCAGTTGAACCGCTTCCGTCATATTTTTCAACTACTGCTCGAGCGCACAAACAGCCTCTCGCGCTCTCACCGTCATTTCTGCTGCTTCCTTTTTCTCGTGACATCTCCTGCATTCAAATCAGAGCTGCATTCCTTCCTCTATGTTCCAGCATGCATCTACGTGCCTGCAGCCACCCGTTGCGCCGTGGCGCTGCGTGCCTCCATTTTGCCTGGCACCACCGGAGCTCCTTGACCTTCAATTGTTCTGCCAACCATTGCCAACCACGTTTTTTCAAGCAATTGGCAAACTCGTTACTCGTCGTCACCTCCACATCAAGCACTACCAGTTCCTTGCTGATGCCAATGTTGAGGTGTTTCCAGCTTGTAATCGGCATTTTGATGTACTTTATAGCCAGTTGGTTGGACTCAAAGAGAAAAAGAAGAAATGAAAGGAAAACATTTTTTTTTTTCGCCGTCATGGCATCGTGGGTACTTCATTGCAGTTTCATTGGCTACGTAGCAGTGCCATCTAGCGGTCATCTAGCACCACTGCACCTTTTTGGAAAATGAAAAGTCCACGTTTTAGCATGTTAATTGCAGTGTGCTTCATGTGTGGTGCATTTCCTTCCAAATCCGTTGTTCATTACACGACGCAAGGTACTGTTCCATTCCGTATAATGCAGCAGACCTGTTCCCCAGCTAATATACAAACACATTCTCCCAATATGGCCGCCATTCCTATGTGGCAATAGAAAAGGGGAGGAGTAATGACATCACATCCTGTATATATGAAAGCAAGTTACAACAATCCTCACTTAATCAATCCTACACCCAGGGGTGGTCGGGTGGAAAAAAACAGGACTGTATCAGGGAAGACCGGGACTCGGAGTAATGAAGATTGCTGGTAAGTAACCGGGCCATTAATGTGTTGCCAGTAAGAAAGTGGTTCTCTGCCCTTGTGTCTATCAAGATGTTGGCCAATAACACATTTTAGAATCCATAGAAGACCCCCTACGCTACTACAGTCATTTATAGAGTGCAACAGCTGCTTCAAACGAAGCGTCCGAGGGCCAGCCAGTAGTTGACAAACAACTTCTGAAAAGTTTTCTGATATGGGCGTCCAACATCAGCAACAGAATGATTTTATGGACTCCTTTCGAGCATGGGCAGTGCGGACAGCTGCTCAGGGTCTCTCTGTCACAGTGCTTACTACTCCTGCGCCCCTCATGTCTGTTCCTAAGTTATTTATGAGGCGTGATACTCGCACCACACTGTAGCAGGGCATGGTGGGATTACGAGGCTCGGGGTGGGGGGATCTCAACAGGCATAGCTGTCAATAGTGCAGCAGGTGTAGGGCGCATTTGTGGCCAAACACACCCAAGTTATACTGTATTTTACTGTCTAGCCAGTCAAAAGAATTGTGCACTTCTCTTGCCTGCAACAGAGCCCAATGAGCTATTACTACATTCTGGATTGCCACCTATGAGCCAGTGCTGCAAGGCCCAGGAGAGATTGCCCTGCCCTGGGCCTTGTATCCATGGCTGAATGCTGCAAAGCTCTGGGTAAGGAACCTCTGTCAGAGGTGTGGCTAACAACAGTGCAGTGGCACGTGTTTTTAGGTGCCCAATGCACCCTTTTTCATTTTGCTTTTTATTTATATTGCTGCAGCATAGTCCAATAAATATATAAATATTCAGAAATGGTATACAGTTAAAAAAGAAAGTAAATACATTAACTAAGCATATCATATATATACAATACTAAGCTAAATGTCCCCAGAATACTTACACCCCCCCCCACATTCTATCCTCAACCCCATTGTAGTTTTTTTTTCTGATGTAAACTTCCTATTTATTTCCTTCCAGTTTTCCAAAATGTTAACTATTTTTTGTAGGGACCATGTATGTTTTCCGTACAGCACTTTCCAAGTGTATACTTTATGCATCTTATTCATCCACTGGGAAAATGCAGGGACCTTATCAGATTTCCAGTTAGCTAGGATCAATGATCTAGCCACCAGCATAGAGATAAAAATTAAATGTTGCTGTCTAATAGATAGGTTTTCTTCGTGGGCTACTAGCCCAAAGAGGTCTTCATGTGCATGTGGTGGGATAATGGCCCCAATTTTAGAACTAATTTCCGAGAAAATATCATGTCAAAATTCCCTTACATGGCTGCAAGTAAATATAATATGGAGCTAGTTCCCATTCCTGTTGTTGCATCTAAAGCATTTCGACTCTACCTCGGGGTAAAAGGAATACAATTTAGCTGGAGAATGATACAGCAGCCATTTGCTATAAAATGACATTCTTCTTAAATTATCGTCTCGCAATGCCTTGGCGCTGATACGATTAAAAAACTTCCATTGTACAATATCATCTTTACACCAGGTAGAAGACTCAATCAGATGTAGTATCTCTAATACCATAATATCCTTGCCTTTAGAATGCAACAGTTTATACCAATTTCCTATACCCGCTAACTTACACAAAAAGTAGGTCGAACTAAGGGGTTCTGTAGAGACCCCCACCTTCATTGTAGAGCATTCCCAAAAACGTTTTATTAAAATAATACTAAAACAGAGGAAAGGACTAATATCAGGATTTAGATTAGACAATCGCTGCCAGGTCATAAATTAATTGTTACAAAAAAAATCTTGGATTCTCCTGTACCCCATCCTACACCACTTACTACACATACTGGTGGATAGTTGCATTCCTATTAACTTGCATTCCACTATTTTCAACAGAGGATGTAGCCTCTGTATTTTCCAGCTTTCCCATATCCTGTTAAATCTCACAACAATGATACGTGGTGTCTTAAACCTTGATTTTTTCGGAAGTCTGGCATTAGTAGGAAGGAGGAGTGGGATCAATTTCTGATACTTTCACCATTTGTTCTACATAAAAATTAGCATCACTAGGAACATTGGAGCTAGACCTCACTAGCCAGTTTATGAATGCTGCCTGGTAATAACACTATATATATTAGGCAATGCGAGCCCTTCGTCCTTATATTCCAACTGAACAGCTTCTAGTTTTAATCTTGTTCTTTTGCCCTGCCCCAAAAAATATCGGATGGCCGAATCAATTGACCTAAAAATGACTGAGGGACTTTGGTCAGAATATTAGTAAACACAAATAATATCAATGATAAGATACTCATTTTCACCAATGCACTTACCCCATGATTGTCATAGAAGCATTCTGCCATCTGCCCAGCAGCCTACGAATCTTGTATAGGGTAAATGTATGATTTAGCTCAAACAAGTCCCCTGTATTGGCAGTGGCATATATCTCTAAATATCTTATGGGCCTACCTGATGAATAATGCAATTGCATAGTAAAAGGTAAAACATCTACTGTGCAATTAAAAAGGAGAGCTTCAGATTTTGTGGTTTTATCTTATAGCTTCCCAATTTAGAGAATTCTCAAATTTTTTTCATTGCATTCGAAACATTTGCTTTATCAGCTGATAGGGATCAGGGTATCTAAAATATGCCCACTACCACGGATAGAGTAATCACACAGTTACACGCACATACATTCATCATACGCTAGGGCCCATTTCACTAACACACGCTCAAATACTCTACCAGCAATAAACCTGTGGAAAGAAAACACCTAAACACCCTGCATCGATATCAGGTCGATCAGATCTGGTTTTGTGACTGTCCTAATCAATAACATAATCTACACAACATATACAATAATGATCAGAAATATAAACCCAATAATTGACAAGAAAGAAAATTCAACACCATGTTTAAAATTATATTGCTTTATCTAAATTAGTCAAAGTAAATCAATCAGAATAAATCATTTCTCATAGTTACCTATTCTAACTAAGTGTCAGAACGGGTCAGGACAAGTCTCTCGGTAAAGTCTCTCAAGACGAAGTCCTCAGCATCGATCCTCAGCAACGCAGATTCACGCGGCAAAGGCAAAATGGCAAGTGGCAAATCCCTCCCTAAGCTAACATTTTTTATAGTAAAAATTACAATGGAAACACACATAAAGTTTGCAAAATACATTGAATCACTGAGCAGAGCGAGAAGGAAGAAATGTAACATTGCTACATCTGAAAATCTCCGCTCAGGAAAAGTCACAAGGCGGAAACTACGGAACAGGAACCAAGAAAATAAAACATGTATCACATTAATCCGGCTTCTCCTCGGCCATCGAGCCACAGTTCAGAGTTTCCCTCTAAGGCTCCTTTGTTTTTCAAAATTGCCAAGGACACTTTCACTTCTCTTGGAGAACTCCCAAAAACTGCTGCTGTCCTCATGGAAAGTTTCTCAACATGGACCATGGTCAGTTAGCTTCAAGACCATTTCCAGCAGGGGTCTCCCTCGTCTCAGTTTTCACATATTCACTCGAGGCCAGGCTCACAAAATCAGCCATCATGGACTAGGCCTCCATAGGCCACAATAGACCATCTCAATTAAAAGAAATAAAACAACGTTACTACAGCATAATGATTAAACAGTGTTAACCCCACTAATACCCTTATGTGTATGCATTTATCTAGCTCTCGCGACATAAAAAGCATTAATTCAGACAGCGTTTTGTGCTCAAAATAAACAGCACACAGCAACGTTTAAACATGAAAACTTGCACGTTATTTTTAGAAAACAGAAACAGCACACGCATGCTAACCCTCGTGTAACTTTTCTCTTATGTTAAGACAAACGAATTGATTAATAAAAACATACTTGCACAAGACAAATGATTAATTGTTATTTATTAATAATTAATAAAACGCATAGACATACTAGAGCTTCAAAAGCCCCTGAATTTTCTAAATGAAAACTCTGCTCCAGCAATCCCCCCTTTGGTGATTTTATCACCAAATAAACCCAAAAAAAAAAAATTAGTGAAAATTTAGTCCCATTTTAGGAGAACTCAGAAATGTCTTTTCCCCTTACACAACATTAAACACCAGTCACTCTTTCATCATCCCTTTTTGTCTCTAAATAAACACTCTCCCTTAATTCTTCTAGTTCAATTTCTTGAGGTTCTCTCTTCAACCTCTTGTTTTTCTTATTCAATTTCTTTCTCCCTCCCCTGTTTTTACAACACACACACACCAATCTTATAATTAATAAAGCCACAATTATACAAGACAAGGGAAACAATATTCTACCTATAATAGTACTACCTATCTTTGCAATAAAATCTTTAACAGCTATCATTTTATTAGCTATTTTAGTCCATAAACTCCCAGCTTCAAGTGGTACTAATTCTTCATGCAAATCAGTAATATTTCTGATATAGACCTTCAGGTCTTTACTTTCGTCTGGAATGTAAGTGCAACAATGTTGAACTTTCAATATTCCACAGACTCCACCCTCCTTGGCCAATAAAATATCAAGGGCAAGTCGATTTTGCATAGACATGGCACGTACGGCACTTAATTCCGTATTCACCAAAAGAAACCCTCCTGCGGTATTTGTCGATAAGCGATCAACCACTGTGGACAGTTTCCGAATTCCATAAGCATTTAAAGAAATTCCCACTGCTGGAATCAAAACCCCAAAAATATCACCCACAATTTCAGACCAAGTTTCTCTCTTAAAACGTGTTAATAAGTTAATATCTTCTACATCTCTTATTTTATCTGTATGAAAAATCTTAGGAAAAACCAGGCCCACATAACATGTGCCATACCAATGGTCAGGCAACTTGTAATAAGCCTTGTTCCCACAAACATAGTACACTCCCGGAAAAATTGTATCTTCTCCACCTCTGAAACCCCAACCTGTCGCAATGAAGTATGTATCATGGCACTCACTAGTTCCCACAAAATATGTATCATATTGGGATTTCCTTCTTGTAATGCAAAGTTTACCCTTCTGCGGTGCATCTAAAGCTAAAGTTGGACTAGCCCCATTTCTCAACTCTTTTCCCATCTCAATGTCCCAAATTGTCTCACTCACTTCATATTTTCCCCCTTTCTCATGCATGTTCACTCTCCTTTCCTCTACCATATCCAGGAAAGCTTTCTCCTCTTCTTTCAAACTGCAAGTTAAATTATTCTTAAAAATGTAATCTAATGTTAATCCTTTTTCTTCAATAAAAATCTCACCAAAAGTGTTAGCTTCTTTAGCTGGATTCAGCTCTTTGTTCATTGGCAAGTGCCCAAAAATACTATCTCTGTTAGACATCTTATAATCTATTTTCCCTAAGAAATAAAAAACACTACTCAAAATACTACAAGAAATACCATATGTAGCTGGTAAATGGTGATAAGTAACACCCTCTGAAACAGATGCAGGTAATTGCATACAGACGTAGCAATCCCTCACTTCCATTGTCTTTACATATTCATATAACAATTTAGAAAAAACATTACTAGAAAAGTTATTAATTGACCTATCTTTGTGTATATAAGCATTACTAATTCTAATTGGAACTACTTTTTGTGAATTCTTCTCTACATTTGTCACATTTTCTATATGCATTCCAAACTCTACTTTAAAAGTAACTAATAAAACTAAAACACCCCATAGAAGCATTAATAATCCAGTACAACAGCAGCACATCCTACACCACCTCTTAAAGAAGGCACATCTATTTCTATTATCCTCTATGTTAGCCATTTTAGTTTAGTCTCTACTACTCCACTACTGTTTGAACTTCTTCAATTCTTCAGCAATTCTTCAGCTCTCAGTTTATCCAAATGATCTCTCCGTTTACTTGATCCAAGTGAATCCTTCTTTCACTCAGTTTGGATACTTGTCATTCTTCACTTCAATTTCTTCAACATCAAATTGTATCAGATCTCCAACATCAAGATCCTCAGTACTCGACTCTTCTCCAATGTCAGTCAAGAGTACTTTCAGAATTTCACCAGTATCTTCCTCAACCACTTCTCTCAAGACCACTTCCGGATTATCTCGAGTCACTGTTTCTTCTTTTCCTCCTTCAGACAGTGCCACATTAGACCATTCTGGTGATCTGTACTTTTGGTTGTGTCTTCTTACTCTTTTTATTTCCACTGGTTCGTTTAACTCCTTTGATTCTTCTCCTTCAGCTTTTGAACTTTGACTCGAAACTTCATTCACTTGTTCAGCTTTCGATGAATTTGCTCTTATTACTCTGTATCTCAGCCTCTTAACTCTATTGTTAGGCCAACGGTCTCCTCTTAACACCTTTTTCGGCTTTGTTTCTTTATTTCTCCTTTCTCCAATCCAAGTTCTCTTTCGCAGAACTCGACCTTCTGTTTGTTCATCTTCATCATCTGTTTCAAGTGCCTCTTGTTTCCGTTTTCCAGCAGTTTTCTTCTTCTCCACAGATTTTTTCACCACTATTTGAGACTTCCCTACTCCTGTCCCTCCTCGGGTCTCTAACACGCAATCTTCTTGCTGTCTACTTGTCCCTTCACCTGACTCATCAAGAATGTTCCCTACACCTCCTCGGGGTTCTTCCGCAATCTGTCCCTCTCTATCTTTTTCTGACCCTACTTCTTCAAGTATAATCTCAAGTGGTTCTTCAATCTCCTCCTCTTCTGAGTCAGGAGTGGTCTCTGTGTGATTTCTCTTTTCTTTTCTTTTCTTTTCCCTTCACTGCTGTTTGAAACTTCAGGCTCTCTTACAGAATTCGATCTTTTCTCTGATACTTGCAGTGATTCTCTTGAAGCTCTCTCTGCTTCTTTTCTCACTGATTCCGTATCTTCAGTATCTTCACCATCACTGGAATCTGACTCTTCAAAATACTCTTTACCAGTCCCTTCTTTTGGGTTTGGAACTCTCAGAGTATGACTTGCATGTACCCAGTGCTTCACTCCAGCACACTTTACTGCAGTCGTCGTAGTCAGAATAACTTGTCTTGGCCTTCCCCACCTTGGAATCAAGCAATTTCTTCTCCTGTGCACCTTAATCCTCACCCAGTCTCCTGGACTCAGATCATGGGCTTGCTTCTTCTCAAGTGTGGTAGCTTCTTCTCCAACCTGGTGAAACACAGAATGAACTGCGTCAGCCAGGCCTTTACAGTAATCCAAAATCATGTCATCAGTTATTGTCACCAATTTATTGACAGGCACGAATGCATGGCGCATAGCACGTCCCATGATTATCTCATGCGGGCTCAAACCAGTAGTTCTATCTGGAGTAGATCTCATTGTCATCAGAACTAGAGGCAAAACATCTGGCCATTTCATGCCAGTGGCTAAGCACATTTTTCCAATCCTATTCTTGATTGTGCCATTAATCTGCTCAACCACACCAGAAGCCTCTGGTCGGTATGCACAATGTAGCTTCTGCTGTATTTTCAATGCTTCACAAATCAAACCCATGAGCTCATTTTGAAAATGTCTACCTCTATCAGACTCAACTGTTACTGGAAACCCGTACCTAGGAATCAGCTCCCTCAATAGTTACTTTGCCACTGTTAATCCATCATTTCTTCTAGTCGGGTAAGCTTCCACCCATCTTGAAAACAAACAGACTACCACTAGAACATATCTCAGTCTGTTCACTTGGGGCTCAATGAAATCAATCTGCATTCTTGTAAAAGGACCTCCTTCTCTGCCTATTGTTCCCAGACTCACCACTGTCTTTTTCCCAGTGTTAAATTGCTGACAAACTAAACACCTCTGACAGATGCTCTCTGCAATTGTCCTGAACTTTGCATTGTACCAGGTTTGTTTAAACGACCTAACCATCGCGTCCCTCCCCAAATGTCCCTGGCCATGATACATCCTTGCCATTGACGACAAGATGGAGTTGGGCATCACTGGTCTGCCATCTCTGTAGACCCAAACATGGTCTGTTTCTCTTGGAGCACATCCTGCCTTAATCCAATCTTGTTTCTCTTCCTCACCTTCCTCATCTTGCAACTGTTTCACTTCATCCCAGGTCTCTAGGACATTAGTAAACATCACAGAAAGAAAAGACATTTCCCTTTCTCTGTCCCTATTAATGGACTGATTTGTCTTGGCACAGTACTGCGCAACATCATTGGCGTACCTGTTTCCAATCGTTATGAAATCCTCCCCCTGACCATGGGCAGCACACTTTACAACTGCTAACTCCTTAGGCAGCTGTATCGCCTCAAGCAATTTTCCAATCATTTCAGCATTCTTTATTGGAGTTCCACTCGATGTCAAGAAACCTCTTTGTAGCCAAAGTTGGCCAAAATCATGCACAACTCCAAATCCATACTGACTATCAGTCAACACAGTCGTCCTCAAATCTTTCCCAATTTCACAAGCTTTTGTCAATGCTATTAATTCAGCAACTTGCGCAGATTTCACCCCTTTCAATGGTGATGCTTCCATGACCTCTGAAACTTTGCACACCGCATATGCTGCACATAGCACACCATCATCATTCCTCAAGCATGATCCATCCACAAACAACACATGATCATTCTCAGGTAAGGGAATATCCCTTATGTCTGGTCTTGGTTTTGTACAGTACTCAAGCACATCCAAACAGTCATGATCATCTTCCATCCTCACACCCACATTTTCAATGTCTGGCAAAAGTGTCGCTGGATTCACATTCACACATCTCTCGAGAGTCACATTTGATGCTCCCAGAATCACTTTTTCGTACTTAGTCAATCGACTATGTGACATGTACTGAGTTCTGCTTCTTGTCAAAAAAATTGCCACATTGTGAGGTACGAATACCCTTACAGGATATCCCATTATGATTCCTTCACTCTGTTCCAGACTTCTGCATGTTGCAGCCACAGATTTCAGACAACCTGGTAAACCCACAGCTACAGGGTCAAGTGTCGATGAGAAGTACGCAATAGGCCTTCTCAATTGTCCATGTTTCTGGATTAACACTGAAAGTGCACATCCATTTCTCTCACTGCAGTACAGCTCAAATTCTTTTTCATAGTCAGGCATACCCAAAGCTGGAGCCTCACACATTTTACTTTTGAGCTCTTCAAATGCTGCCATTTGTTCTGCATCTAGATCCAATGGATCTGTCATTTCACTTTTTGTCAATTTAATCAATGGCTTTGCTATCAGGGAAAAATTAATTATCCACTGACGACAATATCCCACCATACCCAGGAACATTCTCACTTCTCTCTGGGTTTTTGGAGCTTTCATTTCTCTGATTATTCTGATCCTGTCAGTAGTCACTTTTCTCAGACCTTTTTCAATATTGTGTCCAAGATAATGCACCTCTTTCTTGCAAAATTGCAATTTGGCTGGAGATACCTTTAACCCTCCATCTGCCAGATGATTCAGTAAAGCTATGGTATCCACTTCACAAGCTTCACGTGTCTTTGATGCCACAAGTAGGTCATCAATATATTGTACTAGCACTGAACTCTCAGGCATGATCAGACTTTCCAACGATCTTTTCAATAACTGATTGAATATCGAAGGACTCTCCGTATACCCCTGTGGGATACGACACCATGCTAAAATACGCTGGCCAAACCTAAATGCAAAAATCGGCTGGCTATCATGATGCAATGGAATTGAAAAGAACGCATGACACAAATCAATCACTGTATACCACTCAGCATCATGTGGAATTTGATACAGAATCACTGATGGATTTGGCACAATAGGACAACATGCCACCACAATTTGATTAACTTTTCTCAAATCCTGTACGATCCTAAATTTTCCATTGGGCTTTTTTAGTCCCATTATCGGTGAATTACACGGACTACTCAGTAATTCCCTCAGAACTCCTTGCTGAATCATTTTCTCAATTATAGGAGTTATCCCTTCAATTATTTCTGGTGTCATTTTGTACTGAGGAATGTTAGGATATGTAATTCCCTCTTTCACTGCAATTTTCACTGGATCTACATTATTCATCAATCCCACATCCTCTCCTGTAAAATCCCAAACTGCTCTTTTCACTGTGTCTCTCAGCTCTTGAGGCAAATCCTCCGGATTAAACACAGCAAATGCACCAATTAACTCACTTTCTCTATTTTCTAAAGTCATTCGGTAGAAAACATCATCATCTGGTGTTTCAAAAGCTATTCCATCTGGTGTACAAAAAATTGTGCAGTTCATTTTACACAATAGGTCCCTACCTAACAGGTTCACTGGACTCGTGTCACAGACAATAAATCTGTGCATGTCTGAAAATGTCCCTATCTGCACTCTTACTGGTTCAGTAAGACGTGTTCTGATTTGTGTATTAGCTACACCAACTACTTGGATTGCTTCATCCGAGAGAGGAAGATTTCTAACATCTGTTGACCTGACAGTTGATCTTGTCGCACCTGTGTCTACCAAAAAAGTAACACTCTCCTCATTTATTTTCCCATCCACAAATGGTCCTGCCTGGTCTATTTCTAGAGTTGCACCAAGTATGCACTCTTCCTCCTCTCTTCGGCACCGTCAATAATCACCCTCAGACTCACTCCCTTCACTCTTTAACAAGTACTGCTGTACTTTGTTAGAACGTCTTGGTTTGTTTACCTGCTCATCATTGTAGAATCCTGAATCCTGATTATACTTTTGTACCCCTCTATTCTGCGGCAAGGGCGGTTTTGGCTCTTGACTCTGCTGTCTCACAACTTTCTGTTGTTGCTGTTGTTGATTATTTCCTTCATTCTGGTTCTGCACCTGTTGATTTAAAGGTTTACTCTCATTACTCACTAATGGTGGATTAGGACATTCAGATCTCCAATGTCCCAGTTGGCCACAGTTGTGACAAGGGAACTTTTTCTTTGCTTCCTCAAGACTTCCTTTTCCTTTTCCTGCATATCTAGGTCTATTCCCTGCATTATTTCCTGGATTATTCGCTTGTTCCACTAACTGTGCTTCCTGTCTCTCCGCAACTTTCACTTGTGCCCACATTGCTTTCTCTTTCAGCTTTCTTTGTTTTGCTTCAATTTCATCACTAAAGTATTTTGCATGTCTCAGGATCTCATCTACTTTTTTACTCTGCCAATCCACTGTATGTTCACGAATCCTCTCACCAATTTCAGGTCTAAGGCCATATACAAATCTGTATACAAAGTGACTCAAATCTTTGTCACCCAGGTGTTCATCTCCACTGAATTGTTTAAAAGCCAGTATCAGCCTCTCGTAAAAAGCATGAACTGATTATTTTGCTTCCTGTTGTGTTCGATCTATCTTAACCCAGTCTGTCTCTTTTGGAGGAACTTTACTCTTCAGGTATACCATCACCTGATCATATTTTCTCATTACTTCTGGATCTGGTGCCCCTGTTCTTGGGTCTCTTGGATATTCCTCAGTAGGCCAACTCACAACTATTTTACACTCAGTCCACAAGTCTGCTGGAACAATTATATCAAACAGACTATTCAGGTCAACCCACAGCACTTTTGACAATTTCACAAACCTATCTACCTGCCTATACCACTCGACGGGCTTTTCTCTCAATCGAGGGAAATCATTCGTAAATGATAAAATATCCTGTCTGGTCCATGGAACATGTACATATCCTCCTCCAGGTATTTCTCTCATAGGATAATTATTCACCGGTTTCTCCTTTTCACTCACTGGAAATGCTGAATAAGTTGTTCTATCTACAGATTCCTCTCTTTTTTTATACCACCTATCCTTCCATTTTTCTACATCACCCCATCTTCGCAATAATGCTACCATTTCTTTAATCTGTCCTGTTCTACCAGTAGCGTTCAAATTTTCAATGTCCTTCTCTGTAAAATCCATCCTGTAAGTTTTCTGTAAAGCTTTCACTTTATCAATGTCAATTCCCTGCTCATTTGCTATTGTTCTTAGCCTGTCATGAGTATTCCTTGCTCTCCAGGTAATACTTTTACACATAAACAACAGCTCACCATCATGATGACTCTTCAGGATTTCTGTTGGAACTGTTCCTGTCACAAGCTCTTCTAATTCTATACGTAACCTAGCCACATCAATAATTTGTGAATCCTTATCCTTTTTCTGAAGAACCTTCATCCAATCATTCAAATCATCAACTGTTATTTCAGCAGTTTTTTTCACTGGAACCACTCTTTTTTGCGGTTCTAAAATTGGCATCCCTGAACAACTAGGTTCACTAGCATCCAATAGTTCACTACATGTGTCATGTCTTGTTTGTCTCTGGTCACTTCTTTCTGCTCTTTTATCTGAATCTCCTGAAGGACCAACTGAATTTGTCAGATTATTCCCAACATATGGAATCACCAGTCCATTCTCACCTGCTCTCTGTTTATCAAACACAGGAATAACCGGACCTATAGTTACAGGCACCGTAACAGCTTCCAGATTCTTCGTTAACTCCCTAATTTTCTCAGTCAGTTCTGTTGTCGTTTTTGCTAATTTTCTGGCATTTTCCTCACTACTTCGATTCTCTCTCTCCCTGAAAGAACTACTACTTCTTGATTCAGGTGTCACTTTTTCTTTCTCAATAATACAGACTGTATCTCTTATCGGAGAAACAACTGGTGTACTCTCATCTGGTTCTGGTCTATATGGAGGTGGTCTTTTGTAAATCATGTCATTTAAGACCTCATCATCATACTCATTAACTCCAACTGCTCCTTCTTCAATTGTTCTCATAGGATATAATCCCTCTGACATATTAACATCTCGCCACCTTTTCATCCGATCATGATGTGTTTCACGATCATGTCTCCTCCCAAACATATTCCTGTAATACCCTCCAGATCTTTGCTTTTCTCGCTCATGAACTTCCTCTTCCCATTCCACTAAAGCCTCGAACTGTGTAGGTCTTGGCTTCGGGTCCAGACATGCCATCTTTTCCCGTAAATTTCTCAACACGGCCAAATTAAATGAACCATGTTCTGGAAATGCTAGAACACCATCTTCTTTAGTATACCTAACCCAATTCTGCAACCATATACAGGTATGTAATCCATATTTCGCAACCATGAAGGATGCAGGTGTTTTCGCTGGAGGTAGCAACTCACCTTCTCTCGTTTTAACCTCTTTATCCTTGCTAAACCACTTTTTAACTTTCCCAAAGAATGTTTTTTTCTTTTTTTCTTCTTGGTAATACATTTTAGCGCTTACCAAAACTCTCTACTCTCTCCGTATTATAAACATACAATACGAGCTTCTCAACCAATAGCAGCGCGACTCACACTAACGCACCAATCCTGGAGCGTCTGCGTCACTACACAGCTCTTCCAATCCCTGCGCGACTCACACTAACGCACCAATCCTAGCGCAAACCCTATTCTGATCCACTATCCAATCAGAGCGCGGACTTTCTGACGTCAACAGTCGCTGCAGTCGCTTGTCTCCTGTCTTCTGTCACTCGTCTACCCCTCCTTTACAAAATCTCTCAGTAGACTTCGTGTCAAGATTTCTACAAAATCTATTAGTTACAACATAAAAACATCTCCATTGTCTGCTTCGCTAACCACAGAATGGTAAAAGAGAGTCTATTTTTCAAGAGTCAACAACCTTTCATACATCTCATAACTGTTTCCTCTAGGACTTATCCAAAGAGTCTTACAATCAATAAATGTATATACATTCACGCACATTCATGCAAGAAAGATATAGTACATGCACACAGAATCCTGCTTCCCGAGAACAGCGCACAGAATTATAACATACATTAACTAAGCAATTTCGCCCAGTTCCTCAAACAAGCTCAGAGAATACCTATTACTCCTCCCGCGATAAGCTTTAACGGAAATCCTTCACGGATCCCTGGGACTTAAGACCAAAGTTTCACAGATAACCTTCACTATCATTCACACTCCTTATATACCAGAAATATATTCTAATAGTAACATACGACGATGTCACTGATTCCGAACCCAGACAATGTGAACGCGCAACTTCAATTGTCACACGTTATTCCTTACAATCCCGTCTTTCCCGAGAGCAGCATATACCTTCCTCTGCCCTACTACGGAACTGCTACCTCAGCTTCCAAATTCCAGAAGCACTACATATAACTCAACATGACGACTTCAACATAAAGTATTAGTACATATACCAATATCGACAAAATAAAATCAATAATCAATAAGCTAATGTACAAGCAATCTTATCAGATCAAGACAACCATCAAAACCATCCTATCTCTGCTACCAGGAAATTGATAGGGATCAGGGTATCTAAAATATGCCCACTACCACGGATAGAGTAATCACACAGTTACACGCACATACATTCATCATACGCTAGGGCCCATTTCACTAACACACGCTCAAATACTCTACCAGCAATAAACCTGTGGAAAGAAAACACCTAAACACCCTGCATCGATATCAGGCCGATCAGATCTGGTTTTGTGACTGTCCTAATCAATAACATAATCTACACAACATATACAATAATGATCAGAAATATAAACCCAATAATTGACAAGAAAGAAAATTCAACACCATGTTTAAAATTATATTGCTTTATCTAAATTAGTCAAAGTAAATCAATCAGAATAAATCATTTCTCATAGTTACCTATTCTAACTAAGTGTCAGAACGGGTTAGGACAAGTCTCTCGGTAAAGTCTCTCAAGACGAAGTCCTCAGCATCGATCCTCAGCAACGCAGATTCACGCGGCAAAGGCAAAATGGCAAGTGGCAAATCCCTCCCTAAGCTAACATTTTTTATAGTAAAAATTACAATGGAAACACACATAAAGTTTGCAAAATACATTGAATCACTGAGCAGAGCGAGAAGGAAGAAATGTAACATTGCTACATCTGAAAATCTCCGCTCAGGAAAAGTCACAAGGCGGAAACTACGGAACAGGAACCAAGAAAATAAAACATGTATCACATTAATCCGGCTTCTCCTCGGCCATCGAGCCACAGTTCAGAGTTTCCCTCTAAGGCTCCTTTGTTTTTCAAAATTGCCAAGGACACTTTCACTTCTCTTGGAGAACTCCCAAAAACTGCTGCTGTCCTCATGGAAAGTTTCTCAACATGGACCATGGTCAGTTAGCTTCAAGACCATTTCCAGCAGGGGTCTCCCTCGTCTCAGTTTTCACATATTCACTCGAGGCCAGGCTCACAAAATCAGCCATCATGGACTAGGCCTCCATAGGCCACAATAGACCATCTCAATTAAAAGAAATAAAACAACGTTACTACAGCATAATGATTAAACAGTGTTAACCCCACTAATACCCTTATGTGTATGCATTTATCTAGCTCTCGCGACATAAAAAGCATTAATTCAGACAGCGTTTTGTGCTCAAAATAAACAGCACACAGCAACGTTTAAACATGAAAACTTGCACGTTATTTTTAGAAAACAGAAACAGCACACGCATGCTAACCCTCGTGTAACTTTTCTCTTATGTTAAGACAAACGAATTGATTAATAAAAACATACTTGCACAAGACAAATGATTAATTGTTATTTATTAATAATTAATAAAACGCATAGACATACTAGAGCTTCAAAAGCCCCTGAATTTTCTAAATGAAAACTCTGCTCCAGCACAGCCTTTAAATACAGCACCACATCGTCTGCAAACAGCTTTAATTTTCAGGCCTCGAGTAGGGGGGCCCTACTATTGGGGTGCTGGCGTATGGCACATGCGAGTGGTTCAATGAACAGTGCAAAAAGGATTGGTGACAGGGCACAATCCTGGCGCATCCCACACCTTATAGTAATATTTCCTGCTGTTTTTCCATTCATAATTATACTAGCCTCTGCTCCTGGGTAAACATTTTCCACAATCAAAATGAATGCGGCTGGGAAAGCAAATCTTTCCAGAATTGTGAACAAGACATTCCACTGGATGCGGTCGTAAGTTTTCTCCAAGTGCAGCATTATCACTGCCACTTTAATGTTCTGTGTGGAATAGTAATCTGCTGCCTGTGTTAAATAATGTGTGTTATCTGCCATCTGTCTGTCCAAGATAAGCCGTTTTGGTCCCCATGAATAATTGTCGGTGCACCTAAAGCCAAATGATTTGCCAAAATCTTTGTAAATAATTTGTAATCATGATTTAAGAGGCTAATTGGACAATAAGAATTTACATCCTGTTCCGGCGTATCCTTTTTGATGAAACTAACAATAGCTGCTTCAGTGAAAGAGGTTGGAATCACTGCTCCCTTCAAAATACTGTTGAATAATCTCACAAAAATGTGTTCAGTTGGGGAGCAAATAATTTATAGACTTCAGCAGGGATCCCATCGTTACCACAGGCTTTCGCATTCTGGACAAGGTTAACTGCCTGCGTAACCTCTTCTAGGGTAATATGAGTGAGTAGTGCTTCTACCTGTTCTTGTGCTAAGGTCGTTATATTAAGCTCTTCTAACCAGATAGTCGCTGCTTGTGGGGATGTATCCTATGAGTCTGAATATATATTTTCATAGTGCTGAAGGAACACCTCTGCTATCCCTTGTGTTTGTGTTATTATCCTGTCCTGATTGGGATCTTGTATCTTTTTAATACAATTGATATTTGACCTCCACTTAACCTCCCATGCCAAGTATTTCCCAATATGTTCGTTTTCTTCATACCTTTGTAAAATTGTATTATAATTTAGAATCTCTCTCAACCAAAAATAATCCTTTAACTGATTCCGTGCCTCTACTGCTAGGAGCTTGGTTTGCCTTGAAGGGGCGGCTATGAAGTCTGCTGTGGCCTGATTAAAGCTTATTTGTAATTGCTGAATCCTTCCCTTTCCGCTCTTTTCAGCCCTATCGTAAATGTTGTCACTTCGCCCCTAAAAAGGCTTTAAGAGCCTCCGATTTTGAAAAATCAGTCGCTCTTTCCAGATTTCGTTCTAGGAACTGACTCAATGTTTGACGCATTTGGTCCACCCACGTCTTGTTTGCTATAAGGGATTTATCAAACATCCATCTTCGTTTTTCTAAGCCCGGATCTGCTGCTAAAAAACTCAGTGAAACCAGAAAATGATCCAAAAATGGGTTAGTGAGAATTTCCAATATCATTCTATGGAGTGAATGAGAAGCTAAAAAAAATTATATACCAGATGAAAAAAAAAAACTTTTTGAGTGACACGTAAAGAGCCTCTCTTTAGGGTGGAAACTATGCCATGGATCAATCAGAGCAAAATCCTTCATTAAGTGATTTAAAAACGTAACCGTTCTTGGCTTATTCTGAATTCTATTGGGGCAGGATGCATCCAGTGCAATGTCAGGGACCACGTTAAAATCGCCCTGTTCCCCTTTTGCCATATCAAACAATATGTCTAGCCTGCCCAAGGAATCTTCTATAGGACAATAATAACTCACTAGGTTGGACAATTGATTAGCCACTCTAATCTGTACCCATACCCATCGCGCGCCTGTCCCCGTATACTTTCAGTACTTCACAGGGAAATTCTCTGGTAATTAAAATTGCAACTCCCTTTATGCAGCGTTTGCAGATGCATATACCACATACTGATAGTACCCCAAATTAATAGATAGCACAGCTTCATTCTTTAGGTGTGTTTCTTGAAAGAAGATAAGATTTGCCTGTAGTGATTTAAACCAGGATAGCATTGCTCTTGCCTTAGCCTTGTTAGTTAAACCATTGGCATCACAAGATCACATGAGCTCCCGCCATGCTCCATGGCTGAATCAGTTCCAGGGAGAAGTCTGCAAGATGGACGGCGGTCAGCATTAGTGGTGTGTGCTGCCTGATTGACCGAGACCGGGAAAGGCTATCTGAGAGACTACTCGAGATGACTACCACACTGGCCTCGGGAAATGAGGAATGAGAAGCTGTCTTTTCGTGAACAGACTCTACTGACCTGCCTCCGCCTCAATTTCCTCGCGCCCAAAAAATGAATCAACGACGAGGTGGGCGACGAACAAAGGCCAATAAGCCGACAAACCGCCGTGCTGCGTCTTCACTCTGGGTGGGGGAGGGGTTGGGAAGGAAAACAAGAAAAGGAGGGTTTGGGGGGCAGCCGAGCATCACGAGATCTGCCCCCGGGCAGATTGGTAGGGGGAGGGGCTGGTCAGGGAGCGGCCATTTTGAAGATACTTTGAGCTACATTGGGATTAGCCCAATTGTAGCCCAATTTTGTAAGGAAAGCCCAAAAGTATATAACGTTTTTCGTGCTTTCCCAGCCACCATTTTAAGTTTGGTGACCTGGTGGCTAGGAGCGTGCGCAGACTAGGTTTTTTATTAGGGCCTAGGTGAGGTGTTTCTGGTTAGAGGTCAGTAGTTTTAGCGAGGTTTGCGTGATCACGATGGTGGCTGGTGAAGATGTTCGTGTTCTTGAGGCGGTCCGCTTACTTAGCGAGGCCGGCCGGACCTCCTGATGCCGGAGGCCTCTGGTGGTGTGCGCCTGGTGAGGCACGCGTCCGCCGGGGTGGTGGCCGCCGTCGCGGCTTGTTCGCCCCTCCGGAAAGCCGTGAGAGGCAAGGTGAGTGTGAAGGGCCGTGTGGATGTCAGGAGCTTACGTGGTGCGCGGGGGGGGGGGGCCTGGGGTCATCAGTGAAAGGCGGTGTGGCCCGGCGGGGGTGCGTGTCTCGCGTCTCCCCGCCAAGGTCTCCAGCCGTTGGGGGCCGCTCATATGCAAGAAGAGTGGCCCCGAGGTTGTTGTCGGCGCGCTGCAGTTGGGCAGCACCGAGAGGCAGAGCGCGGCCCCGGGGGGTGTGTCAGGGCGTCGCGAGCCCATGGAGGGCGCAGGGAAATTCCTGACATCAAGCAGAAGAGCTTGGCGAGGGAGCGCGTCTCGCGCCTCCCCGCCGAGAGCTCAGCTGGAAAGGGACCGCTTATGTGTGAGGAGAGCGGCCCGCGTAGTCTCTACGCGGGGGGGAGCAGGCACAACAGGCCATGGCTGCGCGTGTGAGCGCAGGCTCAGCGCGGGCAGTGGAGCAAGGGGCAGGTAGTGGATCTGGGAGGTTGGGGGTTGGATTGGAGGGTTTTGGGTCAAATGGCACGGGCATGGATCAGCTTTTAGTAGTGCCTAAGGGCACTCTTGCTCTGACAGGCAAAGGTCAGGCAGAAGGGGGGTCTGTTCAGGCTGGGGGGCTGTCTGGGGTGTTGGTTAAGGAGAAGGGGGTGGGGGATGGGGAGGGTGCAGGCGGTGGTTTGGGGGGGACTAGTGGAGGAGGTAGCGGGAGGGAGTGGGGGTTGGGCTGTGGGGGAGGGGCGTTTCCCCATTGTTGTTGGAGTCAGAAGGGAGTGAAAAGGACTGGGAGAGCCAGGACATTTTCGCTTCTTGGGCGGAGGAGGTTGGGGGTGCGCAGGGGGAAGGCAGGTTGGAGGGGTGCGGCAAGGGAGCTGGTTCACTGGTCTTGGAGGGTGGAGATGAGGGGTTTTCGTTGAAAGGTGCCGGTGGGGGGGGGGGGGGGGGGGTGGCTGGGTGAGGAGGAGGAGGAGGAGGAGGGAATTGGGGGAGGGCCAGTCGCGCGAGGAGGCAGGGCTGAGTGGGACAGGTAGACAGGGGGCGGCTGGTTTGGAGTGGAGTGACGGGGATGGGGGAGGCGGAGGAGGGGGTGGATCTTAGCGTGGTAGGGTCGGCGTGGGTGGCTAGCACGTTAGGGACTGGCAGTAAGCGGAGCTAGGATGGGAGGGAGAAGAGAGATAGGCCCAGCACATCAGACCATCCTTTTTTTTTTCAGGCGGCAGAGCAACGCGCAGAGCATCGCGGGGTGACAGACTTGGTAGGGCTGGGAGCGGCCCGTTGGTACCAAGGAGAAGGGAGGGTGGGTCCTCGTGCGGCGTACCCAGTACCGGTGGGGGATCCCGTCGTGGCTGGCATATGTAGGACCAAGGCGGGCTCGCCGGCCCCACCACCCACTGGGCCTCCACGTTCCAGGGGACATCGCGGAAGGAGGAGCGACGAGGGAGAGCTTATGTTTGTGTCTAGGAGGGTGCAGTAGGCACCCCCGGCTGGGAAAGTTGGTGGTTCTAGGGAGGAGGAACTGGATTATGAAGAAAATAGCATGGAGGAGGGGGAAGTGAGGGACTTAGAAAGAGAGGGTGAGGGGGGCCGAGTAATGCTGTGCCTAGTGTTCTTCAGGTGTCACGACGCCAGGCGAAGCCCACGGGTCGGACATCGCGCTGGGAGGAGAGGTCGGCCTTTTTGTCAGGACGTACAGTGGATCGACAGGCGGAATCCTTGGTGCCAGGTAAATTTTGGGGCGCGCTTGCGTCCGGTAATGGTGTCGGTGGGTGTGGGAGGTGCTGACAGGGAGGGGGGGTAGTGGGTAGGTTGAGTAAGGGTGCGCATGTGGTAGATGTGGGTGTGGGGACGGATGACCCAGGTAGGGGCTCATTAGAGGGCGCAGGTAAGGCGTCCGGGAGTACAGGCAAAGGTGTGCCGGACAAGAAGGTGACGGTTGAAATACCGTCAGGAGATACAGAAACGAAATTGGAGAGTAAAGAGTTAAAAATAAAACGGTTGCCTTACATCGGTGCTACGAAGCCACTGGGCGCACATTTAATGCTGGCCACTAAGGAACGTATTTGGAATGGTGAATATGTGGAGATGCTTAAACTCCTTCACAGAGAAGTCAGGGCTAAGGAGGGGTCTAAGCAGGAGGAATTTGAGCTGGCCAAGAGGCCGAAAGTACCTTTGACGATTGAAAATTGGACAGCGGCATTCCTTATTTATGCCAGCGTGTGAGAAATTCCCAGAGAGGTCTGTGGCCAAGTTCAACTACATGGATGTGATTAGGAAGGCCCAGATTACTGGGGGTGGTTATGCATGGGCACAATATGATGAGGAGTTTCGGGCACGTATGGCGTGGGACCCGGAGGCTAAATGGGGTGCGTTGGACACAGACTTATGGCAACACACAATGGGGTTAGCGGGGTCTGGGAAAACCATTTTCAGCGGGTTCCCGTTTGTTTATCGGCCCTTTCAGGGATGCCCCACCCAGGGAGGGGTGGGGCGAGCAGGAAGAGGACAGGCGGGTACAAAATGGGCTTGCTGGGACTACAACAAAGGTTTGTGCACTCGGGAGTACTGCAGATTCAGGCACGACTGCTCAGGGTGTGGAGGCAGACATGTGTTGGTCAATTGTTGGGGGGCGGACAGGGTCAGCAGCAGGGGAACCAGCAGTGGCAGGCAGGAGGGTTTAAGACAGGGACTCAGCAGCAGCAACCGCTCGCGGGAGGGCGAGGAGCTAAGGGGCCTGGGCCAAAAGGCTCGTACTCCAGTTAGAGTGGACAACTTGATGGCAGCCTTCCAGGGGTATACTGAAGTTGAGGCTGCAGAACGTTTGAGGGTGGGGTTTCTGGAAGGGTTCGATGGACCTAGGTTAAGACGTTGGGCAGACAATTTGAAGTCAGCAAAGGAGAACCCTACCATAGTACAGGACAAACTGGATAAGGAGGTTCCGTGAGGGCCGCATGGCGGGACCCTTTGAGGATTGGCCTCTAAAAAATGTGATTGTGTCACCCATTGGAGTTGTGCCGAAAAAAGAACAAGGACAGTTTAGCCTAATACAACACTTGTCGTGGCCCGAAGGGGGTTCGGTGAATGATTTCATCGATGAGCGTGAGGCCACTGTGTTATATTCATGTGTTGACATAGCCAGGCCACTGGTAGTGACCGAGAGTGCAACGACGATAATGGCAAAGTGCGACATAAAGTCGGCTTTCCAGCTGCTTCCAGTCCACCCAGATGATTGGGATCTTTGGGGTATCCAGTTCAACGGTCACTGGTACGTGGACAAAGCATTACCAATGGGCTGTTCCATGTCTTGCGCACTTTTTGAATGCTTCAGCACGTTCCTGTAATGGTTGTTTTTGGAACGGACGGGTCACCAAGGAGTCACACACTACCTGGATGACTTTTTCTTTGTGGGCACCTCAGGCTCCACGGACTGCCAGAAAGCGCTGAACAGTTTCAATGAGATCATGAGGGAATTGGGCGTGCCGTTGGCACCGGAAAAAACTATGGGGCCCTGCACGGCTCTGTCCTTTTTAGGCACTGAGTTGGATTCTCAATTGATGGAGGCATGCCTTTCGGTGGACAAAAAGCAGCAAATGTTGGGGCTGCTGGCGACAATGTTGTCGAGACATAAGGTCACTTTGAAGGAGATTCAGGTGCTATTGGGCCACCTTAACTTTGCTTGTCGAGTGGTGAGAGTAGGGAGGACATTTTGCAGGTGACGAGGCAGGGCACTAGCAGGACAGAGACCTCCTCATCATCATGTGCGACTGTCGGCAGGGGTGAGGGAGGATTTGAGAATGGGGCAGTTTTTCTTACAGAACTTCAATGGTATCCCCTTGATGCGGGAGGGTGATATGGTGTGGGATGTCCAAATATTTTCGGATGGGGCAGGGAGCAAGGGCTTTGGGCTGTACTGGCAAGGGAAGTGGTGTGCGGAGAAGTGGCCTCCAGAGTGGGGGGCGCAAGAGCATAGCCTTTCTGGGATTTTTCCCTCTGGTGGTGGCAGTCACTCTCTGGCGTGAGCAGCTGGCACACAAAAAGGTAACGTTCAGAATTGACAACATGGCGGCTGTAGAGATTGTGAACAGCCAGTCTGCTAGGGATGAACAAGTCTTAAAATTGCTGTGGGTGTTTGTGTTGGGCTGTTTGCGGCATGACATTGCCTTTCGCGCAGTGCACGTGCCAGGTGTGGACAATGACATAGCGGATGCTTTGTCTCGTTCACAGTGGGGGAGATTCCGTGGGCTAGCCAAGGATGCGGACAGGACCCCGACCAGCATGCCGCAGCATTTGTGGTACGTAGGCAACACAGGATGTTGCAGCTGGTTTTAGGTTCTCTTGCGCAATCCAGAAAAGCAGCATACAGGATAGCTTGGGAAGAAGTGTTGCGCTGGAAGGAGTTGCTTCAGGTTTTAAATGGGATTTTGGTGGCTGGTAGGTGCCCCAACGTGTTGGTCATTCATCTCGGGGAGAATGACTTGGTGAAGGAGACTGGTTTGGCATTGATGAGATGCATCAATCCATCATTTGTAGAGCGCACTACATACCCGCGAGGGTCTCAAGGCGCTGGGAGGGGTGGCGGGGGGCAGCTACTGGTCAAACAGCCAGGTCTTGAGTAGCCTCCTGAAGGTCAGCAGGTCTTGGGTCTGTCGTAGGAGGGTGTTCCAGGTCTTGGTGGCGAGGTGGGAGAAGGATCTCCCGCCGGTGGTAGTTCTGAAGATGCGAGGGACGGTGGCAAGTGCGAGGTCGGTGGAGCAGAGCTGGCGGTTGGGAATGTAGAAGGAAAGTCGTCTGTTGAGGTAGGCTGGGCCGGTCTTGTGGAGTGACTTGTGTGCGTGGATGAGGAGCTTGAAGGATATCCTCTGGTTGACGGGGAGCCAGTACAGGTTTCTCAGGTGGGGGTGATGTGGCTGTGGCGAGGTACGCCGAGGATCAGTCGTGCAGATGCGTTTTGGATGCGTTGCAGTCGTTTGATGAGCTTGGTCGGGGCTCCCACGTAGAGGGCGTTTCCGTAGTCGAGTCTGCAGCTGACTAGGGCCTGGGTGACTGTTCTTCTTGTCGGGATCCACCTGTAGATCTTGCGGAGCATGCAGAGGGTGTTGAAGCAGGAGGAGGAGACAGCGTTGACTTGCTTGGTCATGGAGAGCGTTGATTCGAGGATGATTCCCAGGTTGCGTGTGTGGTCGGTGGGTGCCTGGGCTGCCCCCAGTGCCGTCGGCCTCCAGGAGTCGTCCCAGGCTGAAGCGTTGGAGCCGAGGATGAGGACCTCCGTCTTGTTCGTGTTCAAACTTCAGTCGGCTGATCTTCATCCAGTCAGCGACGGCCTTCATTCCTTCGTGGAGGTTGGATTTGGCGGTGATGGGGTCCTTGGTGAGGGAGAGGATCAGTTGAGTGTCGTCGGCGTAGGAGATTATGTTGAGGTCGTGCTGTCAGGCGACGTGTGCGAGCGGTGCCATGTAGATGTTGAACAGTGTCGGGCTGAGGGAAGATCCCTGGGGTACGCCGCAGATGATCTCGGAGGCATCGGATCGGAATGGGGGAGGCAGACGCTCTGGGTTCTGCCGGAGAGGAAGGAGGTGGTCCATTCCAGAGGCTTGTCTCGGATCCCTACGACTTGGAGGCGTGCGCATAGTGTGCGGTGGCAGACGGTGTCGAAGGCGGTGGAGAGGTCCAGGAGGATGAGGGCCGCGGTCTCACCGTTGTCCAACAGGGTTGTGATGTCGTCGGTGGCGGCGATGAGGGCAGTCTCGGTGCTATGGTTGCTGTGGAACCCTGACTGGGAAGGGTCCAGGAATCTGTTTTCTTCGAGGTATCGGGTTAGCTGTCTGTTGACGATCTTCTTGATGACCTTGGCCGGGAACGGAAGCAGAGAGATGTGCTGGAAATTCTTGAGGTCTTTTGGGTCCGCCTTGGGTTTTTTGAGTAGGGCATTGATCCCGGCGTGTTTCCAGCTCTCTGGGAAGGTCGCGCTCTTGAGGGAGAGATTGATGACGTTGCGCAGATGGGGTGCGATGGAGCTACTGGCTTTGTTGAAGATGTGGTGCGGGAATGGGTCTGACGGGGAGCCGGAGTGGATTGTGCTCATGGTCTTTATGGTGTCATCGATGCTCACGTTGGCCCAGGATAGCAGGGGGTCATGGTCGATGGTGTGCGGAGAGTCAGTTGTGTTGATGTCTGTTGGGGCTGTCAGGGTGTTGAAGCTGTCGTGGATGTCTGCTATCTTGCGGTGGAAAGAAGTGGCGAGGGAGTCGCACAGGGCTTGCAACGGTGGGATGTCGTTGGGGTTCCTTCACGATGTTGAAGAGCTCCTTGCTATTGTGTGCGTTGTTGTCTAGGCGGTGTTTGAAGAAGGTCCTCTTGGCAGTCCTGATGAGGTGATGGTGGTTGTGGATGGCGTCCTTGTGGGCTGCGTGGCTGTCCGGAGTCTGCTCACTGCCATTTCTTCTCTAGTTTCCGGCAGGCTCGCTTGGAGGCTAGGAGTTCTGGGGTGAACCAGCTGGCCCTCTTGCTGGTGTCTCTGTAGGAGGGTTTCTTCAGCGGGGCGAGGGTGTTGGCGGAGTCGTCGATCCAGCGTCTGAGGCTGTGGGCAGCATCGTCGGTGTTGGAGGGTTCGGTGGGTGGGCTGAGAGTGAGGTTTGCGTGTAGTTGGTCTTCGGTGATTTTGCTCTAGCAGTGGCGAGGGATCTGTTGGGTGCGGTGGTGGGTTTCTGGTAGGTGAAGTGGATGCAGCGGTGGTCGGTCCAGAGGAGTTCGGTGGTGTGGCTGAAGGAGACGTGGGAGCTTGAGGAGAAGACGGGGTCGAGCGTGTGGCCGGCGGAGTGGGTGGGCGCTGTGACGAGTTGCTTCAGTCCGAGGTTGACGAGGTCATCGATCAGGGTGGTGTCGTTGTTGTTCTCAAGGTGAAAGTTCAGGTCTCCGAGGAGGATGTAGTCTGTGGAGGTCAGGGCGTGCGTGCTGATGAAGTCGGCGATGGAGTCGCTGAACTGGGGTCGGGGTCCGGGGGGTCTGTAGACGAGGGTGCCTCTGAGGGTGGAGTTGGGGTCTGTGTGGATCTGGAAATGCATGTGTTCGGCCGTGCTGAGAGTGTCGGCGGTGCTGGTCGAGACCCTGATGCTGTTCTTGTGGGCGATGGTGATTCCTCCTCCGACTCCGTTGGTGCGGTCTCTGCGCGTGATCTTGTAACTGTCTGGGATGCATGAAGCGTGATTTGTCTTTGATCAGCCGTCAGTGGTCCGGGTGTGCTGTCATTTGGACAGAATTTGTGCTTCGTAGGGTCTGGAGGGGAGCGGTAAATCCGGGGGCGGTGGACAAGGCCAGGAGGAAGCTTAACACGGAAATGGTGCGTTTTTGTCTAAGTTTAGATTATTTGTTTGTTTGTTACAGTTGCACAAGGCAGGTAGGGATTTGTAAATGCTATATTGTGTAAGATTGTGTAATATTATTGTTATGGAATGTTATTTTGTATTTGGCAGGGTGGGGGATTTGATGTGGGGATCGTAGGGGTGGGGGGGGACAAGGGGTCAGGTGATTTATGTATAGTGAGGTTTTAGTTTTGTAAGGCAGTTGCCAGTGTTAATAAATTGTGATATGCACCTGTTTCAATAAAACGGCCTTTTACACACACGAAAAATTGGTCTCGGTTTGGCTTGCCTCCCTCCCTCCCAAGAGGGGCTTGGGGGGCAGCCAAGCATCGCGAGGTCTGCCCCCCGGGCAGAGTGGGAGGGGGAGGGGCTGGCCAGGGAGCGGCCATTTTGAAGATACTTTGGGCTACATCGGGATTAGCCCAATTTTGTAAGGATAGCCCAAAAGTATATAACGATTTTTTGCGCTTTCCCAGCCACCAGTTTGGTGACCTGGTGGCTGGGAGCGCTGCGCAGACTAGGTTTTTTATCCCTCCCTAGTTTTTTCTGGTTTTTGGGGGTTTGTTATCCCGTTTTGGGGTTTTTGACCAGAGGCGGTTATTGGAACAGGTTCATAGGGGAGCTATATGTTGTATATCTGTCGCTTGGAACAGGTGCTGGCGAGGTTGTTGAAAGTTGGCCAAGATTGGCTGTAGTTTTTTTGGTTAAATGTTGGTAGTTTCTGAGCAGGAGCAGGGAAAGAGTAACCAGGTAGGCTAAGTTTAGAATAGAGGTTTGTTAGTTACAGTTGCACAAAGGCAGGTAGGGATTTGGGTCATTGGAGGTTAGGATTTGTAAATGCTATATTGTGTAAAATTGTGTAATATTATTGTTATGGAATGCTATTTTGTATTTGGCAGGGTGGGGGATTTGATGTGGGGATCGTAGGGGTGAGGGGGAACAAGGGGTCAGGTGATTTATGTATAGGGAGGTTTTAGTTTTGTAAGGCAGTTGGCAGTGTTAATAATGTGTGATATGCACCTGTTTCAATAAAGCGGCCTTTTACACACACGAAACACTGGTCTCGGTTAGGCTTCCTCCCCCCCCCCCCCCGCCCCCCCAAGATAGCTATATGACCACAAGCAAAAGGTGAGAAAGTGTTTGGAGCAATTGGAGATATTGAGCCAGTGCTAAAATCAGAGGAGGACACACTGAGCAGAACCTTGCCGGTCGTCCGAGGGGGAAGAAGGCAAGCCCACTGACTCTCTGTCTCCCTGTAAGCAAATCGGTGAGTAGAGGCCAACAAGAGCCAGCGCTATAAGCACGCTGCTTCAGGATTACAGTCAGCGGGCTTGTCAGTAGTGAAGAAAGGAGGAAAGAAGGAGAGGAGGAAGCAAAGAGGAAATAAAAAAAGAAAAAGGGGTGCCATCAGAAAGTGCAAAGTCGGGATCTATGGAGGCCCGCGTGCACCACAGTGTTTATGAAAGGCGCTAAATAAGAAGCTTGCTATAATCTGGTCATAGTACCAAGGTAGCTGATGGTTGAAGCAACCTGAGGTGGTATTCTAGGTCCCACCCAGGTGGAGGGGCAGTGGAAGTGTGTCAGAAGCGGTCAGCGTAGCGCTGATGCGGCTCACCTATAACCTACTCTTGTGTTCCCCCATTGTGAGAAAGTGGCTCTGTATATACTGTTCCTAAATAGGTACAGTGTGTACAGAGTCCACAGTCCCCAAAGGTTTGGCAGAGGTTAAAGTTAGATATAACGTGGTAGCTTGGTTGAGCAGTAAGGCAGTATCAGAGGACAGTGTAAAGCATGTGTTGTAAACACTCAGTCAGCAAATGGCCTCACACACTCAAGAACTGAACTCTAGGCCAATGGTTTATATAAAAAATATATGGTTGTTTTATTTTAGAACCAACAATAGGTATCAAAATATACTTTCTCAGAATGAGATGCTTTAGTTAAATACTTTTGCAATATGCAATTGACTTTTGTAGGTAATAGTTACAGATTGTTGCAATAGGCAACACAATTTCAAACACAATAATACATTGAGCTTGTTAGAATCCGGGTTCTCTGGTTGGCACAGGTAGGTACTTGTGACAAGCAGGGAACCTTTCCTCTAGTCAGGGTAAGGGGTTACACTCCTAAAACAACCCCTGCTCACCCTCTAGGTAGCTTGGTGCGAGCAGACAAGGCTTATCTCAGAGCGTTATAGGTTAAGCATTTGTGAACACATACAGTAACCAAGTGACAACACTACAAATGGACACCACACAGGTTTTTATATTAAAAATAAGGATTCTTTATATAGAGTTACCACAAGACCATTAAACGACAAAAATACACAATACTGTTACTTTAGATGGTAGAAGTTTGCTTAGTTCTCTTAAGTTCTTAAATGCGACACTTTAAGTCAATGTACCTTAGATGCGACACGCAGGGCAACGAAAGTGTTGCAATGATGCTGATGCAAGGAAGTTTTTGGTGCAAAGAAATAAAGACGTGAAGATCTTCCAGATGCGTTACGCTTCTCCGATGTTGCGAGAAGACTCGTCTCGATGCGTCGGCTGCAGCGGCGTCATCCCTTTACGCGATGCGACGGCAGCGGCCTTGGCAGCGGCACTCTTCTCCGACGTTTGCGAGCCGCTTCCGCTCGATGCGATGCTGCAGCGACGTCACCCCTTTACGCGATGCGACGACAGCAGTTCTGACAGCCGCACGCATCTCCGTGGATGCGAGGCGCTTTTCTTGATGCGGTGCAATGCGACAACTACGATGCCTGCGATGGCGACACGCTTCCTCCTCAATGCGAGACTCTTCTCTTGATGCGGTGCAATGCGTCAGCTATGATGGCTGCGATGGCGACACGCTTCTTCGGCGTTGCGAGACACTTCCAGAATGATGCAAGACGCTTCCGCTCGATGCGATGCTGCAGCGGCGACACCCTTTGCGAGATGCGACAACAACAGCTCCGACGGCGGCACGCTTCTCGTTCTTGAGTCGCGCTTCCAGCTCCTTGCGACACGCAGTCCCTCAGAAGGCCCAACAACAGCAGTAGGCACTTCCAAAAGACTCTGGGGAGCTGGGGGTAAAGTCCACTGGTCCTGGGACTTCGTTCAGGGGGCAAGCTCAGCACAAGCCCTTGGAGATCTTTTAAGCACAAGTTGAAATAAAGTCTTTGTAGTCTTTCTCCTCTCCTTCCAGCAGCAAGGCAACCACTGCAGGCCAATCCCCCAGGTCAGGGACAGTACTCCTCCTTACAGCTTTCCCAGTTCCTTCTCCTCAGGCAGAGGTTCTTCTTGTCAAGCAGGATCTAATTTCTTGGGAGCAGGGTCCCAATACTTATACCCTAATTCCTTTGTTCCTCTGGGGTAGAGGGGCCTTTGCCCAGTCCAAACAAGTTCTTAAGCACTTTGTTGACATGACTCTGCCTTTCTATTCAGGGTGCAGGGCAGAGACATCAGCCGCTCCACAGGAGGTGGCAGAGCACAGCCCTATTCAGAGTCCAGGTGCACTCCTCCCACCCATCTGGATGTCAATCTCTCCATTCACCACCAGGCTACCTAGCCCTGCCCCTCTGGGTTTCCCCAGCCCTGTCACTCACACAAACCAGACAGGCAGATACACATCATAGCAGAGGCGGGCTGAAATGGTTAGGCAAGCAAATACCAACTTTCTAAAAGTGGTAGTTGCAAACACAGAATATTAAAATAAACTTTACTAAAAGATGTATTTTATAAATCTGAGTTCAGGCATACTAAACTCGATTTTCTACCATGTTCCCTGGGTCTTTTAGGATCGTAGGATGTAACAATTCTAACAGCCCATTCTGGCCTATGGAGAACAGGTACCCTTACAATAGTGAAAAACGAAAATGGCTGTAATTCACTATTAGGACATGCCACACACATCAGGGCTTGTCCTACCTTATGCTTACAATGCACCCTGCCCTTGGGCCTACCATAGGGGTGACTAATATGAAGTTAAGGGAAGGTTTAGGGACTGGGAAGTGGGTGTGCTCCAGCGCTGAATACCAAATCCCTCTCTACGTCACAGACCACATTTCATTCATTCATTCACTGGTGGGGCCCATAACACCATTCATTCATTCTTCTTTAGATCTATGGTACTCAAGAGGGGATCCTTTTATTCCATGCGCTGGAAATGGGAGGAAATGCACAAATCCCTGATGAGTAATAAGTTCACCTATTCCTCCCTACCTCACCAGGGTCTTAAACTTTTAACCTAGCAGTTCCTCACATGGATAGGCCATGGATCAGCTGAGTTGCTGGGAAGAGCGACACTTAATTCTTCTAAACAATATACATCAATACACTTCTAAATAAACAACCCGACACAGTTCTTATAATGAATTAAAATATTTATCTAAAATAAAACATAAGAAAATCCTAAAGCATTCAATATTTTGATTCGCATATTTACCTAATCTGGCTAAATGACGTCCTCTATGTCAAATTCAGATCTTTCGTCTCTATGCCTATAAATCGATTAATCAGTTCGTAAATTAATTGGGCACCTGATCAGTCCGTCAGAGTCTCTGGCAAGCAGCTGTCCAGCAGTGTCACCGTCCTCTCCGTCAGCATAACATCAGGGAAACAAGCTAATTGACCCTCTCTAGTCTACTTCTTTTATAGTAAAATCAACAACAAAATGTTACAATACATGTTTTAAAACAAATTTGATTGGTTTAACCAGGATCATTCTTCCTGATTTCCATGCGCTCGATGTTTCTTTAGATGTAATTCTCATTTTATTAATAATTTGCAACAGTTACTTGTTCATTCAGGGCATTTTCGTTCTCATACGGGTTTGTGTCCATGGTGTCATCAATTATAACAGTTCTTAGTTTAAGGAAGTCCATTGTCTGAAGATTGGCACCCATCCCGGTGCGACCTTCACGGGTACAGTCTGCCTGGGGTCAGGACGAGGTTATTGTTGCTGATCTTTTAGCGCAGGCGCACTTCACCCAGTGACTTCTGTATATCGTCTGTCCGTCAAAAATAGGGATGGCAGCCATTTTGTGGCCACAAGTGACTATTAAAATGTTATTCCCTCACTAAGGGCCATATGTAGGTAAATTATATTTACCGATTCTTAAATACCGAATTTTACCGATTCGGTATTTATGAATCGGTAAATGTAATGTAGGTAAACAATTACCGAATCGGTAAATATCGGTATTTAAGAATCGGTATTTACCGAATCGGTAATAATGCATCCCTTCCCATTCATTCCTATGGGCCTGGAGGCCCATAGGAATAAATGGGAAGCCAGTTACCATTACCGATTCGGTAAATACCGAATCGGTAATAGGGGAGGCATTATCATGGATGGCAGGGTGTCACATTGACACCCTGTTGCACCCCTGATTCGTGCATGTGTTCACATGTGGCGCACATACATGCCCTAAGGGCATGTATGTCTGCCACATTGCACTTTTCAAATGGCACAAAAATGCTTTTTGAAAGGTATTCGTCATTTACCATCAACTTGTAGTTGGTGGTAAATAACTAATCCTGACACCAATGATGCACTCACTTGAGTGCCCCCTACATAGCATTTCTGGATTCGGTATTTATCGAATCGGTATTTTACCGATTTCTTAAATTGCGATTCGGTAAATACCGAATCCAGAAAATCAGCCACCTACATTGCAAATGCCTAAATACCGGTCGGTAACGGGATATTTACCGAATTTCGGCCGTTACCGACCGGTATTTGGCTTCCTACATGAGGCCCAAAACCCTTTATGTGTGTGTATTTATCTAGCAAAAGCAACACAAATTGCGGTTTATACTCACATTAAAAGCACAATTCACAAATCACATCACAAAAGCAACATATAACATGCAAATTCTAAATATCTAACATTAGTATGCGTAAGAAATTAGTTTACGTATTAATCAGGCCATGCAAATGCGATTCCCACGTGTATTTTCTAATTAGTAATGTTGATTATTCAAACACAGCAAACCATTAATACTATTAATATTAATCAGTTATTCGTTTTAATTTTAACACAAGAAAAATGGAGGAGGTATACGAATTTTAAGGAAAACCTCACTCCAGCAATCCCCCCTTTGGTGATATTATCAGCACACAACACCCAAATTTAGTACCCTTTTACGGAAATTTTAAATGACTTCTTACTCATAGATCATAATTCAGTTTCTCCATATTCATCTCTTTTTGCTTTTTTATACATACTTTCTTTCCACTCATCTAAGGCTATCTCTTCTAAATCCTTTTCTGGATCTTTTCCTTTTCTCTTAAGTTTATCTCTTTTTATTTTATTATTTGTTTTCTTATTTCTACAACACATACACCCTAATCTTATCACTAATAATGCAACTATCACACATGTTAATGGAAACAAAATTTTACCTATAACAGTACTACCTATTTTAGCTAAGAAATTTTTAATAGCAGCTATTTTCTTTCCCATTCTTGTCCATACATCTTCAACCTCCAGCGGTACAAGTTCATCATGCAATTCAGTAATATTTTTAATGTAAACCTTTAGATCTTTACTCTCGTCTGGAATGTAAGTGCAACAATGTTGAACTTTCAGCACTCCACAGACTCCACCCCCGTTTGCCAATAGAATGTCAAGGGCAAGTCGATTCTGCATTACCATAGCACGCATGGCAACCATTTCAGTATTAACCAATAAGAATCCATTAGCAGTGCTTGTTGACAAGCGATCCACTACTGTAGATAATCTTCTAATTTTATTTGCATTCAGAGTTATTCCGACTGCTGGTATCAATGCACAAAAGATGTCACCTACAATTTCTGCCCAAGATTCTCTCTTTCTACACACTAAATGACTGTTTAAACTATTTACACCCTCTTCTCTGTCCATGTGAAAGATTTTTGGAAATACCAGGCCTACATAACATGTGCCATACCAATGGTCTGGCAAACGATAATATGCCCTGTTCCCACAAATAAAATATATTCCAGGAAATACTGGATCTCTTCCACCTTTAAATCCCCATCCACCTATGTTTCGGTATGTATCATGGCACTCACTATTACCTACAAAAAGATTATCATATGCAGTTTGATTCCTTCTTATACAAAATTTTCCTTTCTGAGGCCTATCTAAAGCTATTGTTGGTGTTGACTCTCCTTTTGTCAGATGTTTCTCCATTTCTATGTCCCAAGCCGTTTTCTCAACCTTTCCTTCTGATGCCTTTTTGTGCATCTTATGCCTTCTTTCCTCAACCATATTCAAAAATGTATTTTCTTCTTTCTGCAAACTGCATGTCAAATTATATTTAAACACAGCTTCTAACGTTAGTTCACTAGTCTCTAAGAAAAATTCACCTAAAACTTTAGCAGGTTTTACCTTATTTAGCTTATTATTAGCAGGCACTAATGCAAAAATGTTATCTACATCTGAAAAATAATACTCTAATTTCCCTATCTGATAAAATAAACTAGCTATTACACTACATGTTATTCCATAAGTAGCTGGAAGGTGATGATAAGTCACTCACTCTGCCACAGAAGCAGGTAACTGCATACAGACGTAGCAGTCCCTTACATCCATAGTCTTTACTTATTCATACAATAATTTTGAAAATACATTATTAGAGAAATCGTTAATAGACCTATCTTTATGCAAATGAATGTTTGTTTCTACAGTCGGTACTACCTTTGAAATTTTACCTATGTTAGTTTTATTTTGACCATGTCCTTCTATTGTATCTATTGTGACTTTAAATGATATTACAAGAGCTAGAATGCTCCATAAAAGCATTAATAATCCTGTACAACAGCAACATGTTTTACACCATCTTTTCATGAATGTACATCTACTTTTACTACCATCTATGTTAGCCATCTTTACTAAATAGACCATGTCTTTTGACTTAGCCTCTTCTACTTTATGACCAGTTTCTAACTCAAAGCTTCTAAGCTTCTACTTGTTTCCACTAGTTTTCTACTTCTTCTCTTTTATTATTGTTTTCCACATCAACAGCTTCTTTGTTTATTCAGTTTGGCATCTCATCGTCCTTTGCCTCCTTCTCCCAATCAGGATACAGAATTTCCTGAATCTCCGCTTCTTCTTCTCCAATGTCGGACAAGAGAACTCTCAGGATTTCTGATTCTTCTTCTTCTTTAACCACTTTCAGTAAAGCCTCCTCTGGATTTCCTTGACTGTCTGCCTCTTGGGGTTCTTCAGGCAGGGCCACATACGTCCATTCCGGCGACTTATACTTCTGGTTAGGATTTCTTGTTCTTCCGGACTCTTTGGTTACAACTGTTTCTTCCTCCTTTGATTTTTCCTGACTCGTGACTTTATTCACCTGTTCAGCTCTTGGTGATTTCACTCGAGACAATCGATATCTTAGTCTCTTTATTTTGTTCGGCCAAACTTCTGGTTTTACAGTTCTTTTCAATTTACTTTCTTTGACATTCTTTTCATTCTTTTCTTCTCTCCAAGCTCTCTTTCTCAGAACTCGACCTTCAGGTATTTCGTTCTCACTCTCTTCTGACTCTGTCCCAACTTGCTTTTACTTTTCACCAGTCTCTTTATCCACCACTTGTTCTGGTTTCCCTACTTCTTTCCCTCCTCGGGTCTCCGATACGCAATCTTCCTGCTGACTACTTGTCCCTTCACCTAGCTGGATGTTGCAGTTCCCTACACCTCCTCGGGGATCTTCCGCAATCTGTCCCTCTCTCTCTGTATCTGTCCCTTCTTCATTCAAATCTATTATTTCAGGTGGAATTTCTCTCAGTTTTTCATCTGGGATTTGTTTTCTTTGACTTTCTTTTACTGCTTCTTCTTTGTCTTTTCCTTCCTTCTTTTTAGGTTCTTTTCTAGGACCTTTCTTTCTTTGCCCGTCTTCAGAATCTGAGCTGTCAGAAATCTGCAGTCTTCTTCTCAGAGAGACACTTCTGGGAACTAGAATCTGTTTTGGTTAGTTTTTCCCCCTTTCAGGATTTTCTCGTGTTTTTGGTTCTTCGTTGTCTGATTCAGTACTTGACTCTGATTCGTCATAGTACTCTTTCTCCTTGCAATCCACTGGATTTGGTATTCTCAGGGTATGGCTGGCATGGATCCAGTTTTTCAGTCCAGCACACTTCACAGCTGTTGACGTGGTCAGAATGACTTTGTAGAGATCTCCAGCCAGGAGATGTCATGGAGCTGTTACCTAGTTACTGGAAGTATGACATGGGGAAGTTCTAAAGGGACAGTTGAGGAGAGCCATTGGTGATAAAGGAAGCTGCTCTCTGCTGGGATGCTGTTTTATTAATAAACCTACAAGGAAACTTCAAAGGAACCTGTGAAGGCTCTTCTTTTCATGGCGACGGGAAGCTGCGCAAGGAGCGGAAATCAGCATCCCATCCTTGGATTCACAACAAAAGATTAAGGCAAGATCAAAGCTGATTGAATCTATTTATCCTCTGGAAGTGAAGACTATTTAAATATTTCAATATTTAAAAACTATTCTCATTTATTGAAGCCTTCAAAACAAGTAATCAATAACCCTTGAGAAAACTGAATAATAATTATTCACGCGTTTATTTATACTTGGCATGCTTTTAAACAATGTCATAATGAAATGCGCTGCTTTAAACACCAGATGAACTGTTTAAATACTTCAGCTTAAACTGCATATGAACCACATGAATGTCATTCGCCTTTGTTCACCAGCTGGCATAAATATCTGTGCGTAGACATAAATTACTTAGTGTTTAATTCCAAGCATTTCCAAGAAGCGCTTGGTAAAAACGATCTATTTCTAAACAAACATCAACGCATTGTCGTGAAGTGCATACTTGAAAGGATCCCCATTCAAAATAAATATGAGCCGTAGATGTCAAGTGTTTAAATTCAAGCATTTCCTGTGAAGCGCTCAACCAAAACCGAGTAAATACTAGCGCATATACAGAGAAAGCTTCAACAATCCAAACTGTTTACTTTCAAGCATTTCTAGCTGCCTGCTGCCTTCACGCTCGAATGCTCGAGCTAAATGAACAATGCCGCCTTGTCACGCTCCAGCTAAGTGCTCCAACTAAGTGATTAATGTCGTCCCTTCACAGTTAACTGCACAAGTTAAATAAACAATGCCGCACTGAAAGCTAAAAGCCTGAAAGCTAAATCCACATTCAAGTTGACAAAATAAAAGCCAAGATAACGCGTGTTTAAATATCTAAAAATAATTTCTTCAACAAAGAACCATACTTCCCAATTGCCTTCTCTATGGTCCAAACGAAGTAGAGTGGCAGTGCAAGCAACACTAAAAAAGGACTTTTCATACAACAGATACAGTAAAGAGACTAATAATTCACAAGTGAAAATAGACATCAGAAAACAGACAAATCCATAGGGATTTTTAGGAAATTATTTATACTGACAATAAGTTGTCTTATATTTTTTTTTTTTTCTTTTTTTTTTATTTCTAACTTTTCCTTCTTTACAGGTACCATGTCTGATCAAGCCATGTCGTCCCCTCCACCTTTCTTATCGTCACCAGGAGAGCCATCTATACCTTGGCTACAATGGAAAAAACTGTTTATAACTTATCTTTTAGCCATTGGTGGAGACAAATATGGGCCAGTCAGACGCCAAGCTATTCTTTTACATCATTTGGGTGTCGAAGGTAGGAGAGTGTATGAAGAAATACCTGAAATCTCTTTAGGAATGGGGGATGGTCAACCTAGTAATATATACGATATGTCGCTGCAAATGTTAGAATCGCATTTCACACCAAAAATTAATGTTGTGCTTGAACGACATAAATTTTTTACAAGAAATCAAAAAGAAGGTGAAGATATCAAATCGTATGTATCTACACTAAGGGGATTGGCCATAACATGCAAGTTTGAACAACTAAATGATTCCTTAATAAGAGATCAAATTGTACGATGTACCAATAATAGAAAAATAAGAGAAAAATTATTAATGAAAGAGTATACCTTAGATGAAGCAATACAAATTGCTAAAGGTATGGAGCATACTGTCATATGGATAAAAGAAATGGAAGGACCAGTTAGCAGTTATAAACAAGAAAAAGTTGAACTTATTGAAAGAAAAGAGAGAAGGATGGAAGTAAAGGTCAATAGTGCTATCAAAAAACCTCCACCTCAACTTGAAAAAAGAAATTTCCAGTCAAGAGAAATTAAATGTTTTAGGTGTGGCGCTCCCGGACACATTGCTACAAGTCTTAATTGTATGGCAAGAGGAACGCTATGTAGAAATTGTGGGAAGAGAGGCCATTTTTCAAAAATGTGTCGCACAAAAGGGTTTGGAAATAACAAGGTCCAAGAAGTTGAAGATATTTGTGAATATGTTGACGATATTTTACTAATGGTTGATGGAGAAGAAAAGGTACTAGAGATAAAGGAAAACCATGAGGAACATATGTTTAATGTAAAAATGGAGAGTACAGATAAGTTGGAAAAGCCACATTGCGATGTTTTGATTGATGAAAAAGAAATAAGAGTACTGGCTGATTCGGGAAGCTTATATACCTTGATATCGAAAAAGTCTTTTGAAAGTAATTGGCCCAAAGGGAGTGGTCCTGTCATGCAAAACCCTGATATACGCGCAGTAGGTTATGCAGGGAAAAAGATTGAAATTCTAAATATGGCTTGGATGACTTTGAAATTTAAGGGTGAGGCAGTTAGGGGCAGAATATATATCACAGATTATGGATCAGATCTTCTAGGATGGCGTCATCAGAAGGATCTAAATATCATCATCGATCCCAATGCCAAGGAACCAGTTATGGTACTAGAAAAATGTAACGTCCAAAATGTAAATGACGATGTTAACATTTTTGGAAAATATCCTAATGTTTTTAATTCTAGACTAGGACTATTGAGGGGTTTTGCACACAAAATTATTTTGAAAGAAAATGCCAAATCTGTTGTCCATAAGGTGAGAAATGTCCCAAACCTCATGTTAGAACCTTTGCGTCAAGAAATAGATAATTTGTTGAAGCAAGGGATCATAGAACCAATTGAGGCTTCTGATTGGTTGGCCCCGATTGTGATTGCCCCTAAGGATGGAAAAAAAATTCGTCTTTGCATAGACTTACGAGATCTTAACAAAAACATTTGGGTAGACAGGGAACCCTTGCCTAATATATCGGAAATGTTGTCAACAATGGGTGAGGGCAGGATTTTTAGTGTCCTCGATATGTCTGCCGCTTACCATCAAATCAAGTTGCATGAGTCATCTAGGCATTTGACTTCCTTTGCTACACCTCTTGGTGCGTATAGGTACAAGAGGATGCCCTTTGGTTTAGCGTCAGCTTCAGCCGTCTTTCAAAGGGCAATGAAGAACATTTTTGGAGATATGAAGAAGATTTGGTGTTTCCAAGATGATATTTTGATTGCAGGGAATGATTTGTTAGATCATGATAAGTTGTTCGAAGAAGTGATGAAAAGGTTAGAAAAACATAATCTGACGATCAAACGAGAAAAATGTCAATTGAGAAAGGAAAAGGTTGAATATCTGGGGCATGAAGTGAGTTCAGAGGGAATACGACCTAAGAAAAGTATTGTTAATGCTATTACAATGGCTCCTGAACCAACTAATAAAGATGAGCTTAGATCCTTTTTAGGATTAGCGGAGTATTGTTCAAAGTATGTAAATAGTTTTACTGAGATTGTTGAACCATTAAGAGAAATTATGAAGAAGAATGTTCTTTTTGAATGGTCAAAAAGTTGTAAAGAAAGTTTTGATCTTATAAAAAGGAAGATATCTGAAGCGCCTACTTTAGGACGTTTTGATGTGAGTGCTAAAACTTTTTTAACTACAGATGCGAGTGGAGTTGGTATTGGAGCAGTGTTATCTCAAATTATTGGTGGGGAGGAGCGGATCATTGGTTTTGCCTCGAGAAGATTACAAGGCGCTGAAAGATCATATTCAGTAATTGAAAGAGAAGCCTTGGCGTGTTGTTGGGCGATGTGCCATTTCAAGTTTTACCTGTGGGGTCTCCCTTTCAAAATACGGACTGATCATAAACCATTGTTGTATATCTTCAAGGGTGGAAGAGGGTTAGAAGGGAGTATAACCCCAAGAATTTCTAGATGGCTATTGTCTGTCTTAGAATATAACTATGAGATCGAATATGTTAAAGGAGAAAAGAATGTAGTTGCTGATTACCTATCAAGAATGCCTCTAGGTGTAAAGGTTGATGAGATTTGTGTGAACACAAATACTGATTTTATTAGTAAAATTGATGTTGTTGCTTTATCGCCTGAAGAATGGAGCAAAGCCATGGAAAATGATCCTGTATTAAGGAAGGTAGAAGGTAAAATTATTAATGGTTGGAATTTTGAAGATTGCAAAGATTTGGAACTTGTGGAATTTTTCAAGAATAGAGAAGAGTTGAGCCTAAGTAATGGGAATGTTATGAGAAGATGGCAAGTTGTACCCCCTAGAGAGGTGAGGAAACATATTCTTAACATAATTCATGAAGGTCATCCTGGGCAAGGAATGTCAAAACGAAGGGTGAGAGAATCTTTTTGGTGGCCTGGAGTAGATTCAGAAGTTGAAGCTTTGGTAAAAAATTGTCAAATTTGTTTAAACAGTGATAAATCGAAAGTGGTACGTCAACCCCCATTGGAGTGTACAAAATTTCCATCAAGACCATGGGAGAAATTAGCTATGGACTTTATAGGACCAGTGAGTAAGTTGGGGCTAAGAGATAGGTTCATTCTAGTTCTGGTAGATTACTACTCTAAATGGTTCACGATAAGAACAATGGGTGAGATCAATACTGGTAATGTAATAAAATTCCTTGAAGAGATCTTTCTTGAGGAAGGTATACCAGGCAGTATAGTGACCGATAATGGTGTACAATTCGTTTCGAGGGAGATGCAAGAGTATCTTGAAAGAATGAGCATTGTTCATGAAAAAGTAGCTCTCTTTAGACCTCAAGCTAATGGTCTAGTGGAAAGGGTTAACCGTATAATAATGGAGAACATTCAGTTATCCCTTGCGAATGGTTTGTCATGGAGGGAGGAGTTGCAAAAAATGATGTGGGCGCATAGGATTACTCCTCATTCTAGCACTGGGATAGCTCCTTTTGTATCCCTTAAAGGGAGAGAACCAGGGAAAAAGGAGTGTCCTGTTTGGTTATGTGAGAAGGATAAGATATGGGTTGATCGTGAGGAAGTGTTGAAGAAAGTTGAAGCGGGTCAAAAGAAGATGAAAGATACGTATAATTTTAGAAAGGGAGTAAAACATATGACGTTGCAAGTTGGTGATTGGGTTGTGGTGCGGAAGAATGAATGGGTCCGTAAAGGTGAAAGCAAATATATGGGACCTTTAAAGATCAAAAGTATGAAGTCCAATATCGTAATATTGGAAGATGATACGATGTGGAGTATAGGAAACGTTTGCAAAGTACAAAGACCAAGGATGTTTTCTTGAAAAATAAGTTGGAAATAAGAATGTTAATTTTAATTTGCACTGTAATGTATTTTTAGTAAAGCAAAAATGTTAATTTTATTAATCTTTCTGTATTCACATGATAGTCTTTTACACTGTGTTGTTGTTTGTATAAAAGGGAGATGTGTAGAGATCTCCAGCCAGGAGATGTCATGGAGCTGTTACCTAGTTACTGGAAGTATGACATGGGGAAGTTCTAAAGGGACAGTTGAGGAGAGCCATTGGTGATAAAGGAAGCTGCTCTCTGCTGGGATGCTGTTTTATTAATAAACCTACAAGGAAACTTCAAAGGAACCTGTGAAGGCTCTTCTTTTCAGACTTGTCTTGGTTTTCCCCACCTGGGAACCAAACAGTTTCTTCTTCTGTGGACCTTTATCCTCACCCAATCTCCTGGGCTCAGATCATGGGCTGGATTCTTTTCAAGGCATCCGCTCCAACCTGATGAAACACAGAATGAACTGCGTCAGCCAGGCCTTTACAGTACTCCAATACCATGTCATCAGAAATCGTCATCAGTTTGTTGACTGGTATGTAAGCATGCCTCATTGCACGTTCCATGATTATTTCATGAGGACTTAACCCTGTAGTTCTATTTGGGGTTGCACATATGGTCATCAAAACTAGAGGCAAGACATCAGGCCATTTCATTCCTGTGGCTAAACACATTTTTCCAATTCTGTTTTTGATTGTACTATTCATTTGCTCAACCACACCAGAAGCTTCTGGTCGGTAGGCACAGTACAGTTTCTGTTGTACATTCAATGCTTCACTGACCAATTTTACAATCTCATTATAGAAATGTCCTCCTCTGTCTGATTCAAGGGTCACTGGGAACCCGAACCTGGGGATGAATTCTCTCAAAAGCAGCTTTGCTACTGTCAATCCATCATTTCTCCTTGTCGGGTATGCTTCTACCCACCTGGAGAATAGGCAGACTATGACCAGAACATACCTCAATCTGTTACATGTTGGCATCTCAATCAAATCTATCTGCATTCTGGTAAAAGGCCCTCCTTCTCGGCCTATAGTTCCTAGGCTCACCACTGTCTTTCTTCCAGGATTGTATTGCTGACAAATTAGACATCTCTGACATAGACTCTCTGATATAATTCTGAATTTTGGGTTGTTCCAGGTCTGTTTAAACGACCTGATCATAGCATCTCTCCCTATGTGTCCCTGGCCATGATACATCCGTGCCATGGTAGACAACATGCTATCAGGCATGACTGGTCTTCCATCTCGATAGACCCACACATGATCCTTTTCCCTTGGTGCACATCCTGCTTTTACCCACTGCCTTGTTTCCTCATCTCCTGCTTCCTCCTGCAATTGTCTCACTTCTTCCCATGTCCCTACAACGTTAGTAAACATTAAGGAATAGGAAGTAATTTCTTTCTCCTTTGCCCGATTGACTGAATACTGATTTCTGGCACAGTACTGTGCCATGTCATTGGCATATCTGTTGCCGACAGTAACGTAATCCTCACCTTGGTTATGGGCAGCACATTTCACCACGGCCAATTGTTTAGGCAGCTGTATCGCCTCAATCAACTTTCCAACCACTTCAGCATACTTTATAGGAGTTCCACTTGAGGTTAGGAAACCTCTTTGTAGCCACAATTGGCCAAAATCGTGGACAACTCCGAAGCCATACTGGCTGTCAGTTATCACAGTCACTCTCACACCTTTCCCAATTTTGCATGCTCGAGTCAGAGCCACTAATTCTGCTACTTGAGCAGATTTTACTCCTTTTAGATAGGATGCTTCCATCACTGCTGCAACCGTGCACACTGCATATGCTGCACTCAACACCCCTTCTTCTGTTCTCAAACATGACCCATCAACAAACATTACATAATCATTTTCTGCCAAAGGTACATCTTTTATGTCTGGTCGCGGTTTCGTACAATACTCAAGCACATCCAAACAATCATGATCTGCTTCATCTCTCACTTCCACATTCTCAGCATCTGGTAACAACGTTGCTGGATTCACATTCACACATCTCGCAAGGCTCACATTCGTTGCACCTAATATGACTTTCTTATACTTAGTCAGCCAACTATGTGTCATTTACTGAGTACGACTCCTTGTTAAAAGAATCGCCACATCATGAGGTACAAACACTTTCAAAGGATATCCCATCACGATTCCTTCACTCTGCTCCAAACTTCGACATGTTGCAGCTACTGCTTTCAAACAACCAGGTAAGCCTACGGCTACTGGATCAAGCATCGATGAATAATATGCAATCGGTCTCCTCAATCTTCCATGCTTCTGGATTAACACAGAAAGTGCACATCCATTTCTTTCACTGCAATATAACTCAAATTCTTTTTCATAATCAGGCATACCCAATGCTGGGGCTTCACATAATCCATCTTTCAATCGTTTGAATGCTGCTAATTCTTCCTTGTTCAATTCAAGGGGATCTTTTACATCACTCCTTGTTAGCCGTACCAGAGGTTTTGCATTCAGCGAAAAGTTGCTGATCCACTGGCGGCAGTACCCTACCATTCCCAGAAACATTCTCACTTCTCTTTGAGTCATGGGGGCTCTCATTCCTTTTATGATTCTGATTCTGTCTATTGTTATTTTCCTCAATCCTTTTTCAATGTTATGTCCCAAATACTGTACTTCTTTCTTACAATACTGCAGTTTGGCTTGGGACACTTTTAGTCCTCCATCTGCCAGGTGATTTAGTAAGGCTATAGTGTCTACTTCACAAGCTTCACGAGTTTTCGACGCCACAAGGAGGTCGTCGATGTACTGTACTAATACTGAACTCTCGGGCATTTGCAGACTTTCCAATGACTTTTTCAACAATTGATTAAATATTGAGGGGCTTTCTGTATACCCCTGTGGGATTCGGCACCATGCCAAAATACGGTCTCCAAACCGAAATGCTAAAATTTGCTGACTGTCGTGATGCAATGGGATGGAAAAGAACGCATGGCACAAATCAATCACTGTATACCATTCTGCATCATGGGGAATCTGATACAAAATCACTGATGGATTTGGTACAATGGGACAGCATGGTACAACGATTTTGTTTACCTTCCTCAGGTCTTGCACTATTCTTAACTTCCCATTTGGCTTTTTCAGGCCCATTATGGGTGAGTTACATGGACTGCTCATTATTTCTCTCAGAATTCCTTGCTTGATCATTTTCTCAATTATTGGAGTTACTCCTTCAATTATTTCAGGTGTCAATCTATACTGAGGAATGTTCGGATAACTTACTCCATCTTTCACAGTAATTTTTACTGGGTCTACGTTTCTCATTAGCCCTACATCTTCTCCAGTGAAATCCAAAACCTCTGCTTTTACAGACAGTTTCAATTCTTTAGGCAGTTCATCTGGATTAAATACTGCATATGTTCCAATATTCTCACATTCCCTGTTAGCTATGGTCATTTTATACAATACATCCTCATCTGGTGTCTCAAAAGCTATTCCATCTGGAGTACAAAATATAGTGCAATTAATCTTGCACAACAGGTCCCTACCTAGCAAGTTCACAGGACTGGTGTCACACACCACAAATCGGTGCATTTCAGAAAAGTTTCCTATACTAACCTTTACAGGTTCTGTAAGGTATGTTTTTAACTGTTGGTTAGATACACCAACTACTTGAATCGTTTCATCCGAAAGAGGAAGATTCTTAACATCAGCTGATCTAACAGTAGATCGAGTAGCGCCAGTGTCCACTAGGAAAGTAATGTTATCATCATTAATCTTCCCATCTACAAATGGTCCTGTCTGGTCTACTTCTAGAGTTGCGCCAAGTACGCACTCTTCTTCCTCCCTTCGGCACCGTCAATAACCCATTTCTGAATCACTCTCATCGTTTTGCAGCCAATACTGCGAAACAGTGCGAGCGCGTGATGGTTTATTTACCTGTTCTTCATTGTAGAATCCCGATTCATTAGTATACTTCTGTGAGTTTCTGTTCTGTGGAAAAGGTGGTTTTGGCACCTGATTCTGGGAGGTAACCACCTGCTGCTGTTGCTGCAGTTGACCACCCACCTCTTTCCGCACCTGTGGATTCAACGATCGATTTTCAATATTAGTATTTGGAGGGTTTTTACACTCGGATTTCCTATGCCCTAACTCACCGCAATTGTGACATGGGAATTTCTTTTTAGCTTCTTCTATATTACCTTTCCCTTTTCCTGAGCCAAATCTCGGTTTAGTTCCTGGGTTATTTGCTTGTTCGACCAATTGTGCTTCCTGCCTTTCTGCTACCTTTACTTGTGCCCACATTGCCTTTTCTTTCCGTTTTCGCTGGTTTGCCTCAATCTCATCGCTGAAATATTTTGCATGTCTCAAAACTTCTTCTAATTTCTTATTTTGCCAATCAACTGTATGCTGCTTTATCATATCACCAATTTCTGGGCGTAAACCATATACAAATCTGTATACGAAATGACTCAAATCTTTATCACTCAGGTTCTCATCTCCACTGAACTGTTTAAAAGCCTGAATTAGCCTCTCATAATATGCATGTACTGACTCCTTGCTTTCCTGATGGGTTCTGTCAATCTTTACCCAATCGGTCTCTTTAGGAGGTACCTTATTTTTCAGAAATGCCATAACCTGCTCATATTTCTTCATTACTTCTGGGTCGGGAGCTCCTGTCTTAGGGTCCCTAGGATACTCCTGAGTGGGCCAATTTATCATCAGCTTGCATTCTGTTCACAAATCTGCTGGTACTATTATATCAAATAGACTATTCAAATCTATCCATAATACCTTTGACAATTTTACAAATCTGTCTACCTGCCGGTACCACTCGACGGGCTTTTCGCGTAGTCTAGGGAAATCATTTGTGAAAGACAAAATGTCCTGTCTTGTCCATGGAACATGTACATACCCTCCTCTTGGAATCTCTCTCATGGGGTATTCTGTCGTTACCTTTTCTTTCTCTCTAACGGGAAATGCTGAAGCTTTTTTTTCTGTAGTATTATTGCGTCTTTTACACCACTTACTTCTCCATCTGTCCACATCTCCCCATTTTCTCAACAAACCGATTATGTCCTTAATCTGACTTATCCTTCCTGTAGTATTCATGTTCTCTACATCCTTTTCAGTGAAATCAACTCGATAAGATTTTTGTAGTGCTTTTATTTTGTCACAATCTATTCACATTTCGTTTGCAATTTCCTCTAATCTTTCATGCAAGTTTTTCGCTCTCCACGTTGCACTCTTGCAGAGAAACAACAATTCCTCATCCTGATAGTTTTTCAATTTTTCAGTAGGGATAGTTCCTACTATTTACCATTCGTAATTTGGCGACATCTATTGACTGGGATTCTTGATCCTTTCTCTGTAGCTCTCTGAGCCATTCGCTTAATTCTTCTACAGAGGGCCCTACTGGGTTATCTACATTATTTTGTTCTGGAGCCTTTTGTGGTTCTAATAATGTTTCCCCTGTCATTCTACTCTTTTCTGCATAAATTTGATTTACAAATGGATTATTTGAAACACTTGGTTCAAACATATTTATTGTCGGTCCCCACGGATTCTCAATTTGACTCCGTTCAGTATTTTCAATTAGATTTTGGCTTCTGTACGGCACTGTCAAACAATGTTCAGTATCTTTTTGTTTATCAAATATGGGCATTACTGGACCTATCGTTACTGGAACTGTTACAGCTACTAGATTTTTGGTCAATTCTCTTATTTTCTCGGTTAATTCTAGGGTAGTTTTGGCCAGTTCTACTGAATTTTCACCATTTACCCTACTTTCTGTCTGTTTTTCTATCTCTCTTGCGGAGTTACTTTTCCCTAATTCTGGTGACATAGTCTCTGTTTTAATTGTTCGTAATGTTTCTCTCATTGGGGCACTTGGTGACAATGCTTCTGGTTCTGGTCGATACGGTGGTGGGTTTTTGTAAAACACATCATCAAGAACATCATCTTCCGATTCATTCGCTTCATACCCACTCAAATCCACATTACGCCTTTTCTCGGTGCATTTTCTCCCTTCATTCTCTCCTACCATTCTCACAGGAAACATACCCTCAGTCATACTTGCATTTTGCCACCTTTTCATCCGGTCGTCATGTGTCTCATGTCCGTATGATCTACCGAACATGTATCGGTAACCCCTACCACTTCTCTGCCTTTCTCGTTCATGCATTTCGTCTTCCCATTCTGTCAATGCCTCAAACTGCGTCGGTCTAGGTCTTGGTTCTAAGTCCATCATTTTGTCTCGGAGATTTCTCAAAACAGCCAAATTAAAGGAACCATGTTCTGGAAACGCCAGGACTCCATCGTCCTTGGTGTATTTTACCCAATTATCTAACCAAATACAAGTATGATACCCATATTTCGCAATCATTATAGATGCGGGTGTTTTCGGTGGAGGAAGTAACTGTCCTTCCCTAGTCTCAACTGGTTTATCTTTCTTGAACCACTTCTTAATTTTCCCAAACCACGATTTCTTCTTTTCTGGTGGTTGGTAATACATTTTCTCGATTTCCGTGTACCGTTTAGTCTTCTTACAATGGTACCGCTATTCTGTCCACTCACAGCACGACTCTTACTAACGCACCAATCAGGAGCGTCTACGTCACTACCCCAATCCTCCAATCTCAGAGTGACTCACACTAATGCACCAATCAGGGAGCGTTTACGTCACTCTGTATTCCTCCACTCTTAGCGCGGCTTTACACTAACGCACCAATCCGGAGCGTTTTACGCCTCCAACCTACTGTCCAATCCCAGCACGGTCGTTCTGACGTCAGCAGCCACTGAGGCAGCTCTGCTCTCGTCTACCCCTCCTTTACAAAATCCACGCAGTAAGTTTTTGTATCAATTTCTACAATTCTGTTCGTAACAACACAAAAGCATCTCCATTGTCTGATTCGCTAACCGAAGAACAGAAAAAGACTTTTCTCACGAGAATTCCGTCTTTCCCGAGAGCAGCGCTTACCTCTGCCCTACTACGGAATCGTTACTTCCGTTGATAAAGTAGCACATCCCTCTACTTCACCCTTCTATCAAGCATCAACTAACCGCTTCTCTAGAATTAAATAACACTAGAGTCTTGCCATTAATTAGAATGCCTTTTTCATACACACACTGTCATACAGGGAAAATGTAGATCATTCACACAGACTTCTGTCTTTCTCGAGAGCAGCGCTTACCTCTGCCCTACTACAGAATATACCATTCGTTAACAAAGCAGCGCTTCCCTCTACTTTGTCCTTCTAGCAAGCTCAGAATATACCTGCTACCTTTTCAGTAGTAAGCGTTATCGGTATGCCATTTGGTTTCCTGGTACCTAAGACCAAAATTTCACAGGTAACCCTTTGCTATCATTCATACTTCTCTCACACAGAGAATATCACTAATGACAACACACGACAATGCTGCCGAATCGAACCCAGACAATGCGCCGTGTAACTTCGATTGCTACACTTTTTCTTCCCGTGTACCTACGGGCAACCACAATCCCGTCTTTCCCGAGAGCAGCGCTTACCTCTGCTCTACTACGGAACTGTTACAAACTTCCGACTTCCTACATCCCAGAAGCCGTGCAAACAACATATAACTCGACGCGACTCAACATAGAGTGTTAGTACATAAACCAATACCAATCAATAAGCTATTTACAAGCAATCGTCACTAAACCCAAAACAATAGCTAACCATCATTCTGCTACCAGAAAACTGCTCCAGCGCTGAATACCAAATCCCTCTCTACGTCACAGACCACATTTCATTAATTAATTCACTGGTGGGGCCCATAACACCATTCATTCATTCTTCTTTAGATCTATGGTACTCGAGAGGGGATCCTTTTATTCCATGCGCTGGAAATGGGAGGAAATGCACAAATCCCTGATGAGTAATAAGTTCACCTATTCCTCCCTACCTCACCAGGGTCTTAAACTTTTAACCTAGCAGTTCCTCCCATGGATAGGCCATGGATCACTGAGTTGCTGGGAAGAGCGACACTTAATTCTTCTAAACAATATACATCAATACACTTCTAAATAAACAACCCGACACAGTTCTTATAATGAATTAAAATATTTATCTAAAATAAAACATAAGAAAATCATAAAGCATTCAATATTTTGATTTGCATATTTACCTAATCTGGCTAAATGACGTCCTCTATGTCAAATTCAGATCTTTCGTCTCTATGCCCATAAATCGATTAATGAGTTCGTAAATTGGGCATCTGATCAGTCCGTCAGAGTCTCTGGCAAGCAGCTGTCCAGCAGTGTCACCGTCCTCTCCGTCAGCATAACGTCAGGGAAACAAGCTAATTGACCCTCTCTAGTCTACTTCTTTTATAGTAAAATCAACAACAAAATGTTACAATACATGTTTTAAAACAAATTTGATTGGTGGAACCAGGATCATTCTTCCTGATTCCCATGCGCTCGATGTTTCTTTAGATGTAATTCTCATTTTATTAATAAATTGCAACAGTTACTTGTTCATTCAGGGCATTTTGGTTCTCATACGGGTTTGTGTCCATGGTGTCATCAATTATAACAGTTCTTAGTTTAAGGAAGTCCATTGTCCGAAGATTGGCACCAATCCCGGTGCGACCTTCACGGGTACAGTCTGTCTGGGGTCAGGACGAGGTTATTGTTGCTCATCTTTTAGCGCAGGCGCACTTCACCCAGTGACTTCTGTATATCGTCTGTCTGTCAAAAATAGGGATGGCAGCCATTTTGTGGCCACTCCAGAAAGGTCAACTTAAGCAAAGAAACACAAAACGTAATTAATACATGGAAGTGACTATTAAAATGTTATTCCCTCACTAAACCCTTTATGTGTGTGTATTTATCTAGCAAAAGCAACACGCATTGCGGTTTATACTCACATTAAAAGCACAATTCACAAATCACAAAAGCAACATATAACATGCAAATTCTAAATATCTAACATTAGTATGCGTACGAAATTAGTTTACGTATCAATCAGGCCATGCAAATGCGATTCCCATGTGTATTTTCTAATTAGTAATGTTGATTATTCAAACACAGCAAACCATTAATACTATTAATATTAATCAGTTATTCGTTTTAATTTTAACACGATAAAAATGGAGGAGGTATACGAATTTTAAGGAAAACCTCACTCCAGCAGGTGCACTTGCCCAGTCAGCATGACAGTACCAGACTGCACGCAGGTTCTGCAATTGCAGACCTTAGACACATTTTACTAGGCCGCTTCTGTGGGTGGCACAACCAGTGCTGCAAGCCCACCAGCAGCATTTGTATTTACAAGCCCTGGGAACTCCTGGTGCACTTTACTGGGGTCTGATAGTAAACCAAATAAGCCAATCATGGAATCCAACCAACATATACATTTTAAATAGGGAGAGCATATGCACTTTAGCACTGATCAGCAGTGGTAAAGTGCCCAGAGTCATAGAACAGCCAACAACAGGTCAGAAAAAATACAGGAGGAAGGTAAAAATGTCAGGGATGACCCTGCAAAAAGGGCCAAGTCCAACAGAGCTCAATGGGAATTTTAAGTTATGTGCACTTGATTACTTTTCTAATTCCAGGACTGGATCCTAGATTCAGTCATGGGACAGTTCTTGGAAACAAGTGAGTAAATTTGGTTAGGTTACTGTTGTGATGTTTAAGCAATATTTTGCTTTTTAAAAGTTGACAGAAACTTTTTCAGATCAAATTACCAATGTTATCCTATGGAAGGAAATGACGATTCTCCAATTATTATGCAGAGAGAATCTTGATTTCATTAAAGACAAACGGAGGCTAACATTATGCAAATAATTTTATTTGCTGCCCAAAACATGCAGCCCTTTAAAGAATGTAACTACATCATAATAAGTAGAACATTGACAACATGACGAGTAGACTGTGTAGGCTCTCATCTTCCTCGTGGGCTGCGATGACACAGCTGAACAACTTGAATACTCCAGAAAATCCATTTAGTCTTTAATATTGTTATCTGAGGATAAAAGGCACATTGTATATTGAAATGTATAAGAATTATTAAAGGTAATGTACAAGAATCTTTTTCAATAGTAATATAAAATAAGTAAATTACTAATACATCAAAATTGCAAACAAAATTGAACCCAAACCTCTTCAGGGAGAGGAGGGTGGGATAATGATAGCCTCCGTTTGTCTTTAATGACATCAAGATTCTCTCTGCATAATAATTGGAGAATTGTCATTTCATTACAAGACCGGAGGCTACCATTATGCATGTTTAAAGCTATGTAGAACTACACTGCTAACATGCTCAATTGGTCTCAAGTAAAACTTAGAGAAGGTAGCTGCGTTAGACCAATCTCCTGCTTTAAGTATTTCGGGAAGAGAACCCCCTGCCCAGAAAACTTTGCTAGCCATCGCACCCCTGGAAGAGTGAGCTCCAAATTTAGATAGGTCAATTCCAGCTTCATGCATAATTATCTGTATCCACCTGGCAAGGGTCGCTGAGGATACAGGTCTAAAAGGTCTCACATAAGATAAAAGAAGTTGATCGCAACCAATAGCTCTAAAATTTGAAATCTTGTTTTTATAGCATTTCATACAATTTACAACACATAGTTTTTCACATTCATGGAAGCAAGGATAAAGGATGGATTCAGACATTGTTTTCTTTCTTTTCCAGATGTCAAAATGAACCCCTTCAGATGAGTAAAATCTACTAGAAATTTCTAGTGCTCTAATATCAAAACCCCTTCTAAAGGAAATCAGACATAGGAGAGTAACCAATTTCATTGAGATCCTTTTAAGGGAGAGTGCTTCGTTGGCAGGCCAGGAAAGGAAGAGATTAAAAATAAGATGCCTTTGGAGGTCTTCTTAGTCTAATACCCTTCATAACTCTTTTGACAAGGGAGTTGCTACCAATCGCAAGATTATTAATGAGAGCGTGACCTGAAGAAATTGCAGATCTATAGCAATTGATAGTTCTAAAGTATGAGAAGTTGGCCTGGCATATGCTGGTCACTAGTTATAGTGGCCACCTTGCACCAGTCCAATTCGCCTCTTAAAGTGATAGGTTAAAGACAACCTTTAAAGAAAGCTATCCTAGTGGTAGCTGTGGAGAGCAGCCTTCAGGCTAAGTCTTGAAGGATTGTTAAGCTTATTGTTTTACCTTAGATAACCTCTTGAATGACCAAATGAAAGAGTAGTCCACACAGGTATATATATAAAATATATGTATATGTATTTATTCTAGGAATAACCCCACTAGTCTCTTTATGAGGCTAGAGGTGAAGATACAATTCAAACAAGCATTGATAGTTACAAGGTAAGGGCCTTGATGATAAAATTAAGTTGGTGTTCTATGCTATTTTGTTGGCCCGGAGGGAAATTTGCAGAATGTGGATTTCGCCAGATCCTCCGACAGTTTTGACCTGGATTAGAACTATGAGAGGTATAGATAAATTGGACATGGCGGGTCAATATAAAAAGAAGTACAGATTTTGGACTTTATTCTTGAAACACTATGGGTGAAGGGCAGGGATATAAGATGTTTAAACCGTGGCTCATTGAAAAGAGAAAAAGAATGGTCCTATGATTAAGCTGCTTCGAAATCTCTTGGAGGAAATTTGCTTTGGTAGGCTTGGTCATGGCATGGCACCCCCCTCCGCCTCCAAGTAAGCAATGACTTCTCATATATGAGACAAAAATCGCCCTAGGGCGCTATATAGAGAGAAAGGGTGGGAAGTGGCGTATGAGGACTAAAAAAAAAAAAAGCATTGATAGTTACAATAAATAGCACTGGAATCACAAGGCCCCAGGGGGGGACCAAACCATAAATAAAAAAAGTGGTATAAGAACCACGACAATTCTACAGACAATGCCTAGGGCATTTACGGTCGCTGGCCCCTTGTGAAACCACCCAAGGTAGTGAGGAAGGGGACCCATGGGAGACACGTGCAGTGACTGAAGTTACTGTTGGGATCTCTTATTATAGCCTATGGAGAATGTTGCGGTTTCATTTTACAAGTTTAAAAACACTTCTAGCAGGAGTTCAAGTTCAATACTTTAGAGTTAAGCTTTTGAAGGGCCCACACCCACGAGAGTACCGAGGTACCACTGTTACCTGCCCAAGGGAAGCCAGGTGCATAGGTCGTTTTCGATGTCGGGTCGCGGGCTGATTTTCAATGGCAAAACGTGAAGAACTGCTGCTAGCCACAAGCGTTGTCGTTGTCGTGAAGAATGAAAATGTAGATCTTGTAGAGAGGAACCTGAAAGCAGAGGGGACAGAGTCTGGGTCACGGCACCGTGACCAGGGGGCTCAAGAGAAGGAGCCCTTCAATGTCGGGTGCTTCCAGGTCGAAGAGGTGTAGCTTGGATCGTCAGCCACGGGGTCCAGGAGGCTTCAAGGAAGGCCAGCTTCTTGAGGGCAACTGTCCCACAAAGGATGAGGGTCGCTGCGGTGTTAGTGTCCGGATTGGACCCACTAAGCCTTGGCAACCGCAACCCACGCAAGAAACACAAAGCAGCTACTGGTGCAGACCCACGAGGTCTGAGCGAGGTCTCCAGCAAGGATACAGAAGAGCAGGCCTGGGGCAACCAGGGGAACTCTTGGAATCAAAGATTGTTCTCCGCTAGGGCCCACAAGTCGAGAGACAAAGGACCGCGGAAGGCAGCAATTTGGCGTGCGTAAAGATGGCCCACGGGTCGCCGGAGCGGGCTAGGGCGTCGATCTTTGGCACAGATGCTGCAGAGAGGTTGGCTCAATATTGGGCCAAAGCACAACTTCCCCACTTGTCGGGGTCGGGTGCAATGCAAGAGGTGGCCGGTGTCCTGGGGTATTGGGGATCTCGGCACCCACGGGGTCCATGGTGCAGAGCTTTGCTGTGCACACTCACTGGCCTCTGGGATGCTTGGAAACCCACCTCAAGGTAGGAAAGAGTCGTCGATGTCCGAAGGAGCAGCGAGGTTCCAACCGGGTCACTTGCAGTGTTTCAGGTGCCTGCCAAGCAGGGGGGTAACTCCTTTACCCCAAAGGAGATTTCTTCAGGTAGCTGTGCAGCAGCAAGTCGAAGGTCAAGACTGTGAAGTTCAAGAATAATCTGAGGCTCTGGGGACCCAGTATTCACCTTTATCCAAAGATTAGGGGAGTGTCGAGATCAGGGTCCACCAATGAGAGGTCAGGCGGGAAAGGGTGGCTACACTCTCTCCCCTTTGTGTGTTTCCTGCCAGGGCAGGGGACAGGATGCCCCTAAACCGGTTCCAGGCAGTGTATGCAGAATGTAGGCACTGGAGAAGCCTACGTGCAACTCTGAAAGGTATCCTATGGTGCACCCACCCAGTTCCAATCCACATAGTCTGTCTGGGGAGGTGGGAACACCTCCTTGCAATAGGATCCCTATTGTCCAGCTGCCGTGGCTGGAGTTCTGCCCAGCAACAGGCAGCCAGAGTCGTGTGGGTGGCGGGTAGCATCCATTTTGTACTTCGCATGCACTTTTAAATTGGTGTCTAAATTCTGCTGCTTTTCCCATATCGCCCCTCTAGCAGGGGGGAATCCTGCCCTCAGTCCCATGGCTGGATTGGGGGTATGATTCCTACATGTTTGACACCAAACACGATATGGTTCTGTGTAGCCATTCTCAAGTTATCACGCTATCGCGATAGACTTATAATGCGGTTAAGAGTATATGGTATGGCTACACTACAAACAACCCAGTAATGATTTTACGAAGGTTGCAGAGGGGCCCTACTCAGGTAGGGGTCCCCCCTCACACATATCTCAGCATCCTGCCTTGTAGGATTAGCAAGGCCTGCTCTAGGGGTGACCTATGAGGATATATGTGTTCTATTAAGTGGGATACAGGCTAACTATATCCCTGTAAGGGGTGCAAGCACCACCTTACCCAGACTACAGTAGTGGTCTGGTGGTGTCATTTGGTATGGCTGTCCCAGGGGTGGCACAATAAGTGCTGCAGCCCCTGGTAGGCCTCTGAGGGACCCATGCCCTGGGTACCTAGGGTACCATCTACAAGGGGCTGGTAGGGTGTCCTCAGTATCCAATTGGAAGGTACCTAGGGTACTCACATCAGTTTTAGGGAGGAAGCAGATAGGCTGGGGTCCTGGATAGTAGGATCCCAGCCAGACTAGTCAAAAACCATTCAAATACCAGGCAAAAAGTTGTGGGCAACCATATAGTCAGTTTCCACCTTCCTACATAAAGGAAAGACCTAAATCAAAGAGATGAGCAAGATAGTTAGCTATTTGTTGAAGAGGACACAGTACGGGATCCAAATCCCCCTCCGCGCACCAACAAGACCATTTTCTCCAAATGCCCTTGTATCTTTTTCTTGTACTTGGAGCCCATGTATCTTCCAGTAAGCTTTTAGCTTCTCTTGAAAGATCAGAATCTCTTCTTGAATTCCTGATATCCTCCAAGCAAGAAGGTTCATTTTCCCTTCTAAGACTAAAGGGTGTTATCCTCCGTCTGGACCCTTGAGAAGGCCCAGGAGTGAGGGAATCAGCAGAGGAAAGTCTACTGCTAACTCCATCACCCCCGGAAACCAAACCTGGGATTTCCAGAAAGGGGTTATTAGAATGATTGAGCAAGACTCGAGTCTGACCTTCCACAATATTCTCTGAATCATTGAGAAGGGGGGAAAGCGTAAGCCTTGACCCCTTCCCAAGACTGGAGAATTGCATCTACTCCTGATGCATATGGGTCCGGTCTCCAACTGAAGTATCTCTCCACTTGGTGGGTCAACCTGCTGGCAAATAGGTCTAATTGTATCGGGCCCCAAAGGTCTTGGATCTGTGAGAAAATCTCTGGATTCAATTTCCAATCGCTTGCATTGTGGAGGAAATGTGAGTTCCAGTCTGCTCTCACATTCTGAGAACCTGGGATGAATTCTGCTCTGATGGTAATCTTTTGTTCCCAGCAAAAATACCATATTCGTTTGGCAAGGTCTGAGAGATTTTTTGATCTCGTGCCCCCAAGGCGATTTATATAAGAGACAGCTGAGAAGTTGTCTAAACGGATCAGTATATTTGAGTTTTTTAAAACTTCCTTGAAGCTCATGATTGCATTCCAGAGACCACCTCCCACCGGTCTCTAGATCTTTTAGGCAGGCGCTCCATCCTTGATTGCTCGCATCTGATTCTGTAGTAAAATCTGGTACATTCCCGAAGATAGCTTTCCCGTTCCACGCTTGAAGGTTTTTCAACCACCAATAAAGATCTTCTCGGGCATCTTGTGAGAGAGGAAGGGAGTCATCGTACCAGAACTCCTTCCTCAGGCCCAATGCCTTTAATCTTTGCAGACCCCTGTAGTGAAGAGGACCTGGTGAGATTGCCTGGATAAATGAGGAAAGGACTCCTAAGACCCTGGCCAGATCTTTTAGACGGATAGATTCTTTGGAAAGGATATGAAAAACATGTTTTTTTATTTTGGTAACTTTCTTGTGAGGAAGGGTTCAATTGGAAAGAACAGTGTTCACGTTGAAACCAAGGAATTCTAGATCTTGTGAGGGGATCAAGATAGACTTCTCCATATTTATAATGAAGCCCAAGTCTTGAAGGAGGTTCATGGTTGTATTTAAATGTTTCGTAATTTCTAACTTGTCTTGAGACATGACATGATAAGGATATCGTCTAGATAAATTATTAGTCGAATTCCTCTGAGAAAACTGACTACTGGACGTAGGACGTAGGACCTTGGTAAAGCACCAAGGGGCTGAAGATAGGCCGAAAGGAAGGCACTGGAACTGATAAAGGGTTCCTTTCCAAGTGAAACGAAGGTATTTGCGATATCCCTCGTGCTTGGGTATGGTAAAATATGCATCCTTCAGGTCTAACTTTACGAGCCAATCCCTGGTTTGCAAAATGTCCCTCAAAAGATGGATACCTTCCATCTTCAAATGTCTGTATATTAGAAATTTGTTTAAAAATTTGAGATTTATGACGGGACGCCAACCCTTCTCCTTCTTTTTGATGAGGAAAATAGTACTTAAGAAACTCTTTGAAATTTTTCAATGTGGGATTATTACAATGGCTCCTTTGTCTAGCATTTGAGAGATTTCTAGTTCTATTAATTTGGAATTTTCCTTGTCTAGAGAAATTTCGTTTGGAATTTTCTTTTGAAAGGGTTACTTCCAAAAATCTATCTTGAACCCAGTTACAGTTTCTAAAACCCATGGATCTTGAGTGATTCTGAACCAATTGTTCGCAAAATGCTTGAGTCTCCCAGCCACTTTGGAGGGGAAGGAAGGATTCAGACTTACCTTGGAAAGATTGGTTAGAGAACCTTGATCATCCGCCATGGGTCCTTGAACCCCTTCCTCTCTGGGGATAGAAGTTTGATCGGGTTCCTCTGTAAGGACGAGTGTCTCTTCCCTCTTGAGGGTAGAATTGGGACCTGAAGTAACCATGGCTGACAGGTGTCCCCTCCTGTCAGCCCTTCCAAAAAGTGGTCTTCCCCCAAAAACTCTGCGCATGTTGGATTGCACCTTACTGAAGGCATTGAAGGTGGAAACGTATTTTCCAAAAGATTTCACAAAGTTATCACCAAATAACAAGCTTTTAGCATCACACATGTCCTCTTTCGCGGAAAGGTCCGCGAGTTTGGGGTTAATTCTAAGGAGGACAGCCTTCCTGCGTTCAGTGATTAAGTTGGCGTTAGCATTTCCAACAAGACAAATTGCGCGTTGGGCCCAGCCCCTCAAAAGTTCTATGTCAATGGGTGTATTGTTAGATCTGGCCTGTTCAGTCATATCAAGTATTCTGGAAAGCGGACCCAGGACATCAAGAAGCTTATCTTGACATTGCTTCAGGCATCTTTCAATTCCTTTTCTTGGGTCCCTCCCTGATTTAAAAAGGAAGGTGCTCAATTCTGGGTCAAGGTTGGGGGTATTGCAAATCTTGTCCTCCGAAGAGGGGCGAGGGCACTCATTACGCAATAAATTGCGTGTATTCTCTGTCCAATGGTTTTCTTACCCATTTTGATAAATATTTACCCACGTGAGGCATAGGCCACCACTCCTTACTGCGATGATGTTGAATGGAAGTGGGATTGAACATCTCCTGACCAAAGGAGTCTTTAACTGTGAGTGAGGACGTTGAGGGTTGATCCAAGTCTTCATCAAGATCCTCAGGGGTATCTTGGGGATCGAAAATAAATGTGTCCTCCTCTAGGCCGGAGTCATCAATAAAATCATTGGTATTGTAAAAAAATCCATCCTCTATAATGCCTCTAAGGGCACCTCTTCTCCCAGTCCCAGGGAACTCTCTATTGTGCTGCTATGAGCACCAGCATCTCTTGTAGCGCGGGGGCTACCAATTTCAATAGCATGAGTGAATGCCTCTTTCGTGTGTTTTTTCTTCTGAAGTACTTTACCCCTAATCTTGGGTCCACTGCCAGAGGGGGAGTCCCCATCAGAAAGAGAGAAGTATGTCTCTTGCGGGGGGTGGGGGGGGGGAATCCTCTTCCTTTTCAGTAGGGCAGCATTAAGTGCTTCCCTAACTGATAATTTGACCTCTTCATCGATTCATTTTTTTTAAATTATCCCCCAAAGGTTCTTTGTTGGTCTGAGGGGTATTAGCATCAGGATTCATTTCTATAAGTATACTTAGAAAGGAAAAAAACTAAAAGAGTAGCCTTGATATTGCTTACTCCGTGACAAATAAATCAGTTGTTGATGTTTCCTTCTGGCAGTGTTTACTCACGGTTGTGGCTGATCAGCGCTGAAAATCTTATTTAAATATTGCTTTGCAGTGTAAATGGAGACCTCTGCACTGTAAAACTTGTTAAATATTTTTGCAGTATGAAGGAAGGCCCCCGGGTGGCAATCTTGGTTAAAATGTCTTTTTTGGGTTTGTTTTAGAGGCTCCGGCTCCGTTTCAGGCTCCGTCTGTGTCAGTTAAGCTAACGCGCTCGTAGAAGCAGTGTAGCTATGGGAACTGACGGCAGATAGGAGACGCGACTTCCTGCTCAAACGCGTCTCGTATCCTAGCATGTTGCTAGGATACCGAAGTTGAAAGCAAAGCTCCGATTCAGCGTAAAGAATATCATACATTTCGCCTGTAATAACGTTTTATACTTTAAATCATGTCTGCCTAGGAGGTTGGAAATAAATGCAAATTTGAGATCAGGGCATATTTTTATAATTTGAGATCAGGGTATATTTTGAGATAATACGATCGTAAAAGATCGATGTGGGTGAAAACAATCTAAAGTATTGTCCATGCCATAAATTGGACAAGGGGAGATAAATACATTTAAAAAGGGGGTATTTTCCTGAAAATAAAGATTTGGTTAAGGATATAAATATCATATATAAAAAACTAAGCGTTTCTGTATAATCAAAGCGTTCTGTTAATAGATATAAATACAACCCTTAATATTTTGATAAGAAAGCTTACAGAAGTAGTCAAAAGACTCTTGAGTAAATATCATAGGTCAACAATCATAAACAGACAAGAGAAGGTGGAAAAGAGTACTTAGCTGTGTCAGAGCAGAGGAAGATGAGAGCCTACACAGTCTACTCGTCATGTTGTCAATGTTGTACTTATTATGATGTAGTTACATTCTTCAAAGGGCTGCATGTTTTGGGCAGCAAATAAAAGTATTTTCATAATAGTAGCCTCCGGTCTTGTAATGAAATTCACTTAGCAGGTAAGTGGGGTTATGGGTACTTTTTCTAGGTCAGTATTGGATCCTGGATCCAGCACTAGTGTACCACCTGTAAGCAGTTGAGAAACTGCGTTTAAGATATACAGGAGATTTTTAAGGAATATTTATACGTTTGCAAAAACGACACTTAGAAGAAAATTCATAGAAAAACAGTCAATGGTTTCCTATGGGAGAAAATTCCAGTTACGGGTAAAGTATGTTCTTGTTACTTTTGTAATACAGTGCTGGGCTCCTAGGCTCAGCACTGGGGCATCTATCTAAAACAGGTAAGTAATTATGTTTTCACAGTTGGTACGATTTTTAAAGAATATTTGTAGTTTGAAAAAACTTGACACAGAAGAAATTTGACAGAAAAACAGTCAATGCTTTCCTATGGGAGAAAATTGAGTTAGTGGTAAGTACAGTTGTAAGTACTTTTCAGGGTCAGTGCTGGGCACCAAGATCCAGCACTGGGATCTCTCCTAATAGCAGGTGAGTATTTCCGTTTTTGTTACTCGGTTGATTTTAGGTGAATATTTTAAAGTTTAGAAACTCCACACTTAAAAGGAATTTCAGAAGAAACCAGTCAATGTTACCCTATGGAAGAAAAGTGAGTTATCGGCTCTTGGGTAAGTACTCGACTGGCAGAGTTAAGGTTCTGGGCATAAACTAAGGGGTCTCCCAGGGTCAGGTAAGTACAGTTGGTACACCCTCAGTGGCACAGTGTGCAGAGTGAGTTAGGCCCAATGTTATCCTATGGGAGGCAGGGGAGCCTTGGTTGGTGGCTGCTGACTAGCAGGCCACGCAGCTGTGGGAGCTGAGCTCCTGGTCACTTGCTCAGGGCAAATGGGGAAGTAGGTAGGAGTAGAAGTTGTACTGCCAGGGCCACTCGGGCGGCTGGGTACAGGGTGCTTTTGAGCCTTCGGGCACCCAATGGATTTCAATGGGAAAGCTCAAGGACGAACAAAGGCTGCAAGCTCGGGGATGAAGATTCTTCAGGTGCCACCACCACTTCGAGAGGTAAGTTGGGTAGTTGGAGGATAGGTAGGTACCCAGGAGTCGGGCACAGGGGGCTGGAGGGCGCCGGGTGCAGGGGTGCCTCTTGATGTTGGGAAATCCTACCCTCTGTTGATCGCGGTTGGGGGGGTCCCTGATTCTGAGGCTGCAGGCATCGTCAGGAGCATTGAGGTGGGTCCTTGGGTGCCGGATTCGGGGTCACAGTCGCTGGGGGGACGTCCTCGGGGTCTTTGTCCACTCCGGCACAGGCCAGGCTTGGCGGGTGCAGAGTGTGCAGGGTTCTCGGTTCCGGGCTGATGCCAGGGGTTAGAAACTTGCTTTGAGCAGAGCCACTGATCATGGGAGACCCAGATGCTCAGAGTCACAAGGTAGCCAGGTCCTCCGGGGTTTGTGAGGTTGCTGGCCACAGGAGGTGCCGGGATTTAGCAGGAGCAGGTTTAAGGGTTGACAGGCTGGTAGGGCTGGGGCCAAAGCAGTTGGTGTCTTCCTCTTCTTAGCAGCAGCACGCCAGGTCTTCTTTCTCCTTGTTCTTCTTTGCTTTTTCGGAATCTGGAATCTGAGGAGGGAAGGTTCAGGGTGCCCCTAAATACTAGATTTAGGGGTGTTACAGGTAGGTAAAGGGCAGGGACCAATGGGTCCCTGCCCTGGGGTGGGTACACCCCCTATCCTGCTACTCTCCTGTGGGAGGGGGGCAGTAGCCTAGTCCTGATTGGGCAGGGCTTCCCATCTTCAAGATGGCGAGAGCCCGGAGATGTGCTTCACCTCGCCTCCCCCACCTGAGGGGTGGGGTTGGCAGAGGCTGGCACATCCCCTGTCCTTACTTGGGGTTTCCGGCCAGTCTTCCCGCCAGAGTGGGGGTCAGAACCGGTAGGGGCCAGTTGCTGGGTACAGCAAATGGCCTGGAGAAGCTCACGAAGGCGGCAGGCCTTTGAAGGTTCCTCCTGCCCATCCTGGGGGAGGAGACCTAGCACCTCGCCCAGGATGTGCATTGTTGCAGGCCCAGGAGAGCGGAGGCTCTCCACCCAGGGGTCCAGCAACATGTCTGCTGTGTGACAGCCTAGGCAGCCTCTCAGACAAGACATGGATTGTAGGGTAGGTTTCAGGGGGCATCTCTAAGATGTCCTCTGTAGTGCTTTGTACATTAAATCCCACACTGGCATCAGTGCGGGTGTAATGTGCTGAGAAGTTTGATACCAAACTTCTCAGTCTTCAGTGTTGCCATTATGGTGCTGTGGTGTTCGTGTTTGACGAGCTCCCAGCACCATATACTCTTAAATGGCAGCACTGCACTTACAGTGCCCAGGTATGGACCTGGGTACTGTAGGGGCTCATGCTCCTGTGCCCACACCACTGGCATAGGGCACCCTGCTAGAGGGGTGGCTGACGTATGCCAGGGCAGTGGGCATGGCACACAGGGATGTGTGCCATGTTGACTCTTTGTTTTGTCTTGTACGCAGACACTCAGCCTGCAAGGGCAGTGTGTTTGTGTTAGGGTACATGGCCTCTAAGGGTGGCACAATAAGTGCTGCAGCCCTTAGAGGCCTTCCCTGGTCACAAGGCCCTGGGTACCTAGGGTACCATTTACCAGGGGCTGGCATGTGGCCAGGGTTTGCCAATTTGTGTTTTAGGTTTTAGGGAAGGAACATAAGCCCTGGGCAGCTGATTGGCAGGAGCTCAGGGCACACTCAGTCAAAGTACAGTCAGCAATTCAGCAAAAAGTGGGGGCATACCATGCAAGAAAGATGGCACTTTCTCACACAGCCCCCCCCCCCCCCAAACGAAAGGTGATGAGACTAACCTTGCCCTATGGAGTCTTCATTGTCTAAGTGGAAGAACCTGGAAAGTCCATCTGCGTTGGCATGGGCAGTCCCTGGTCTGTGTTCCACTTCAAAGTCCATTCCCTGTAGGGAGATGGACCACCTTAGTCGTTTTGGATTTTCCCCTTTCATCTGCATTAGCCATCTGAGAGGTCTGTGATCAGTTTGAACCAGGAAGTGAGTACCAAACAAGTATAGCCTCAACTTCTTCAGGGACCAAACCACAGCAAAGGCCTCCCTCTCAATGGCACTCCAACGCTGCTCTCTGGGGAGTAGCCTCCTGCTTATAAAAGCAACAGGTTGGTCTTGGCCTACATCATTGGTCTGGGATAGGACCGCTCCTATCCCTAGCTCAGAGGCATCAGTCTGCACTATGAACTGCTTGGTATAATTTGGAGCTTTTAGCATTGGTGCTGAGCACATTGCTTCTTTCAGGGTGTCAAAAGCCTTTTGGCAACTAACTGTCCAGTTAACCTCCTTGGGCATCTTCTTGGAGGTGAGTTCTGTGAGGAGAGTCACAATGGACCCATATCCCTTCACAAACCTCCTGCAGTACCCAGTCAAGCCAAGGAATGCCCTGATTGTTGGAGCTACCCAGTCCAGGATGGCCTGGATCTTGGGTTGTAAGGGTTGTACCTGGCCTCCACCTACAAGGTGACCCAAGTATACCACAGTGCCCTGCCCTCTCTGGCATTTGGATGCCTTGATAGTGAGGCCTGCATTTTGCAGAGCCTCTATAGCCTTCCCAAGGTGGATCAGGTGATCCTGCCAGGTGGAGCTAAAGACAGCAATATCATCAAGGTAAGCTGCACTAAAGGATTCCAACCCAGCCAGGACATGGTTCACCAACCTCTGGAAGGTGGCAGGGGCATTCTTTAACCCAAAAGGCATCACAGTAAACTGGTAATGCCCATCAGGTGTGGAGAATGTTGTTTTCTCTTTTGCTCCTGGGGCCATGCCAATCTGCCAGTATCCTGCAGTTAAGTCAAAGGTACTGAGGAATTTGGCTGCCCCCAATTTATCTATCAGTTTATCTGCTCTTGGAATAGGGTGAGCATCTGTCTTGGTGACAGAGTTGAGCCCTCTATAGTCCACACAGAACCTCATCTCTCTCTTTCCACCCTTTTGATGAGGTTTGGGGACCAGAACCACTGGGTTAGCCCAGGGGCTCTCAGAGGGTTCAATGACCCCTAACTCCAGCATCTTGCTGACTTCAGCTTTGATGCTTTCCTTGACTTGGTCTGACTGGCGATAGATTTTGTTTTTGACAGGGGCACTGTCACCAGTGTCCACATCATGGGTACACCAGTTTGTCAGACCAGGGAAAAGAGGCTAGCATACTGTTGCAAGACTTGCTTGCAGTCAGTCTGCTGTTGGGCAGAGAGGGTGTCTGAAAAGACTACACCATCCACTGACCCATCTTGTGGGCTGTAGGAGAGGAGATCAGGGAGAGGTTCACTCTCTGCATCCTGTTCCTCATCAGTCACCATCAGCATGGTGATATCAGCCCTGTCATTGTAGAGCTTAAGGCGGTTCGCATGGAGAACCCTTTTGGGTGTCCTGCTAGTGCCCAGGTCAACTTAGTTGGTGACCTCACTCTTTTTGTCTAGGATAGGGTAAGGCCCACTCCATCTATCTTGGAGTGCCCTTGATGTCACTGGCTCCACATCTCACACCTGTTGCCCAGGTTGAAATTCAACCAGTGCAGCTTTTTGGTCATACCAGTGCTTCTGAAGCTCCTGGCTGGCCTCAAGATTTTTGGATGCTTTTTCCATGTACTCAGACATTCTGGACCTTAGGCCAAGCACATAGTCCACTATGTCTTGTTTGGGCTCTTGAAGAGGCCTCTCCCAGCCCTCTTTTACAAGACAAAGGGGTCCCCTCTCAGGATGACCAAACAGAAGTTCAAAGGGTGAGAAACCTACTCCCTTCTGTGGCACGTCTCTGTAAGCGAAAAGCAGGCATGACAACAGGACATCCCATCTCCTTTTGAGTTTCTCAGGGAGTACCATGATCATGCCTTTCCATGTCTTGTTGGATCTCTCAATGAGGCCATTGGTTTGTGGATGGTAGGGTGTAGTAAACTTGTACTGCACTCCACACTCCTTCCACATGTGTGTCAGGTAGGCAGACATGAAGTTGGAACCTCTGTCTGAAACCACCACCTTAGGAAACCCTACCCTGGTGAAGACACCCAAGAGGGCCTTGGCTACTGCAGGAGCTGTAGTAGTCCTAAGTGGAATTGCTTCAGGGTACCTAGTAGCATGATCCACTATTACCAGAATGAATTCATTCCCTGAGGCTGTGGGAGGTTCAAGTGGACCCACAATGTCCACACCTACCCTTTCAAAGGGCACCCCCATCACTGGTAGTGGGATTAGGGTGGCCTTTGGGTGGCCACCTGTCTTGCTTCTGGCTTGACAGGTAACACAGGAGCTGACAAACTCCTTCACCTTTTGGTGCATCTGGGGCCAGTAAAAGTGACTAACTAGCCTTTTCCAAGGTTTAGTTTGCCCCAGATGTCCAGCTAGGGGGATGTCATGAGCCAAAGTTAGGAGGAACTCCCTGTACTTCTGTGGCACTACCACTCGCCTGGTGGTGCCAGGAGTGGGGTCTCTTGCCTCAGCATACAGTAATCCCTCTTCCCAATAAGCTCTGTGGGTACCACTGACATCTCCCTGTGCTTCTGAAACAGCTTGCTGCCTCAGGCTTTCAAGAGTGGGACAGTCTTGCTGACCCTGGCACAGCTCCTCCCTAGAGGGTCCCCCTGGGCCCAAGAGTTCAACCTGGTAAGGGTCAAGCTCCATGGGCTCAGTTCTCTCAGGGGTATCCAAGTCCTCTCCCTGTGGAGAGGGGTCCTGAGTGTTCTGCTGTACCGAAGCTGGTTCCCCAGTCTTCTTACCTTTTCTCTTGGTTGGTTGGGCCATTATTTCAGGCTCCAGACCTACTTTTTCACCCTTCCTCTTGCTCTGTGCTCTGGTTTGCACACGCACCAATTCAGGGATGCCCGGCATGGCTGCATGGGCCTTTAGCTCAACCTCAGCCCAGGCTGAGGATTCGAGATAATTTCCCAGCAGACATGCAGCTGGCAACTTTGGAGAGACCACTACCTGTTTCAGGCCAGTAACCCCCCCCCCCCCAGCCTAATGTCACCATGGCCGTGGGATGACTAGTAGTGACACTGTCAGCATTGGTGACTGGGTATGACTTCCCAATCAAATATTGCTCAGGGGAAACCAGTGTGTCTCTCACCATAGTGACACTGGCACCTGTATCCCTCAGAGCTTCTACCCTAGTTCCATTCACCCAGGGGTACTGCAAATATTTCTTTAGGATTGGTGGCCACACAGCTACAGTGGCAAATTCCACCTCCCCCAGTGAGACTAGGCTTGCCTCAGTGTGTCCCCAGATTTACTCAGGGCACACTTCTGATCCCATCTGTAGACTTGCTGCCCCAGAAGTAGCTGTACTGGGTGCCTTAGGGGCTTTGTTGTGGGGACAAGATTTATCTACAGTTAGGTGTCCTGACCGCTTACAGTTATTACACCAGGCCTTTAAGGGATCAAAGTTCTTCCCCATATAGGGTTGAGGCACATAGGGAGTATTTTGTGTCCCATCCCCCTGAACAGGTTTTTGGGGCCCTTTGGAAGACTCAGACTTTTTATCTTGGGGATTCTCAACACCTTTCCCCTGGGGAGGTTTTGTGACCACCTTCTTCTGGTCACCCCCAGTGGCTGTCCTTGTCACCCTAGTGTGGTATCTTAGAATGCCTTTCATGTTGCCAGGAGCTAAAGAATGTTTATTGATGTATGTGCTAGTATGATGTAAGCGACAGCAGGGCAGTTGGAGCTTGACTTTCATCCCTGCAGGAGCTTCTGGTGGATGGGATCTTTCACTTATAATAAACTTGATTATCATCTAAATAAGCCTGAGTGAACCTCATCTTTACATTTGGCGACACAGGATGGCTTCACCCTTAAGGATTGGCTTCATCATTTCAACAAGATCCCAACACTACTTCAACTTTTAAATGAAGATTGGAAAAGGACTCTTTTAACACATTGGACTACAGGTACGAAATACTCTCTTAACCCAGTCACTCTGCATCATCAAGATCTGCTGCGGGCCTTTCACTAATTTTTACACTCTCATTTTAAAAAAAAAATAAGCCCAAAATAATTGAAATTAGCTAATGCGACAACTCTCTGGCTCATCTGACTGGTGGGGCCCTAATTTTGGTCAAATATCTGCGGCGTAGACCCAGAGCAAGTTTGTTGTTCGCCCGGGCTCATTTTTGACTGTGTATTGAGATTACGACATGTGAATCCCGGCTCCCTTTGCCATTTTGAAAATTTTGCATCTTCGGAGCCGCGATTCAAGGTGAAAAGGCGTGTGGCTGCTGATTCAACTTAAAATAGACTGTATTTCGAGATTGACGATCTCAATCGCGACAACGTTGAATGCATCTTTTCAATTAGCCTTGCTCTCACCGTTTCGAATGCCGAGGGCGCTCTTCCTGGCGGCGCGCCATTCTTTGCTGGCGTCCTCTACGGAAAAGGATCTCACGCACTAGCGCCTTGCGTCATCGGTCTCCGCACGCTCGCCTTTCTTTGGTTGCCAAGTGACGCCTCTACAAACAAGGGTTCTACTTCCTGACGCGCCGCGTCATCCACGTTCATTCCTTCGCAAGTGCTTTGTTGCTATGTAACGCCCCTGTACACTCGTCGCGTTACCTGCAGCAACAATTCACACGGCCTGAATGAACGAAGAAACTAGTACAACAACCAAAATTAAATGGAAGTCTATGAACCTCATATTTAAAGGGATTTTGTGTATCTTCTCAGTGATACACACACTTCACTTCAAAGCTCAAAGGTAAAAGCGGACTCTAGCATAACATTGATGCACACAGTTGTAAGTTAGTTTTTTTAAATTTATTATCAGCTCCAGAAGGTTACTATTTTAGTATTTACATTTAAAAGGGAATTTTTTTTTTCTCTCTTTTTCTCTTATTATAGTAAATACGGATTCTCATTGGCAAATTATTTAAGTTTAAGTTAAGATAATGCAAAACGTTACTGCACCTCCTTTCTTTTTGTCATCACCAGGGGACCCCCCTATAAAGTGGCAAAAGTGGCGAAAGGTTTTCGAGAGGTACGCAGGAGTGTGCGGTTCGTCTTTAAGTGCAGAAAGGAAAACTACCTTGTTATTGCATTGTTTAGGATCAGAAGGCCAAGAGGTCTTCGACCATCTTCCTGAATTGGATGATCGTAACCTTAATGAATATGAAATCTGCATTGCCATGTTGGATAAACACTACTTACCCAAGGTCAGTACCATCTTAGAGAGGTACCATTTTGGTAGAAGGACCCAATTGGAGGATGAGAGCGTTGAGAACTATGTTACCTCTCTTAGAAAGTTGGCTTCTTCATGTAAATTTGCTGCTACTCTCGACGAAAGAATCAGTTCATGTTGGGTTGCAGCATTGAACGCGTCAGAGAGGAATTGTGGCAAAAAGATGAGCCGACTCTAGAAGATGTTATTGTAATCGCTAAAAGGATTGAACACTCCCTAAAATGCGTAGATGTCATAAAGAAAAATGGGGAAAACAAAGAGAATAACTCTATTCAGGTTGTCAAGACTATCCCTAAAGGAACTACTAACCATAAAGAAATCCCAAAAAATGAAATCTCAAAAGAAGCACCCAAGAAATTTAACTTGTCTAATGTGAAATGTTTCCGTTGTGGAAAAAGTGGACATTTTGCAAATGACAGACAATGTCCAGGGTGGAAAGTTACGTGTAGCAAATGTAAAAAGAAAGGACATTTTTCTGTTATGTGTAAAGGGAAAAATTACAAAAGGAAAGTAAGTGAAATCTATTATGATGTTGATGACGATTATCAATGCCAAGATGAAGTTGATTGTGGTCAAATTCAAGTACAGGTTGTACAAAATGAAGAACCAAAAAATTGCCCTATTGATGAAATCCTAGATGAAGGGAAACCTATTAAGGTTCTTTTTGATTCAGGTGCAAAGATAACAATCATTTCCAAAGATTTTTATAACAAACATATTATGGGGAAGGTAAAGGTTTTTCGCCCTGACATAAAACCTGTTGCATATGGTGGTGAACCAATTAAGCTTTTCGGGTACTTCTGGGGTTTAATTGACTACAAAGACACATTGACCAGTGCAAAAATATACATCTCACAAAAGGGAGATAGCATTCTGAGTTGGTTCCACCAGAAGGACCTTGGTGTTATGTTGGATCCCAACTCTTCGCCCCCTATCATTTTGAAAGACAATTTTGTGTCGAATTCGATCTCTGTTGTTCAAGATTCTACAAACAAAGAATTTTCAATTGTCTTGAGAAATACATTTCCGAATGTCTTTTCTAATAAATTGGGTTGCCTCAAAGGGTACTTCCATCATCTCCTAATAGCAGGTGAGTATTTCCGTTTTTGTTACTTGGTTGATTTTAGGTGAATATTTTAAAGTTTAGAAACTCCACATTTAAAAGGAATTTCAGAAGAAACCAGTCAATGTTACCCTATGGAAGAAAAGTGAGTTATCGCCTCTTGGGTAAGTACTCGACTGGCAGAGTTAAGGTTCTGGGCATAAACTCAGGGGTCTCCCAGGGTCAGGTAAGTACAGTTGGTACACCCTCAGCGGCACAGGGGCAGCCGGGTGCAGAGTGAGTTAGGCCCAATGTTATCCTATGGGAGGCATGGGAGCCTTGGTTGGTGGCTGCTGACTTGCAGGTCACGCAGCTGTGGGAGCTGAGCTCCTGGTCACTTGCTCAGGGCAAATGGGGAAGTAGGTAGGAGTAGAAGTTGCACTGCCAGGGCCACTTGGGCGGCTGGGTACAGGGTGCTTTTGAGCCTTCGGGCGCTCAATGGATTTCAATGGGAAAGCTCAAGGGCGAACAAAGGCTGCAAGCTCGGGGATGAAGATTCTTCAGGTGCCACCACCACTTTGAGAGGTAAATTGGGTAGTTGGAGGATAGGTAGGTACCCAGGAGTCGGGCACAGTGGGCCGGAGGGCGCCGGGTGCAGGGGTGCCTCTTGATGTCGGGAAATCATACCCTCTGTTGATCGCGGTTGGGGGGGTCCCTGGTTCTGAGGCTGCAGGCATCGTCAGGAGCATTGAGGTGGGTCCTTGGGTGCCGGATTTGGGGTCACAGTCGCTGGGGGGACGTCCTCTGGGTCTTTGTCCACTCCGGCACAGGCCAGGCTTGGCGGGTGCAGAGTGTGCAGGGTTCTCGGTTCCGGGCTGATGCCAGGGGTTAGAAACTTGCTTTGAGCAGAGCCACTGCTCATGGGAGACCCAGATGCTCAGAGTCACAAGGTAGCCAGGTCCTCCGGGGTTTGTGAGGTTGCTGGCCACAGGACGTGCCGGGATTTAGCAGGAGCAGGTTCAAGTGTCGACAGGCCGGTAGGGCTGGGGCCAAAGCAGTTGGTGTCTTCCTCTTCTTAGCAGCAGCACGCCAGGTCTTCTTTCTTCTTGTTCTTCTTTGCTTTTTCGGAATCTGGAATCTGAGGAGGGAAGGTTCAGGGTGCCCCTAAATACTAGATTTAGGGGCGTTACAGGTAGGTAAAGGGCAGGGACCAATGGGTCCCTGCCCCGGGGTGGGTACACCCCCTATCCTGCTACTCTCCTGTGGGAGGGGGGCAGTAGCCTAGTCCTGATTGGGCAGGGCTTCCCATCTTGAAGATGGCGAGAGCCCGGAGATGTGCTTCACCTCGCCTCCCCCACCTGAGGGGTGGGGTTGGCAGAGGCTGGCACATGCTCTGTCCTTACATGGGGTTTCCGGCCAGTCTTCCCGCCAGAGTGGGGGTCAGAACCGGTAGGGGCCAGTTGCTGGGTACAGCAAATGGCCTGGAGAAGCTCACGAAGGCGGCAGGCCTTTGAAGCTTCCTCCTGCCCATCCTGGGGGAGGAGACCTAACACCTCGCCCAGGATGTGCATTGTTGCAGGCCCAGGAGAGCGGAGGCTCTCCACTCAGGGGTCCAGCAACATGTCTGCTGTGTGGCAGCCTGGCAGCCTCGCAGACAAGATGTGGTTTGTAGGGTAGGTTTCACAGGGCATCTCTAAGATGTCCTCTGTAGTGCTTTGTGTGAGAAGTTGGCCTGGCATATGCTGGTCACTAGTTATAGTGGCCACCTTGCACCAGTCCAATTCAACTCTTGGTAGATAGGTTTAAAGACAACCTTTTAAAGAAAGCTATCCTAGTGGTAGCTGTGGAGAGCAGCCTTCAGGCTAAGTCTCTGAGGAATGTAAAGCAGCTTGTTTTACCTTATAATCTCTTGAATTACCAAATGAAAAGACACCACACAGGTATATATATCAAATATATATGTATTTATTTCTAAATATACTCTACTAATCTCTTTATGAGATTAGAGCCAGGTAAACATTCAAAAGATCAACAGTTCTCAATAAATTAAGCACAAATATGACTGTAGCCCTAGGGGCGAACCAGACCATATACTAAAATAATGGGTTAACAAACTCGACTTGCAAAATGAAGAGGCCTAGGGCCTTGGGAATCGCTAGGGCTTCACTTCTGCAGTGTTAGCAGGTAAGTAATCAGCCCACAGGAGACGCGTGCAGTGTATAAACACACACGCGGGTTTTCAATGCGTTTAAATGGCAAATGTCACGGTTTGTATTTTACAGTTCTAGGGCACTTCGCAAAAGTCAACAGGCAAGCAACTTACAGGGTAAGTATTTCGAGGGCCAACACACACTTGGGCACCGGAGTGCACGAGTTACCTCACCCAGGGAAGCCGGGTGCATAGGTGTCCTTTGGTGTCGGGTCGCGATGCTGTTTTCAATGGAGATCCTTGAAGACTTGCTGCTTGTGACGACTGGAGAGGTGTCCGTTCGAATCCGACGATGGATTGGAGTTGCAGAAGACCTAGAAATTGAGGGGACAGAGTTCAGAGTCACTTGCCAGTGACCGGTGGCCAGCAAGATGGATGACCACAGCTGTCGCGTCTCTTCAGGTCGATGATGGTGTTTTGTCTCTTCGCTCACGAGGACCAGGAGGGATCGAAGATGACCAGCAGCTGGCTTCGGAGGTTCCCACAACGTCTGCAGCTGATGACGGTGTCGGCACCCGGATTGGAGCCAACAAGCCTTTGCAACTGCAAGTCTCATGTAGAGTGAAGATTGGCAATGGTGCAGACCAGCAAGGTCTGATGGACTTACCCAGCGAGGGTAAATGAGGGCAGGCCCAGAGCAACCAGGCGAGCCCTTGAAGTCGATGTGGAAGTCTTCAGGTGAGTTACTAGCCAAAGGGCAAGCAACCGCGAAGGCGCCTTTGCAGGAAAAGTTTAACAACAGCCCACGGTCACTCGGGACGGGGTAGGCCGCTGAATTTCGGTACTACACCTGCTAGGGACTTGGACAACAAGTGGTCCAAAGCACAACTTCGTTGGACGTAGATTAGGGCTTGCACTTGAAATCAGTGCACGGTTCCCTGGTATTGCTGTTCCTCGTCACTCGTGGGGTCCAGATGCCACAGCTTCGCTGGGGACTCAAAATGGCCGTCGAGAGGTCAGGAAATCCGCTTCAGGGGACGCAGGGACTTCGGACTCCGGCAGGAGCGGTAAAGTTTGCAACCGTTGTTGAAGAGTTTTGGTGCCTGCCAAGCAGGGGAGTCACTCCTTGACTCCAAGGGAGATTCTTCAGTCTTCCAGAGATAGTGGAACGTCGAAGGGCCAGGATTCTTCTTAGTAGAGCGTCGTCCAGGTGTAATCTAAGTTGCATTGGCAAGCTTTGATATCTTATAGTAAAAAGATGGGAGGGACTAGCTCTATGACCACTCCTCTAGGAGGGTCAGGGTAGTGGGTGGTTACACCCACTTCCCTTTGTCCAGTTTCGTGCCAGAGCAGGGGCAGGTAGCCCCTGAACCGGTTTGAGCTGGCATATGCACAGAGGAGCCTACTGCTCCCCCAGTGCAGGACTTCAAAGCACTCTAAGAGTGCACCCACCCAGCTCCAATACACTAAATCCTGTCTGGGAGGTGGTGACACCTCCCTGTGACAGGAAACCCTTTGTTGGGCTCCCTCCACTGCGAGTTTCGGTCAGCAGCAGGAGGGCAGCCCGGTGTCTGTGCTGGTGGCATCCATTTTGTGATGCCAGGGCTCTGAAAGATTTCTACCGTGTAGTACAGTGGGTACATGTCGTCCCCTCTAGAAGGGTGGGATCCTACTCCCACACCAGTTACTGGTGTGGGGGTAGGATTCCAAGTTGTTTGACACCAAACACAACATGTTTTGATGCAGTCATTCCAAAGTAAGCATTTACCGCGAGGTTATAATGCACTTAAGAGTATATGGTTTAACCGCATCCACAAACAGTAGCAGAGAATAGACTCTGCCAGCTGCAGAGGGGTCCTGCTCAGGCAGAAGCACCCCCTCACATAGTAAACCATGCACCCTGCCCTTGGGATTGATAGGGCCTACCATAGGGGTGACTGATAGGTTTATATGTGTGTGTATTGTGAGATATAGGAACTTATACCTCAGTGAGGAGTGCTAACACTACCTCACACAGGCTGCAGTAGCAGGTCCGTGGTGTCAGATTGTGAGTGCTTCCCAGGGGTGGCATAATACATGCTGCAGCCCCTGGTAGGCCTGTGAAGTACCAATGCCCTAGGTACCTAAGGTACCATATACTAGGGCTCATAAGGCACCACAGTATCCAATCACTAGTGCATCTAATATGCACACCAATCATTTAAGGGAGTAAGCAGATAGGCTGGGGTCCTGGATAGCAGGATCCCAGCCAGACTAGTCAAAAACCATTCAAACACCAGGAAAAAAGTGGGGGCAACCATATAGTCAGATTCCACCTTCCTACATAACCCCCCCCCCCCTCCCAAACGAAAGGAGATAAGGCTAACCTTGCCCAGTTACGCCTTTATTTCCTGAGTGGCCATATAAGGAAGAACCTGCACTAGCATGGTTGCTCCCTGTCTCATGGTCCACTTGGGAAATCCTACCCCAAGGGGTTTTGGAGTTTCTCCAAAGTCTAGGGAAATTACCTGTATTGTTTTCTGGTACAGAAGTAGGTTGGTGGGGTGTCTGAGGTTGGAAGTGAGGCCCTATTTGGGGTGGTCTTAACTTGCTCAGCACACTGGTCACCATGGAAGCCTTTCTGTCCATGACTGTGTCATATCTGGCCCTAAGGGTCAACCTCTGGCTGCCTACAGCTGGGGGTTGGGTCCCTCTGGTTGGAGTAGTGGAGGGCATTGGAATGTTTGGGGCAACTATGCCCCAGGTTTCCCTGTGCCCAACCAAGTCCATCTGGGGGGTACCTGTACCTAGGGGTAAAGGGGATACCTCAGTTTGTAGAGGAATATTCACCTGGCTAGAACTACTCTGCTGGGTGTCCCTAATCTGCTGATGAGGGGGTTCCTCTGGACAGGGGCCCATTAAGGGTCCACTGACCTCCCTGACCTCTGCAGCCCTGGGCTGACTGAGGCAGGGTAGAGAGGGGCAGGGTACCTGCTCCAGACTGGGTGCCACCGTGGAAGGATCCCCTGCCATCAGAGTTGTGGCCAGGACAGGCCTGACCACTTCTGGGGCAGTTACTTCACAAGGGGCAGGATCAGTTCCCTTAGAGACTTGACCCTTACCTTTAGTCTGGTGGGGGGAGGACTGTTCCTCACCCCCTATGCTCTCTATTTGTGTGGAGTGATCCATAGTTTCAGTCTTCACTCCCCTTACTCTCTCCTGGGGTGGAGGTGAGGCCCTCAGGGTCTCATCCACACTCTCATGGATGCCTAACATTCTTAAATGGGCATTGTGATCTACCTCAGCCCAGGCTGAGATTTCCAGATCATTCCCCAGTAGACAATCCACAGGCAAGGTTGGGGACACTGCCACTCTCTTTGGGCCAGTGACCCCTCCCCAGCTGAGATTTACCACTGCCATGGGATGGTCTGTCCTAATTCCATCAATATTGGTCACCTGGTAGCTAAACTCAGGTAAAAGCTGTTCTAGGGGCACTAGTCTCTTTGTCACCATGGTGACACTAGCCCCTGCTTCCCTGTAGGCCACAGCCTTCTGACCATTGATCATGGGCTCTTGTCTGTACCTGCCCAAGATATTGGGACTCATGGTAAAGTTGTCAAACCCCATCCCACCATCACAGACTAGAGTTGCTTGTGTAGGGGACCTGGTTAGGCCAGAGTCCACCTGAGTTCCCCAAGAAAGCCCAACTAATTTTTTGGGTGCACTCCCACCACCTGGGGGATTACTACTGGTAGTAACAGGAGGTGTTGGAGCTGCAGAGGGAGGAACATTTTCTTTATTGCCATTCTTTGGACAGCTGGAGTCAGTTTTCCAGTGTCCAGGTTGCTTGCACACATGGCAATATGGTTTCTTATTGGAAGAGGAAGGATTTTGGGACCCACCCCCAGAACTGGGTTTTTGGGGCCCTTCAGAGGACTTTTCTGTTTTATCATCCCCACCTTTCTCTTTGGGCCTAGTGGAATCTTTCTTCTGGTCACCACCTTGGTTCTTGGGCCTAACCCTGGTTCTGACCCATTTGTCTGCCTTCTTTCCCAATTCTTGGGGAGAGGTCAGATCAGAGTCCACCAGTGTAAGAGTTGGTTTTGACAATTTTTAAGGATCTGCTCTCTCATAATCAAATTATACAATCCTTTAATGTCAGTGACTCTACTGCCAACTATCCAACCCTCCAGAGCCTTGGTAGCACAATCTACAAAGTCCACCCAATCCTGAGTCTGTGCTTTCTGGGTGTCTCTGAACTTGAACCTGTACTGTTCAGTGGTTAAGCCAAACCCATCTATTAATGCACTCTTCAGGGATTCATAATCATTAGCATCCTCTTCTCTAACAGTGAGGAGCTTGTCTCTCCCTTTGTCTGAAAAGGAGAGCCACAAGATTGCTGCCCACTGTTTCTGGGGGACCTGTTGAACTTTACAGGCCCTCTCCATAGCAGTTATCCATTTGTGGATATCATCCCCACTCTGGTAGGGAGGAACAACCTTGGACAGGTTCCTATGATCTGGCATGTAATCTCTGCCTCTAGGGACACTGTTACTGCCACCAGGGGTATCTAACCCCTCCTTCTTAGAAGCTCTTTGGAGCTCAAAGGCTTCCCTATCTAAGGCCAATTGCTTGGTTCTGAGGGCAAGCCTAGCTTCCTCATACTGGAGCATCTTGAACCTTCTTTCAGAGGAGGACGCCCTGGGAAAGTTTGAGTTCCTCTGTGGAACAGATTCTCTTCCAGAGTGGTATGAATGGTCAGATTCCCTTGAGGGGGACCTGGTCCTTCCTCCCACTCTGTCAGTTCTCTTAGGGAGAATTCCTCTGTTTCCTTCAGACCCTTCTGGGTCTGGCACTTCAACCACAGACTCCAGGTCATCTAGATTTTCATCATCAGACCCAGAGACTATGTTTGAACCACCCCCTGATGCAGACCCACTTGCTCCTAGAGCTTGTCTCAGGTCATCTGCTACTAACAGATCTATCAGGTGTTGTGATGAGGGACTCCTGCCCACCCTCAGTTGTCTTTCAAAGCATAAGGCCTTCAGTTCAGTGTAGGCTATATCTTTGTACTGAGATGGGGTGGACCCACTGGCTCCACCATGGTGAGACATACTAGTGTTGTGCAGTGTTGTACTACCTACACCAGTTGAGGCCTACTGGACCTAGCTTGAGCTGTAGCAAAGGTGTGCTTGTCCCTTCACAAACAGCTCTAAGTTCAGTAGAACTTATTGATACTAGCTTGACTTTATATGTACCTTGAGTACCTTAAGTGGTTTTCAGTTAGTAATTCAAATAGAGATTTTCTGGTAAAACAATGGCAAGCTGGAATCCCACACGCTGCCCACCAATGTGAGAAGTTGGCCTGGCATATGCTGGTCACTAGTTATAGTGGCCACCTTGCACCAGTCCAATTCGACTCTTGGTAGATAGGTTTAAAGACAACCTTTTAAAGAAAGCTATCCTAGTGGTAGCTGTGGAGAGCAGCCTTCAGGCTAAGTCTCTGAGGAATGTAAAGCAGCTTGTTTTACCTTATAATCTCTTGAATTACCAAATGAAAAGACACCACACAGGTATATATATCAAATATATATGTATTTATTTCTAAATATACTCTACTAATCTCTTTATGAGATTAGAGCCAGGTAAACATTCAAAAGATCAACAGTTCTCAATAAATTAAGCACAAATATGGCTCTAGCCCTAGGGGCGTACCAGACCATATACTAAAATAATGGGTTAACAAACTCGACTTGCAAAAGTAAGAGGCCTAGGGCCTTGGGAATCGCTGGGGCTTCACTTCTGCAGTGTTAGCAGGTAAGTAATCAGCCCACAGGAGACGCGTGCAGTGTCTAAACACACACGCGGGTTTTCAATGCGTTTCAATGGCAAATGTCGCTGTGTGTATTTTACAGTTCTAGGGCACTTCGCAAAAGTCAACAGGCAAGCAACTTACAGGGTAAATATTTCGAGAGCCAACACACACTTGGGCACCGGAGTGCACGAGTTACCTCACCCAGGGAAGCCGGGTGCATAGGTGTCCTTTGGTGTCGGGTCGCGATGCTGTTTCCAATGGAGATCACTGGATACTTGCTGCTTGTGACGACTGGAGAGGTGTCCGTTCGAATCTGACGATGGATTGGAGTTGCAGAAGACCTAGAAATTGAGGGGACAGAGTTCAGAGTCACTTGCCAGTGACCGGTGGCCAGCAAGATGGATGACCACAGCTGTCGCGTCTCTTCAGGTCGGTGATGGTGTTTTGTCTCTTCGCTCACGAGGTCCAGGAAGGCTCGACGATGACCAGCAGCTGGATTCGGGAGGTCCCACAATGTCTGCAGCTGTCGACGGTGTCGGCACCCGGATTGGAGCCAACAAGCCTTGGCAGCCGCAAGTCTCGTGTGGAGTGAAGATTGGCAATGGTGCAGACCAGCAAGGTCTGATGGACTTACCCAGCAAGGGTAAGTGAGGGCAGGCCCAGAGCAACCAGGCAAGCCCTTGGAATTGATGTGGAAGTCTTCAGGTGAGTTACTAGCCAACAGGCAAGCAACCGCAAAGACGCCTTTGCAGGAAAAGTTTAACAACAGCCCACGGTCACTCGGGACGGGGTAGGCCGCTGAAATTTGGTACTGTACCTGCTGGGGACTTGGACAACAAGTGGTCCAAAGTACAACTTCGTTGGACGTAGTTTAGGGCTTGCACTCGAAATCAGTTCACGGTTCCCTGGTATTGCTGTTCCTCGTCACTCGTGGGGTCCAGATGCCACAGCTTCGCTGGGGACTCAAAATGGCCGTCGAGAGGTCAGGAAATGCACTTCAGGGGACGCAGGGACTTCGGGCTCCGGCAGGAGCGGTAAAGTTTGCAACCGGTGTAGAGAGTTTTGGTGCCTGCCAAGCAGGGGAGTCACTCCTTGACTCCAAGGGAGATTCTTCAGTCTTCCAGAGATAGTGGAACGTCGAAGGGCCAGGATTCTTCTTAGTAGAGCGTCGTCCAGGTGTAATCTAAGTTGCATTGGCAAGCTTTGATATCTTATAGTAAAAAGATGGGAGGGACTAGCTCTATGACCACTCCTCTAGGAGGGTCAGGGTAGTGGGTGGTTACACCCACTTCCCTTTGTCCAGTTTCGTGCCAGAGCAGGGGCAGGTAGCCCCTGAACCGGTTTGAGCTGGCATATGCACAGAGGAGCCTACTGCTCCCCCAGTGCAGGACTTCAAAGCACTCTAAGAGTGCACCCACCCAGCTCCAATACACTAAATCCTGTCTGGGAGGTGGTGACACCTCCCTGTGACAGGAAACCCTTTGTTGGGCTCCCTCCACTGCGAGTTTCGGTCAGCAGCAGGAGGGCAGCCCGGTGTCTGTGCTGGTGGCATCCATTTTGTGATGCCAGGGCTCTGAAAGATTTCTACCGTGTAGTACAGTGGGTACATGTCGTCCCCTCTAGAAGGGTGGGATCCTACTCCCACACCAGTTACTGGTGTGGGGGTAGGATTCCAAGTTGTTTGACACCAAACACAACATGTTTTGATGCAGTCATTCCAAAGTTAGCATTTACCGCGAGGTTATAATGCACTTAAGAGTATATGGTTTAACCGCATCCACAAACAGTAGCAGAGAATAGACTCTGCCAGCTGCAGAGGGGTCCTGCTCAGGCAGAAGCACCCCCTCACATAGTAAACCATGCACCCTGCCCTTGGGATTGATAGGGCCTACCATAGGGGTGACTGATAGGTTTATATGTGTGTGTATTGTGAGATATAGGAACTTATACCTCAGTGAGGAGTGCTAACACTACCTCACACAGGCTGCAGTAGCAGGTCCGTGGTGTCAGATTGTGAGTGCTTCCCAGGGGTGGCATAATACATGCTGCAGCCCCTGGTAGGCCTGTGAAGTACCAATGCCCTAGGTACCTAAGGTACCATATACTAGGGCTCATAAGGCACCACAGTATCCAATCACTAGTGCATCTAATATGCACACCAATCATTTAAGGGAGTAAGCAGATAGGCTGGGGTCCTGGATAGCAGGATCCCAGCCAGACTAGTCAAAAACCATTCAAACACCAGGAAAAAAGTGGGGGCAACCATATAGTCAGATTCCACCTTCCTACATAACCCCCCCCCCCCTCCCAAACGAAAGGAGATAAGGCTAACCTTGCCCAGTTACGCCTTTATTTCCTGAGTGGCCATATAAGGAAGAACCTGCACTAGCATGGTTGCTCCCTGTCTCATGGTCCACTTGGGAAATCCTACCCCAAGGGGTTTTGGAGTTTCTCCAAAGTCTAGGGAAATTACCTGTATTGTTTTCTGGTACAGAAGTAGGTTGGTGGGGTGTCTGAGGTTGGAAGTGAGGCCCTATTTGGGGTGGTCTTAACTTCCTCAGCACACTGGTCACCATGGAAGCCTTTCTGTTCATGACTGTGTCATATCTGGCCCTAAGGGTCAACCTCTGGCTGCCTACAGCTGGGGGTTGGGTCCCTCTGGTTGGAGTAGTGGAGGGCATTGGAATGTTTGGGGCAACTATGCCCCAGGTTTCCCTGTGCCCAACCAAGTCCATCTGGGGGGTACCTGTACCTAGGGGTAAAGGGGATACCTCAGTTTGTAGAGGAATATTCACCTGGCTAGAACTACTCTGCTGGGTGTCCCTAATCTGCTGATGAGGGGGTTCCTCTGGACAGGGGCCCATTAAGGGTCCACTGACCTCCCTGACCTCTGCAGCCCTGGGCTGACTGAGGCAGGGTAGAGAGGGGCAGGGTACCTGCTCCAGACTGGGTGCCACCGTGGAAGGATCCCCTGCCATCAGAGTTGTGGCCAGGACAGGCCTGACCACTTCTGGGGCAGTTACTTCACAAGGGGCAGGATCAGTTCCCTTAGAGACTTGACCCTTACCTTTAGTCTGGTGGGGGGAGGACTGTTCCTCACCCCCTATGCTCTCTATTTGTGTGGAGTGATCCATAGTTTCAGTCTTCACTCCCCTTACTCTCTCCTGGGGTGGAGGTGAGACCCTCAGGGTCTCATCCACACTCTCATGGATGCCTAACATTCTTAAATGGGCATTGTGATCTACCTCAGCCCAGGCTGAGATTTCCAGATCATTCCCCAGTAGACAATCCACAGGCAAGGTTGGGGACACTGCCACTCTCTTTGGGCCAGTGACCCCTCCCCAGCTGAGATTTACCACTGCCATGGGATGGTCTGTCCTAATTCCATCAATATTGGTCACCTGGTAGCTAAACTCAGGTAAAAGCTGTTCTAGGGGCACTAGTCTCTTTGTCACCATGGTGACACTAGCCCCTGCTTCCCTGTAGGCCACAGCCTTCTGACCATTGATCATGGGCTCTTGTCTGTACCTGCCCAAGATATTGGGACTCATGGTAAAGTTGTCAAACCCCATCCCACCATCACAGACTAGAGTTGCTTGTGTAGGGGACCTGGTTAGGCCAGAGTCCACCTGAGTTCCCCAAGAAAGCCCAACTAATTTTTTGGGTGCACTCCCACCACCTGGGGGATTACTACTGGTAGTAACAGGAGGTGTTGGAGCTGCAGAGGGAGGAACATTTTCTTTATTGCCATTCTTTGGACAGCTGGAGTCAGTTTTCCAGTGTCCAGGTTGCTTGCACACATGGCAATATGGTTTCTTATTGGAAGAGGAAGGATTTTGGGACCCACCCCCAGAACTGGGTTTTTGGGGCCCTTCAGAGGACTTTTCTGTTTTATCATCCCCACCTTTCTCTTTGGGCCTAGTGGAATCTTTCTTCTGGTCACCACCTTGGTTCTTGGGCCTAACCCTGGTTCTGACCCATTTGTCTGCCTTCTTTCCCAATTCTTGGGGAGAGGTCAGATCAGAGTCCACCAGGTACTGGTGTAAGAGTTGGTTTTGACAATTTTTAAGGATCTGCTCTCTCATAATCAAATTATACAATCCTTTAATGTCAGTGACTCTACTGCCAACTATCCAACCCTCCAGAGCCTTGGTAGCACAATCTACAAAGTCCACCCAATCCTGAGTCTGTGCTTTCTGGGTGTCTCTGAACTTGAACCTGTACTGTTCAGTGGTTAAGCCAAACCCATCTATTAATGCACTCTTCAGGGATTCCTAATCATTAGCATCCTCTTCTCTAACAGTGAGGAGCTTGTCTCTCCCTTTGTCTGAAAAGGAGAGCCACAAGATTGCTGCCCACTGTTTCTGGGGGACCTGTTGAACTTTACAGGCCCTCTCCATAGCAGTTATCCATTTGTGGATATCATCCCCACTCTGGTAGGGAGGAACAACCTTGGACAGGTTCCTATGATCTGGCATGTAATCTCTGCCTCTAGGGACACTGTTACTGCCACCAGGGGTATCTAACCCCTCCTTCTTAGAAGCTCTTTGGAGCTCAAAGGCTTCCCTATCTAAGGCCAATTGCCTGGTTCTGAGGGCAAGCCTAGCTTCCTCATACTGGAGCATCTTGAACCTTCTTTCAGAGGAGGACGCCCTGGGAAAGTTTGAGTTCCTCTGTGGAACAGATTCTCTTCCAGAGTGGTATGAATGGTCAGATTCCCTTGAGGGGGACCTGGTCCTTCCTCCCACTCTGTCAGTTCTCTTAGGGAGAATTCCTCTGTTTCCTTCAGACCCTTCTGGGTCTGGCACTTCAACCACAGACTCCAGGTCATCTAGATTTTCATCATCAGACCCAGAGACTATGTTTGAACCACCCCCTGATGCAGACCCACTTGCTCCTAGAGCTTGTCTCAGGTCATCTGCTACTAACAGATCTATCAGGTGTTGTGATGAGGGACTCCTGCCCACCCTCAGTTGTCTTTCAAAGCATAAGGCCTTCAGTTCAGTGTAGGCTATATCTTTGTACTGAGATGGGGTGGACCCACTGGCTCCACCATGGTGAGACATACTAGTGTTGTGCAGTGTTGTACTACCTACACCAGTTGAGGCCTACTGGACCTAGCTTGAGCTGTAGCAAAGGTGTGCTTGTCCCTTCACAAACAGCTCTAAGTTCAGTAGAACTTATTGATACTAGCTTGACTTTATATGTACCTTGAGTACCTTAAGTGGTTTTCAGTTAGTAATTCAAATAGAGATTTTCTGGTAAAACAATGGCAAGCTGGAATCCCACACGCTGCCCACCAATGTGAGAAGTTGGCCTGGCATATGCTGGTCACTAGTTATAGTGGCCACCTTGCACCAGTCCAATTCGACTCTTGGTAGATAGGTTTAAAGACAACCTTTTAAAGAAAGCTATCCTAGTGGTAGCTGTGGAGAGCAGCCTTCAGGCTAAGTCTCTGAGGAATGTAAAGCAGCTTGTTTTACCTTATAATCTCTTGAATTACCAAATGAAAAGACACCACACAGGTATATATATCAAATATATATGTATTTATTTCTAAATATACTCTACTAATCTCTTTATGAGATTAGAGCCAGGTAAACATTCAAAAGATCAACAGTTCTCAATAAATTAAGCACAAATATGGCTCTAGCCCTAGGGGCGTACCAGACCATATACTAAAATAATGGGTTAACAAACTCGACTTGCAAAAGTAAGAGGCCTAGGGCCTTGGGAATCGCTGGGGCTTCACTTCTGCAGTGTTAGCAGGTAAGTAATCAGCCCACAGGAGACGCGTGCAGTGTCTAAACACACACGCGGGTTTTCAATGCGTTTCAATGGCAAATGTCGCTGTGTGTATTTTACAGTTCTAGGGCACTTCGCAAAAGTCAACAGGCAAGCAACTTACAGGGTAAATATTTCGAGAGCCAACACACACTTGGGCACCGGAGTGCACGAGTTACCTCACCCAGGGAAGCCGGGTGCATAGGTGTCCTTTGGTGTCGGGTCGCGATGCTGTTTCCAATGGAGATCACTGGATACTTGCTGCTTGTGACGACTGGAGAGGTGTCCGTTCGAATCTGACGATGGATTGGAGTTGCAGAAGACCTAGAAATTGAGGGGACAGAGTTCAGAGTCACTTGCCAGTGACCGGTGGCCAGCAAGATGGATGACCACAGCTGTCGCGTCTCTTCAGGTCGGTGATGGTGTTTTGTCTCTTCGCTCACGAGGTCCAGGAAGGCTCGACGATGACCAGCAGCTGGATTCGGGAGGTCCCACAATGTCTGCAGCTGTCGACGGTGTCGGCACCCGGATTGGAGCCAACAAGCCTTGGCAGCCGCAAGTCTCGTGTGGAGTGAAGATTGGCAATGGTGCAGACCAGCAAGGTCTGATGGACTTACCCAGCAAGGGTAAGTGAGGGCAGGCCCAGAGCAACCAGGCAAGCCCTTGGAATTGATGTGGAAGTCTTCAGGTGAGTTACTAGCCAACAGGCAAGCAACCGCAAAGACGCCTTTGCAGGAAAAGTTTAACAACAGCCCACGGTCACTCGGGACGGGGTAGGCCGCTGAAATTTGGTACTGTACCTGCTGGGGACTTGGACAACAAGTGGTCCAAAGTACAACTTCGTTGGACGTAGTTTAGGGCTTGCACTCGAAATCAGTTCACGGTTCCCTGGTATTGCTGTTCCTCGTCACTCGTGGGGTCCAGATGCCACAGCTTCGCTGGGGACTCAAAATGGCCGTCGAGAGGTCAGGAAATGCACTTCAGGGGACGCAGGGACTTCGGGCTCTGGCAGGAGCGGTAAAGTTTGCAACCGGTGTAGAGAGTTTTGGTGCCTGCCAAGCAGGGGAGTCACTCCTTGACTCCAAGGGAGATTCTTCAGTCTTCCAGAGATAGTGGAACGTCGAAGGGCCAGGATTCTTCTTAGTAGAGCGTCGTCCAGGTGTAATCTAAGTTGCATTGGCAAGCTTTGATATCTTATAGTAAAAAGATGGGAGGGACTAGCTCTATGACCACTCCTCTAGGAGGGTCAGGGTAGTGGGTGGTTACACCCACTTCCCTTTGTCCAGTTTCGTGCCAGAGCAGGGGCAGGTAGCCCCTGAACCGGTTTGAGCTGGCATATGCACAGAGGAGCCTACTGCTCCCCCAGTGCAGGACTTCAAAGCACTCTAAGAGTGCACCCACCCAGCTCCAATACACTAAATCCTGTCTGGGAGGTGGTGACACCTCCCTGTGACAGGCAACCCTTTGTTGGGCTCCCTCCACTGCGAGTTTCGGTCAGCAGCAGGAGGGCAGCCCGGTGTCTGTGCTGGTGGCATCCATTTTGTGATGCCAGGGCTCTGAAAGATTTCTACCGTGTAGTACAGTGGGTACATGTCGTCCCCTCTAGAAGGGTGGGATCCTACTCCCACACCAGTTACTGGTGTGGGGGTAGGATTCCAAGTTGTTTGACACCAAACACAACATGTTTTGATGCAGTCATTCCAAAGTTAGCATTTACCGCGAGGTTATAATGCACTTAAGAGTATATGGTTTAACCGCATCCACAAACAGTAGCAGAGAATAGACTCTGCCAGCTGCAGAGGGGTCCTGCTCAGGCAGAAGCACCCCCTCACATAGTAAACCATGCACCCTGCCCTTGGGATTGATAGGGCCTACCATAGGGGTGACTGATAGGTTTATATGTGTGTGTATTGTGAGATATAGGAACTTATACCTCAGTGAGGAGTGCTAACACTACCTCACACAGGCTGCAGTAGCAGGTCCGTGGTGTCAGATTGTGAGTGCTTCCCAGGGGTGGCATAATACATGCTGCAGCCCCTGGTAGGCCTGTGAAGTACCAATGCCCTAGGTACCTAAGGTACCATATACTAGGGCTCATAAGGCACCACAGTATCCAATCACTAGTGCATCTAATATGCACACCAATCATTTAAGGGAGTAAGCAGATAGGCTGGGGTCCTGGATAGCAGGATCCCAGCCAGACTAGTCAAAAACCATTCAAACACCAGGAAAAAAGTGGGGGCAACCATATAGTCAGATTCCACCTTCCTACATAACCCCCCCCCCCCCTCCCAAACGAAAGGAGATAAGGCTAACCTTGCCCAGTTACGCCTTTATTTCCTGAGTGGCCATATAAGGAAGAACCTGCACTAGCATGGTTGCTCCCTGTCTCATGGTCCACTTGGGAAATCCTACCCCAAGGGGTTTTGGAGTTTCTCCAAAGTCTAGGGAAATTACCTGTATTGTTTTCTGGTACAGAAGTAGGTTGGTGGGGTGTCTGAGGTTGGAAGTGAGGCCCTATTTGGGGTGGTCTTAACTTCCTCAGCACACTGGTCACCATGGAAGCCTTTCTGTCCATGACTGTGTCATATCTGGCCCTAAGGGTCAACCTCTGGCTGCCTACAGCTGGGGGTTGGGTCCCTCTGGTTGGAGTAGTGGAGGGCATTGGAATGTTTGGGGCAACTATGCCCCAGGTTTCCCTGTGCCCAACCAAGTCCATCTGGGGGGTACCTGTACCTAGGGGTAAAGGGGATACCTCAGTTTGTAGAGGAATATTCACCTGGCTAGAACTACTCTGCTGGGTGTCCCTAATCTGCTGATGAGGGGGTTCCTCTGGACAGGGGCCCATTAAGGGTCCACTGACCTCCCTGACCTCTGCAGCCCTGGGCTGACTGAGGCAGGGTAGAGAGGGGCAGGGTACCTGCTCCAGACTGGGTGCCACCGTGGAAGGATCCCCTGCCATCAGAGTTGTGGCCAGGACAGGCCTGACCACTTCTGGGGCAGTTACTTCACAAGGGGCAGGATCAGTTCCCTTAGAGACTTGACCCTTACCTTTAGTCTGGTGGGGGGAGGACTGTTCCTCACCCCCTATGCTCTCTATTTGTGTGGAGTGATCCATAGTTTCAGTCTTCACTCCCCTTACTCTCTCCTGGGGTGGAGGTGAGACCCTCAGGGTCTCATCCACACTCTCATGGATGCCTAACATTCTTAAATGGGCATTGTGATCTACCTCAGCCCAGGCTGAGATTTCCAGATCATTCCCCAGTAGACAATCCACAGGCAAGGTTGGGGACACTGCCACTCTCTTTGGGCCAGTGACCCCTCCCCAGCTGAGATTTACCACTGCCATGGGATGGTCTGTCCTAATTCCATCAATATTGGTCACCTGGTAGCTAAACTCAGGTAAAAGCTGTTCTAGGGGCACTAGTCTCTTTGTCACCATGGTGACACTAGCCCCTGCTTCCCTGTAGGCCACAGCCTTCTGACCATTGATCATGGGCTCTTGTCTGTACCTGCCCAAGATATTGGGACTCATGGTAAAGTTGTCAAACCCCATCCCACCATCACAGACTAGAGTTGCTTGTGTAGGGGACCTGGTTAGGCCAGAGTCCACCTGAGTTCCCCAAGAAAGCCCAACTAATTTTTTGGGTGCACTCCCACCACCTGGGGGATTACTACTGGTAGTAACAGGAGGTGTTGGAGCTGCAGAGGGAGGAACATTTTCTTTATTGCCATTCTTTGGACAGCTGGAGTCAGTTTTCCAGTGTCCAGGTTGCTTGCACACATGGCAATATGGTTTCTTATTGGAAGAGGAAGGATTTTGGGACCCACCCCCAGAACTGGGTTTTTGGGGCCCTTCAGAGGACTTTTCTGTTTTATCATCCCCACCTTTCTCTTTGGGCCTAGTGGAATCTTTCTTCTGGTCACCACCTTGGTTCTTGGGCCTAACCCTGGTTCTGACCCATTTGTCTGCCTTCTTTCCCAATTCTTGGGGAGAGGTCAGATCAGAGTCCACCAGGTACTGGTGTAAGAGTTGGTTTTGACAATTTTTAAGGATCTGCTCTCTCATAATCAAATTATACAATCCTTTAATGTCAGTGACTCTACTGCCAACTATCCAACCCTCCAGAGCCTTGGTAGCACAATCTACAAAGTCCACCCAATCCTGAGTCTGTGCTTTCTGGGTGTCTCTGAACTTGAACCTGTACTGTTCAGTGGTTAAGCCAAACCCATCTATTAATGCACTCTTCAGGGATTCCTAATCATTAGCATCCTCTTCTCTAACAGTGAGGAGCTTGTCTCTCCCTTTGTCTGAAAAGGAGAGCCACAAGATTGCTGCCCACTGTTTCTGGGGGACCTGTTGAACTTTACAGGCCCTCTCCATAGCAGTTATCCATTTGTGGATATCATCCCCACTCTGGTAGGGAGGAACAACCTTGGACAGGTTCCTATGATCTGGCATGTAATCTCTGCCTCTAGGGACACTGTTACTGCCACCAGGGGTATCTAACCCCTCCTTCTTAGAAGCTCTTTGGAGCTCAAAGGCTTCCCTATCTAAGGCCAATTGCTTGGTTCTGAGGGCAAGCCTAGCTTCCTCATACTGGAGCATCTTGAACCTTCTTTCAGAGGAGGACGCCCTGGGAAAGTTTGAGTTCCTCTGTGGAACAGATTCTCTTCCAGAGTGGTATGAATGGTCAGATTCCCTTGAGGGGGACCTGGTCCTTCCTCCCACTCTGTCAGTTCTCTTAGGGAAAATTCCTCTGTTTCCTTCAGACCCTTCTGGGTCTGGCACTTCAACCACAGACTCCAGGTCATCTAGATTTTCATCATCAGACCCAGAGACTATGTTTGAACCACCCCCTGATGCAGACCCACTTGCTCCTAGAGCTTGTCTCAGGTCATCTGCTACTAACAGATCTATCAGGTGTTGTGATGAGGGACTCCTGCCCACCCTCAGTTGTCTTTCAAAGCATAAGGCCTTCAGTTCAGTGTAGGCTATATCTTTGTACTGAGATGGGGTGGACCCACTGGCTCCACCATGGTGAGACATACTAGTGTTGTGCAGTGTTGTACTACCTACACCAGTTGAGGCCTACTGGACCTAGCTTGAGCTGTAGCAAAGGTGTGCTTGTCCCTTCACAAACAGCTCTAAGTTCAGTAGAACTTATTGATACTAGCTTGACTTTATATGTACCTTGAGTACCTTAAGTGGTTTTCAGTTAGTAATTCAAATAGAGATTTTCTGGTAAAACAATGGCAAGCTGGAATCCCACACGCTGCCCACCAATGTGAGAAGTTGGCCTGGCATATGCTGGTCACTAGTTATAGTGGCCACCTTGCACCAGTCCAATTCGACTCTTGGTAGATAGGTTTAAAGACAACCTTTTAAAGAAAGCTATCCTAGTGGTAGCTGTGGAGAGCAGCCTTCAGGCTAAGTCTCTGAGGAATGTAAAGCAGCTTGTTTTACCTTATAATCTCTTGAATTACCAAATGAAAAGACACCACACAGGTATATATATCAAATATATATGTATTTATTTCTAAATATACTCTACTAATCTCTTTATGAGATTAGAGCCAGGTAAACATTCAAAAGATCAACAGTTCTCAATAAATTAAGCACAAATATGGCTCTAGCCCTAGGGGCGTACCAGACCATATACTAAAATAATGGGTTAACAAACTCGACTTGCAAAAGTAAGAGGCCTAGGGCCTTGGGAATCGCTGGGGCTTCACTTCTGCAGTGTTAGCAGGTAAGTAATCAGCCCACAGGAGACGCGTGCAGTGTCTAAACACACACGCGGGTTTTCAATGCGTTTCAATGGCAAATGTCGCTGTGTGTATTTTACAGTTCTAGGGCACTTCGCAAAAGTCAACAGGCAAGCAACTTACAGGGTAAATATTTCGAGAGCCAACACACACTTGGGCACCGGAGTGCACGAGTTACCTCACCCAGGGAAGCCGGGTGCATAGGTGTCCTTTGGTGTCGGGTCGCGATGCTGTTTCCAATGGAGATCACTGGATACTTGCTGCTTGTGACGACTGGAGAGGTGTCCGTTCGAATCTGACGATGGATTGGAGTTGCAGAAGACCTAGAAATTGAGGGGACAGAGTTCAGAGTCACTTGCCAGTGACCGGTGGCCAGCAAGATGGATGACCACAGCTGTCGCGTCTCTTCAGGTCGGTGATGGTGTTTTGTCTCTTCGCTCACGAGGTCCAGGAAGGCTCGACGATGACCAGCAGCTGGATTCGGGAGGTCCCACAATGTCTGCAGCTGTCGACGGTGTCGGCACCCGGATTGGAGCCAACAAGCCTTGGCAGCCGCAAGTCTCGTGTGGAGTGAAGATTGGCAATGGTGCAGACCAGCAAGGTCTGATGGACTTACCCAGCATGGGTAAGTGAGGGCAGGCCCAGAGCAACCAGGCAAGCCCTTGGAATTGATGTGGAAGTCTTCAGGTGAGTTACTAGCCAACAGGCAAGCAACCGCAAAGACGCCTTTGCAGGAAAAGTTTAACAACAGCCCACGGTCACTCGGGACGGGGTAGGCCGCTGAAATTTGGTACTGTACCTGCTGGGGACTTGGACAACAAGTGGTCCAAAGTACAACTTCGTTGGACGTAGTTTAGGGCTTGCACTCGAAATCAGTTCACGGTTCCCTGGTATTGCTGTTCCTCGTCACTCGTGGGGTCCAGATGCCACAGCTTCGCTGGGGACTCAAAATGGCCGTCGACAGGTCAGGAAATGCACTTCAGGGGATGCAGAGACTTCGGGCTCCGGCAGGAGCGGTAAAGTTTGCAACCGGTGTAGAGAGTTTTGGTGCCTGCCAAGCAGGGGAGTCACTCCTTGACTCCAAGGGAGATTCTTCAGTCTTCCAGAGATAGTGAAACGTCGAAGGGCCAGGATTCTTCTTAGTTGAGCGTCGTCCAGGTGTAATCTAAATTGCATTGGCAATGTGTGGTATCTTATAGTGAAAAGATGGGAGGGACTAGCTCTATGACCACTCCTCTAGGAGGGTCAGGGTAGTGGGTGGTTACACCCACTTCCCTTTGTCCAGTTTCGTGCCAGAGCAGGGGCAGGTAGCCCCTGAACCGGTTTGAGCTGGCATATGCACAGAGGAGCCTACTGCTCCCCCAGTGCAGGACTTCAAAGCACTCTAAGAGTGCACCCACCCAGCTCCAATACACTAAATCCTGTCTGGGAGGTGGTGACACCTCCCTGTGACAGGAAACCCTTTGTTGGGCTCCCTCCACTGCGAGTTTCGGTCAGCAGCAGGAGGGCAGCCCGGTGTCTGTGCTGGTGGCATCCATTTTGTGATGCCAGGGCTCTGAAAGATTTCTACCGTGTAGTACAGTGGGTACATGTCGTCCCCTCTAGAAGGGTGGGATCCTACTCCCACACCAGTTACTGGTGTGGGGGTAGGATTCCAAGTTGTTTGACACCAAACACAACATGTTTTGATGCAGTCATTCCAAAGTTAGCATTTACCGCGAGGTTATAATGCACTTAAGAGTATATGGTTTAACCGCATCCACAAACAGTAGCAGAGAATAGACTCTGCCAGCTGCAGAGGGGTCCTGCTCAGGCAGAAGCACCCCCTCACATAGTAAACCAAGCACCCTGCCCTTGGGATTGATAGGGCCTACCATAGGGGTGACTGATAGGTTTATATGTGTGTGTATGGTGAGATATAGGAACCTATACCTCAGTGAGGAGTGCTAACACTACCTCACACAGGCTGCAGTAGCAGGCCTGTGGTGTCAGATTGTGAATGCTTCCCAGGGGTGGCATAATACATTCTGCAGCCCCTGGTAGGCCCGTGAAGTACCAATGCCCTAGGTACCTAAGGTACCATATACTAGGGGCTCACAAGGCACCACAGTATCCAATCACTAGTGCATCTAACATGCACACCAATCATTTAAGGGAGTAAGCAGATAGGCTGGGGTCCTGGATAGCAGGATCCCAGCCAGACTAGTCAAAAACCATTCAAACACAAGGAAAAAAGTGGGGGCAACCATATAGTCAGATTCCACCTTCCTACACACATATATCATCGAACAACGTTGATATGTGTGGCAGTAGGAGATCTATAAAGGACCGATAGAAAGCGACCGTGAGTCCGTCCGCTCCAGGGGCGCTGTTTGCTTTCATGCCCGCCAGTGCCTCTAGGATTTCGTCCCTCTCTATAGGTAGGGCCAAAAACTCCCTGTGCTCATTGAAAAGGAAGGGTAGCTGAATATGGTCCAAATATTCTTGTATGCTTTCTTCCATGTTATTCTGTTGGGAGGCATACAGGTTGGCGTAGTAAGATTTGAAGCACGCGGCTATGTCCGTCTCTTCCGTCAGCGTTTCCCCGCTATCAGACCTAACCTTAGTAATCGCTGCTTTGCATCTACGGGCCTTGAGCATATTGGCAAGGACAGAGCTAGGCCTCTCACCCTCCCCATACTTTCTGGCAGTGGCATACTTCCCTAGATGTTGCATTTCCGTATCTGCCTCCCTATGGTATTCTGCCAGCAAAGCCTTAAGCTCTTCCGCAATTTCTTCCGCGGCGTCCGACTGCTGCTTAGACTCTGTTTCCCCTATCCTGCGCTCCAATGTTGCTAACCTCTTCCGGATAGAGCGCAGCACCCCAGAATGCTTAGCGATCGCCACCCCTCTAATATAGACTTTAAATGTTTCCCACACTGTTTGGAAGCTGTCTACTGAGCCCAGGTTGGTATCAAAGAACTTTGTGATTGCCTCCGCCATTTCTTCCCTAAACAAGGGATCAAGGAGTGAGTATGGGGGAAACCGCCACAAAAATGGGGGTATAGTTGTCCTGGGTGCGGCTAATGTAAGCACTATGGGGGAATGATCCGAAAAGGTACGCGGAAGCACCCGACACACGCGAACCTGAGGCACAAGCGATGAAGAGGCCAGCCAATAATCTATGCGGGTGTGCAGGTTATGATAAGCGGAGTAGTGCGTAAAGCCCCCTTCAGTAGGATAAAGGACTCTCCAAACGTCTGAAAGGGCCATACATAACATCTCTCTCTGAATAGTCTTAGCTGCTGCGGACTGCGACCTGGTCGGGCCTCCCAATCTGTCAAGACCCGGGTTCATAACCATATTGAGATCCCCCCCCCAAAGCATGCATGAAATCCCCGAGTCCTTGACTCTGCTAGCAAGGTCTGCGTAAAACTCAGGGCTGTCATAATTAGGCCCATACACATTAATCAATAACATATCCAGCCCTTTACACTGGTACCTTGAGAGGACGAACCTGCCACCTCCATCCGCATATAGCAGTTGTGTCTTGCTGCTCAACCTAGGGTTAAACCAAGTCAGCACACCTCTGGCATGCGTTGTGAAGCCAGCCGCATGCGAGTTACCCACCAAACCTCTCGCGCGCAGCATCGGACTACGACTAGGGAGATGCGTTTCCTGGAGAAAGGCTATGTCTATGCTATGTCTGTTAAGGTAATGCAACACCTTGCGCAGCTTGCGATGGTCATTCAGACCTCTGACATTCCTCTTCACCGCTCTGATGGAATCGTGCAACCCACTCGCTATATCGGTACTAGCCATGACAGACCCATTCATAACCAGTGTGCTCAATCTCAGCCTGTCTTACATGTCTGTCGCGGAGAGAGAACCACATCAAAGCGCACTGACAGTTCAACCCCTCAATCCCATAAAGAAAAAACAACGACCCTGTCCCCTCCCTCCACCCACAGCAGACCCCCTCCAGCTCGGCCTTGCCGCGTTCCATCTAGGAACTACTCACCCCGCCCCCCCCCACCCAGCCCCAAACAACTGGACCCCAACAAAAGGTAAAAGGTGAAATGCACTCGCGGGCGGAGGTCGCTCAGTCCGTAGTATAGGACAACTTATCTCTGTCTATGTGAGCTCAGCCTGCTAGCGCCGCAACTCCATTGGTGCCCCACCGCCCTAACCCATTCGCCTCGCTGTACTCCTCCATATGTCACCCGCAGCGCGTGGCTGCGCGACCTATGAGCGCGGCCCCCTGACTCCCATCCACAAGGTGAATTGGCCGCCAAGGGCCAGGGCCGTTCGCCCGTGCTCGCTCCATTAGCCACGCAAATTACTATGACTAGGCAGCAGCAGTGCCTAACACATGATTGCGTCAGTCAAACAGTTATCTTAGCAGCGCTGTGCGCATCGTGTCCTCCCCGGTCCGCCGCCCCCCCACACACTTTCTATTCCTGCCTGTGCACATAGTGACAAGGTATCATGCCTGCTAGTTCGCCATTATCAGTCCTGCAGCTCCAGCGCGCTCTCCGCCTCCTCACTCTGCTGACTCTTCTCCGGGCTGCCCCGCCGTTCTCTATTCCAATCCTTCAGTGCCTTGGTCAATGCCTTGGGGTCCAGAAAAATGTGCGATTTCCCCTGCCTGTTGACACGGAGCTTGGCCGGGTATAACATTGCGTAATCAAGTCCCATTTCACGCAGCTGTTTTTTCGCAGGTGCAAACTGCCGTCTTGCCTCTTGTACCTTGGCCGTGAAATCCGGATAGAGAGATATAGTCGAACCCTCAAATACTAGTGTATTTTTCTCTCTCGCCTTGCGAAGGGCCGCGTCTCTATCGCGGTAGTTCAGCAATTTCGCAATAATCAGCTGTGGCAGCGCTCCCGGTGGGGGCCTTGGTCCCAGCGACCTGTGCGCTCTTTCCACCACAAACATCCCAGAAAACACCTCCCGGCCCAGCAGCTCCACCAGCATTGTCTCTACAAAGCACTCCATTCGCCCCGTTGAAGTCGTCTCCGGCAGGCCCGTGATGCGCAAATTACAGCGACGGGTACGCGCCTCATGGTCTTCCGTCTTGTCCTGCAACACCTGAAGGAGCCGACCCAACTGCTTGTGGCCCACGCCGAGCGTGGACTGGGCTTCTTCGACTTCAACAATGCGGCGCTCCGACTGATCCAGTCTCTCCGCGTGCTTATCTATTCGTTCCCCCATCCGATCCATTCTATAGGAAAGTGCGTCGATCTTTGCTCCCAGAGAGCTGATTCCATTCTGCAAACCTTTCTCCATAGAGAGCAGCAATCCACGCAGGTCCTGCTCCTCCACAGGGGGAGCTGAGGCCACACGAGCATCATCGGCCCCCAGGGTCTGGGTTTTAGAACGTTTTGAGTCAAAGGACAGCTTAGGTTGGGACTTGTCAGTCTTGCCCATCGTGGCAGCCGTCCCCTAGCGGCGCTGCTCCTAGCAGCTCGGACTATGGCCAGGGACACCCCCTCGTGCGTGCCGATGCCGGGGATCAGCGGCCCAGCGCGTCGCGTTTCTTCCGCCGCCGCCCCACATTAGCCACAGCGTCTACGGGGACCGGAGTCACAGCATTTAGTAGCGCGTCCGTTCCGACGCTCGAATCCCCTGTCAGGCTGTGTTCACCAGCAGTGAAGGGCAGGATAATTGCCGGATAGTGACGCCGCTAGCCGGAGCTCAAGGCTCAGGCGACCATACTCGTTTCGTGCCAAGCTCCGCCCCACATTATTATTATTATTAACACCCTGAAGAAGCGTTAACACTTCAGTCATATCCTGGTCTACCCCAACAGAAACTGATTTAGGTTCTGAAGTCTTGTCTGGCAGGATGTCCAGTGTATGGCACTCCTTCTGCACAACAGAACCAAGGGCGCAGCTTCCACTCGTGGCGTCCATGCCATGGCACCAGAAGCCTGAGGCGGGCATTGAACCCTGACTATTTCTGTAACAGCTGCCGGGGGGGAGGGGTGGGGGGCTTTTCCTTTCTTGCAGTATAACCCATGACACAATGGCTCCACCACTGAACAGAACATAACCTAGGATGTATTAACACATACAAACTGTTGTGTCTTTCAGCTGGGCGCATAAGTGGTGGAGAAAGTTATTCTATAAACACCAAATACCTACCTGTTGGAGTGGTTTACAGCAAAGAAAGAATGCCTCACAGTATGGTGGTAGGCCACAGTGAACAGGACCCTCTGGGGCTGACCTGGCCATTCTAGCATTTCCGGACTAGGGGGCAGCTTTCAGAGCAGGACGGGCTGCCATGACCCAAACATGTCCACTGGCACCATTTTAGTCTCCATGATTCTGGGACTGGTTTGAACATTTTTGCCAGAGATTATTTTGGTGGGAACTATTTTGTGGGAGCATGGACCACAGAAATTGACTTGAGGCAAGCAAGCCTTTTTTTCCCCTGTTTCCATGCTCCAGGGATCCAATTATCCTCCAGGGTTTATTTTTCCCATTCACCCTCCATTATAGGTTGTCTCTAGACTTGTATAACCCGTCTGTCTGGCACTAATTAATTACATCATTGTTAGAGTTTTATCTTATTCAGCAGCCGTTTTGGTAGGTTTTATTTATTTTATTATTGTGTATCTGTTATCACTGCAATTCATTATAATGACAATGTTTCCTAACCCGGTTTCCCAGCTGTGGGCTAAGAAGTAAGTGTAACAGCAATTGAAGGAGTCCACAGTGCAAGAGCCAAGCTGGCATGTGTTGCAGGAATGGTTTTCTTTTAATTATGAACAGCATAAAATCGCGTTTAGAATTAGATCAAAGTGGCATCACCAACAGGGTGGACCTCTTATCAGGCTCCTTTGTGACCTGCAGGCCTCCCATCAACAGCGGTGAGTAAACATACCCAGACCAGGGTCTTAAGATCTGATCAGGAAGAGAGGAGGCACTCAGCAGAGACAAGACAAGTAATCTCAGACAGTCTGAGGAGGGTCCTAGCTTATTGACACTGACTCACCAGCACTGACTCTCTGGCACTGATCTTCATGGTCTGCATGGCGGGGAGGCATGCCTAGAGTAGATCACAAAGCTATTTCCCTTTATTTTCCCTATATATGATATTATGCAAAACCTATATAGCATAGGTTAAGGATCAAAAATTGCAGATTATACATACTGGTCAGAGGTTAAATGATACAAAGTAACGTGTGCATGCTACAGGTCCTTAATGTTTATTTGACCTGGACCAATTCAATTCCAGCGGATCATTTTGTAGCTCGAAAGAGGCTAAGGACTGTGGTCAAAGTTGTGACCAAGACTGCACACCAACAACAAAAAGGGGCCCATTCTGTGTTCTGTTATAATTAAAATTATAATTCCAGATTTGTAAAGCACGATTTATCAACCCTAAGGGTATCCAGGTGCTGGTGGGAGATTAAGTGAGATATTGCTGAGAGTTACATGATGCAGAGCTCAACTGCTGCCTGCGATCGAACCGCGAGCCCCACGCTCCCTAATCAACCACTCTGGCCGCTGTGCCACACCTCTCCCTGCTGTTCTGCTTGGGATGCAAGAGTCCAGCAACAGCACCCGACTTGGGAAGATATTACTTGGGCCCCAATCCACAAGTTCAAAGTGACAGTTCACCTTTAGCTTGTTTGCCATGGAGCTGTGGGATATCTAAAGGAAATGCACTATGATCAGATTGACAGCCTTCTAAAATGTGAGCGTCAAGTTAGTTTAAGGTCAGCTTCCACTGGGCTGTATAAAAGCTAGCTTCTTTGGTTCTTTCAGCGTTGAACATTTACTTGGAAGAGGCTCTGTACATGTTTAGATGAAAGCTAAACAAGGAACATGAATCATATATGACTCACATGGGTACGTATGGAATATACCTCAGGACTGTGAAGACGACTGTACTGCTGTAACCCAAGTAAGGTAAGGAGATGGACTGCCTGGTGTGTAGAGGCTCTGCCTTTTCCTGGACCTGTATCCGAGTCTAGCATCTGGTGCATTGCCGGAAGATTTCCACAGCATTTTTTAATCCTCCCCAGTTGCCGACACCCTTAAGTACCAGCACGTGACTCTGAGTCGAAGAGAGCGAGTACATGTGTCTCCATAACTGCAGAGACTACTATTCCATTTTTTTATAAAGCGTTTGGTTACCTTATAAGGCATCCTGTCGCTACTCCGACACCTACACCAAGTTAAATTTGGGAAACATCCTTTACCACGAAGGCTTTTCTATGCGTTACGTTTACAACGGTACACTTACCGTGTAAACGTCTTTACAACGCGCATGCCTTCCACGACCGTCTTTACCACGCAAGCTGCACTGGAACGTCTTCTTCCTCTTCCGGTTCAGTCCTTTTTTACTGTCGGCGAAGACGTGAGATAAAGGCTACGATTAGAAAAAGGGGGCTTTGGGGGTCTCCCGCCAAAAATAAAAAAGTGAGAGAAAAAAGGGTGCTTGGGGGGGTTCCCCCCCCCCCCAAAAAAAAGAACCTGTTGTAACGTCGGGAAGTGGAGGCAATGAGCGTCGTTTTAGAGGAAACGGAATGCCGCCTCCTCTTCAAGACGTATGACGTAAACAAGGAAGATCAAGGAGAGGAGACTACGTGAAGAGGTAAGGGGAAAATAAATTAAAAATATATATATATATGGATTGAGGGTAACGGGCAGGGGTAATTATAATAAGGATTGGGGGCTGGGGGGGTCACGTAAGGGTACAGGGGAGGGTATAACCTTTACCAAGATTATGCCATTACCATGCATAAATTTACAACGAAAATCGTTGTAAAAGTATGCGTGGTAAAGGAATATTCGTGGTAAAGGTTATGCGTGGAAATAGCATTCCGTTGTAACGCATGCTTGGTAAAGTCATGCGTTGCAACGGAATGCGTTGTAACGACATACAACCGTTACATTTCCATCAATTAACTGTGAAATAGCCATATCATCAACCCTTTTCTAAAAGACCGATGATCTTCAATAAAGTGAAGTGTTATAGATAAATTGTACTACTGAATATCGACCCGCAGAATATCGTGATACAAGAATATCAAGGGGGGCATGGCCAGCAGCATGGCTGACTAGTCGCAATAGCCAGAGCTCCGGCTGCCGCATGTAAATACAAGCTTTAATCTTGCCTTCCTCGCATCTTGTAAGCCCCAAAAGATTTCATTGTTTCCACTACCTGGTGTCGTAGTAAGCATCTAAGACCGGAACCGGCAGGAGGACGGCTCTGACGGACTCTCGGCGTCGAGGGGAAGTGGTCAAAGATGGCGCCTGACCCCGAGGAATGAAACGACCTCGGTGATTCTGAGTGGAGGGACGCTCCGATTCTGCTGTAAGGGCTTGAGAGGTGGAGAAAAGGAGGCTCCCGCACAATGTGAGCAGCGGAGGAGGCCCAGGCCAACGTCTGAGCCATGGAGATGCTTCTAGGGGCCTGATCGGAAGATGCCCTGAGCAGACTGCATGGGAGGCAAGTGCGTGTCTGGGACGGCCTCCGTAGCGGCTCAGCTGATTGCGGGACGTAGAGCCAGGAACTGCCAGACGCACCCGGGAGAGGTGGAACAGTGCAGCCCAGGCGCGCAACACCCATTGGACTCAAAGGGCTTCAGCCCCCCCCGTCGTGTGTGGCAGCCCAGGATGGACAGCTTCCCCGACACACACACAGCCGCACCCGAGCACTTCACAGGTCTTTAAAAGACCATTTGCATGTTAATGAGGCCTCGCTGTTGTTTCACCCCTTCTAAGAACCCCTGCAGGTCCACTCTACCTATTGCTTAAAGATTCAGCCCCCCCCAAAAAACTTCTTACCCCCCCCCCCCCCCCCCGAAATTTGGCTCTAGTTGCGCCTCTGGTGCAGCCCCATAGTGAGCTGGGCGGCGAAAGGCCGCGGGCGGGCGGAGACAGGCGGACCACTATCCCATAGCTCGGGAGATCACAGGAACAATAACCGCTCGCGGGAAGGGGCGAAACGGACCTCCGAGAGGAGAGCCTGAGGCCAGAGTGTGCGACTGCGGATACACGCGACACGCTGGGCGATTTCCTAAGTCTCAGGAGGAGTGGAAAGGGAAATCATGCACGTTGGAGCCCTGCACACAGCCTTGTTGAGGACGCCTGGGGAGAGAGGCAAGAGGCCCCCGGGGCAACACCAACCAGGGGGGAGGGGGTACAGACTGAAGTGCGGAAAGTCCTGTGGTGCTAGCAATCGTACTTGTTGGCGTAGCCCAGAGGAACACCAACTAAGCAAAAATTCTCCCCAAAGACACGGTGCCAACTGGCAAGAGGGGAACTGCGGCAAAACGAAGAGTGCAGTGGTGGTGGCTTGTAGGATACTGTCTACACACATCAGGGGTGAAAAGGGTGGGGTTGCCCGAAGCCCTGAGGGATATAAGGCGCGAGCCATCAGGGGCAAACCATGGCTAAAGACAAAGACCCCAAACCCCAATGACAGGGGAAAATGGACAAGTACACGAAAGTGGTGATTCAGCCCCCTGAAGCGACTGGAGATACTGCCTCCGTGCCTGACAACGCAATGCTCTTGCAAGCAATACAAGCTTCACGGGAAGCATTGGAGACCAGGATAGCTGAAGTGCGTACGGACGTGACTCTACTAAGGCAAGACCTCCGCAATGTAGCTGAAAAAGTGATGCAGGCGGAGCAGCGAATCTCGGAAACAGAAGACGTAACGCATAATCTGCAAGGGCAGGTTACCAAGTTGACGGCCTCCTTGAATGAGACAGTGTGGAAAGTCGATGATGCAGAAAACCGGGCGAGAAGGAACAACCTGCGATTTATAGATTTCCTGGAGGGAATTGAGGGGTCAGATATGGGAGGGTACCTCCTCCAATGGCTTAAGGACACTTTCACTGGTGCCTCATTCTCCACCTGCTTTGTGATTGAAAGGGCCACAGAATGCCTACCTCCAGGACGCAAATGGGGGCGTCCCCCAGGCGGTGAGAGCAAAGCGAGACCAAGACTCAGAGGAGGACTCAAACCGAAGGTCAAGAGACCGGCCACACCCTGGAGGCAGGCCCAGAAGACAAGCCACACCATGTCCTCTGGAAACAGAACACTCTGAGGGATCAGACTGCGACTATCCGTTACTGCAGACAATTAACCGGCTTGAAGAGACGGTGGTGGAGGGGGAAATAGGTGGGACACCGCGACCAGCTGGAAGCAAGGAAGGCTAACAATCCAGGGCATGCCGGATGCCGAAGGGGCAGTAAGAGAGCACTAGGTGCTAATAGAGGTCAAGTTAGCCTAGGCTGGGTGCAGTTGGAACCTGGGCGTGGCCACTACAGGTTTCCTGCTCTCAGTAGTTTGCTAGTTTCACTGTTGGGATAGGGGGGGGGCACAGACCTCTCAGGCTACACCTTCTACACAGTTGTCATGTTGACACGTTGGGGCAAGTGTGGGGGAAGTGGAAGAGTGTGGTGTGGGGGGAGTTGGGGCGGGAGGAGTAAGAGGGGGGACACAATTGGGGATATTCAGAATTACTTTAACGGCTTCGGCGAATACATGCTTACACATCAAGACACAGGCAGCACATTGTGACTCCGCATCCTGGGTAGACATGACATGGACAACCCCAAGGAACATGGCTGAAAAGGGTTACACGGCAATGAGTTGAAATGTAAACTGGCTGGGACACCAGATTAAAAGGGGCCTTGTAACCAAATATATAAAAAGGCTGAAGCCTGACATAGTGCTCCTCCAGGAGACGCACCTTAGAGGAACCCATTGTAATTTTCTGGGAAGAGGCATGTACACTACCCTAGCTCACACAGGATTTACCTCCGGCTCCCGGGGAGTAGCGATACTGGTTAGGAAGACTATACCTTTCCGTGTCTCTAACACTTGGTCTGACCCCAGCAGGACATATGCAGCGGTGCAGGGAACATGTGGGCACAGGGAGATTACACTAGTTAGTTTGTATGCACCCCCACAACTACAGACACTTGATAAGGTAGTAGAGGTCCGGCTGGCGGCAGACTCCCCCCAACACTGGGTGGGTGGGGACTTTAATGATGTGGTCGATCCTGTCAAAGACCGGTCCACGCAGACGGGCGGCGGGAGGGGCAACACAAGACTGGCTGATTTTGCTCTCACCCTCGGACTGCAGGATATTTGGCATCAACACCGCCCCGCTGATAGGGCATACTCATATTTTTTGGGAGCGCATCGTGTGTTCTCCAGAATAGATTATTTCTTTGCCCCCGCAGGAGAACTGGGCACGGTGACAGGAGTGGATTACCTGACGAGAGGGTTGTCGGATCACTCCCCCCTATGGCTCACGGTAAGTGGGGCGACTCGTGGTGGTGCGGGGGGTTGGAGGATCAATGATTGGGATCTTAAAGACCCGGGGATAGCGGAGGAGATAAGGGTGGAAACAGAGTTATACTTCTGGGAAAACAAAGGGTCGGTAACCTCAGCGGTGGTCCTTTGAGAAGCCTTTAATGCAGTGCTACGAGACCGAGACCAGAACACCATTGCACATAAGAACAGGAAAGAGACACAAGACATGGTGAAGCTGGAGAGTAAAGTCCTGCACCTAGAACAAAGCGAGGGTGGAAGCCCTAGTCCGTTCACCCACCGCCAGATAGCAGTCACCCGGGCGGAATATCAATCACTGGCACGAAGCGAAGCGAAACAGCAATACCTCGCCCTTAGGCATCGCCTATATGAAACAGGGGACAGGGCGGGGAAAGTCCTGGCATGGCTCGGCAGGAAGGAGATGGAATCCAGATGGGTGGGAGCCGACCACAGGGAGGGGAAGGACCTTACGAAGGCACAAGATATTGCAAATGCCTTTTTATAAGTCAGCATAATACTCCGCAAAGAGCAGAAAAAGGTGGGAGATGTGCAGATCAGTGATTACCTCGGGGAAATAGACCTCCCAGCTCTGTCCCCGGAAGACCGAGATGCTTTGGAAGAAGAGTTTAAGCTTGAGGAGGTGACTGAGGCCATACATAAACAGGGAAGACTCCAGGGCCTAACGGTTTGCCTGCAGAGCTTTTTAAGGCAAACTCCGCATTGTTGGGTCCTCACCTGCTGGGTATGTTTTGGGTGGCTCGGGAGGAGGGCACTCTACCGCCTGATTTGCAGAAAGCACCGGTGGTGGAAAGCTGACAACGGACTGTGGGTCACATCGACCAATCTCTCTCCTCAACGTGGAGGTGAAGGTACTAGCTTCTATCCTAGCAAATAGACTGGCCTCAGTGGACACCTCCCTCATACATGCCAACCAATCGGAGTTTATGCTGGGGAGAGCGACAAGGTTTAATTTAAGATGCCTTGCGAACTGGCTGAGTACGATCCAAGATAGAGCAGAGTCTCATGTGCTGCTCTCATTGGATGCAGAGAAGGCCTTTGACGCCATCCCATAGCCCTTTATGTGGCAGACGCTAAGGAGATTTGGGTTCGGCCCCAAATTTATGGGGTGGATTGAGCTACTTTACAGGTCACCGACAGCAAGAGTACGGGTAAATGGGGCGCTGTCAGAAGAGTTTGCAATAGATAGAGGCACCAGGCAAGGGTGCCCATTTTCACTGATGCTCTTTGCAGTGACCATGCTTGCCTTGTAAGAACACACTCAAAGGTAAAGGGGGTTTATGGCAGGCGGAAGGGAGGAACGTATTTTGATCCACGCGGACGATGTCCTTTTGTATGTCAACGATCCCCTATACACAATTCCAACCCTTTTTCAAGGATTGGGGACGTTCGGGAAACACGCAGGTTACATAATTAATTGGGGTAAATCAATCCTCTACCCAGTGGGAGGCCCCCCCAGACCTGCAGAACCTCCCCAGGGAATTACAGGTAACTACGGAGGGATTTAAATACGTGGGGATTTATATTTCTACAGACGCCTCGCGAAGCCACACTAGTAATATTCGTAGGAGATGACAGAATTCCATGACGATGTGGAGAAGGTTGCCTCTCACGCTATTGGGCAGAGTGGCAATGTACAAGATGATTACGCTCCCCAACCTTCTGTATACCTTGCAAAACACGTAGCACAAGATCCCGGAAGACACCTTCAAGACAATAGACGGAGAAGTGTGCACGCTCCTGTGGGACGTAATCAGTATAACGGAGGGATAGCCCTTCTGGACATCAGATCTTATTACAGAGCTGCACATATGATAGCAGTAAATGAGTGGGGGCATATGCCGAGATCACACCCGACTTATGCACTGGAACGTGACCAATTCGAAGTACACTCATACCTACACTACATATATGGGGGAAAAGGGGCTAAACAATTGCTGCCGGCGACTCAGAGGGCTCTGGAGGCCTGGAAGGGCGCCGAGAAACAAATGGGCTGACATATGAAATTTAAGAGGCAGACCCCATTATGGGAAGGAAGGCGCCTTCCGGAAATAGGAAAGCTGAAGGGGTTTAAGGATTGGGAATTGATAGGAATCTCCACAATCGGGGATCTAATACAGGAAGGCTCCTTGATCACGTTTGAGGACTTACAGCACGAATTCCGGCTGGGTGATAGACAAAGATACAAATACATGCAAATGAAACATGCATGGGCTGCAGAGGGAATAGAAGTGACAGATATCCCCGATTTCGCGCCGCTGGAGGGTAGACTCTTACAGGGTAAGATTCCGGAGAAGGCCATATCCTGGACCTACAAGACCCTCCTTAATAACGTCCCAGATAACCTAGTGGCTCTGAGGGGGAAATGGGAAGATACCCTGTGAGAGTTGGAAGACATAGACTGGGAGGCGGCTCTTATGCGCCTGAGGGAGGTGGCAATCAAATTGAGGCTGCGCCTAATTCACCTCAAAATACTGCATAGAACATATGTAACCAGGTCCCGTCTTCACAAAATGGGGAGGTCAGAATCCCCCGGATGCCCGCTGTCAGATAGAAAGAGGCACGTTTATACACACTTTATGGGAACGCTCACGTATACAAAGCTACTGGGCCAGAATAGTGAGGGAACTAAGTGACAGATACCAATGGATGCCAAACATGTGTTGCTGGGCATACCCTCCGACATAGACCTGCTCAGATGGAGTCTCATCCTGTGTAACTTAAGGATGATAGTGTCAAAAAGAGATATAGCACAAAAAAATGGGGAACACCAGAGGTCCCGACCTTGAGGGAGTGGAAATCTGGGATGGACATGTATATGGAGGCGGAGCAGGTGACGTACAGATCTAGAGGCTGTCCGTGGAAATTCTTTGAGATCTGGCGTCCCTGGCTCAGGTACTATGGGCTTGAGCTCTAAGACATACAGAGTGGGTAGCAAAATGTAGTAACACCCTGGGATGAGGGAGGCCCTACTGAGAAGTCATCTATGGGGCAGACGGGAGCAGAAACCAGTGTAGCTCAAATGCCATGTACATAAACAGTACTATATCAAGGCCGTAGGAAAGGAGTACTTTCTGTAACCAAATGAGAAATGTGCACTGCTTGTTTACTATGTCTGACCTAAATGTGCAATTTGATGTGTTATACTAAGTATGGAAAAATTTCAATAAAAATATTTACAAAAAAAAAGAATATCAAGAGAGAATATCGATGGACAAAGTATTGCAAGATAAGCACATATACGGAAGTATAAATTTGCTATTCTGACCTTCACATCTACATACCTTGATGATATATGTACTGCATAGGAATCTATATGTGGCATTAGGTACAGACAATCTAGACTTACTTGCCTGTCAATATTTAAAAAAATATATATTTTGCCCTCAATATTGTGTCTCTGCGATATTCTGGGGTCGATATTTAAGGTGCACACCATTGAGATAGCATATTCCAGAACCGAGGCACAGAAAGGAAAACACCCATACTGCCAAATCTGATTTTAGGGATAATCAATAATCTTTGAGCAGTGGAACATAAATTGCATGACAGCTTGTATGGAATAATCATACTATGTAAAAATATATCACTAAAAAATCTCAGGACTTTTATCTCTGTGAGCAACCGTGATCTGCGAGTGTCAAGTGCCCGTGCATTGATCGGCATCAAGGGCACCTCAAATGACCACACCGCCAATGTGAAGCTCCATGTGCCTCCACCCGTGTTCCAGTGCCAGACTTTCTACCACTGGTGTTGATTACTTTCATGCCACTTCTGTGGTACCCGCACTAAGGCCTTGTGTGCCTCTGTCCTTGCTGCTAAACCCCCTTTGTTCATGGTCTTTAAGATTGGGACTGCTACCTCATCCTGAAGAACATGTAGAATCAAAAAGAGAGGCTGCTACTGGCACTCCCAGTCCCTGGTCAGTGCTACCAACAGTGCTTAATTTGAGCCAGTGGTTTCCGATGCTCGGCACTGGCACCTAATTGTCAGCACTGGTACCTATGACAGTCTACCACATGGTGGTAGCGTTTTTTTAATTCAGAGATGAGCACAACAACTGTTGTTTATTAAATCAGTATACATTAAGAATGACTAATACCTGCTGCCAAATCTATTCTTTTAACTTTGGGGTCCTGATACTGTCAGAATTATCACATTTGTAGGAGTGCGACTTATTAGTTATGCTGTTACTGTAATTGACAGTGGGCAGTACAAGTGGAAGTGGCCTGCTGACTAGAGCCCTGGCACTTATGTTTTTACAAATTAAGCACTGGCTACCAAGCTAGACCACAACAAGGAACTGCGGGTGGACACTACACTAAACTGAGTAAGAGAGCTGGCTGTGCGGGTCTTTGGCTGTGTCAATCATACACTAGACTTGGCTGTGGCATAAGGATGCTCCAGCTGATAGCATCTCCCACGCATAATGCACATAAACCCAAGAAATGCAGAATTTGTGAAAAAAATAACAGCAATCAGTACCAGAGTAATGAGCACCATAAGACTTCCGGGAAAATACTTTGCATATTTTTCTTAATTATAAGTAAAGTCTTCTTTCTTTTTACTATAAGAATAACGCAGTTCGGGGCTAGTTTGGGCTGGGTTTTGGTTCTTCTTTCTAGGGTTGGGGCTGTGTGCAGTGGGCAGCGTGAGCCGTGCATGTGCAGTTTCAGTTTTTCACATTGCGCATTTGTCACGCGTGCCCCATCATACCCTCACCGGCCGGCCGGCCGCACCACACCGAGTCATACATCGCCTGGCCCCGTTCGCAACAACTTCCCGGCCAGCGCCAGTCGACTAGCCGAGCCAAGCCAAGCCATAGTACTAGTAGTAGTTTTAGCAGTGCCACTTGAAGATGTGGGTGGACACTCCAGCTAATAGAGTAAGTGGGCGGAGCCAGTGGAGGAAATGGGTGGAGCCAGAGAAAAGTATGTGTGGCCTCTGACAAACATTTCAGCACCTGCACTTCATATTTTACAAATTAAGCACTGCAAGAGGGAGAGGGTCCAGTAAGAAGGGGAAACATACTGTTAAATACCAAGACTTAAGAGGAGTTCGTATGTAGTCGAAAATCTGCATTGCTTTGTGCCAATGTTACTTGCGGGGGGTAGGTTGAGTGACACCAGCAATACTTGGAGGGGCGTTAATTGGATGTTGAGTGACACCAGCTATACTTGCTGGGGGAGGGTGTTGCAGTTTGAGGGGCACCAGCGGTTACTGGTGTGTGTTTGTGGGGGGGGGTTGTTGGAGGTTGAGTGACGCCAGTGGTACTTGGTGTGTGTGTGTGTGTGTGGGGGGGGTTTGGAGGTTGAGTGATGCCAACGGTACTTGTGGGGTGGGGGAGGAGAGGGAAGGTTGGAGGTTTAGTGGCATCCGGGGTACTTGCTGGGCGGGGGGGTTGTTAGTTGAGTGACGCCTGCGATACTTGCATGAATGGAAGGCAAGCAGCGGATTCTCATTACTCCCCGCCCCGCATGACGTACCTGGTGGCTGGCCTGCGTCCCTCGAGCCTGCACCGTCGCCAGCCTGTTGTAGTAGCGAGAGATGGTTGGAAGAGAGGCTTCCTGTCCCCGGTACCGTGCTTACCAAACAGAAAGGACTATCACAGAAAGGACCCCACAATTATATTACGCCCATCACCTGTTTCCGGGTAAACGCTTGAGAGACGGACTACAACCCGTTCTACTGCGCAAGTCTGTTGAACACGATCATTATGCAGGTTTACTCTAATTTGCCTGAAATGCTTCCCAGTGCTGCTGTTCTACTTACACGCGGATCTGGAACATAGGCCATAACTCAGAACCAGTGGTGCGCACGCAACCCAAAGGATCCGACGCCGGAATCGAAACCAGTGGTGCGCGCGCACCACAGAGGAGCGGGGGCCAGGGAGCCTGTCGTCTGTGCCTCGCTGATGCGCGTCCTAGACACCGATGGGAATGGATGTAGCAAAGGTGGGACAGGCACCCGCCTTTGCCCAATTGCGTGCCTTATTATTTTTTTTTAAACGCTAAAGCCAATAGCAGCCCGCAAAAGCAAAACCACACGCACGAGCATGTGGTCAGCTTCCAGAACCCCCTTACAAGACGCCTCACGCTGCGCGAGCAGTGCTGTGCACTGCAACGCTGGGCGCGAGACCTAAATCACATTCAATTATGAGGACATTGCTGTAGCCATACCTAAATTTGAACAGATATCCTCCGGAGACAGGGCGGTGCTAGGCATGGGCAGTGTGGGCAGCTGCCCAGGGCCTCGCACTCAGCCTACCAGCCCGGGGCCCACACCATTGCAACACACCACCAGTCCTCTTGTACTCCTGCAGATTCAACTGAAAGAAAGGTGTCTCCTTGCAATTGGGCCCATGGGAGGGGGCCTCCCTCCCTGGGCTTCTCAGGGATGGTGTGGGTAGGCCTATGGAAGGGAGAAACCTCCTCTTGTCCCAGTTGCAAGGAGACACATTTTGCAGGTTTGCCCTGCAATTAGGCTCCTGCCGGGCTGCCCATTCAGACACTGTGGGAGGCCCTTAGTCCAGCACTTTAGCACCCACACAGGTTTTTTTTGTTTAAATTGTGTTTGTTGAAGAAAAGACAAATATCACAAATCAAGCAAAGTGGGGACTTCTGTCCCTGCAGAAAAACCATCAAAAGGAGCCCACATTCCATGATACATGACATAACAGCTGAGGAAAAAGATACATATCAAGATCCAGTTCAAGCAAAGCACTATCAGACTGTACACAATAACTTTATACTGCAATGGCAAGGGACGGGGCACGCTGAAACCTCCTCCCCGTTATCCAAACAAGGATCTTAAGATGAAAAAGAAAGAGCAGAAAAAGGCAAGTCTAAAAACAAGCGAGCAAGGTTCCCAAGATCCTTAGTAATAAACATGAGCTTGGCAATAGTGATATAACTGGGCCTTGGAGATGCCCTGCACCCAACAGTACAGTATCTAAACTTGACCTCTCAACTGTGAGGGCCTCGGGGTTGAGGGGGTAGCAGGGGACTGCCCAATAGTGTACATACAAAAAGAAAAATAGGAAAATATGGCCAAGTGTACAATTCACACAGAGAAGAGAAAAGAGAAAAACGAATATGCTGAACAGAGTCAGGTTCTGGAACAGGGGCGGGGGGACGTCAGAGTGTAAAGAGCTAGGTCGGCTGACTTAGGTAAATCATTCCTGGGTGTCAGGTTTCTGGCCCCTAAAGTATGGTATAAGGGAATCTTCGAACAGCCGCAAGGCCTAAAGTCTAGGGGGCATCAACCGGGAATGCCGGGACATAGTAAAGTAGCTTATGAGGGGCTGCCAGATGCAGTTAAAACGGGTGTCCGTGTGGTTAAGGCAGGCAGTAAGCAGCTCGAGAGCTAAGACATTCCACACTTGAAGGAACCAGGTGGCAGTTGGGGGGGTGGTTCTTCCAAAATAGGGCTATTGACTGTCTGGCCGCTCCTAACAAATGGAGAATCAAGCGCCAGTCTGTGTGTGACATTGCGTGCAGTGTTAAAGGTTTAATACCTAAGAGCGTGACTGACAGGGATGAGGGAATAGGGTATCCCACTATCTCCTTGATGTGGCTAAGGACCTCCTTCCAAAACAATGTGAGGCTCGGACATGACCACCAGATATACATAAAATCGCCACTATCCTTCTGGCATCTTCAGCAGGTCGGGGAGGAGTTGGAAAACATTTGATGTAGGCAGGTTGGGGTGTAGTACCACCGCATCATTAACTTACATGCCGACTCACGTTGCGGCGTGTTCTGGTATATCCTGGGAATATCACACCATAGACTGGACCCACTCCTCAGGTGGTATCGCCTCTCCTAAATCTGAGACCCATCGCGTCTGATAGCCATGGGATGTGGGCCGCTGTGAGCGCTGTAAGACAGTATAGGTTTTAGAATTTAGCCCCTTCGAGCCCTCGAAGAAACGAACCAAGGTTTCAAAGGCAGTGAGTTGTCTAGTGGCACCTTGTGTGTAGGTGGGAGAGCTGAGCCAGTGGCGTAGCTGATAGTATTGCGTGCATGTTCCCCCGTGAGATTAAACTTTTTAATACATTGGTCAAATGTAAGAAAGTCCCCGTCCTGGAAGAGGAACTGGATAACCCGGCATTCACCCTCCGTCCATGCACTAAACACCTGAGGCTGTGATGCCGGAGGGAAGATGGGATTGCGGGCTATAGGTGTATTAGGGGATGGAAATGTCGCCAGATGCCGGGAGACCGCTAGCCTGTCCCAGATCTCAAGAACTGTCCTGGTGGGGGTAACTATATAGGCACTGCAGGTGCACGCCCCTTGCGGGAGCCAGGCCTGGTCCCACAAGGGCCTACAGGATATCGCTCGGTCTAGGTGGAACCAATGTTTTTCGCACCCCTGTCTGGTGCCCCTGTGTATGGGAATAGGGGCCGTGAGGCGACCATTAAAGCGTATGGGTGTAGAGGGTTTTGCGTAGGTCGCCATCAATTTGGAGATCATTCCCAGTCCCAGCACCACCCTCCGCAGTACTGCTGTGAGGAATCTCCAGTCCACGCATTTGAAGGCTTTCTCCGCGTCAAGGGAGACCAGACAAGCGGGGATGTCCCTAAAGCGTGCCTTCTCAACAAGATGGGCTATCTGTCGGATATTGTCCACACCTTGGTGATGTCGTATAAAGCCTACTTGATCGGGATCAATGAGACAGGGGAGATGGGGTTCCAGTCGGTTGGCTAGGATTTTCGTATAGATCTTAGTGTCCATATTCAAAAGAGCAATAGGGCGGTATGACGTGGGTAGGGATGATTCTTTACCTGGTTTGGGAATAAGTACCACCGCTGCTTCATTCATGGTAGGGGTGAGACCCGAGATGTCTGTGAAGCTAATAAAAAGATGAAGCAAGTGGTCACGAAGTTGTGGGTAAAAAACCCGGTAGAAGGTGACCGGCAATCCATCAGGCCCCGGGATCTTACCAAGTGGGAGTTGCTTCAAAGCTTTAGGAATTTCGTCGTGAGTAATGGAGTTTTCCAACAGTTTTATAAAATGAGGATCAATCAGGTCCCAGGGGCAGGAGTTATTAAAAGGCATTAACTGCTTTAGGAGAGCAGGGGGAATCTATGTAGATATCTTCATAAAACCTCTCCAGTTCTAGGTCTTTGTTCACCTCCGAAATGGCCCATGAGCCGTCCGGGCGTCTAAGCTTGGTGATATGAGCACTCACAGTCCGTGCTCAAAGGCGCCACGCCAAGGAGGCCCCAACCCTGTCCCTCCCGGTGTAGAACTTCTGTTTAAGGTGGAGTAAAAGTCGTTCAGCCTTATTGGTATGGTGCAAACGCAGTTGGTCTCGTAGTTCAGCTAGGCGCCGCTTATTGCGGTGGGAAGGCTTAAGATGGTCTCTTCGTTACACATTTTTGACGTTGCGAGAAAATGGTCTCAACCAGCCTAGCCTCTCGGGTCCTGGCAATTGAAATGGATGTGATGACCCCCTGAACAGTTGCCTTAAAAGCATCCCATTGGGTATTCTCCGTGGTGTCAGTGAGGGAGTTGGCAACAAAGAAGGTCTCAATCTCTTTTCGTATGTCTGCCACGTCCACAGGATCCTGCAGGACCTGAGGCGGCAGCCTCCAGCGGGGTAGAGACTAGTTCCAGGGGTTAGGGGGTTGAAGGGAAACCAGAACATGGGCATGATCAGATAGAGATATGTCCGATATCTCTGCTTCAGTCAAGGCGTGAATCAAAGGAAGTGAGAGAAAGTAATATTCTATGCGGGAGTTGGACCGGTGTGTATGGGAGAAAAAGGAGTAATCCTTAGTATCCGGGTGGCGATGTGTCCAGGCATCAAGTAAGCCTAAATCTGTGATAGCAGTGCGCAGTGTCGCCAACATCGCCCCAGAACTTTGGTGTGCATGCGCAGTATGGTCCCATTCTGGGTCCCAGACCAAATTAAAGTCCCCCCCCCAAGAATAATCTGGGTTGTGACCGGCTGTAGAAGCTCCCCAAGGTAGAGGTGCAGAAAAGGGTGCTGGTTTTAGTTTAGGGGCATATATATTAACAAAAGTTAGAGACCAGCCACCCCATGCCATATGTACTTTAATAAATCTCCCGCCCACATCTGTCATGGCCTTAGGCTTCATCGCATGCCAGCCTGGTTTAGAGAGAATAGCTACTCCCCCCATTTTAGAGGAGGAACAGGCCCTATATTGAAGGGGATATTTGGGATGGAACATAAGGCGGGTGTCACGAGGGAGCAAGTGGGACTCTTGAAGAAAGATGACATCTGGATCCTGGTGGAGGAGATACCGCCAAACCTGACGACGCTTCTTAGGGGAGTTCAGCCCCCTCACATTCAGCGAGAGGACCTTAGAGGGTTAGACATGGTATAACATAAAGAGAAGTACAACCCCTGTAGCCTCCGTAGAAGTTTCATAAGCCCAACATCATCCCCTTCCTACCGCAAGGCCCACCCAGCAGAATCACAAAGCCGGCACAGAGCATCACCATACCAGCCGCTACCCAGGCAGTACCCAGCAAAACACCCACAGCAACACTCATCTCTCCAGCCCCTAAAAGCAGCACATTCCTAAGCAATAGGCCAACCCTTGAAAGAAAATAAAGAAGAGAGAAAACAAAAGAGACAACGTCTAATGGCCAACCGGGCCAAACTTCTGCCGAGTCTATCGAGAACAGCCCAATGTCATACGAAAGGGCCATTCTGGAAAAGTCACTCTCCTACCAGACTCTGAAGCGGAGGGTGGCAGTCGTACAAAAATTTGTGGGTATCCGCTACCACAGTCCCGTGGTGACGGTCAAAAGAAGCGGTAGCTGCTCCAGCCACCGGGCCATTCTCGAAGTGATCAGCCGCACTCGCGGTTTCGATGTTCTCCGAGGGCCCAGTCCCTCCAGGTCAGAGGGCTAAGCAACAGTTCAAACCCCATGGAGGGCTTCCAATATCAACCAGCCCCCAGCAGGATCGGGGACTGCCCTCCCAAATCCATAAGCAAATTGAATCAGCAGCATAACACAGGTGACCCTTTCGCGGGGCCAGGTTGCAGCACAGCATGGGAAAGCCTTAATCACGCCCGCCGCGCTCTGGGCCGGTTGCAGCGTTTGCTCAGACCTGGAGGGCCAGGCCCTCCCGCAAGATAGCGGCCACTCGGATCATCAATGCGCCCAATAAGCCCCGTGGTCTGCCAAGATTCGTGGGCTCATCATCCAGCTCGCAAGAGTTTCCAGCTCCCGGGACATGGTCGCTGACAACGGGGCTTTTACCTCTGCTCCGCCTCTGACGGCCGATCGTCCCAGGCCAAGCTATCGGTCCTAGGTGCATTGATTCTGGGCCCCGGTGGAAACGCAGGGCGACCCTCACTCCTTGCAGCGCCCGGACCTCCCCCAGTGGCAGTGTTAGAATCCGGATTCTCTGGTTGGCACAGGTAGGTACTTGTGACAAGCAGGGAACCCTTCCTCTAGTCAGGGTAAGGGGTTATACTCCTAAAATAACCCCTGCTCACCCTCTAGGTAGCTTGGCGCGAGCAGACAAGGCTGATCTCAGAGCGTTATAGGTTAAGCATTTGTGAACACATACAGTAACCAAGTGACAACACTACAAATGGACACCACACAGGTTTTTATATTAAAAATAAGGATTCTTTAGATAGAGTTACCACAAGACCATTAAACGACAAAAATACACAATACTGTTACTTTAGATGGTAGACTGTTGTTTAGTTCTCTTAAGTTCTTAAATGCGACACTTTAAGTCAATGTACCTTAGATGCGACACGCAGGGCAACGAAAGTTCTGCAACGATGCTGATGCGATGAAGTTTTTGGTGCAAAGAAATAAAGACGTGAAGATCTTCCAGATGCGTTACGCTTCTCCGATGTTGCGAGAAGACTTGACTCGATGCGTCAGCTGCAGCGGCGTCACCCTTTACGCGATGCGACGACAGCGGCCTTGGCAGCGGCACTCTTCTCCGACGTTTGGGAGACGCTTCCGTTCGATGCGATGTAGCAGCGGCGCCACCCCGTTATGCGATGCGACGACAGCAGCTTCGACGGCGGCACGCTTCTCCGTGGATGCGAGGCGCTTTTCTTGATGCAGCGCAATGCGACAGCTACGATGGCTGCGATGGCGACACGCTTCTTCCTCGATGCGAGACTCTTCTCTTGATGCGGTGCGATGCGTCAGCTACGATGGCTGCGATGGCGACACGCTTCTTCGGCGTTGCGAGACACTTCTTGGTTGATACGAGACGCTTCCGCTCGATGCGATTCTGCAGCGGCGACACACTTTACGAGATGCGACGACAGCAGCTCCGATGGCGGCACGCTTCTCCTTCTTGAGTCGCGCTTTCAGCTCCTTGCGACACGCAGTCCCTCACAAGGCCCAACAACAGCAGCAGGCACTTCCAAAGAACTTTGGGGAGCTGGGGGGTGAAGTCTGTTGTTCCTGAGACTTCAGCAGGAGGCAAGCTCTATTCCAAGCCCTTGGAGATCTTTTTAAGCACAAGTTGAAATAAAGTCTTTGTAGTCTTTCTCCTCTCCTTCAGCAGCAAGGCAACCACTGCAGGCCAATCCCCCAGGTCAGGGACAGTACTCCTCCTTACAGCTTTCCCGGTTCCTTCTCCTCAGGCAGAGGTTCTTCTTGTCAAGCAGGATCTAATTTCTTGGGAGCAGGGTCCTAATACTTATACCCCTAATTCCTTTGTTCCTCTGGGGTAGAGGGGCCTTTGCCCAGTCCAAACCAGTTCCTGAGCACTTTGTTGACATGACTCTGACTTTCTATTCAGGGTGCAGGGCAGAGACATCAGCCGCTCCGAGGTGGAGCCAGCATTGTGGTGGCAGAGCACATCCCTATTCAGAATCCAGGTGCACTCCTCCCACCCATCTGGATGTCAATCTCTCTATTCACCACCAGGCTACCTAGCCCTGCCCCTCTGGGTTTCCCCAGCCCTGTCACTCACACAAACCAGACAGGCAGATACACATCATAGCAGAGGCGGGCTGAAATGGTCAGGCAAGCAAATACCTACTTTCTAAAAGTGGTATTTGCAAACACAGAATGTTAAAATAAACTTTACTAAAAGATGTATTTTATAATTCTGAGTTCAGGCATACTAAACTCGATTTTCTACCATGTTCCCTGGGTCTGTTAGGATCATAGGATGTAACAATTCTAACAGCCCATTCCGGCCTATGGGAACAGGTAGCCTTGCAATAGTGAAAAACGAAAATGGCTGTAATTCATTATTAGGACATGCCACACACATCAGGGCTTGTCCTACCTTATGCTTACAATGCACCCTGCTGTTGGGCTTACCATAGGGGTGACTAATATGAAGTTAAGGGAAGGTTTGGGGACTGCGAAGTGGGTGAACTTGCCCAGTCAGCATGACAGTACCAGACTGCACGCAGGTTCTGCAATGGCAGACCTTAGACACATTTTACTAGGCCGCTTCTGTGGGTGGCACAACCAGTGCTGCAAGCCCACTAGCAGCATTTGGATTTACAAGCCCTGGGGGCACTCCTGGTGCACTTTACTGGGGTCTGACAGTAAACCAAATAAGCCAATCATGGAATCCAACCAACATATACATTTTACAGTAGGGAGAGCATATGCACGTTAGCACTGATCAGCAGTGGTAAAGTGCCTACAGTCATAGAACAGCCAACAACAGGTCAGAAAAAATGCAGGAGGAAGGCAAAAAGTTTAGGGATGACCCTGCAAAAAGGGCCAAGTCCAACACTATCCCCTTCCAGCCAAAACGCAGGGCAGACCAATCACCACCGTGATGGTCTTCCCTGCTTGGGGCGATAGAACAAGGACCTGGCCCGCAACTGCAGGGGCAGACTCCAGTCCTACGCCAATCTGAACCTATTGCAATCCCTCTGTCCATACTCTCAGGGCCCACCAAGCCAATCCATGGGGAACCCTTCTCCTCACCTGTGGACACCACCTGTGCAGCACCTAACCTTAACTGGCTCACAGGTGGGTCCCAACTGACAGACAGCAAAATGCTACTGTGGCCACTAATTGTAGTCAGGGATGAGACCCAGGCCGTATGCCTCTCAGGGCTCTCAAACCTCTGTGGCACCGGGGAGCGGTGGGCAGTAGCCCCAGGTGCTTGGCAACCTTTGTCCACTCTCCCTCCTGTCAGGTCAGGTATGACATCCTGGCACTGACCCACCAGCCCCAGGCCCGTACCCGGCGGCTGGACCAAAGACTGGGGTGGCCTCTTCCACACCCGGTCCTCCTCCTTGGGGCTCTGTACCCTCCCACTTGGAGTGGTTCCCCCTTCCAGAATTGCCAGGGCACCTGTGGCGGGTGTCCTGCGCAATTCGCCCACCAGTTCAGGGGTTCTATCCTGCAACTGGGCGTCCAGGTCAGGGGGGACACCCTGAACCTGGCCCTCCAACCTAGGGTCTAAACCCTTCAGTTGAGCTGGGGTCAGAGGCGAGGACTCCCTCCCTCTGCACCCCCTTCCAGATGGCTGTACTCTCCCACCTGGAGTGGTACACCAAGAAGACAGACTGGTATGGACACTGATTACAAATGTCCCTCCCTCCAGGTCAGACAACACCTGAACCTGGCTCTCCAAAATAGGATCTAAACCCTCAGGCTGCACCGGGGTCAGAGGCGAGGACCCCCTCCCTCTGCACCCCCTTCCAGAGTACTGCAAACTCCCAACTGGAGTGGTACCCCTAGAAGCAACATGGGTCAGGGCACAGATTACAGTTGTCCCACCCTCCAGGTTAGGGACAGTACTCCTCCTTACAGCTTTCCCGGTTCCTTCTCCTCAGGCAGAGGTTCTTCTTGTCAAGCAGGATCTAATTTCTTGGGAGCAGGGTCCCAATACTTATACCCCCAATTCCTTTGTTCCTCTGGGGTAGAGGGGCCTTTGCCCAGTCCAAACCAGTTCCTGAGCACTTTGTTGACATGACTCTGCCTTTCTATTCAGGGTGCAGGGCAGAGACATCAGCCTCTCCGCAGGAGGTGGAGCCAGCATTGTGGTGGCAGAGCACAGCCCTATTCAGAGTCCAGGTGCACTCCTCCCACCCATCTGGATGTCAATCTCTCTATTCACCACCAAGCTACCTAGCCCTGCCCCTCTGGGTTTCCCCAGCCCTGTCACTCACACAAACCAGACAGGCAGATACACATCATAGCAGAGGCGGGCTGAAATGGTTAGGCAAGCAAATACCAACTTTCTAAAAGTGGTATTTGCAAACACAGAATAATAAAATAAACTTTACTAAAAGATGTATTTTATAATTCTGAGTTCAGGCATACTAAACTCGATTTTCTACCATGTTCCCTGGGTCTGTTAGGATCATAGGATGTAACAATTCTAACAGCCCATTCTGGCCTATGGGAACAGGTAGCCTTGCAATAGTGAAAAACGAAAATGGCTGTAATTCACTATTAGGACATGCCACACGCATCAGGGCTTGTCCTACCTTATGCTTACAATGCACCCTGCCCTTGGGCCTACCATAGGGGTGACTAATATGGAGTTAAGGGAAGGTTTAGGGACTGGGAAGTGGGTGCACTTGCCCAGTCAGCATGACAGTCCCAGACTGCACGCAGGTTCTGCAATGGCAGACCTTAGACACATTTTACTAGGCCGCTTCTGTGGGTGGCACAACCAGTGCTGCAAGCCCACTTGCAGCATTTGGATTTACAAGCCCTGGGCACTCCTGGTGCACTTTACTGGGGTCTGACAGTAAACCAAATAAGCCAATCATGGAATCCAACCAACATATACATTTTACAGTAGGGAGAGCATATGCACTTTAGCACTGATCAGCAGTGGTAAAGTGCCTAGAGTCATAAAACAGCCAACAACAGGTCAGAAAAAATGCAGGAGGAAGGCAAAAAGTTTAGGGATGACCCTGCAAAAAGGGCCAAGTCCAACAGGCAGGCACAATTCCGGTGTGCTCAGCAGGTCCCCACGGTCTCCGGTCAAGGGCTAGACGGCTCCGTCCGACAGCGGCTTTAGGCCTGGGGCTGCTCTCACAAGATGGCGGCCACGGAGGCAGTCACGGAAGCTGTTCGGGAATCCGCGCCCCCAGGCGCCATAGAATCCCACTCTGCAACTCAGAGACTTCCCACAGGGGCACTGCTTCAGGACAAGCGCTCCTGCACCGGTAAGCAGACCCGGTGGCAGGAAACAGCAGCGCTGGCGGGACACAGTGGAGCGGATACCCAGGCTCTCACGTCTCACTCCAGTCCCATCCTGGCCACGCCCCGCCCACACAGTTTTGACTTTCAGCCCACTAGCAATTCTCACACCTTCAGCCCGATAGGAGCTGTAAAAGAGGTGCTTGTAGGAAGAAGGCTGAGAGGAGGAGCTGCGGTCCAGGAGGAGTCTGCACAAAGCAGCTTCCGGAGCCCTGAAAGTGTCACTAATGTATATAAGAGGGGCCTCACACATCACTTTTCTGCCTGGGACCCTGAAAATCCTAGAACCGGCCTTGTCCGGAGATCCTGACTCTAAAGATGATAACATAAATGAGCCTCATTCTCTGTGACTGTAGGAAGTATGGGGAGTATCTGTCAATGGAGAAACAGGTACAGTCCAGTGGTGTAAGGAGCCCATAGCACCTTTGCCACGACAGGAGGGGAGTCTTGGGCTTATATTAATAATAATAATAATTCCTATTTGTAAAGCTTGAACATATCATTCATTAAGGGTTTTAATACGCTGGGGCTGTTGGGGAGATTAAGTAAGCTATGCCCAGAGTCACATGATACTGAGCTGAGCTGCTGCCGGTGATTGAACCACGAGCCCCGCGCTCCGGAGTCAGCCGATCTGACCGCTGAGCTGGCTTCGGAAGTCCTCATGAAATTCCAGACTCCATGCTCCTGGATTAGCCTGCAGCGAGACCCTAGATTTGTCATTATGCACATTTATAACATGCATGTAAGATCTGTGAGATTGAAAAATGTGTCAGACATTTAACAAACAAATGCGTGTAAGGACAAAATCCTCCCGCTTCATAAACCTGTCTGGATCCCCGACCACTCCAGCAACCCACACGGTCAGTTGCGGTAGGTTTTTCCCAAAATGTTGAGTCGCACCATGGACTTACTTTTTGCTGTAAAGGCCTGGGGGTCAATTCACAAAAGAGCTTCTGAGTATGGAAATTAGAAATACCCGAGCACCCTTTTACATAACCTTACATACCTTTGTGAATTGACCCCCAAATGTTCAACTCCCTATTAGTAAAAGTGCACAGACCATGCTATTTGTCCTGCTTGCATACAAAGTATTCACTGAATTGTCTAATTTTAAATTGGTGGGTCATTTCACAAAAACATGTACGTAAAAGAGAACTACATAAGGTCTACTTAACATACTCAAAATTGCCTTTGTGACTAGCCTCTACCTGCCGCTTGTTCAACGTGTACATGCAAGAGATTCATGCAGAATAGAAATCTGCCTGCCACGCCTAGAAAGGATAATTTGCCAGTCGTTTTGTGTATTTTTGTTCTGCCAGTTGTCATGTCCTAAGGCCGCTGCCTTACCATTCCTTGTGGGACACACTCACAGCTTCGTACCAGGGGTTTTGCTATAAGAGGCAGTAAGTGCTGGCCTTAAAGATTCCGGCCACAGGAAAGGCCTCGGCATGATATCATCTCATTCATACACCCCCAGGGTACTGCGGGGAGCGAGACATCGCGTCCAGATCTCACACGCCGAGCAATGAAAGCAAACATTCACCTTGGATAGCCTTATCCTTTAAAAAAACATCACCCTGATGAATGACACCAGTCGAAACCGCGGCTGGGGGTCGCTGCTGGAGCCTCACAATACCTGACGGTGGCACGCGGGTAATCCCATCACGCTGACTGAGTGACAAGAGCGCGCAGCTCGCGCGCATCGCCCTGGACCACATTGTAGAAACAATTAAAATCCCACTGCGGCTCTTTTGAGAGTCAAGATAGCAGAAATCTATCAAAGGAGCTGGCAGAGCATCTTGAAGAGCAAAGAACATGGAAAAGGGACTAGCTCCGGGATTTAAAGGCATTAATGCAGGTAAGAATGTGTTTCTGAAGCCACCTGCGTCTAACACCTTCTCATCTGCAAGCCCTTCCTCTGAATCATATTATAAGCAAATACTAACTCCTAACAGGCACCTCTGCACATATATTGTTCACACCAAGCAGGGCTGTGTGGCAGCAATCATGCTGGAACACTAAAGGAAGGCAGATAATGTAAGTACATTTAGCTCATCTGGAAACCTGGCATGGACCTATGAGTCGCAGACCAACCATGGACAGCCCCCTTGTAGAGAAATCCGCACAAACCTATTTTAGGAAATAATTAATGTCCCACACCATCAGTGGAGAAATGGGAGCTAAAAGAAGCCATGGAAACGTGTTTATATATATATATTTATTTTTTAACAGAATTCTATATAGCGCAAACTTGACCCAAATCAGGTATCCGAGTGCTTTACATAGCACCAGTTGCATTACATGAGGACACATTCATTTCTGTTAGGCACAGGGAGATTTTAAGAGATTTGCCCATAATCACAGGATGTTCAGCGTCATTGCCGAGACTCTAACCCAGTTCCCCAGATTCGAGGTCGACCGCCCTAGCCATTAGGCCAACTCCCCTCCCCTATATCATTTCCATAGCTAACGGGTAAGGGCCTCATTACGATGTCGGGCGGAGTTTCCTCTGCTCGACATCGTCTCGGTCAAGGGACCGACCGACACCCGATCGGCTGCCCCGACCGATTAATTAGGATGCGACTGAACACTGTTCGGTCGCACGCCTATACTTTACAATGGGGCATGCATTCCAGTCGGAATACAAGCTCACATTGAAAAATGCGAGGTGGGGGGGGCATGGTACCCCTCGGCCTCCAATCGGAGGCTTCCCACCAAAGGGGGCCCTGCTGGAGGCTCTGAAAGTTGAGTTCCAACAGCATTTCTGTGTCTGAAAGGCTGGCACAGAAAGGCTGTGTAAACCCAACATCGTAATCCCTCGGGCGGAAAGAGCCGCCCATGGGATTACTGGCCGCATTCCGACTGGCGGATGGGCTCTTCGAGCCCGGCGGAAGGAAGTTGGAATTACTTTTCACAATCCATAGTAATGGGTTGGTCGGAAAGGAATCCAACCGACATTACGATGCGGTCGGAGCCGTTTCTGACCGCATCGTAATTAGGCCCCAAGTGAGTCCATCTCTAGAAGGACCAGGGCACATTTTATGTACTTATACAAGAAAACTGTTGCCTTCCCTCCAGGTTGTTTGCCATGCTGGATAGCTGATGATCCCTGTTTCCACCCAACTCTCCACATGTCCTTAGGGTACCCCAGTGTACCGTATGGCCAGTTCAGATGTACACACCACATCTATCCTGTTTCTTCACATCTTTCTACCATGAGCACCTTCCACTGAGCTCTTGCGCCCCACATAGAACAAGATTATGCAGTTGTCTTTACTCAAGATTCAACCTATTCCCCCCAAATAAATTCTTAGCTCAATCATGATGACATCAACAGGGCCATTGTGGGAGAAAAATAGAAGAGGCAGGTCGGTCTGCAGCACTCCTTGTACAGCAAGCATAAGCAATGCCATTATGTCTTGTCTTTTGATATTGCCAATGTAGACCAATAGGCTTTGCTGATGCTTTTATCCAATGCCCACAAAGCCCACCCAGGGCCATAACATACCAGCTCTCATCACATGCACAATGTCCACCCTCAGCTCTAAGATACTAGCTCCCGTCAAAAGCACTATGTCCACCCAGGTAGGGTTGAACTGGGACAGAAAATAGGCCTAAGCACCACAATAAAAGTCCTCCCTTCCTCTCCCCTCTGCTCCCCTGTCAGTGAGTCAGCTGAAAAACTGGCCCAAATTTTTTAATTGGGGCAGTTTTATAATTGTAAAGACAGGCTGCATAGGTATTTTGCAATGTATGGGAGACAGCATGCCTTTCTGCTTTCTGCAAGCAATTTTGTGGTTACATCACAGAAATTAACAGTAAATATCAACCCAACAGGCCATAAAACAGGCCCACAAACATCCCAAAAAATCGACTCACACCTGTCAGACCAGCCAATCTAGAACTGCCAGATTGCGTTACAGTCCAGTCCTACCGTGCACCCAGGCACCCAAAGACACAAGCTGTGGCGACACACAAAATGTCCACACAGGGTGCTAAAATACCCTCTCTGATCACACGTAAAATCTCCACTCAAGTCTCTTAGATGCCAACTCTGATCACATGCACTGTGCCCCAGGACTCTAAGACAGCAGCTCTGATTACACGTATAATATCGAACCAGGGCCATAAATCAACTATGATCATATGCACGATGGACACCCAACAACCTACTATACCAGCTCTGATCACACAGATAATATCCAACCTAGGCCCTGAGAAACTTGCTCTGATCACACATGCAATATCCACCCAGAAACATAAGATACTAGCACCAGTCACATACAATGTGTCCCTGAGGGCCCTTTCTAAACCAGCTCCAATCAGAAAACACATTGTCCATCCAGTGCTCTTTACGAATAGCCAGAAGTAGTATCCTAGGAAGGAGACTGCCCCCAAGCCATTCTTTGTTTGTCGATGACTCTGGGCCTAGAATTATTGGGCCCCAAAACTCCAGATCCGATCATTTCAGACCCCGAGACACCAGATCTGGAGACAACTGCGGCCCACGCCGGCACCCATCAGCATGGGGGAAGCAAAAGGAACATACCACACTGAAGGATAAAGGATCCTGCCCTCCTGCCACCCCAAACCTCTTTATTACCTGCTCTAACCAGGTGGTAAATGGCTGTGGTTGTTGGCCTGTTGTTTAACGTGCAGAATTGGGACCTGATATTGCTGGTTCCACCTGCCATTCACCACTCAGTAAACAACTTGTACTCCCTGATATCTCACTGGGAGATACTTTATGTCTCATATCTTTCTCCTTTCTGCACTTCACCTCTTCTAACCTACCTCTTTCTCTACCTATTGCTACAGCTTTTGATGCCCACCTTCTCTTTCTACCTGAACTCTTTGCTTCAACTCTGTCTACCTCACCCCTTTCTCTCTCTCTCTTTCGAACCCTAATTATACTTCTCCCTCACAGCCTTCCCTTTCTCTTCACCGCTCCTTGTACCTATTTATATATCTCTTCCTCTATATACCCTCTCTAATTCAACTCTCTTTCTCTACCCCAGCCCTCTCTCTGCACCTCAGTTGTCTGCAACCATGACACCTTCCTGTGTACCTCTTCTCCCTCGACCTTTATTTTTTAATTTTTTTTATTTTATGACCAGAAGCACATACAGATTAAAAAATAAAAGCAAAAATAAAACAAAAATACAAGCAGTCACAGCGTTCATGAATATACAACCAAAGGCATTACTGAGAGAAGGATGCGAAATACATTTGTTATTAATTCTCCAGAGGGGTACATATGTTCCTTATGAGTCCACACTTCTCATAGAACCCCTTCCATAAAAATACAGTTGGCATGACCATTAGAACCTTTCATGCAGATGGGAGTTCTGTTGGGGAATAGAGAGGAGATAATATTATAAGTGTGTACCTGATGGAAAATTCCCGACAAGGCATCTATAATATCTGTAGAATCCACCCAAACCATCTGTCACAACCCTTAAATGGGAACTGAAAACTTATTGGTTCATTTCTTGCCGTCTAAAAAACTCTTGTATAAGCTCCAAAAGTTCTTGGTGCGGCTTTGGGGAGGAAGCAATTTGCTGTATAATTCAGACTGTCTATTACAGAACAACATAGCTCTGGACCACTGTGTCAGAGTAGGGGGTGAACTGCGTGCCCAGTGCATAGCGAAAACCCGCTTCGCTTTTAACAGCCCCATGTCAACCAGACACCTTATTTCTTTACGTACTCACTTAGAAATGTCTAGAAGGGCCAACAGAGGGTCTGGTGTCAGGGGTTCTTTGGTTATGGCATTTCTGGAATATTGAAATCCAGAAGTTCGCTATTGAGGGGCATAACCAAGCTAAATGCATTAATCCTACTGACTAATCGCCACACTTTTAACACTTAGCTGTATCCCATAAGCCATATCTGTGCAAAGGGACAGGGGTATGGTAAACCCTATTGAGGTATTTAAACTGGATGAGTCGGTGACGACCGTTCTGAGAGATACGTTGTAAGGCTTTGCAGCAATACTGCCAGGTATCATCGTCTAACGTGACCCCTAAGTCTGTTTGCCACTCTAACCTGGCCTTAATGTAGTGATTCTTACGATAATCTTGCACCGTGCTGTAAATATTGGGAGACGATCCTGCACAGAGATTCTGAACATAACATTAGTAAGAAAGGGGCAACTTCCGGAGGCTCCATCAACTCCTCACCCAACATCTCGCAGAGCGCATGTGGGGCTCTGCAAAAGTGGAACATCATAAGTGGAGAAATATCCTGCTTTTCTGCAATGAAGTCTTCCCAGTCTCATCCTATCCAGTCAGCGAATAGATTGTCTATAACAGAGATATCAAAGCTTTTTAAGGCTCGCACCACTTCGGGTTCTGAAATTGTCGGAAGCCAAACACACCACTCAATTGGTGATAGCGGGGAGTACAGAATGGAGGTGGCTTGTCTTTTTGCTAAATTGTGCCAGGCATGCGTGGTGGCAGTGATCGAGTCTGAAGTGACGGTACGCCTCACTGTAGCGCGGAACAGAGCCGTAGCCAAGTGGGAAGGCGCTTCAGCTACCCTTTCTATGTTTAGATGGGGAGGAGAGGTTTGCTGATGTAGCCAGTAGAAAGCGTGCAAGCTCTGTGCCACTTGGTAATAGAGTTCCATGTCCGGAGCGCCAAGCCCCCCTATGGAGTATGGGAGAGTGAGGATATCCCACCTGACCCAAGGTTGCTTACCGGCCCATGCTAACTTAACCAGCCAGGACTTGATATGCTTAAAAAAATGGGCAGGGAGAACCATAGGTATATTTAGAAACAAAAAGAGGAATCTAGGTAACACCACCATCTTCATCAGGGATATACATCCCAGGACCGACAGTGGGAGCTGCACCCATCTGTTGATATCTTCTAATTTGACAATCACTCTGCGGTAATTCTCTGTGAAGACCGTCTCTGAGCATGTGTGCACTTGGATCCCCAAGTATCATACAGGGTCTATAGACCTAGTCAGCGGGAACTCAAGAACTATCGGTTCCATTGCTGAGGTGAGGGGAAAAATAGTAGACTTAGACCAATTGATTTTAAACCCCGAGAATTCACAAAATCTTACCACCTCCCTTATCACGCGGGAGAAATTTCGCCCCGGGTCTCTAATGTATAGAAGAGTGTCATCCTCATAAGTGGAAATTATCAAATTATAGTGGGGGAAACAAAGCCCTCTGCGGCTACAGTTTCCCCTTAGGGCACAAGCCAATGGCTCCGCCACCAGCGCATAGTGTAGTGGGGATAGCGGGTACCCCGGACGGGTGCCTCTGGATTTTGTGATAGAAGAAATTACGATGTTTCCCACTCTAACCCTGGCCGTAGGGGAATTATAGAGGACCTCCACCAACCGAATGAAGAGGTCACCTAAACGCATACGTCTTAGCACCAGAAGCATGAAGTTCCACTCAACTGAATCAAAAGCCTTTTCGGCATCTAAAAAAATCGCCGCTGCTTTAATATCTGGCTTAGTGTGTTGGATAGCACCGAATACTGTATGTAAGTTATGTGTTAATTATTATCATTTCAGATTTATAAAGCGCACTGTAACCCTACGGGCATCCTGGCGCTGTATGCCCGGGGACAAACCCTGCCTGTTCGGGACCGACCAAAGTCGGAATATGGGGGCTAACAATTTAGTATCGACCTTTAATAGTGACAACGGCCTGTATGAAGAGCATTCGCGTAGAGGCTTGCCTGACTTCAGAAGCGTGACCAACATGGCTTCACACATCGATGGAGGCATGATTCCACTCTCACCCATCTCTTCGAATGGGGTAATCAAATGAGGAACTAGCTGCTCCCTGTACTCCTTATAGAAAGCCACCGTTAGACCATCTTGGCCTGGTGCACTATTTGCTCGCATGGTTTTTAAGCGTCAAGGACTTCCCAGGCCTCCAGAGGCCTCATAAGGTACTCTCTATGTTCGTCTGTCAACCAGGACAGTTTAATGTGATCCAGGTATTCCAGCATTAAAGTGTCTGTACTGTGCAATTTGGTATGATATAACTCTGAATAGTAGCTCTTAAAACTGTCGGCGACAGAGTCAGGGTCACTTGTCTTTTCACCCGTTGCTAAACTAATCTTGATAGGGCCTGATGCCTCCCATCTACCTTTCATTAAGGTTGCCAAGGTAGCGCCGTGACGTTCCCCCTCTCCGTATGTTCTCGCTAGGGCATACTTCCCCAAGAGTTTAACCTCTGTCAGCTTCCTCGTGGTATTACTTTAGTGTGACTTTGAGCTCGTCGATGACCTGGTCGCTGCCTCCCCCGAGGGCTTCTCGCTCCAAAGTAGCCAGTTTCCTTTCTAGTGATTCTAAGTGCCCTCTTACAGAGTATTTAGCAATTGCTATCCCTCTGATATAAACCCTAAAGGTTTCCCAAATAGTAGTGAATTGAGGTACCGAACCTATATTAGTATCAAAAAAGGCCTCAATGGCCTCTGACATCTCAACCCGAAAAGCGTTATCTAGGAGTGCATATGGAGGGAACCTCCACGTGAATGGGGCAGGCCTTTTCTGTAGACACTCAAGGTCTAATAGAATTGGTGAATGGTTGGAATATGAGCGAGGGAACACCTTGCAGCCACATATTGCGTGTCTCAACGAGCCAGCGAGAAACCAGTAATCTATTCTAGTGTATAGGTCATGTGGGGCAGAGTAGTGTGTATATCCCCCCTCAACCCTAAACTGTGATCGCCAGACGTCTATAATGCCCAGCTCGGCAATCGCATCTTCAATCGCCTTAGCCGCTCATGATTGATGCCGAACAGGGCCCCCCAGATCGGTCAATAGCTGGGTTTAGTACACAGTAAAAATCACCACCCCATATCTGCGGTAGCGAAGGTAACTGACGTGCTACTTCAAGGAGTGTACAATAAAATTAGGGCTGGACAAAGTTAGGGCCGTAGACGTTTATAATGATGAACTCCATGCCTTTCCCCTTGCATTTAATGATCACAAATCTGCCCTCTGCATCAGTATGGAGACCTTCTAGGGAGAGACCAGCTCTTGGATTTACCCAGGTGAGCACCCCCCCATGCATGTGTGGAAAAACCCACCACATAGAACGTGCCATGCAACTTTCTGTACGCTAATATTGGGTTGTCTAAGGTTAGGTGGGTCTCCTGTAAAAGGCAATATATATGTTATGCCTGTTGAGGTACGCAACCACTTTCCTGGTTTTCCAATAATCGTTCAATCTCCTGACGTTCAAGGTCAACAGTCGCAGCATATCACCTAGTGTCTGTGAAAGGGGGGGATAATTCCCTAACCGGGTCCCTCTGATGCCCACATACACAGTCACCCCAGAGCAGCCCTTTACAATGGACATCTCTTGACAAAGTTATCAAGTACCATACCCACACTGTGACCAAAACAAGACAAACAAAAAAACCCACCCAGATCAGAGTTACTGCCCTCTACCCATGCCATGCAAACCCCAATTCAGCATAGTTGAAATCCCCCCTCCCCCTACCATCGCCCTTATGTGTGAAAGGCCATAAGTCATAAAGTGTGTAACACTCGAGAGCAGATGTTACCAAAGCACCGCAAACTACACAGAAAAAAACAGACAGTTAGCTATTCCATCAGAACTAATAAGGCACACCTGAAACAAACAGTTCTAATATTATTTTAACGTTAAGGGCGGAAGAAGCGACTACCCGTCTATACATGCAAACCATGTGTTCCTCAGTGGAGTGAAGTGTTCAACTGCACCAAAACAGTGCCCCCCCAGTCCGCTGTAACATTATCATTACCAATACTTGAGAAAGTCCGGTCTTCTCCACGCCACCATCTTGACCTTTGCAGAGCTATCCAGGTTTCATCGCACAGTGGAGCATAATATTGAGGATCCCCTATGGGAGGAGGACACTCTGTTGAGTCAGGGCCACAGAGGTAGGAAACTGTACTGGGTCCACTCAGTCTTGTTCATTCAAGTCGCCGCCAGATGCCTCGTCGAGTCTTTTCGCTTCCGAATTTCAATCTTCCGTCTTAGAGAAATCTTTAAGAGCTTTTTGTAGGGATTTAGGATCCAGAAAAATACTAGCTTTGCTGTTCATTATGACTCTCAGCCTGGCTGGGTACAGCATGGCATAGTCCATATCCTGCTCTCGAAGGCGACGCTTCAGTGGGGCAAATTGGTGTCTAGCTTCCTGGATCTTCATGGTAAAGTCTGGGTACAGGGATATCGTGGAGCCTTCGTATGTCTGAACACCCTTTTCTCTGGCTTGCTTTAGGGCCATGTTAGAACTGGGGGTCTCTAGTTGGCAGACATAGGTACCTTTGACCAAATAGGGACCCTCGCTTCTAAGTCAGGGAAAGGGGATTACACTACTGGATAAGCCCTGCTCACCCCCTTGGTAGCTTGGCACAAGCAGACAGGCTTATCTCAGAGGCAGTGTGTTAAGCATTTGTGAACACATACAGTAATACAGTGAAAACACTACAGATGTACACCACACAGGTTTTATAAAAATAAGTATTCTTAATATAGACCACAAACGACAAAAATCCACAATACTGTACTCAAAATTGACTTAAAGATGGTAGAATTAACTTAGGTCAAGTCGATGGTAAATGCGACACAGTTCTCACAAAAGTACCTGGATGCGTTGGTTCCTTGCTTCGGGGGAGACGATGCGTCGCACCTCAATGCTTGCGCAGAGTAGGGGAAGCGTCTTGATCCTTATCGGAGGGGAGGTGATGCATAGATTCTCGTACTGCAGCCCGGTTGCGATGCGGCAAGATTGCGCCTCGATGCGATGCGACAATCTGGTGTGATGCGATAAGATGGCGCCCTGGCAGCCATGCGGCAACTCTGTACTTTGGAGCCGCGACAGGCCCTGTGACACGCTTCTCCGGTGATGCGACAGCGACCCTCACAGTGGCGACACGCTTCTCCGGTGATGCGACAGCAGACAGCTCCGACGAAGACACGCTTCTGGGGAGATGCGGCGGCGGCACGCTTCTCCAGCGAAGCGACGACTACAGCAGCGGCGGCGGCACACTTCTGCTCAGTGTGTCTTCCAGCTCCCAGCGACACGCAGGCTTCTGCAGATAGAATTCCCAGCAAGGAAATTCAGAGGGGAGCTGGTGGTGAAGTCTTTTGTTCCTGAGACTTCAGCAGGAGGCAAGCACAAGTTCAAGCCCTTGGAGTAATATTCTGCAAGATGATGAAAGTCTTTTGAAAGTTCCTTCTCCTCTCTTTAGCACTAAAGACACCACTGTAGGCCAACACAGCAACACAGCACACTGGCAGGTGGGCAGTACAACTCCTACAGCTTCCTTTGGTTCTTCACCTTGGCAGAGGTTTGTCTTGTTGTTCCAGAAGTGATCTAAAGTTTTGGGGTCTGGGTCCCCATATTTATACTACTTTTCTCTTTGTTCTCTGAAGGCAGAGAGGCCTTTGCCGAGTCCAAACCAGTTCTGGTCAGTCCTGGAGCACTTTGTTGACAAGACTCCTTCTTTCCTTTCACGGTGAAAGCCAGGGACATCAGACGCACCACAGGAGGTGGAACCAGCATTATGGAGGGAAGGCACAGCCCTATTCAGGTCCCAGGTGCAGCTCCTCCCACCCATCTACCTGCAGATCTCTATTCAGCCCTGTGCTGACTCACCCTCTCTCCTGGAATCCTCGAGCCCCTGTCACTCACAAAAGCAGACACACAATACACAACCTAGCAGAGGCAGGCTTGGACAGTTAGGCAAGAAAAGACCTACTTTCTAAAAGTGGTATTTTCAAACACAGAATGTTAAAACCAACTTCACTAAAATATGTATTTTATCATTCTGAGTTCAGGCATACTAAACTCGAATTTCTACCATGTTCCCTGGGTCAGTTAGGATTATAGGATGTAATAATCAAACTGCCCATTCTGGCCTATGGGGAACAGGTAGCCTTGCAATAGTGAAAAACGAAAATGGATGTAATTCACTATTAGGACATGCCACAGACACCAGGGCATGTCCTACCTTATACTTACAATGCACCCTGCCCTTGGGCCTACCATAGGGGTGTCTGATATGAAGATAAGGGAAGGTTTAGGGACTGGCAAGTGGGTGCACTTGCCAAATCGACATGGCAGTCAGAGACTGCACACAGGCTCTCCAATGGCAGGCCTGAGACAAACTTTACAAGCTGCTTCTGTGGGTGGCACAACCAGTGATGCAAGCCCACCAGCAGCATTTGATTTACAAGCCCTGGCACCCATGGTGCACTCTACTAGGGTCTGACAAGTACATCAAATAACCCAATCATGGAGTCACTAATCAATACATCAATTTAACATAGGGAGCACTTGCACTGTGGCACTGAATAGCAGTGGCACAGTGCCCAAAGCATCTAAACCAGCAAAACATATCAAAACAGAGGAGGCAAACAGAAAAAATGGAAGGGAGACTCACACCAGTGGTACCAGTTCTAACAGGCCGCATCTCTGTCCCTGTAGTTTAGTAGTTTTGCTATCATTGGACGCGGAGGGGCTCCCGGAGGCGGCCTAAGGCCGAGCGAGCGGTGGGCACGCTCTACCACAAATATTTCTGAGAAAGTTTCATGGCCCAGCAGTGTGACAAGAAGTTTCTCTATGAACTGTTCCATATTGCCCATCGCGGTGGATTCCGGTAGGCCTGTAATCCGGACCTGGCGTCTAAATCCTCTGCTTTATCTTGTAGCGCCACCAATGCTTTGGCCATATGTTTTTAGAATGAGTTGGACTCCCGACTGCGCCTCCTCCACTTCCGACTCACGCCGCTAAGTCATGTCGATTCGCTCTGCTTGTTTGTCGAGGCATTCAGACATTCTGTCCATACGAAATACAAGTGAGTCAATCTTGCCATCGATAGTTAATAGGCTCTTCTGCATCGCAGCAAGCATCTGTCTGATATCGCTGGTTTCCTCTTCAAGGACGTCCACCCAGTCCTCCGAAGAGCGGGCCCCCTCCACCTCCCTGGTCCTTGACTTCCTTTGATCGGAAGGTAGTTTAGTTTAGGTCCTGTCCACTTTGCCCATATTGGCGTTAGAAGGGTCGTGCCCTCCCTCCGCTGCACTCCCGTGCTCTGATGTGGGGTCTGTAGTACTTCTACGCTTCCCTCAGTGATCCTCCAATCGCCGTGCAAGCCGCGATCTCTGGCAGCGCAGGGGAAACTGCTCCTCACTATCTATCGCCGGTCAGGTACAAGTCCCCAAGAGTTACCCCTGTGCTTATAGGTGTTGTTGGCCGGGGAGTACCCCCAGAGGAGATAAGACTCAATATTCCAAAGGTAAGTGAAAACCGGCGATTACCTCATAGGTGACTTAAGCTCTCAGGACCAGTATTCTGCAGTGTGGCCGTAACTAAGTGTCCAGCTCCTCAGCTAGCAGCAGATTACCACTCAGGGACTGGCTCTCAAGGTCTCCTAAGAACACACTGGGGCAGGGGCGTCGTCCACATGGGGCTGCCAACGGTCTCCCCTTCCGCTGGGAGAGCATGCAGGCTCAACAGTTATTTGATGCTACAGAAGCAGCTTCCGAGCCACCACACCATCGGGATATCTAAAGGTTGAGGCCCAGCAGCGTACCAGTTGATTCTGTAGAGGGCCACGCCGATGGAGCACGCCTCCAGGACAGTGACACACCATGCACTCCGCCTGTTCACTGAGATCGTTCCCTGGGCGAAGCCGAAGGGAGCACTGGGACACCACACCACGAAAGCCTGCTACGCTATTCACCAATGTGCCGTCCGCGGTGACGTCGCCGCAGGGGTCGCGGTAATGAAAGTGCATCATAAACAGCCACAATTAGCTACAGGATCGTGCTGCACCAAGAGAGTCCCGCGGGGGGCCCACGACGCAGGTGTGACACCGCTCCCACAGCAAAGACCACCTGGGGCTGCGCTGTCCACAGCTCCGGATTTGTGTAGCTGAGCGTCGGGGGCGTCAGCAGCTAATAGAGGGCGGTGCGTCGTACGGTGATGCAGGCCGCATCCGTTTTCTCCCTCGAATGTCTGGACTTTGGGAGGGAGGGGTGGAGGGGGGGAAGCATGCCACTGACAAAGTATTGTGTGTAAAAGGCCGCTTTATTGGAAACAGGTGCACATTACAATAATAAAACCTTGGCCGAACGCCTTCCAAAACTAGGCCTCACTAAATATAACATGCCTAACCCCACCCCCCGCCCCCTCCCCTAAATTCCTTCGAGCCCGCCCCCGCCCGTACATTACAACATTACAACAATATAAAACATTACATTCCTGTATAACCCCCCCAACAATCTCTAAATACAAACCTTCCGTTAACCAAACTCCCCTGGCTGCCCCTTTACAGCTATCGGCCCCCAACTGTGTAACCGAACTAAAATTACCAACCTAACCTTTCCCTGTCGATAACCCAACTCAGCAACATAACTCCACCAACCTCCGGTAAAACTTTCCAAAATTCACCATAACCCCCGCCACCCAGAAAGAGGGGGGGGGGGCGGAAAACCACCCCCCACTCATCTTTCTGCCCCCCAAACAACAAAGGGCTTTAAACACCACGAGCCGTATTCTGCACATTCAAACACCGAGACAAGACCTCCCTGAGTTCCAACAAATAAAGGTCCATGCCCAACCTAGACAAGTGGACCCCATCGCCACGAAAAAATTCTACCACCTCAAAGCGGATATCTTTGTGCGTCACTCTCCCAAAGCCCAAATCTCGACAAAACCTGGAGATCTCCATATTCACCTTCTTCTGGGACCTATCAATAGCCCTGGGATTCAAGGCCTCTCTCCACACCCTCCGCGGGACCAATTCTGTCCAGAGAACATGACAACCTGACCATTGCTCCTTCAACAAAGCCAAATCCCTCTTCATGGCACGCAATAATACCACCCCTTTCACACTGCAAAGATCGTTCTTCCCCAAATGTATTAGAAGAATATCCGGGCATTGTCCCCTCACCATGGCTTTATTCAAACATGGAATCAGCTCCCTCCAAAGCATACCCCTCTTCCCTTTCCAGATCACTCGAAAAAGGCTGTCATTAAAACCCAAACTCCCCCCAAAATAACTTTTGCACGCTTGAACGTGTGCCCACTTGACGAAGGAATGCCCCACAATCCACACCGTCAATTCCTTTGTGTGTGGCCCTGCCACCGAACCTGAAAAGAAAAACAAGAATGAGACTCAAACCAAAGAGGTGGACGCAGGCGCCTGTGGAGCATTGTCTCTTACATATTTGTTAAAGCAGTCTGATGACCAATGCCCTAAGCGCATTATGTCGCCCTGAGACCAACCCCGGTTATGCGCCTCAGTCGCCGCCCCAATCCTAAAGGAGTGCGTCCCAAACTGGGACCCCTCCAAACCAATATGTTGTAACCCCTTGCGCAGGACCATACGCAGCTGATAGTCAGAGACGCGCACCCCATTCATGTGCCGGAAAACCAAATCGGCCCCATCACCCCCTGAGAGTGTCTTCCATTGCCTCGCCAAACGCAGCGGACAGGTACAACTAGGAGCTCCTGCTTCTAACCACACCCCCTTACCAACCCCCCTCTGATCCGTTTTGGAACTAGACAACCAAACGTTCACACCTGTGTCCGAGAAGAAAACGTCCTGCCAACGAATACCCCGCTTTACCTTGGTCCCGAGGAGCTCAGAAACCCGAAACGCCCCAAAAAACATGAACACCATAAGGGTAGCAAACAACGAAGCCTCAAAATCATCCCTGCAAACCGCAGGCAAAACTGTCAACAAACGTGCTAACGTCTGCCAGGAAATAGGTAAACGAGACATCACGGTTCCACCCCGCTCTCTAGCCCAACCCTCCAGCATCCTGCGGCCTATTTCCCCCGCAGACGGGGCATAACCCCAAAAAAGCTTACCCATAAAGGCAACCCCAGCCAGCTTCCCAGCAATGGTGACTCTAGACAGCCCCTTCTCAATGAGGTCAAGGATAAATTGAACCACATCACCCGAACTGCGCCACGACTCCTCCCTCCTACAAGCTCCTGAGGACAAAAATTCCTTCCATGCCAATGCATATGCTGTACGAGTGGAAACAGACAAAGAACCTACCACCAGTTGAAAAACCCTACGTTGCTGACAGACCAAAGGTGCTACGGCATCGGGGTCGGTGTCCTGTCCGCCTCCTTGGCCAGCCCATGGAATCTCCCCCACTGTGAACGAGACAAAGCATCCGCAATGTCATTGTCCACACCCGGCACATGCAAAGCCCTGAATGAAATATCATAGCGCAAGCAGCCCAGCACGAACACCCTCATCAATTTCAAAATCTGCTCATCCCTGGCTGACTGTCTATTGACTATTTGCACCACCGCCATGTTGTCCACACGGAACAAGACCCTCTTATGTTCCAGCTCCTTGCCCCAAATGGTCAAAGCCACCAAGAGTGGAAAGAGCTCCAAAAAGGCAATGCTCCGCCCACCATTCCTCCACTCCTGTGGCCATTTCTCCGCACACCAATGCCCCTGCCAGTAAATACCAAAACCATCACTGCCCGCTGCATCTGAAAACATTTGAACATCCCACTGCACATCCCCGTCCCTTGCCAATGGCACCCCGTTAAAGGAGTGCAAGAAAAAGGACCACATACGCAGATCTTCCTTCACGCCTGCCGACAAACGCACGTGATGGTGAGGTAAATGCTGACCCGCCAAAGCCCGGCCCAGGCGCCTACAGAAAGTCCGCCCACCCTTACCACCCTGCAAGCAAAATTCAAATGGCCTAACAACACCTGGATGTCCTTCACTGTCACCTTCGGCCGTGCCAACATTGTGTCCAGCAAAGCCAGCATTTTGGATTTCTTATCCTCAGGCAAACGAGCCTGCATCGCAACTGAGTCAAGCTCGATACCCAGAAAGGAGATGACAGTGTCAGGCCCCATAGTCTTCTCCGGAGCCAACGGCACCCCCAACTCCTCCATAAGCTCCTGAAAAGAATCCAGAGCATGCCGGCACTCCGAAGACCCCGGAGAGCCCACAAAGAAGAAATCATCCAAATAATGGGTGACCCAGCTGTGACCAGTGCGATGCGTGAAGAACCACTGCAAAAAAGTGCTAAACAGTTCAAAAAGAGCACATGACACCGAGCAACCCATAGGTAGCGCCTTGTCCACATACCATTCACCCTCGAATTGTATACCCAACAAAGGCCAGTCATCCGGATGAACCGGGAGCAGCCGAAAAGCCGACTTGATATCACATTTTGCCATGCCTGCAGCTGCGCCCGCGGTCACGACAAGTGACATGGCGACGTCAACTGAGGAGTATGACACCGAAGCAGCGTCCTCATCGATAAAATCATTTACTGACGACCCTTCAGGCCATGACAAATGCTGAATCAGCCGAAACTGCCCCTCCTCTTTCTTGGGCACCACACCAATAGGGGAAATGATCAAATTATGAACTGGCCACTCTCCAAACGGGCCTGCCATCCTCCCCTCCCGCACTTCTTTACACAATTTTTCACGCACCACCAGTTTGTGCTCTGATGCGGACTTCAAATTATCCGCCCACCTTCTCTGCCGGGGCCCGTGGTACCCCAAATGAAAACCCCACTTGAAACCATCCAAAAGTGTCTGTTTTGCCACCAAATCCCCGTAGCCCTCCAATGCTCCCTCAAGCTGAGCCAATTTAATTGGCGTAGGAGCCCTTTGGCCCAGAACCCTGTGCGCCCCTACCCCCCCGTCCACCCTGCGACTGCTGCGCATTGCCGGACATCCCTGCACCTGCTTGCTGCCCTTGCTGTCCGCCTGATGGCCTAACTCCCCAGCAGTTGACAAGAGGGTGCCGCTTGGCGCACTTGGAACACTCGTGACGGTACTTGCAATACTCCCGAGTACAAAGGCCTTTGTTGAAGTCCCAACATGCCCCGACCCCCGTCTGTGATGCGGCTGAGCCTCCCACCCCACCCCGGGTGGGCTTTCCCTGAAAGGGCCGATAAACTAAAGGCAGACCACTAGCCGTAAAAATAGTCTTCCCTCCTGGCGCAGCCCCCATGGTATGTTGCCACAGGTCATTATCTAGCTCACCCCACTTCGCTTCTGAATCCCAAGCCATACGGGCCCTAAATTCCTCGTCATACTGTGCCCAAGCGTAACCATTACCTGTAATCTGGGCCTTGCGTATAACGTCCATATACTTGAATATGGCCACGCAGCGCTCGGGAAACTTTTCACAGTATACACTGGCATAAATTAAGAATGCCGCCGTCCAATTCTCAATCATCAGCGGCACCTTTGGGCGCTTAGCCAATTCGTACTCCTCTTCCTTAGAGCCCTCCTTAGACCTCACCTCCCTGTGTAAGAGCTTCAAAATCTCCACATATTCGCCCTTCCAAATACGCTCCTTTGTTGCCAACATTAAATGAGCACCTAGGGGTTTAATCACCCCCATATAAGGGAGCTTCTTAATCTTTAACTCCTTGCTCTGTGGCTTGTCCTTACCCTCACCTGCCTCTGTATTTGACCCAGTCTCAACCTTGGCCCCCGGCAATGCTCCCTCCGTCCCCGTGCCAACCCCTGTATCTTTCACATATTTCCCTTTATATAATCTCCCCTCCGACACACCCCCTCCCCCATCCTCCCCAGACCCCACAGACACCATTATAGGTTTGGCCCGTGTTTTAGCGCTCTCACCTGGCTCTAAAAAGGGTGTGCGGACCGACTCCGACCGCCTCGCCGACCTCTCAGAAGAATCCTTTGGAGGATGCGCCCTCACCGACGGGCCGTGCTCTCCTTTGGATTTCACCCCCACGGACTGTGCAATGGGTGCCACACCCGAAACCTGTAACAGACTACGAGAAACATGAGAGTGTCCCCCCTCCTCATAACCCCGCAGTTCCCCTTCCTCGGGGCTGTCGTCCTCGTAATCGAGCAATATTGGCTCTGCCATCAGCAAGTTCTCCTCAGCAAATTCCACCACACGGGCCTTATCGGACCCTGAATTAGCACAACCGGCCTCCGCGGCCTTACAACCACCTTGTGGGGGAGCCGACTGTACACGCCGGTCCTCCCCCCTACTGCGATTAACGTAACGATCCATTCTATTGGAAAACTCCGTCCACCTTGACCGCCGTGACGTTGGGGCCAGCGAGGTTGCGCCGGACCTTCGTGAGCTGGCCACGACGGGATCCCCCGCCGGTACGGAATGTGCCGCGCAAGGCCTCATCATCCCTTCTCCTCGGCGATATTGGGCCGCACCTCGCCCTACCGAGTCTGCTGCTCTGCCACGTGTCCTACCCTGTAAAGAAAAAGTTTGGACTGGTGTGCCGGGAGCTAGAAAACTACCTGGCACCCGCGACCCGAGACCACTCAAAAAACCTTCGCCCGCTAGACCATCTCTAGAACACCCCGCTCGCTCCGCACCCGCCAACCGCGACGACACCATCACTTCCTTATCCCCGCTCCCCTCCAGCATATCCGGCCCCAACGCGGACGCCGAAAACCCTCCATACCCTTCCCCCAGAAACATATCCCTGCCCAACCTCCTCCGTCCGCGCCCGCTTGCCCCATAAACCACCCCTGACCCGTCACCCTCCACTTTATCCAGCCCCAGAGTGCCTGACCACCCCGATGCCCCCTCCCCACCCAGACCCCAGACACCTTCAGCCCACGAAGGAAAAATGTCCAAACCCTCACCCTCAACGCCCCCCCAGCTGAGTCATCCGCTCCCAAGAACCATCCTTCCTCCCCGACCCCCCCTTCCCCCGCCTTCCCCACAAACTCCTCGCTCAGCGAATGCCAACCCACCCCTCCCGAAGCCAGTAACCTTTCTGAAGCCCCCTGCTCCCCTCGCAATCTCACATCCTGCGCCTGACACCACCCTTCCACTTGCGCCCATTCCCCCTCCCCCAGAGAACTCGCCCCCCCAGAAAAACCCGCGCCCCCTAAGGACGAACCAGGGGAGAATAACAAGGGACTACTAGGCACTGGCTGCCCAAGCCCCCGGCACCGGTCCCCCACCACGCGCGCCTCATACGACCTTACAACACCCCCACCGCCTGACACTTGCACCCCAGAAGACCCCGCCCCTGCCTCATGACCCCCAACACTTCTAACCCGACAGAACCCATCTTCCCCCTCACCCCCATCTGGCCTGACAGCATGAAACTCCCCACGATCCACAACCGGCACTTGCATCAAGTCCCCCGATCCGCCAGAACACAGCGCGCGTCCCCCCTCCCTCGCACTCACCAAATCCACCTCAGGAACCGACGACGCGCGCCTCTTAACGCCGCGCCCGCCTCCGCGCTTAAAACCTACCGCAGGGGACGACAACGAGCGTGCCGGCACCACAGATACGCCCGCCCCGCGCTCCGCCGCATTCCCCACATCCGCCCCCTCCTCTGACCCGCCCGGATGACTATAACGAACGAGGGCCGCTTTTTTACTACGCGAGCGGCCCCGTTCACTCACCGGCATGTGTCTGGAACGCTTCGGTGACGTACAAGCAGCAACCGCAGCCGCCACACCAGCCGAGGCCTGCCGCGTAGGGCGCGACGGCCCCGCGACATCCCCCACGACCAAATCCATCCGTCCAGCCTCGGACAAAAGCCGAAGTGCCTCCAGAACCCGGTAATCATGCGACGCCATCGCGAACAAATATACCGAAGTATGCAAAAACCAGCAAAACTGCTAAGACAAAAAACGCTTAACTAACCAAGCTCCCGGCCACCAGGTCACCAAACCTAAAATGGTGGCCGGGAGCCGGCGCCCAAGGTATTTATACCTGGGCTGTATTTGGGCTACATTTGGGCTACAATTGGGCTGCACTTGGGCTACATTTGGGCTGGAAACAAGCCCAAATTCAAATAAGGCGCGCAGGCCGGCAAAACCCCCCCCCCCCCACACCCCCTCCCAAACTGCCCGGGGGTGGGGACTCCCTGCGGTCGCCTACCCCCCCCAAGCCCCCCTTGCACTCTTATCTTTGCGCCGGACGGAAGCGTAGATCTTGCGCTTCACTCTCCACCCGCAAGTTATCGTGCAAAGGCTTCAGGTGAAAGGATCCGTGGTGAACTGAGACGATGGCTCGAGGAGCTCTTCAATCAAGCTGCGAACTTGCACTTCGGCAGGCTCCACCCCCCCTCTTGTCCCTCGGCCTTATTTCCTTCTGTACCGCACCTCTCTCTCTCTGTCATCCCTACATTCTACCACTTAATACCTCACATCGCTCGCACTGCTTCATCTACCTCTACTCCCTAGGTCTCTCGCTCTCTCTGTCTCTATCTACCAAATCTCTTGATTTACTTCACTGCAACATCATCTTTTCAATTTCCTTCTCCCTCTGTTCCGTTTACCTAACCTCTCTCAGTGTCTTACTCCTTTCGCACTACCTAATATAGCTTCCTCATTTACTTAATCATTGCTTCCTCTCTGTCTGATCTCTGTCTAGACCCCTTCTCTA